>NC_085067.1:10194647-10839647 GCF_963662255.1 Cinclus cinclus | reverse complement strand
TTGGGTTTTTAATAACACTTGACCTTCTGGAGTATCAGGGTTCACCCCGGAATATAGTTGACCTCTGGAGCCTCTCTATCCATTCAGTAGGGTCCTCATCCTTCTTTTGGCTTTTACAGAAGGCTTTATTTACATTTTGTCCCTGAGGGACAGATTCCTGGATTCCTTGGACTAGGATAGTTCTTAAATCTGCCATATGGGCTCAGTGCTGTGGATTTTGCTTATCCCAATTAGGGCGTTGCAATGGCCACTTCACATCAGCTTGGGGACCTCCCTGGTGGTCCCTGTCCCACACTCTCATTTCTGCTGTTTTGATCATTCTCCTTTCTTCAGAAGAGAACAAAATTCCTATGATAGACTGTATTTTATCCCATGTATATATATTGGGACTCAGAAATTGATCAACCCTTTCCACCACTCCAAGGGGATTTTCTAGCAAATGTCCCATGTCCTTCTTGAATTCTCTAACACTTCCAGAATTAAGGGGCACTTTTACATAGTCTATGCCCAGTATTTGGGCAGGCTGCCCCTGTTGTCCAGCATTTGGATTAGGGATTATCCCCAGTCCCACTTCTCTTAATGGATACAGGGTTGGACCTTTTCTATCCCTTCTAGACTAGCTGCGAGTGATCCGTCGGTTATTTTCCGATCCTAACTCGCGGTTCCCCAATTTTCGTTCCCCGGATTCTTCTTCATGATCTGACTCTAGGACTTGTGCCTGGGGAGGTGGGGGAACTGGGAGAGGAGGAGATATGTATGGCGGGGGGGAAGCAGTCGGGACCTCCTTGGATCGTTTCGATTTCTTTTTCCCTCCCCAGGTGTTTAGGGCAAACAATCTAGTCCTAGTTTCTCCCACTATCCAAAGGGCAGCATATTCGCTTTCTTCCAGGCAAAAAAAGGTTCTTTAGAGTTTACATAAATATTTAACACCTGGCAAATCCAGTCTTCGGAACTTCCTAATACCGGCTAAAACAGATTATCTCCACGGATCTGTTTCCCTCCGCACACCTCCATACAAAAATGTATCATTTTGACCTTATCTTTCCCTTTCCTAGAAGGATAATCATTCCAATATTTAATCATTATCCCTAATGGACTGTCAGGGGGTATCTGGGGGAGCTTTACTGGGGTCCCCTTACCCATGGGATCAGAGGGCTTGCTTTTCCCCGGTCCCATCTTCCAGAACACCAACAAACACTCACACACACGTTTCCCTCTTTTTGTGGCCCACTCCCTCGCGGAATTTGGGAACCACACTACTCAGAGGTCTGCACTCACTTCACCCACACCGGGCGTCTCATTTGCTGTGTCCTGGGATACCCAACCCCAACCGAGCGGATTCCCAAATATACTTACGCTTCCTGCGTCTTCGCCCGGGGCTTCGTGCACAAAGATTATGGGGTTACCGGTTTTCCTTTGCTTGTTACCAATTTAGGGTTCGTCGGTAAGGGTCCAGGAGGGTGGACGCAGCACCAAGGCTGCTAAAAGCGGGGCACCTCCCTGGTGGAGGTCTCCCACCGGGTTGCCCTTATCCGAGTCACGGCACCAAATTTGTTATAAATGTTCGTCACACACACTGACTCAGAGCCAATTGTACATCAACAAGTGGAATTTATTAAGCAAGCGGTAACAAGCAAAAGCAGCGCTGGGTGGCCGGGAGTTAGCACTCCACCAACGGCGCGCACTTTCCTCTCTCAGTCCTTTGGGTTTTATACCCCTTGTTTCTGGTGTACGTGTCCCTTTTGCAATCGTGTCTGCGCTGGCACTGCCTGTTGATAGGGGTCGTACTTTGCCCTCCGGTGGTCGTTGGAATGAAGAAGACTCCTCTTCCTTGCAGCCGTATCTTGACCTATGAACCTCTGCCTAATCAGTAGATCCTTTTTACACATTGAACGATGGATACTTAAGTATGGTTAACTAGCTCAGCTAAAACTAATTGTATCAAGACATTCTTGTGGGCTACGGGTGCACAATTTGTGCCCTCAAATCCGGTTCTATTTTCTGTTATTTTATTGAACTCCTGGTAGTCCTTTTATTTTAATGAACAATTCTTATGTTGTTTTTATTACACCACCTAGTGCCTGAGAGCGTTGTACAAATGCTGCTGGAGCTCTGGTAGCCTTGGGGCTGTGAGCATTCCCTGGGGAGCTTGGTCAGTGCCCCAGCACCCTCTGCGGGAAGAGCCTTTCCCTGATACAAAACTAAACCTTCCCCGACAGTGACAGCACCAGCTCTTCCCTCAGATCCTGTCACTAGGATAAGATTTTTACACCGTTTGATTGTTCAGGTAGAAGATGACTGATTCCCAGCACCCACTGCTAACCCTTCAGACCCTGGAAAGCAGCTCTCACCTGTCCCTGGATCCAGGTGTCCCTGGAGCAGGTCATGCTGGAGTGACTGATCCATTGCACCAGATGGTTCAGGGACAGTTTCAAAGCCATGTCCATGTCTTATAGCGGCTGTGCTGGGGTATCCTTTACCCTGCATATACAGCTCTGAAGTTCCCAGAGCAGATCCCTCTTTCTCAGAGCAGATCCCTTTCCCGGAGCAGACCCCTCTTTCCAGGGCTGGGCATCCTTGGCTCTGTTTGAATGCAGCATGAACACCACCACGGCCTGCAACAAATCCCTGCCAACCCGTCACACACAGGGTATCACAGAGTCTAACAATCAGTAGTAATGTCAATGCGCTTCAACATTAAGGGACCAGATGGGGTGCCCGGGGCTGGTGACCAGCGTCACCGGGGTGATAGAGGCGGCTGGGATGGCCGGGGTAACCAGGGTGATGAGGGCGACCGAGACGACTGGGTTGGCCGCGGCCACTGCGATGACGGTGTAGCCGGGGTGACCTTGGTCCTTCCGCCCGCACGGTGCCCGCTCCGCCCCGTGCCCTCCGCCCGCTCTGCTCCGGCCACCGAGCCAAGAGCGGCGCCGCGCTCGCCCCCTGTGGCCCCGGAGGCCCCGGCGGAAGCGGCGCGGGGCGCACATGGCGCTGTACAGCGCGGCGGCCGCGGTGCTGGCGGGGCTGGAGCGCGGTGAGGGCGGCCTCAAGAGCCTCGTGTACAACAGCGGCTTCCCGGTGCGCCCGGAGGGAACGGGGGTGTGGGGCGGCCGAGGAGAATCACTCCCGGGAGGGCGGGAGGTGCCCCGGAGCCCGGCGCAGGCCTTGTGACGCTCATTGCTGCCTGCTCCGCTGCAGCGTGTCCGGCAGCTGTACGCGCTGGTGTCCGAGACCGTCCGCTACGCCTCGGTGCTGGAGAAGCTGCTGGATGGAGCCGCGCTGCTGCGGGCCGAGAAGAAGCTGGCGCCGCAGCTGGCGAAGGTACGGGCATCCAGGGAATCCCTGGGCCGCGGTGTCGCGGGACTGCGGTGTCCCGGAGCCACGGTGCCCTTGGAGCCGCGGTGGCTTGGGCAGCGGGACCGGGCTCATCTCGTCCCCTCCCTGCAGGTCCTGGTGTATGATCTACTCTTCGGCAAGGGGCTGAAGTGCGGGGGCCGGTGGAAGGCGCTGGCCCGGCGGCACCGGGCGCGGCTGGAGGCCGAGCTGGCCCGCATGAAGGTCCGGCACAAGGTGAGCCGCAACGAGGACCTGCTGGCCCCAGAGAAGGCGGTAAGCACCGCAGGTGAGTGGGCTCGGGCTGGGTGGGCGCCCTGTGTTGGGAGCAGTGGGGGGACTGTGTCTGACCTGTCCGGCCCCTGCAGCCTCCCAGGTACCACGTTACGTCCGGGTCAACACCCTGAAGACTTGTGTGGAGGATGTGATCAACTTCTTCAAGCGCCAGGGATATGCCTACCTGGGCAAGGCAGCCAGGTGAGTATTTCTTTCTGCTATCCCACCTTTCCCAGAATGTCAGCAAGTGGCATGGGTTGAGGTCTGAAGAGTTGCTGAACTTGGTGCTCAGAGTGGTTGGGGTCTCCATCACTCCTCACACTTAGATGCTGCCTATTTGGGTGCTGCCTGGAGCTGGAGAGGAGCTGTGGGATGAAGGGGTTTCTCAGCCTGGGCTCTGCTGTGAGCACTTGGATTAGGACTTTGAATGAATATATGCTCCCTGTGTCTCATGGGCAGTGTGGAGGAGCTGAAGGCCCTCTCTGGAAAACAATTCTTGTTGGATCTGCATCTCCCGGAGCTGTTGGTTTTCCCTTCGCAGACAGACCTCCATGACAACCTGCTGTATACTTCAGGACACATAATTCTGCAGGACAAGGTGAGGCTTGCAGCAGCGTTTAAATCTAAGCAAAAGCTGTGGGGGCTCCCATGGGCCTTTGCTTCCATTGTTTGTGGGTTCAGGATGAAATCCTGGGGTATAAAACCCCTGTGGGAGCTGGGGAGGAGCAGGAGGCTGTGGGTTGGGCAAGGCTGTTGATGGAGTGTTGGTGGCCTTGGTCCTGTGTCATGGTGGTCCTTGTGACCCCACAGCATCAGCCATGCCCAAGGAGGGGCCAGGTGTTTCTGCCCACTCCTCTGTTGGTCTTTGCCCTCTTGCAGGCCAGCTGCCTTCCTGCCTTCCTCCTTGGCCCTGTTGCTGGCTCCCATGTCATCGATGCCTGTGCTGCCCCTGGAAACAAGACAAGCCACCTTGCTGCCATCCTGAAGAACAAGGGGTGAGGGCAGGGTTGTGTGCAGGGGTGAAGGGAAGAGGGGAGGTGGCCCTGGTTTCCCCCGAGCCCACAGAGAGCACAAGAAAGGTGGCAGGAGGAGCTGCAACCTGACACCAACTCAGGTGAGCTGGTGGCTCTGACAGTTCTGGGCCACTGGAAGGACCTGAGTGAGGGCACATGAAGTCACACATGTCTTCACTCCCAGCCCCTGGCCCTGTTCCATAACCCTGCCAGAGGGGAAGCAGCTCTCAAGGTCTCCCTGCCTAGTATTAGAGTGTTCCTGGGAGCCAGGTGGTCTGTTCACAGCTTCTCTTGTGTGCTGGGCTCTGCCTTCAGACAGATCTTTGCCTTTGATGTGGACCCCAAGCGTGTGGCCACCATGAACACGCTGCTGACACGGGCAGGGGTCACTGGCTGCCAGCTGGCCCAGCAGGACTTCCTGACCGTGGACCCTGGAGACACCAAATACAGCAGGGTGACCCACATCCTTCTCGACCCATCCTGCAGTGGCTCTGGTAATGTGTGAGGCTCCAGCTGCTCACCTGGAGCCGGGCTGTGGGTGTGCAAACCCCAGGTGACGGCTCCTGTCCCACAGGGATGGTGACCCGGGGGCCAGGGGAAGAGGCGACCTCGAGTGCTGAACGCTTGCAGGCCCTGGCTGGCTTCCAGCGTCGGGTCCTCAGCCACGCCCTGAGCTTTCCAGCTCTCCAGCGCCTGGTCTACTCCACCTGCTCCCTACACCAGGAGGAGAACGAGGATGTGGTGCAGGCTGTGCTGCAGAAGTGGGGCTCGGCCTTCAGGTGGATGTGGCTCAGGGAACCTGGAGGACTGTAGAGCAGGGTTTGGTGCTGACCCCTTCTCCATGCTGCAGGTTGGTGACTGCCTTCCCATCGTGGCCCTGCCGAGGACTTGCTGCCTTCTCTGGAGCAGAGAGCTGCCTCCGTGCTTCCCCCGCAGAGACCCTCACCCATGGCTTCTTTGTGGCTGTGCTGGAGCGATGCAAGGAAGGGGCTGCTGCCCCCAGGTGAGAGGGGGCTCTGGGGGACTCCAGCTGCCTCTGGGGTGCGCCATGGCCAAGGTCAACACTCGGCACCCTGGGGAAGGTGTGAGGGGATGTGGCTGTGGGAGCAGAGGGCAGGAACTCTGGCACTGTCAAGTGTGGCTCAGGCTGTTTTGCTCTTGTCCACAGCTCCCTGCCTGCAGCAGCCAAGGAGAACCCACAACCAGGAGAGGGAACGGAGCCAGGTGCAGCTCCCAGAAAGAGGAGGAAAAAAAAGCAGCAGGTGACAGAGTGAAACAACATTTTCTGGACAAACCCCTGCAGATGGGCCTTGTGGGGAACACATACTGGTCCAAACACAAGTCAAGCTCTGTGCCAACTGCAGCCATAGTAAGAATTCTGTAACACTGGGGACTCGGTGCCAACATTGGGACCACCCTGGTGCCAGGAAGGGGCAACTGCTCACCCAGGGCTGCCCCTTGCAGCCAGCCCCGGCCCCAGGTTTGACCCCAAGGCAATCCCCACTCTGCACCCTGCAGTCCTGAGGTCCTCCAGCTGGATTAAGGGTGGTTTATCAAGTCCCCACCCCAAAAATTCCAACAGCCAGCCTGATGTAGAGCTTTGAAAAAGCATTTCAATGTAGGAATGAAGCACATTAAAAGTTTCTTCACTGTCTTTTCTAGTGTGTTTGTGCAGTCCTGCCCTGAAATTGCCACTGCTCATAGTACAGGCAAAGTGGGGGAAAAATTGAAATAATAATTCTGTCCCTGGACCTGTCTTGGAACTAGGGGAACAAGGATCCTTGAGTCAGAAGGTGCTGCACCTGAAACCCCACCAGCACCACCCTGCCCTGGGAATCCCAGGCCCAGTAATCACACACTCACCCAGCCATATGAACACAGTAATTTTACTTTAAACCAGGGACATAAGCAACGAAACAAAAATTGCACATTCACACCAAAATCCTCATCAGCCACACCAGGAATGATCCAAGTCTTCAGTCAATTACAACCTAGCCTCCCCCCAGGCACAAGGGGCTCTCCCAGCAAGGCCTGTGTGGCAGGGAAGGGATAGCCAGGCTCTTTATGGGTGTATGGGAGTATATGGGGGGGGTACTTAGGGGGCAGGACCCAGAGCCAGGGTGCCCTCAACCTTGTCCCAGCTCATCCCCATGTTGTCAGAGCTGACCTGGCCAAACACTGGCCCCTTGAGGATGGGGAGTGGGTGCTTTCCTGGCCTGGGGCAGAGGCAGGGACACACAGGGTCAGTCTTGGCAGGCACTAGCCCCTTGCCATCTGCTTCCTCCAACCTCAAGGATACATTTTCCCAGCCTGGCTGCTCTTGGCCCACTGCACCCTCAGCCATGGTGGTGGGTGACAGCCAGAACATTCCCACCAGCACCTACAGGTCCCTCTATGTCCCCTTACTATGGGACTGTGTCCCCTCTGTACCACACAGAGCTCAGCACCTGCACTTTCTGCTGGGAGAGACGCCTTGACCCTGGCACTCCACTCCATAATATGAGAGCTCCTGCTCCTCACCCTCAGAGAAATAATCAAAAAACTTAAAAAGGCTTAGTCACAGCCACATACACATCACACTGAAAACGAAGGGGATGATGTACAGTGGGAGGGAGCGTGGCTGAGCCTGTAGGATGTAGCTGCCTTTCCCAGCACAATGCATTTCCTCAGGCACAGCCAGAGTGGGAACAGCTAAACACTAACAGCTGTGGGCGGGCAGGCAACTTCACTGAACCAAGCTTGAAGGAATTTGAAGGTGATTTATCATAAATATAAAAATAATTTTTTTATTTTGTTAAAAAATGTTTAAATAGTTGTGATTTTTTTTTAAATTTTTAAATTTAGACCTCAGAAAACACACACACTCACACGGCTCAGAGAGTAAAAACCTGGCAGCAAAGCATTCCTGGGAATGGAGTGCCCATCCCTCACCAGGGAAAGGGCAGAGGGTGGCTCTTTGGTGACCCCCAGCTCTGGCAGTCTCTTCCCACAGAAGCTCCAAAAAAAGGTAGGATCCCCATTCCTGGCTGGATGGGGACAGGGGAGGCAGCACCACAGTTCCTAGGAACTAGTAAAACCCACTGGGATGGAGATGAGCTGAAAAATGAAAAACAACTTCACTTTGGGATGGGAGGGAGAATGCATCTGCTCTGGACTCTTTCTGTCAGCAATTGGTCGCAGAAATTCCAGAGCCCCCTGAAGTGCAGAAGAGGTACCAAGAGAGAGGGAAAGGGAGAGGAGAGACTGCCACAGTTGGAACCCCCTGTCCTAGCTGCCTTTCAGTCACAGACATGGAAGGGACTACTCCCCAGCATGAGCAGCCACGCAGTGATGCTACTGTAAACACCCAATTAGCTGGGGCACATCTCCCCCCAAGGACTAGTGCCCCCCAAAAAGAAACTCCAAACAGCAAATCCGGCATAACCAACATGCCGCCACACACACGGTTCAGTTCTTCCTCCAAACTCGATTCAGTGAGTGCAGGAACAGGAGCATGGATAAAGCAGAACTAGGGAGTAGGGTGGGGGCAGCCCACAGCCCCACGGCGTAGCAGAGATAGGAGAGGGGTGGGGGGACCCCCATCCTCACTCTGCCCCCAGCCCAGGTCCCGGGCTGGACATGGCATGTCCTCAGCTGGAGGTAGCAGGATATTAGGTCTCAGCAAGGGTTGTCACCCAGCTGCACCCATGCCAATCACCTGCAGCACCAAACAGAGCCAGGCTGGAACCCGCCCTGCCTGCAGGCATGTGATCGTGTTCACCGGCCATGGGATGAACAATGGGAAAGATTTCAGGGCCTGGTGAAGACAGTATCTGACAGCAGCTCGGAACCACAGCATGCTGCCAGCCAGGCTCTGAATGAAACACCGCCTTGGGGCTGGCCGAGGGCTGGGAAGGGACACAGAAACAGCTACAAGCAAATGGGGAGAAATGTACATGTTATTAAACAAGGCAAAATAAATTGAGGGAAAGAACATTGTGAATATGTACAGAGATTTGTCCAGACTTGGCTCTGGAACTGTTCAAGTAACAAGAGTTTGGTTTATCCTGTCCCAGCATGGTCTCTGGTGGGTGTCAGGGATGGGGCCTGGTCCCACCACAGGGACAGCTCCAGGACAGAGTCCCCCCCCACGTGGGCCAGCAGAGCCCAGCAGCACTACGGTTACTTTTTGCGGGTGTGCTGTCTCCGTGCCTGTAGCCGTTGTCGAGTGCCCATCTTGGATCCTGCCCCGATGGAGAAGGTGGGAGTGGATGAACCTGGAAGCAGAAAGGTTTCTCAGGTCTCTGTAGCTTTGGGATCAGTGTGATCCTCACCCTGCGAGGAACACAAGGCTTGGCATCCCCCAAAGTCCAGCAGGTACCACCTGAGCCATCTCCCAGAGCATACCTGGCCTTACCACTGTCCCCAGCCCAAGGGGACATCATGACCCAAGAACTCCCCAACACTGGAGCACCAACCCCCTCCTTACCAAAGGAAGTGCCGACCCCTCCGAAGTTCGAGGCAGGAGTGCTGGGTGTCCTGAAGGAAAGGGTGCTGCTCCCACTGCCCACAGCTCCAGGGACAGGTGTGCCCTGCCCAAAGGTAGGCACTGGAGCTCCTGGAAAGCAACAGGTCACTGTGGGCCAGGGTTGGCAAAGGAGAGATTTTGGGAGCCAGTGGCACCCAGAGGAGGCCCAGGATGCTCTCTGGGGGCTGAAGCAGCACAGTCCATCCCCCAGAACCAGCCTCTGCTCCTGAAAACCCCTTTTAATGCAAAAGTTACACTCTCTGGATAATCCCTGGGCTCTCTGAACAGCAGGGCTGCATAGGAGAATTTGCCAGGGAGGAACAAAGACCTTGGCCTTTCTAGATCAAGGAGTTGCTCACTATGTGGGTTTCAGTTCCATGGGAGCTGGGAATAACCAGCAAGGATCTGAAGTGGTAGGGAAACCCTGAGAGCAAGCACGAAGTGATAGCAGCTGCTGGGTGGCAGCATTCCAGCTTGCTAAGGTGTTCCAGGTGGCTGCTAAGGACTTGGATGATTGTGGCTCCTGCGGGACACTTGGATGGGCAGAGTTGGAGAGCTGGTGCCTTCAGAGGGGCCAATGAGCAGAGTTTAGGGATTCCCTTCCCCAGAGGGCCAGAATTCTTAGAGAGAGTGATGGGACTGCCTTCCCTTTACATGGCAAGGTTCTGCATAGCAGGAGCACTGGCCTCATCAGGGCTGTGGACTCTGGAACCTTGGCAAGGTCCATCAGGAATACTACTGCCCAACTCTAGACCCTCAAGATGGCCTGTCTGCCCTCACCTCATCCTGGAAATGTTCAAGGCCATGCTGGACAGGGCTTTGAGTAATCTGGTCTAGTGGAAGGTCTCTCTGCCCTAGGCAAGGGGGTGGATCAACATGACCTTTAAGGTCCCTTTCCAACATGACCCATTCCATGATTCCATGATGACTTACCTCCAAATGCAGGCTTGCTGTTGGGAGTGCTGGTCATGGTGAAGGCAAAGGGTGTGCTCTGGCCCTGTGCTCCCAGGGCACTCTGCGACAGAGATGAGCCAAAGGGTGTTGCTGCTGGGGCTGCCCCACCCTGTCCAGTCCCAAAGCTGAAGGCCACAGCTGGAGACCCACTGCTGAGGCCCGGCGTACCCATACCAAAGGTGCTGGTGGTGGCCCCGAAAGTGAATGGAGATGGGGTGGTACCAAAGACAGTGGCACTGGTGCTGCTGCTTGTAGTCTGGGTGGTGGCACCAAAGCTGGATGTGGTAGAGGTGGCTGTTCCAAAAGAGAACACTGAGGTGGTGGTCCCAAAAGCTGCCTGGGTGCTGCTGGTGCCAAAGGAGCCCTGGGCACTGGTTGTGCCAAAAGCTGGCTGGGCACCACTGCCAAATGCTGCCTGAGCCACTGACTGTGCTGGGGGGGCTCCAAAACTGAATGAGGGGGTGAAGCTGATGGGGCCAGCAGCAGGCTTGCTGGCAGGCACCTGGCTCTCAGCAGCCCCAGCGCTGAAGGTGAGTTGGCTCTCAGTGCCTGGGTATGGTGGTGGTAGCTTTGTGCTGGCTGAAAAGCTGCCAAAAGCTGAAATGGAGGAGCCGAATGTCAGCGGCGCTTGAGCGGTGGTGGCTGGGGCAGAGGAGGTTAGTGTAGTGCTCCCAAATATGCTAAAGCCCACAGTGGTGGCAACAGCTGTTGAGTTTGTAGGTACCTGACCAAAGGCAGGGTCTCCTGGGACACTGGTCGTGGCAGTGACTGTAGCTGGAGGTGGCTTCCCGAACTGGAACATAGGCCCTGAGGTGGCAAAGCTGGCTTCTGTGCTGGGAACAGAGCTGGCAAGGCCCCCGAACAGAAAGGGCTGTGTTGTGCTGGTGGAGGTGGCAGCAGTGACAGTCACACTGGGGGCAGGGCCAGTGGAAGCAGGCGAGTTCAGTCCAAAGCTGAAGACGGGTTTAATGGTGGCATCTGTGGAGGAACTCTGGGTGGTGGCAGTTGTTGCTGCCGTGGTGAAGATGATACTGGGAAGACCTGTGAATCCTGCCAGAGTAGCTGTGGAGGCAGTTGGTGGCTCTGAGGCTGGCTGTATAGCAGGTTTGAAGGTGAAAGGAGAGACTTTTGCTGGAGATGAAGCTGTGGCAATGCTGCCAAAGATGGGCTTGAATATTGAGGATGTGGAGGACGTTGAGGCAGGATCTGAGCTTGTAGACACGGTGGCTGTGGTGGAAATGACAGCCGTGCAGACTGCTGCATTCTCACTCTTTGGCACAGCACCAAAGATGGGTTTGAAGATGGGGGTTGTGGTGGGCATGGCAGTGGCTGTGGTGGGCACAGCAGTGGATGCAGAGGGAGCAGCAGAGGCTGCTGTCAGTGCTGGTTGGCTGGCTGGAGCAGTGTTCAGCATCCCAAACAGGGCGCTTGGCTTTGGGAAAGAGGGCGGCTTGCTGGGGGTCTGGCCCAGCTCAGTGAACACAGGAGGTGCCAGGCTGCTGAGCGGTTGCTCTGCCAGGGCAGGGGGAGCACTGGGGCCAGGTGTGCTCAACACAGGCACAGGCTTGGTGTCAGCAGAGATGGCAGGCAGAGAGCTCGACTCCAATGACACAGCAGGAGCAGATGGCTGTGCAGATGATGGAGGTGGTTGGGATGCTGTTGCACTTCCAGTGGAGTCTGGAAAGGGGGAAGAGAGCTTATTTACAGACAAGGTGGCACCTTCAGAAGCCCACCCCTCTGCCAGGTACCCACCCATTGCTGCAAAGGCTGCCGGAGCTCCCATCACACCCTCCACAGTTACCAGAGCCTCCAGCAGGATCAGTGGCTCAGCATCCCCAAAGGTGTCCCCTCAAGCCCTGCCTGCTAGCCCTGCTGCCAGCAGAGCATTTGAACAGAGGGTTTTGTCATCTGCCTCACATAGAGGCAATGAGGAGTTCCTGCTGCACCTGCCCAACTCTGCTGGCATTCCACTGTGCTGACTCTCCTCATCATCATCACCTGGTGCTATGGATAAAGCCTGGCTGCCCTGCATCTTCTTCAGGCTGTCCAGGAGTGAGGAGTTGGCTGGAGCAGGAGCTGTGGAAGCAGGCATAGGCACAGGAGAGGTCACAGCAAACACCAACGGCTTGGACACAGGCATTGTCGCTGCAGTGGTGCTGGGGACTGCATCTACAGGGAAACAGCAAGATCTCAGAACCCACAACTGGCTGTAACGAACAAACCTTTAGCAGAACTTCCCAGCAGGCAGGGGAACTGCACCTACCACCCTACAGACCTGGGCAACCTCACCCATCACCATAAGGCATGAGATCTTCTCAGCTGCAAGGCATTAGGAGCACCCCAAGAACCAAGCATCTTCCTACCCCTCCACATTTCCAGCCCATCCTTACCAGCCCTATCCTCCAAGACACTGTTGAACCACTGCAGTACTGCCTTCTTCTCTGCATCCAGGTCCTCTGAGGTGATGGAGTAGCCCAGCTGAGGTGGCGGGGGCTGCCAAGAGAGAGCGGCAGCAGCTTAGTTCCTTCCCAGGGAAGCGGGCAGAGCCTCTGTGAAGGTGTGTTGGCGACTGGCTGCGGCGAGCCCTATCAAGCAGGTGGTGATCCTGCTGCAGTGACCACAGAGCTCCAGTCCCCAACTCTGGTGGGCCCCCGACGTGGCACTGAGGGCACAGCAGGCCTTTCCCAGGCCATTACCTGGTCTGGCAGCAGGCAGCACAACCACGTACAGCCCACTAGACATTGGGGCTGGGGAGAGCGTCACTTCCCACTCGGCCAAGGACGGGGCCTCCTTCCTGAGGGCAGGCAGGTCAGTGTGCCCCCAGCCCTGCAGAAATTGCAGTGAGCGCATTCTATTGCCAGAACGGGGCCAAAGGGGCTGTGAGACAGTGACGTACCAGCACCAGCTGGTCCCCACGAAGAGATGACAGCAACGGGATCTTCCGTTTGCGCTTCCCACTGCTCCCCAGTGCAGACGGCGGGCTCAAGGAATCCTGCTTCTTCCACACCGGTGACTCCACCACTACAGAAGGAAACAAGTCAGGCCAAGCTCTGGGCAGAGAGGTTATTTGGTTGCATTGATGGGGCTGTCCCTTCTGACCCTGCTCTGGGTGGCCCTGCTCAGAGGCCAGAACCAGGGACACAGTGTGAAGCTGATGATGAGGTTGTGACGCCCATGGAAGAGGCAGCTTCACACACAGGAGGTCTGTGACATAAGGCTCTGGCAGGGCTCTGTGGGGCAGTGGCTCCTTCCTAGCTCCAAGGATGGTGCCAAAACTGCCTACCCAAACTACATGTCACAGCTGGAACTTTATCATGGGGCCCATTGCCATAGGCACAGAGGATTTCCTCTCTGTTTTAGCTGAGGAAACATTGGAATAAACTCAGACTGAAATTTGGTCAGAGTGCTACTCATGCAACAGCAGGCTGTGGATCAAGGGTGACACCTGACCCATGCTGGGTTGGGAGCTGGAGTTCCCCCTTGCAAGCCAGCTCCCAGCCATCTGCCAGCACCCCAACACTGTCAGCACCCGTTTATCACTTGGAAATCCCACTAGGGCAGTCACTGAGGCCAGCAGATGTGCCACTGCCTTGGGACCAGCACATGCCAAGTTTGCATGTGACCCCTCAAGCCAATCCCACTGTAGCCATCAGCTGTCCTCCTGTCCTGCTCTCTTGCTTGCACCAGTGACGTGGGTGCACCATCAGGGTACACCTACACTTACCCTTCTCTGTCTGCAGCTCCTTGTCTGATTTCACTGGGGTGGAAGTGTTGGAACGATGTGATTCCTCTTCCCTGTGTAAGCAAGAGGGACAGTTAGGGTCAACCCTGGGCTCAGCCCTGTCCCCAGGGAGCAGGATGAGACTCAACAAGCTGATGACTTGCACGAGCATCCCTGGTGTGTTTATTGGCCTCCTGCAAACAGATCTCAAGACAAAAGCTTTGCCCAGCTTCAGGCAGAGCAGTTACTTCCTGCTCCACCTTGGCTGAGCCTGTGCACCCTCCACAAGATGAGTCAGTCTCAGGAAGATAGCTGGGGGTCTCAGATGGGAATCACTGCCCCTCACAGGTGGGGCCCACCCAGGTGGTTGTGTCAGTTTTAGTTCTGACATAAGCTCAGGCTCCTCTGACTCAGGAAAGAGAACACAGGCTGTGCTCCAAGGCATGCACAAAAATACAGATCCTGGGAATTGACTTTGAGATGGCAAAAATCAGGGCCTGTCTCTTCCCAACGATCTGGCAACCCAGGCCATGCCAATGCCACCAGGCACCACCACTACTGCGGCAACCTGTGCTCTCAAATCTCTGACCTAGCTTGGGAGCGGTCCAGGGATGACATAGATTGGACACACTACAGCATAACAAGGTGACAGGGAGGCCAGTTGACACAAGTGGGTTTCTACATCATTATGTCTAGCAGAGGGGCCTGGACTGTCCCAGCTCCAGTGGAAAGTGGGACTTACATGCTAAGATGGCTGGGAAGGATTGCTCTCTTGCTGGCTGGCCATCAGCAAGCAGGCACTTGCTAGGTGACTGGCTGATTACCTGGCTTTCTTGAGAGGCCACTCTGGTGTCTGGGGGCGGGAGGACGCTGGGCTGGACAGAGGGGACATGCTCACACCACTTCTCTTCAACAGCTGGAATGCAGAGAGATACCAGCAGTAACTTGGCATGGGTCTGGCAGAGAGCACAGCCCCCTTCCTCCTTGCTCACCCACACTAAGCCCCATTGCCCAGGACCATGGCTGTTGAGTCCAATGAGTTCAGAGCTTCTCCTGCTTTCTTTAAGGAAGGAACTCCCCTCCACATTTTAGGAAGCACAAAGTCTGGCCACCCTAAGCTGAACCCACATGAGGAACAAGTAGACTTCAGTGCCTTTACTGCCCTGGCTGAGCACAGGGAGGGAGAACACTGCTGTTCTTGCCTTTGTGTGACACAGGCAGAGGCAACCCAACAGCTTTAGACAACCTTGTGTGTGGGGCTGCTCTGACAGGAGCCAGCACCTCCTTGCCAGGAGTTCAAAGCAGATGGATCCCAATGCAAAGGTCAGACTCTCTGCAGCCCCAGCAAACCTCTCCCTCCCACTGCCTGGAGCAAACCTTTCCCCAAACAGACAGAGCTCCAGAAGCCATGGCTATGTGTCCCATCTGCAAGCCCAGCCAGGCCAGAAGCATTGCTCCACTGCAGTCAGCAAGTGGTACCTGGGTCAGAAGGGAACACATGGCTCCCACATTGCTGACTCTAGCTGAAAAGATGTCAGCACAGCAAAACTATTTTATTTTCCTTCACCTGGATCTATCCAGTCTATTAGACTGGCCAAGAAGAACAAAGGGGAAAACAGTCTCATTCTTCGTTTGGTGTAAAAGCAGCACTACAGCTCAGCCTAGGACTCCTCCAAAAAGCAGATAATTGCTGCTTGGCCCATGGCCCACAGTTCACCTGAACCCCAGGGTGGTGAGACAGCCATGCTGAGCCACACTGGGTCCAGGCACCCAGCCACACCAGTGTCTCCTCACAAGCCCAGAGCTGGGCTTACATGGGTGATCCCAAAAGAATGCCAAGCTACAGTGTCCCTACCTGTGTGAGGCCCCGGCTGGAGCTGTAGGAGCTGGCAATAGCATTGCGAATGGAGGTGGGGATCCCACCAGCGTAGGTGTTGTTGAGGGAGCTCATGGAGGAGGTGCGAGACCTCTTGTTGGAGCAGTCATCTGGGCACTGTGAGATGAGGCCCCTCTTCAGAGAGCCTGGCCTGGAGGGAAATGAAGGCTTGATGAGCTCCCCATCAGCTCTTGCCCACCCATCCTCTCCATGCAGGGCAGGTGGAAGAAGGCAATCCTGCTTGGAAACAACCCTCAGCAACAGCACAGCCCTACTGTCACAGGGTGACAGACCAAAGGCACAACCACAGCCTCTCCTGCTCTGCCCTAAAGCCAGGCTCTGCAAGCAAAACCCAAACCCCTCTTTTCCAGATCCCACACACATTTGCTCCCTCCCACCCCAAGAGTTGCTTTTGGCCCACTGGACACTTACTTAGGTATGAGAGAAGCAGGGGCACCATTGGCTACCAGTGGCTCAAATGCTGACTGCCCACTTCCACTGCTGTCGTGACGCCTGTGGGAATAGAGTGTGAAAGCCTCTTCCAGCCTGGGGAAAGGCAGGCTAAGCACCCAGAGAGAAATCAAACCTGGCTTTCTTCCTGGTACTCAATACCTAGGACAGAGCTTTCCCCCATCCACACCCTGCTGCAGATTTTCTCTTCCTGTGGGCCTGTACTCACTGACTCTCACCCCAAACCCCAGGAGCTCCTCCAGCTGCCTGTTGGTGCAGTAGTATGGTGTAAAAAACAAAACAAAACATGCAAACAAAAAACCAAGCAAAAAGCCTCTAAACAAACAAAAAACCCCTTTGCTTAAATCCATTACTCTAAGCCAAAATACTTCCAGAAGTGAGCTGCTGAGCCTTTCTGAACAGATCTGAGCTCTTCCTAAGCAGTGCCTTGGACAGTTCAAGTCAAAAAGTGAATTCCCATTCCCACTATGATTTCATGAGGATCTGAAGTGTCAAAACTACAAAAGACACCCTGTTGTAAAGGGGAGCTGGAGGTGTAGGACAGGCCTGTCACTTGGCCAGGCACTCCCCTCAAGCTCAGAGCATGCTGACCCCAAGGCACAGGCAATTCCACACTCTCCAGCTGACACAGCTCCTTCCTGTCCACCAAGAACATGGACTTTTCTATCTAAATGCATTCCTCAGGGTTGCCAGATATTAATGACTTCAAAATTGGCTTTTGTAGTTAAAACTGTGCAATGGCATATTAGAAACCAGTTTGAAGAAAAATACCCAGAGCTGATCCTGCCTGTGTACCTATTCTGTTGTCCTGATTAGCTCTTATGGGGTTCAGATCCAATGAGTCAAGCATTCAGAGATGGGAATTCAGTGCTGGAGGAGGATGGTGTGCCCTGCTTTATACTGCTCTGCTCCCTGGGCCACCTCCAGCAGCAGCCCTGGTGCAGGACAATGCCCCAGGCACCGCCCAAGCAGTGCCTCAACTCCCCATCCCAACCCAGATAGAAGAGCCCCCATGGACACAACTAGGAAGGACAAAGGAATTGCTGGGGCAAGTCCAGAAAAACGCTACAAATTTCGTTAAGGGGACTGGAGCACCTTCCCTATGGAAACAGGCTGAGACATCAGGGGCTGTTCAGCCTGAAGCAGAGAAGGTTGTGTGGAAACCCCAGCAGCCTTTGAGGATCTGAAGGAGCCTGCAAGGAAACTGGAGAAGGACTGCATTAAGAAGTGCAGAGATAGGACAAGGGAGAAAGGCTTTAAATTGAAAACAGGATAGTTTAGGTTGGATATACAGAAAAAATTCTTCCCTCTGAGAGTGGTGAGGCCCTGGCACAGGTTTACAAAGAAACTGTGGCTGCCCTCGTCCCTGGAAGGGTTCAAGGCCAGGCTGGACAGGGCTTGGAGCAACCTGGTCTAGCGGAGGATGTCCCTGCCCATGGCAAGGGGTGGCACTGGATGAGCTTTATTAAGATCCCTTCCAACCCAAATCATCCTGTTATTCTAGGAAAAGCAGGAGGGTGGGATAGCAAGGCAGTGCTGTGGCTGGGTGGCTGGAAAGGCTCTGGCAAACCACAGCTCTCAGGATTTATTCCTTGTCCTTCCTAGGACACTGGCAAAAACACAGCACCCTCCCTCCTTCAAATGCAGGGATGGAAGTTGCTGACCTTGAGTAACAAAAGCAGCAGAGTCTCACTTGCTCTCTTGTTTCACCTCCTTCTACTAGATCAGCTCACAAGGGGAGTGCTTGGAGGTCTCCAAGTGCAATGCTTCCACCACGTAATCCCATCTCTCCTGGTAGGCCAGGGCTGACAGAAGGACACAGCCCACAGCAGATACCAACATTTCCCACCATGCTTTCCCAGTCTGCAAACCCCTGGGAGGAGACAAGCCACTTTTCACCCAGGCTTCCCAAAACACATCCCAGCCAGGCAAGGGAACACACTGGACCCACACCTAAACAACATTCCTTTGACTGCAAAGGAGGACTTTTAGATGCAGCACCAAGGGCTGAGTGATGGGGTGTGCTTCCTCTCTGCAGTTCACTTCTCACAGTACTTTTCCAGCCCTGACTCCAGATCTCATGGGGCCTGAGACACATCCCGTTTGTAACCTCTGGAGCAAGAATCCCATCTGTGACCTTCTCAACATGCTGTCTGCAACTTAAACTGCTCCCTTTTTACCTTCTTTTGCTCTCCTGATCGTTGCCAAAAGTCTGGTCCTCCTCCTCCTCTTCCTCCACAGCCCTTTTCCTGCTCTCCCTGATGGCATTCAGCACAGTCTCCTTCGCGCACGGGTCAGGGCTGCTGGTGGCCGGGAAGGTCAGAGGCGAGACCAGCTGCTCTAGACTGTGGAACAGAGCAGAGCGAAGTGTGAGACAGGCTGGGCTCTCCAGTCTGATCTTCGCACAGAAGGGAGGACACAGGTCTCCCATGCAGCTCTTCTGGGAGGTTATGACAGCCCCATCCGCCCAGCCACATGGCAGCATTCGGGATTAGACGCTGCTCCCGGGCACAGCACAGCCAGCTGAGGGCTCCTCCCGGGGTGTCCTGATCCCCACCGTGCCTGATAACCAAGCTCCCCCAGGTGTGTCCCGGTCTCCCCCGTACTCACGCCGGTGAGCGGGCGATGCCGACGGCCGGCGGGGCGATTCTCACGGTGACGGGGCTGCGGAGCGGTCCGGCACGGCGGGCCCAAGGCGCGCTGCGGGGGGAGCCGCCCTCCCAGCGGGCGGCGGGCATGCACAGCGGGACGGCCGGCCGGGCATCAGGCAGCGGGTACCGGCGGCGCGGAGCCTGCGGCCGGCAACGCGGGACCCTGCGGGGACAGAGCGCGGTCAGCGCCTCCGACACGGTCTAAGGCTTCCCCGCCTGTTCTACCCCTATCTTCCCCTTACTTACCCAGGCTGGGGGCGACGCGAAGCGGCCCTCGCGGCCGGGCCCCCGTTTGCGGCGGCTTTGCCGGGCGGGCGAGGCGCGGGCGAGCCGGGCCGCATGGCGCACCAGGCGCCCGCTGCCCCCAACGCCGCCGCGCCCAGCAGCACACCCCGCACCAGAAGCCAGGCCAGGGCAAGAGCCAGCGCGGCGGCCACGACCAGCGCGGCCCTCACAGCCCCATCCCGCCGCCCGCCCGGCCCCGCGCCCGCCATCGCCGCGCGAACGCCACTCCCGGCGTGCTCTGCGGGGCGGGGCAGGGAAGCGGGCCGGAGGCGGGACCCAACAGCAGGGCGGAAGCTGCCTGAAGGGGCGGAGCTTAGAGTGAGTGAGCCTGCTTCTCTCCGCACGTACCTCGGGGGCGAGGCTTAGCGGGAGGGATGTGCCCGGTAGGCGGAGCTTCCGGTCTCAGCGCGACCAATCCTGCTGCCAAGCACGGAGGGGGCGGAGACCCGTGGGGAGGCGGGGCGAGCCCTCATGTCAACCTGGGAGGCGTGGCTTTACGGGGCGGAGTTTCTGAGGTGAGTAGCGCTTCCAGCTGCGTGGGATGGGCGGCCCCGAGAGCACGGCCGTCCTTTCTCCGCGGGCTCCCGGCATGCTCTGTGTGGGGCGGGGCTTCGGCCCCGCGTTCCCATCCCCATGACCCCTTATGACACACCCCTGTCCTGCCGTCTCGTCCTCCATCTCCCCTGCCCCAGGGCCTGTGCCCCTGTTCCCACCCGGACCTTCGGGTCTGCGTCACCCCCATTTCCATCCCTTCCCCACCATGTCTCCCCACACCCTGATCCCCATTTCCCCATCTCTACTCCAATCCAGAGTCCTGTTTACCACCGCAATCCCCGTATCCTCCCTCTCCTGGTCCCTGTGTTCCTATCCTGTCTTTTAACAAGACCCCTACATAACTCCAGCCTATGTGTCATCCCCTCTGCCCCTCCCTATGTCACTCTCCCCATTCTGTCCCCTACAGCCCCCCTATACCATTCCAGCCTCTGTGTCCTCGCATATCCCACGTGCAGGAATCTGAGGGCACAGCTCTCCCCCGCCGCCACCACCGTATCCAGCCTGTCCCCTTGTCCCAACCGAAGAGTACCATTGCCACCATCCTGCTCTGAGGATGGGGCTGGGAAGTATGGGAAATTTTCTCTGGCTGGCTGTGCCCTTGGAATCCCCAGGAAACATGACTATCCCTGGGGATATCCCACCCCCCTTCCAGTCAGCCATGTCTGTACAGCAGGGACCATGGCAGGCAGGGACAAGAGCATGAAAAATGACAGGGACCGTGGCAGCGAGAGTAGCTGCAGTCACAGGGCTTCCTGCATCCCAGGGGTCCAGGTGGCCCTGGCAGGGCTGGAAGATATTTTATGTGCAACCCAGAGTGGGTTAACCATGCTTAGGAGGGGACATTCCCCTGAAATCTCTGTCTGTGCACTCCATGGGCCACCCACCAGCAAGACCGACTTGCCATGGCTCTGCTGGGCTGACGCTACATGACAGGATGATCATGGCCTCCCCCCATGATGCTCCCTCGGGTAGCATCAGCCACCCAGGGAGGATAAAGCCCCCAGCACTCTTCAGGGAAGGGCAGGGACCACGTCCTGGTGCCCTCCCAGCAAAAAGAGATGACATGCAGGGTGGCTGTAGGGACACACAGCTCATTACCAGGACAACACCTGGGTCACCTTGACATCAAGTGATTTTGGGGGCCACTGAGCACAGTGATGAGGGCAGAGCCCACGACCCCCTTGTGACACAGGTCCCCTTTGGCTCCTGCCCCCTCCCCCAAACCACGGGGCTGGGCTGAAGGCTTTATTGAAAAATCCAAAACAAACAACGTGGTCATTATCATCATACAATGAAAACCCAAATCAACTCACCCTGCAGTGGGGGGGGGGGGGGGGGACAGCGGGGCACCCCTACCATCCCTGTCACCAGTGGACACTGCAGGGACTCTCTGCCCCTGCCTGGCTGAGATACAAGAGACAAGTGGATTTGGCCTAGAGTGATACCACTGTCCCCAAGCCCCTGCCGCCACTGTGACCCCCATGCCGCTCCCCAGCCCCAAGGCCTGAGGTAGTTGGGCATGCAGGCAAGACTCCCCCCAAAAAAAGTGGGGAGTTCTGGGGCTCCCTGGGTCCCACAGGAAGATGATCACTGATATTGCATCCAAGGGGAGCCAGTAGGGGTTGAGGATGGGCAAGCAGCAGGACCCCCAGAGGGAGGTCCAGGTCCCTCTGGCAAGCTAGTGCACAGAGCAGGTGGTCTGGCAGCAGGGCTGGCAGGGGACATGGAAACAATGAGCCGCTGCATGGTGCACGGCTGCATGGAGGGATGGCAACTCTGATGCCACAGTGGTGGCAGGTCCCACTGCTCCAGGTGCCAGCTGGGTGCTGACAGGTGCATGTTGCTGAGAAACCATACAGTGACAGCCCAGCCCCTTCCCAAAGGGAGAAAGGCCAAATCCTGTCCTCAGCACCCCTAGTGGAGGGATACTAGCCCCAGCAGGGGCACCAGCAGGACTGTGGAGGATGGGGACAGTGCTGCATGGTCTGACACTACTGTCTCCACTGCAGCAAGATGAGGTGGGGGGCCCAGAGGCAGCTGATGCCCCCTGCCCTCTAAGGCCCCTGCTCAAGGCACAAAGGCTCCCAGGCTGGTGCCAGCCCCATGCCTACAGCCATACTGGCCCTAGTCCCCCTGCAGCCAAGAAGGTGGCAATGATATCAGGGTGGCACCAAAGTGAGAAAGCACAGGGAGCTGTTTACTCTGGTTTTAGGGCACCCTGGCTTCCCCCCAGACCCTCTGTGCTGCTGCCCTAGAATCACCCCATCCCCAGGAGCTGGTGGCGTGTGCAGTGGCAGTGTGGTGGCCCAAACCCGCACCCAGCACCTTGCAGAGGGTTTATTGCTGGCTTGAACACAGTGAACCGTCAGGGCAGAGCAGCCCAGCTCGGGGGGGGGGGGGGGCTTGGGAGGAGTTTTGGGGACCTGGAATGAGGCAGGAGCTCATGGCAGCATCCCTCTGCTGCTGTCCTTTTCCTAGCTGTTCCTGGCCCCCTGTGTCACCGGCCAGAGCGTCCCATGAAAGCACCACCTCTCAGCCTGCAGTGGCCAAAGGCACTCAGTGTCCCCGCCAGGGGGAGTATACTTAGCACCAAGCCCAACAGCACCCCAAAATCTGTCCTCCACACGGTGGCACGCCCAGGGCCTTCAACATGCTCATTCCTGGGGCAGGGGAACGTTCACGTTGAGCACAAGGGATGGATTAAGGCTGGAAAAGCAGTGAGAGGCAAGAGAAGCCCGACCACTCTTGTTCAGCCGGAGACAGCTCTAAGAATTCCCAGAATCTGCGCAAAAACAAAACTAAAGGGTTAAAGACCCCCACGTAGAAACCTCCCCCCACCCCCAGCAGGTCTAATAAATACAGGTGTGGTTTGCACCCTTGCCCCAGCCCCAGGGGCTCTCTGGCCACTCGGTTCTGGTGCTGGAGGCAGCTCCTGGGGGGGGACGACACAGGGGACGTGTGCTTCAGGGGGGCCTCTGCACCACTTCCTTGGGGATCTTCTCAACAGACTGCACCATGTTGGGTCCCAGAGGTATCCACCGCAGGGTCCCAGGTGCCCCTGTGGGCTGCTTCTACCACTGCTGCTAATCTGTAGCTATAGGTGGAAAGACATGGTCAGGGGGTGTGCTGTCCACCAGCATTCCTCTGCCCCAGCCCTCTGGGACCACAGAGCTGCTCTAGCAGCACCTGAGCTCCCTGCCTGGGGATAATGCAGATCACACATGTTGGGGTCTTTCCTGCAAAGAGACCCCATAGGACTTGCCCATGTGTGCCAACTATCCCCAGGCTTGTGCCAGCTACAGCAAAACCTCCTCACTGCCATGAGGGCAGGCAGGGCCTTCTCCACATTCCCCCACCTTTTCCAGAAGCAGAACTGGCACCGCTTACCGTCCTCCTCCCAGCCCTCTGCCACACCAGCCAGCTCATAGTGCTTCTTGCGCAGCTCCCCCAGCTTCTGTCGCTCCTTCTGCAGCTGATTCTCCAGCTCCAGCACCCGCACCTGGGGACATGGCCCAGGACATGCCCACCCTGGCACGGACCTGGTGCAAGCACTCCCCTTTCACACCCGTTATGCCCCCCATATTGAGCCCAAAGACCACAGACGTGCATCCCACAAGTGCTCCAATGACAAGTGGACCTGGGGAGGGGATGGAGCTCAGGTGGGCATTGCTTGTGCAGGCAGGTGAAGGCACAATGATCTGTGTGGGCATCCCAGGCAGGGAAATTCTCCAGAGCTGCCCCATGCCAGGCAGAAGTGGGTGGCACACAGGGGGCAGGAATGGCTATGGGCTGCTATGTCATGATGGGAACAGCATCGGAAGGGATCAAAGACCAAGTGCATGTGACTCCTGGGCAAACTCATCTGCTACCATCACACCTTGGGCTTTGCCTTTGTTTGTGCTACCTGGGGACAGCTGGGCATGGTGACCCCAAATTTGATACCCCACCCCAAGCAGCCCAAGAGAGACATGATCAGGTACATTTCCCAAAACATGTGGGAATCTCCAACCTGCGAGTCCATCTCCTGACGCTTGATCTGGGTGAGTGTCATGCTGGAGAAGTCCATGCTATCTGTGGAGAAAGACACCACCAGCCCCCTTCAAGCTCTGCTCCCCTAGTCAGATCTCCTGGCAGCTCCCATGCTGCTGGCAGGATCTGGTACCATGGGATATGCAGGGAGGGAGTGAGGGGCAGCTATGGGCAGAGACCAAAGGAGCACAGCCAGTCAAGGGTGGTGAGTGCCAAGAGCAGAGGTTTTGGGACAGGT
Organism: Cinclus cinclus; assembly: GCF_963662255.1. Lineage (NCBI taxonomy): Eukaryota > Metazoa > Chordata > Aves > Passeriformes > Cinclidae > Cinclus > Cinclus cinclus. Next base: position 10,815,738 of record NC_085067.1, on the reverse strand, counting down.
TTGTATTCCAAGTGTTAGAATCAGAGGAAACGTCTTCAAGTTGTGCCAGCGGAGGTTTAGGTTGGATAAAAAGGAAAATTTCTTCATGAAAAGGGTTTTCAGCACTGGCAGAGATTGCCCAGGGTATGGTAGTGTCACAATTCCTGGAGGGATTTAAAAGCCATGTAGATGTGGCACTTGGAGACATGATTAGTGGTGGGGGAACAGTTAAACTCAATTGTTTTAGAGAGCTTTTCCAACCTTCGTGATTACATGACTCTAAGGTCCTTGCAGCCCAACGCTCACCCTTCTCCTCCACCTGAGACTTCCCAGCCTTGGTGGAGGCCACCACACTGGCTGTGGCCTGGTTGACGCCCCGGGAGGCTTGCTGGAGCTTGCAGAGGTTGGCGCTGTCTTTGTCTGCCTTCACCTGCCGGGACAGTGAGGAGGGAGTCGCACCCCTCCAGGCAAGCAGAAGACCAGCCTCATGATTTGGGGTGACGACATGGTGCCCCCCAGCATCATCCTGAACCATGGGCAGGATAGCAGCCTTGCTCCTACCTTGGAGGCTGCCACCAGCTGCGCAGTGCTGGCTGCAATCTCCCGGGAACAGACCATCAGCTCCTCAAATGTCCCCTTGCCTTGCACTACCATATCAGCAGCATCACTGTGGGAGGGGAGAGGAGAGAGGAACTGGAGCATACTCCTGCCATCTGTGTCCCCTCTCCATGGTGACAGCAGGACTCTGCCATCCTCTCCCCACTCTGGTGACAGTGGCACTTACACCATGATGGTGGCACCCCAGCCCACTGCCTTGGAAGCAGAGATGAGACCCTCGGTCCAGCGTGAATTCTTGGCATAGAACTCCTTGGGGGATGCTGCACCCTGCCATTGGTAAAGGCACAATTAGTTACCAGGCACCCCCAGACCCTGCTCTAGGGTGAAAAAAGGAGGTAAGGGTGTCATTCAGGATGTGTATGGGAAGTAGGGACTCACTGAACTTGAGAGGGCTGTGGGGTCCCCAGTGTGGAAAGGGAGATCAGGGATCTCCATGACACCCCAGGAACCATAACCAGGGTGAGATTCCCTGGGGGTGGAAAGGAGCTCCTGACAGCTGGTGGGCAAGTCCCAGTGGGACAAAGGTTGGAGCATCATGTCCCAGCAGTGTGCAAATACCCCCAGCTGGACAAGCACATCTGTCTTCATCCCTGCCCTCAGCCCTTCCTACACACCTGTCTGCCGCCTTGCTTGCACCCCTGTCCCAGCTCACCCGTCCACTCTCCACAATCTCTCTCTGGAGGTCCTTGGAGGCCAGGACCAGGACATGGATGGCCTGCATGAGGCCTGTGCAGGAACCCAGGATCCTGTGAGACAAATACCACTGAGCCCCCCTGTACAGCAGCTGCCCTGCCTGCACTACCTGTCCTCATCCTGCCGGCCTCTGTCCAGTGCTCCAATCACCACTCACCTCTCGTTAACTTCCAGTTTGACCCCAGTGTCAGCAGCTCGTGCCTTGCTCAGCATCTCCTGGTTGAAGGGAGAGGTACTGAACCCAATGTGCCTCTCTGGCCTCTAGAGTGGTCCCAGCAGTCCCCAGCATGGTGGCCTGTGGGCACCTCTCTGCTCATGGTGATCCTCACCTCAATACGGGCAGATGCTGTTTCGATGGCCACAGCTGTTGCTGCCATCTCCTTGTCCACTAGGTCACCCAGCTCCTCCTGGTTGATGTCCAGACCTCTGGGACGCAGCTCCTGGGGACAGGATGGGATAGAAAGGACTGTCCAGGAGCACTACACTCCCTCTGGTGGTGCCTGCCATGGCCTGATCCCATCTCACTAGGCCTCCTGGGCCACCCACCTCCCCGATGGCGCTGATCTGGCCCAGGCAGGCTGTCACCAGGCTGCAGTCAGCACTTGCCACTGTCCCTGGGTCTTGCACGGCGCTGAGGTAGCTCACAGCCTCACTGCCACACTGCTTGCACAGCTCCAGCAGACCTGTGTGGGCAGCATGAGGGCCACACGTGGGGAGATGTCAGCTCCTACCCACCATAACATCCTTCCTTTGCTGTCCTCTGACTGCCCTGGTTTCTGCCCACTTCAGCACCATACTTGCCCCAGCATCCTGCCCACCTTATCGTAGCATCCTGCCATGACACCTCTGCGCACCCTGGTCTCTCCTCACCCCAGCATCCTCTTCGCCCTGGCACCTTCCCACCCTGACATCTGCTCACCCCAGTCCCTGCTCACCCTGATCCCCTGTCCATTCTGACCCCTGACCACGTTGGTCTCTGCCCACCCAGCCCCTGGCCTGGGGCAGCACTCACGGTCAGCAGGCTCCACAGGGGCCACATGGGAGGTCGCGCTGCCCTGCAGGAGGGTGTTGCTGACCAGGTGGGCGAAGAGAGCCAGGCAGGGCAGCAGGGAGCCCATGGCTGTGGCAGGACAGCAGGCACAGGCCTCAGCCCCCACTGTGCTGCTCACCTGCCCTGTGTGCCAGGGCTGCCCCTGTGCCCAATGCCCACCTCTTACCTGCACCATCCAAAAGGTACTTGCTGTGTTTATCCTGCAGCCGCTCTGCACACTCAGAGGCTGCCAGCGTCTGGGACAGAAGGCAATCTGCAGGCAGACAGCAGGCAGGGCTCAGCTGGGACCACAGGGAGCAAGCAGGCTGGGATAACAGCAGGTTTTGGGAGCAGCAGGGGCATCACCTGCTGAGCCGGTGCAGCTGATGTGAGCAGGATCCTCCATGCGAGCCAGGGCATCCTGCACCATGCGCTTGGCTTCATGTATGGTGCCCTGTAGCACAGATAGCCGCTCCTTGGCCAGGAGCTGTTGCAGTGCCTGCTCTGTGCTCTCCTGCTGGGCCAGATCTGGGCTCAGAGCCCCTGCTGGGCCACTGGGCACTCCCTGCACCTCGTCTGCCCAAACCCCTCTGGTCTGGCCAGAATGGGGATGGGCAGGACCATCATGGTACCTTGTCTCTCAGCTGGGTCTGCAGCATCTCCAGCTCTGTCCTGCTGCTCTCCTGCTCGTTGCTGAGTGTGTCCCGCAGCTGCTGCAGCTCAGCCTGCAGAGCTGCCATCTCGTCCCTGTGGTGCTCTGCTGCTTGGCTAAGCCTGTCCCTCTCCTGCTCCAGGCTGGCAATTTGACTGTTCTGCTCTGCTCCTGCCTGGGGGGGGGGTGGGGGGGGAGGGGGGGCATGACACCGGGCTTTGCCGAGGGTTTGGGGACTCATTCCTGGTCCAAGCTTGGGCCACCCCGACTGTCCCTGCTGGGTGCACTGTGGCCTGCACAAGCGCAGCACCCCACATGGAGCAGTGACGATGATCTCATCTGGTGACAACCAAGGCTCCTGGGCCACTTTCATTGGTGAAAATGCGTTTTTATCACGACTGTCATCATTCTGGTGGAAGAGAGGATGCAGGGTGCTGCTTCTACCCCATCCTCATCCTGCTGCCAAGTCTACCCACTTCATAGGTGGGCGACTGCATTTTCCTGACAGCTTCTGCCTTCTTCAATGAGTCCAGGCAACCCTGCTGTCTTCCACAGCTCTGTAAGCATGGGATACCCTCTGGCACATCTTGCAGTGTGATGCAACATTGCTACATGGGCTTACAGCAGGCAGAGCTGCAGACTGACCCTGCTCTTCCAGGCATTTTATTCCATGATCCCTGCTACTGGAGTCCATTGCTCCACATACTACCACACTCAGGAGTGTGAAACCCCTCCATGTGACATCAAACCCACTCAGATGTGGCAAAGAAGATGACAGGGAGCTGGTTTTGGGGCCAATGGTGGGTATCACCTCTTGAATGGTTAAGACCGGGCTACCCAGCCCAGAGGGGTGCTAGGGGCTGCCCATGTGCTCTCACCTGTGTGCTGGACTCCAGCGTGCCTTGAAGAACCTGCAGCTCCTGTCTGCTGGTTGCCAGCTCCCGCTTCAGTGTCTCTAGCACCTCTGCCTGCTCCTGAGACTGCAGCAAGGGGAGAGAGTTTGGCAGCACTGGTGCCCCATGGGGAGCGCCCCTGCTCAACCTTGGTGTGTCCCTCCCATTCCTACTCACCTTCCTCTGTGCCTGCTCGCTCACCCGCTGGAAGGAGTCCTCCAGCTCCTTCTTCTCCCTCTCCACATCCCCCTGAGCCTGCCTGGCCACTGTCATCTGCTTGATCACCTCCGCATTCTGGCGACATCAGAGAATGAGCTGAGCAGCCCCTTGGTATCGGGGGGCATGGCTGGGGAAGGGGATGCTGGGGGGGTTTGGGGAGCCCACCTTGCGCAGCAGGTCAGCATGGTTCTGCACCAGCTCACTGTACTTCTCCTTCAGTTTGCTGTACCGCTGCTCGTTGGCCTGTGCCCGTCCTGCCACACACGCAGAGACACAGAGCTGAGCACCTGGGACCCCCTGCCTGGAGCCCGCCCCCATCCCACGCTGGTGCTGACACTCTCTGCTCACTCTCAATTTCCGTCAGGCTCCGCTGAGCCTTCTCCGTGTCTTCCCGCTGCTTCTTCAGCTCCTCCAGCTCTGCACGCAGGAACTCGCTCTCATCCTGTGCCTGCTGCTTCAGGTGCTGCTGCTCTGCCAGCTCAGCCTCCAGCTCACTGGCACGGCCACGTAGCTGCACTGCACCCCGTGTGCTCTGCAGGGATGGGTGGGGGCTGATGGCACTGTTCAGTGCCTGCCAGGACCATCCAATGCCCACCAGTACTGTCCAGCAGCACCCCATGGGTACCACTCCACAGGCCCCCAAAAGCATAGGGATCCTGGGCAGTGGGGCCGATCCCATCCCCCGACAGGGATGCAGCTCCCTGGCACACCTGGGGAGCCCCTGTACTCCCTGAGAAGCCACTGGGAAGAGGGCAGGACAGAGACAGAGTCACTGTCTTGTCCACCCAGGGACACAGCCACCAGCATACCCAACACTCCCAGTGGGTCTCATCCTGCCTACCTGGTTGCCACTCACCTCAGCCTTGAAGCTCTCCATCTCCTCCTTCAGGGCTGTGATCTCCCCATAAAGCTGCTCAATTAGCCGGTCCCTGGGGAGGAGAGACATGGGGTGCACCCTCAGTGCCATGGGACACAGCCTGCGAGGGGAGGTGTCCCCCCTTGTGTCACCATGGCTGCGATGCTGTTCCAGGCAGGGACCTCCCGGTACAATCCTGGCCATTCTGCAGTATCACCTGGATTGCTTACTTGTCATCCTTGCTCATCCCATTCTGGTTGTTGAAGTTGAAGGGGTCGCAGCTGAAGGAGCTGCCAAAGATGTCATCAAACTTGTTGTCAAACAGACTCTGTGGTAAGAGCAGGAAAGACCTGGAATTACCCCACCACCACTTGGGAGCCCTTGTCCCCCTTCATGGCCCCAGTGTCACTGCCAAGCCAGCTTATGAGCTGCCTGGACACTGGGGCTGGTTTCCCGGCCCCGCTTCCAGCACACTGAATGTGATGAATTTAATGAACATGAAGCATCTGTGGTCTATCCCCACCTAATTCCTGGAGGGAGATCCCCAAAGTCATGTCACTGCATGCTCCTTCCCTTCCCCACTCAATTCCTGAGGACAACTCTTGGTGGAGAGGAGGGTAAAGATCTAAAGGTCTCCATGGCAATGCTAGAAGCCAAACCTCTCCTTGCCCATCACTGGAGGACACCACACTACTGAGCAGTGCTAGGAGAATTCAGGCTAGTTCAGCCCTAGTAGCACCCAGACAGGACACGCAGCACCAACCCATCTCTCTCCAGTGACACTCCTCAGTTCCTGAGGCCATCCTCACTATGCAGCATGGATTTGGAGAAGTAACCCCAGGCTCAGAGCCAGAGAGACCCCACCATCCTCACCTGCGAGGCTCCGTCCATCTCCACCAGGTCTGTGATGGGCTCACTGTCAGGCGAGGATGCCTCGGCGGGGATCACCACCACAGGACTGATGTGCTCTGACAGTGCAGAGGCACGCAGGAAATTGGGAGGGTTCTGGGGAGGGAGGGGAGCAGGGCTGAGGGGGGAAGGACTGGCACTGCTGCTGGGTTGAAGGCACAGTTGGTTGAAATCCTGCCCTGGAGCTGAGCTGGCCATGCCTTGACCCATGAGAATGGAGCCAGGACCCATAGGGATGGAGTCAGGATGTGGAAGAACAGAATCAGAACCCACAAGGATGGAACCAGGACCCACAGGGATGGATCTCAGCAAGGGCTATAGATCAGTGAGAGAGGCAATGCCAGCTTCCAGTCAGAGGGCAGCTCCATCCAGATGGATACCACCCAGTGAGGGATAAAAGAATAGTCCTCAAGGCTCACGGTACCACCAGACCTAAGAAGCTGGGCAAGGCAGAAAGCGGCTTTTCTGGGCCTTTTTCCAGTGCCCCCACTGCTGCCCCTGGGCACAGGGATAGGCAACCTGGGGACTGCAGGGTCTCACCTCTGGCAGCTGTGGGATCTGAATCAGCTGCTTGAAGTACTGCAGGTTGCTGGAGCGGTAGAAAAGGTCCTTGAGCCTGCAAGGGGCAGGCAATGGTTAGGGATGGCTCTTGTCCAAACTGGACAACCCCTTGCCTGGCCTTAGGGGGTTACCCGATTATCATACTGCTCTGGAGGGCAAGGTGTTTTGTGCTGCCACCAAACTCAGGAAGGCCTCCCATTGCTGAAGGGTGTATCCCACAAATCCCAGGCCTGATGGGCAGGGAGAAGGACCTGGAACTTGAGCGACCTTGTCTAGTGGAAGGTTCCCCTATCCATGTCAGGGAGTTGTACCTGATGACCTTCAAAAGTCCATTCCAACCTAAACCACTTCCTGCCTACCCAAAGTTCACAGGACTGGGGGGGCTTCTCGCCTGGAGCCAACACCCTCACCTTCAATTCCTGCAGGAGCATCTTCCCCAGAAGCAGGGTATCTCCCTCCAGAACCTACAGTTTTGGGCAAGAGGGACAGTGCCCAGCCACACCACTCCTAGCTCCCACCTCTCCTAGTCACCTGAGCATCCCAGTCAGGATCTTGGTGCTGTTGAATTCTGCCCCAAGCTAAGTCCCTGTGTAGTCAGAGCACAGCAAGCACTGCTATCTGCTCTTTGCAGTTTGGTATCTTGAATCAAGCTGTCCCTCAGCACCATGACATCCTCCCCTGTCACCTGACATCCCCTCCCTGATCTCGGTGGGCAGTTTTTATTTTGGTTATTCTGAATAATCATGCACCAGAGACCACAGCGTATCTCTGCTCACTCATTTTTAATCTCAATGCCTTGGAGGATCGGAAGACCAGAGAACCAATGCTCTGGGTCTGGGCACTTACTTTCGGAACTGCTCCAGGAAGCGATCTCGGTGGCCCTGCAGTGTATCTGCTGGCAAACCTGGAAGAAGCAGCAAGTAGAAATGTCAGCAGGTGTCTGTCTTCATGGATTAAGGAAAAACCCATCAGCACAGCCATATGGAGATGGCTCTTTCCCAGAGACGGCCCCGTCCTCTGGGGGTCCGAATACTCCAGGCAGCGTCCTGCTGCTGGAGGGGACCACACCCCCAGGACAGAGAGAAGTGTGGGCTAGTGGCTGCCACAGTTCCAGATCCTGAATGATATGGGTTTTGCACCTCCTTGCCATCATCCCCCAAAAAAGGCTGGAGAAGATGTGGTGGTGAACAGCCCAGGTTGAGCAGAGTGGTGGCTCCAGTGCCTCCCTCTCTGTCCCCTTCTGTCAAAGGCAGTGGTGCTGAGGACACTCACAGGAGTGGAGCTTGAAGAGCAGCTTGACAGTGTAGTCATAGAGGTGGCTGCAGTCCAGGATCACCTGGATGAGTGGGGCCAGACGGCACTGCCCTGCTGCTGTGACCGACACTGAGCGAGACATGTCCAGGGAGCTGAACACTGTAGGGAAGGAGCACAGCGTCAGAGAGTGCCACGCTGTGTCTCCCAAATCCACGTTATGTCACCCAGAGCAAGATATCCACTGGCCCTTGGGGACACAGCTTGCTACCCTGCAGCTGTGCGTGAGCTCAGTAGGAAGAGAAATTCCCACTCAGGTCTCCCACCTGGGCCTGGGAGCACTCCAGCTGGGACTGAGCCCCAGCTGTGATCCTGGGCAGAGCTGACATACCACCCCCTGTGCTCTGCCTGTCACTGCTGTCCCTCTGGCCACAGGAGTGTGCTGGGTATGCCATGGGGAAGGTGCTCCAAAACCAGCTTGGAGAAGCTGAAGACCATCTCATTCCAACACCTTCCACTAGACCAGGGTGCTCCAAGCTCTATCCAACCTAGACTTGAACTCTTTCAGGGATGGGGGAGCCACACAGCTTCCTCACACAACCTGTGCCAGGGCCTCACCATCCTTACTCCAAGAATTTCTTCCTAATTTTCCACCTAATCCCACTCTGTGGCAGTGGGAAGCCATTCCCCCTTGTCCTGTCACTCCATCCCTTGTCCGAAGTCTTTCTGGTGTTCTTGGAGCTCCTTTAGGCACTGGAAGGGGCTCTAATGTCTTCCTGGAGCCTTCTGTTCTCCAGCTGAACACTCCCAGCTCTGCCAGTCTGTCTCCAGAACAGAGGGGCTTCAGCCCTCAGAGCAAATCTGTGGCCTCCTCTGGACTTGCTCCAGTAGCCCCATGTCCTTCCTGTGCTGGAACACCAGGGCTGGAGGCAGGTCTGCAGGTGGGCTCTTACCTAAGTGGGGCAGAGGGGCAGAATCGTCCCATCACCTGCTGCCTGTGCTGGGGATCAGCCCAGGGAATGGGGGGTTTTGGAGCACACATGGCTCCACACATGTTGAACTCCTCATCCTCCAGCATCCCCAAGTCCTTCCCAGCATGGCTGCTCTCCATCCCCTCATCCTCCAGCCTGGATTGATACCAGGGGTTGCCCTGACCCAGATGCAGCACCTTCCACTTTGCCTTGTTGAACCGTAATTCAGGTGAAGTGCCCATGGAAGAGCTAAGCTGTGGTGCCCTCAGCCAACATCCCCTGTCAGAGCCTCACCCATCTCGGATCAGCCCCACACAGGGGCTGGACTTCGGCAGATCTCTCACTCCATTGTGTCTCAGAGTAATGCAGGGCTTTACCTGTCTGGAAGAGATTCAGCTCACACTCCAGGTAGTCAAACATCTCCACCGTCAGCTGAAAACTAGGAAACAGGGTTGAGGATGGTTGGGGACTGTCCCCAAGGCCACCCATGAGGAAGGGTCCTGTCCCAGCTTGGTCATGCTGCCAGTGGGGTTGGGCAGATTGTGCCACCCACCTGCACCCACTCCCTCCCTGACCTTCCCCTGCCCCACACTCACAAATTATTGACGTCATTCTCCCCAGCCTCATCAAGCTGCCGGTCAGACATCTGCAGATTTCCAGGGAATCGGGGATTCTGTGGGGAAAACGGGAGGCAGGAAAGGGCTCCAGAGGATCTCCTGCTCTGGCCACAGCTCTGGGAGCACCAGGGCTGTGAACCTGCAGCCTCAAAGTCAGCTCTTCAATGAGCCATGGGAGTGATGTGGGAGGAAAGGGATGTAGCACAGGGTCTCTGAACCCTGGGTGACCACAGCATCTCTAATCCACAGCATCTGTTCTCCTCCCAGCAAGAAAATCTGATTCTCCTTGAGCTGAGAAACCTGCCAAGCAGGAAGGATATAGGGCTGCCAGCAGAGAACTGGATGGGATAGAGTGATATCTGCCCCAGGGGGTACCTGCCCTGGCATTTTGGCAAAGGTCACATAACACTTCCAAAACAGGGTGATGGGCAAAGAAAACACCATTTTCCAGCCGTTTTCTCCCTCCCCCCCCCTTTTCCCATCTAGGATAGCTGGGGTAGAATGGGGTGTGTATGTGTCTCCTACTACTTGTAGCCCACTGACTCCCAGCCCAGCCCAAGGAGTCCTGGACCACCAGGAATCCTGCCACCTCCAAAGCATTGATCCTTGGGCCAATTCTGGCAGCCACTGGCAGCCTTGGGGATATTTCATGGAGGTAGCAGGATGGCCATGCTGGTCCCTTGCTGTCACCCCAGTGCCCACTCCTTGCTACAGCCTTGAGAAGAGGAGCAGGGGGGGCCTTACCTTGGTGTGAAATTCCATCTTGGTTCTCAGCAGTTTGAGGTAGATGCTACAGAGCTGACCATAGCCCTCATTCAGGTGGCCCTGTGGGGAATCCAAAAAGCTGCTGAGATCCAGGGCAGGCTGTGGAAAAGCCTTTTTTCCACTGCAGAATGATTGACCCCTTCCTTATCTCCCCAAAACCACAGCCAAACCCTCCTTGCTGGCACCTGGATGGAGGCTGGCTGTACTGAAGGGATTTGGTCAGACCTTCTCATCACCTTCTCTGCATGTTTCAATGCTTCATTTGACTGCCAGAGCTGAGTTTTTACTGGGTTTTACCATAAAATAGGATGGTGACATTTGATTTTGGTGGAAGGGAACACAAAATCCAACTGAAACCCAGCCCAGGTAGGTGATGACAGTCACAGGTCAGTCATGGCTATGCGCTGCTTCCTGAGAGAGGGAGCCCCCCAAGCCTACACCCCCCAGCCTAGCCAAGGCAGCCTCAGGGTCTCCCTGCCATGGCTGGCAGAGTTGGTCACTTACCCACATCCTGCTCATGTCACTCAGCTCATTCTTGTATCGCACCGAGTCTTTCAGGACCTGGAGGAATGATGGTTTGACAATCAGCAGGCAGAGCACCAGGACAAGTGTTCTATACTTGAAACCACAAACTGGGTGACAAATGGGAGGTCTTGATGCATTCCCAATCCTTTATTGCCACCACCAGCCCTGAATGCCTCCACTTCCCCAGGGAGGATACTTGCTGATGGCTCCCCCACTAATGCCATTGCCAGGCACTGAGCAGTTTCCTTTGGCACTGGCATTGCCAATGGCACTGGGGTTTGAGGCAGGCCAGCACCAGAAGGGCTCTGGCACCCAGGATTCACCTGCAGGAGGGCTCTAACCCTTTGGGAGAGCTCCAGCACTGGTGTCCACATAGGACTGACCCCCAGGAGGGCTCCAGCTCCAGGCCCCACTCAGAATTGACCCCAGGAGGCCAACACCATTCTGGGAGTATTCCAGTCCCCACCCCAGAACTGATCCCCCAGAAGGACACTGACCCTCCAGCATCTCCCAGTGCAGCCCTGCAGGGGAAAGGATTTGGCTCCAGGCTGAGCTTTGGGCACTCACATTGGAATGTCCATCCCGGAGGAGCTTATGGAAGACGTGGCAGAACTTCCAGCAGAGCACAGCATTGCCAGACAGAGGCAGCCGGTTCACCACTGACCAGAAGGTCTGTGCCCCCTTCTCATGGTGCGTGCCCAGGATGCAAGGTGCCAGTGGTCAAGGAAGCATTCCTCTGCCCTTTGGTGATGGAGAATGGCCACTCAAAGACAGCAGCATCCACAGAGCCCGGGGGGCCAGGCCACCACAGGGAGCTAATGATGCCCAGCCCAGGCATATGCTGTCCCCAAAGTGGCACAAGCCACCTTCTCCCCCCTCCCCAGTCCTGCTCTGGGAATACCATGGCATATGCAAGGCTGGGACTGTGCCTCTGCTAAGCTTTCCCAGATGCCTTGCTGCAATACTGGGGATCCACTTTTGGTGGTAGTGTCCCAATCTGCTGTGGGCACCTTCCCCTCCTGCCTCCTTCTGGAATAGCAGTGCTGAGAGCACCAGCCTGGGTACCTACCAACATTCAAAGACTGAGACAGCAGCAGCGACCCTGTGCCATGCTGGAAAGATAGCCAATAGTCCCAGCCTTCCCAGAACCCTAGACACCTCTCCTCACACACCCTCTTGATGCTGCCCCTTTTCCAGGCAGCCCCACCCCTGTTCCCATACTCCTTGTCTCACAGCCAGCTTTCAGAAGGATATTCCTGGCATGTTTCTCCTTGACAGCCACTTCCTGTGCATTAATGGCCTTATTGATGCTGACAGTCTGCAAGAGAGAAGTAATTGAGTGGGTGAGATGGGAAGGGTTGAGGCTCCCTCACAGTTCCCCCCTTGCTCACTGAGACCCTCCGGGTCTGCAATGGCTGGGTCCCATCCAGGTCCCCAATCCCTACTTGTGTCAGCTGGATGCCAACCTTTCCCGGATGCCTTTCTGGGATGCAGTTGGCATCCACCCGGTTCAGCTGCTGCCAGGACTCATTTACTCAGGATAATAACGAAGCAATAAAAGCAGTGCCCACAAAGAACCCTCTGCTGCCCTCAGAGTGGTGGGACAGGCAGAGGGAAGGCAAATCCCTCCCCTGCCCTTGGATCACGGGAAGGAACTCCTACCCCACTCCTGGGGGTGCTGAATGGGGAGGACAATTTGGGGAGTACCAAAAATCAGGCAGTGGGATGGTGAGACCACTGCCAGCACTGCCTGGCAAGGTCCTGGCTGCTCCATGGATTAGAGGGACAGGAGTGGAACCCACAGGCAGGACTTGCCATGCAGGTGTTGAGGACCTTGGGGAGTCCATGCTGAGGAGCCTGAGCACAAACAGATGCCATTTATCCTATGGAAGGCAGTGGCAGCCACTGGAAGAATTTTCCAGATCGTATTCTTAACTCCACCTAATTTCTGATCCTTCATGGGGACACAAGGATGCCAGCTGAGGGTCATCCTCTCGCCAGGCTCACACATCACCAAGTGATTCCTTGGCACCTGCTTCCATGAACATCCCGCTGCCAAGGGAAGGAACTGTCTGGCTCAGCACTGCCAGAAGTAGCTCATAACTGCTATAAACCAATTAAAGCCGTGAGATTAATTTCAATGCCTTTCTCACCACAATCCTGCTTCCTGGCCCTCTCTGAAGTGGTCCCACATGGTTTTATCTCTACAGACCCTCATGAGTCTGTGCTGAGTGGGGCTGGAGGGGCCCCAAATGTGGTTGAGTACAGCCCAATTCCCCCAGGAAGTCCCTCTGCCACCAAAACATGTGCCAGCTGGAGCAGGAATGATGATGGCCTGAGACAGACAAGACCCTACCCACAGTTGCACCCCCAACCCAGAGTCAAACATCCCCTTAGCTGAAACTGTGTCCAGATGTCCCAGTATGAGCCAGTTCTGCTGCAGGGTTGCCACTGCCAAACACTGTGTTGTTTGCAGCCCCATCCCTACTGGTTCTGGGTGGTGACCAGTAAGGACCATGGAGGTGACATGGGAGGTCGTCAGCAAGATGCAAGAAGCTCATGTTGAGGTGTCAGGGGACCCAAACTGGCAGTTGCAAGACACCCATCCCAGGCACTCGGAGCAGAACCTGTATCTCAGGCTGGTTTTGTAAGATAGCTGAAAGGAACACCAGCAGTGGAGAGACCCATCCATCCCTTCCTGAGGGGCTGGGATGGAGGTTATAGGTTCCCAGTACATGAGGACAAGAGTGGGAAGTCACTTCTGCAGCTCTGCCTGTCCCAGCAGCCACAGCCCCTTGTCAGGAAAACCATAAAATTAAATTCAGCATTAAAAGAAATGCTTGGGAAGGGGTCTCTGCCAGTCTGGAGAGGGATGCCCATATCCTAGAGGCTTGGAGCAGGATTCCTGCATCCCAACAGTCATGTGTGACATATGGATCCAGCTCGAGGGGCAGTTTGTCCTCATCCAAAATCCCAGTCTGCAGCCCCAAAGTCCCCAAGACTGTCAGGACAGTTGTGATGAACCAGCTGACACAGCGAGGAGTGCAAGGACCAGCATTTGAATGCACATTCCACCTCAGAATGGAGTCCTGGACCACAAGGAAAAAGCCAAATGCAAAGCCAGAGCTGGGGAGCAGAAGCTCATAGCCAGAGGCAGGACATAGGCACCACTCTCCTGAAGTTGCTCCTACCGTCCTTAAACAACCGGAACAGGGTTGGTCTCCGGAGGGAAGCTGTGCTATGTCCCTGGGAAAGCCAGAAATGAAGCTCCCAGTTTAACCACTCTTTTGTGCCAGCTTTTCCTAGCAAAGCAAGGACAGTTTTTTTCCAAACAAGGAAGCCCCAGTGACCTCCCAGAGTGAGGAGACACAGTGGAAGGGTGATGGGGCTGGCAGCCCCTGGCTCTAGGCAGGGACCAGCTCCCAGTTGCTTCCATCCCCAAATTCCTCAACTCCATTTGAAGCACACACAACTGTCTGGAAAGCAGAAAGGTTTCCAAGAAGAAGCTGGATCTCACTTTCTGTGTGTACTTGTGGACACCCCACTTTCATGCTGTATCCCCAGGAGTGCAGGGGAGGGGTCCCATCCCAGGAGCTTCTTGGGACATGCCCAGATTGCCATAACAGTGATTCTGGCAGCACCCACATCGGCAAACTGGGGGAGCACAGAGCAGCAACAGGAGTCCAAGGCTAGAACTGTCACCTCCAGGGGACAAGCAGGGTCAGGGAAGGTGATTTGGCTGCAAAATTGTTTCAGAACAGAGGGAAATATGGGGCTGCCTGAACAGCAAGTCCTGACCTCTTCCCCACAGAGGGTCTTTCACCCTGACTCAAAGATGCCACTCCCCACCACCATCCCACACCTGCAGTTGACAGAATTTTAATTTAATTATGAGCTTCCAACCAATGAGGGGGACTTCTGACCCACTAGGACACATCTGAGCAGCACTGCACTCCAGTTTCATGAACAGGGCAGGGGACATCAGGAACTTGGGGCAGTCCCACGCTCCACCCTGCCGCTGGGACAGGAAACCCTGGAGTTTCCTCTTGTGCAACAGGCCAGGCGGGAAGTGGGAGGACAGTCCAGAGGGGTCCATTGCATAAGGAGATGTGCGAGGGTGACACTGCCATCCGGCCACCCCGGCAGAGCTACAGGGCCAGGATGTGAGACTGAGCTCAGTGGGGCAGGACCTAAAGCAGGGTTGGGCATGGGGCTCTTGTCAGGATGGGGGTGCAAGGTGGCTCCTCAGCTGTTGCAAGGGCTGGGAAGGACACAGTGGCGCTGGGAAAGCTGCAAGGGCTAGGAATGCTGCAAGCACTGTTAACCTTCCAAGTGCCACTTGAGCTGGGTGAGGAAACCCACCGGCATGTGCTTGGAAAGGCACAGGCCATTCGGGAAAGGAGCAGACTGGGACTAACTATCCCCGAGCAATGGGATCTTTCCAATAGTCTTTTCCTCCCTCTGCAACACCAAGGGGATTCCCAGAAACCTGTAGAAGCTCTACTGCCCATGGCTTGACAGGCCATCACAGCTATGTCTCACAGGAACTCCCAACCCTTGATCCAGCCCAGCCCTTTTCATAGAGATCCCACAGCAGGGCAGAGCCATCAACAGCTCCACACTGGGGTGACCCATGGACAGGTCTCATGTCACCTCTCTGAGTATGTGTCTGCAGGCTCCAGACACAGGAGCCCAAAACTGCATGGAGGAAGAGGGTCAGGATGACAGAGGTTTTCTGAGCCCTGACACACACTTCCCTCTGCCACACACATCCTCACTCCCCACCAGCTCTCCCCAGATTATGCTCTCCCTCTCTGAATGCAAAATTTCCCATTTGGAAGCAAAGAGCCAAGCTTGGCTCAGGAGCAGCACAACGCCTTCCTGCTTATTTAATTTCCAAAAGGAAACAAGTATTGATTAAAGAATCAGAGCTACTGCAAATTATTTGGAGGAACTGAGTAAGTCGCAGTGCAAATCCTCTTAGTAATGCTCCCTCATTTCTCCTCAATTCCTTTCTATAAATGGAGAGCCAGGGTGGCGCATACCTCCAGAAAACCACTCACAAGCCTTGCAGATGCAGGAGCTTGGGAGAAGGGAATGAGCAGCAAGACTTGACTACAATAAGCCTAAAAACAAAATCCATGGGCTTAATTAAAATGAAAATCCCAGTAAAGCAAAGCTTGGCTCAGTCCCTGGAGGTGTTCAGGACATGGGAAGCAGGTAAATACTCCCAAGGGCACATCTCTCTTTAAACACCACCCCCCTCCCACAGCTAATGTCAAATCCCAGCCTTGATGGGACTCATGGAATGGTATTGTTCAGCAAAATCCTGGAACTAAGCTAGGTGGATAACACCTGGGGTGGTCAGTGCTCTGCTCCTGGGAACAGTTGGGGTGGCTGCAGTCCCCCCATGCTTGGCACCTGTGTCCTGACAGCAACAGCAGGAGCAGGAAACAAGCCTGGCTTTATGCCTGCCAGCAGCTGGAGGGAAAGGGAGGCAGGAAGGCAGGAAAGCAATGTTGACAGGCCTGGCCAGCCACATGGGATGTAAAATCCAGGGATATATTTCTACATATTAGACAGGAGGATGCTCAAACTGTCTTTCTGCTCAGTCCCATAGCCTTCTTGGGAGCAGGGAGTCAGGAGATGTGAAAAATACCTCCCTACCACTTAATCCAGGCTATTTGGCTGCATCTGCTGCTGAATCCATGAGTTTGGAAAACAAGTGCTCCTCTCCTGGCTGGCTGCATCCTGGAGCTGCTCTGGGGATGAAGTTCCTTGTCCAGGCCGTGTGAGCACATCCTGGAAGATACTGCCACTCTTCTCACCTCCTGCTCCCTCCAGATGAAAATAGTTCCCAAAATTGACATAAGTCTCAGACTTGGGCCATAAAAACAACCATTTTCCCCAAACCAATGACATATTCCAGCGACAGAGATGCCAAAACCTCACTGCATCCACTGGGGTCACTCCCAGTAGTGGTGGCTTCAGATGTCCCTCTCCACAAGGAGATGCTGATGCCACCAGCCCAGATGCCAGCAGGCAGAGGACCACGAGACAGCCCTGAACCCCAAGTGATACCAGTGTAGGTGTTTGGAGTCACCTTGTCCCATAGCCTGCACATGGAACAGCCCAAAACAGAGTCACCATGAAGATGGCAACAGGCTCCCTGAGCCAGGGTGGAATCCAATGGCATGACCATCATGCTCTTCTTGGCAGAGACCTTGCTCTGGCATTGCTGCCTCCAGGTCCACTCTCCTGAAGTCAGGAGTATGATGACTTCAGATCAATGACACCACTGGCCCCTCCATTCCCGATACAGGAGTGTTACGGAGCTCTTCCAGCCCAGGTGGCATTTCCACGGAAACAATCACCTGGGCCAGGAAATGGAGCGTGGTGTGAGGTTCAGAGGTCTCTGACCACAAGGAAACACGTGAGGCTGGAAGCCGACTCCTAGCATGCCTTTGCCTTGAGAGCTGCAGTGCTGTTATTCCCAGTAGGAAAACCAAAACAAAGTTGTAGGATGTCCATTATGTCCATTTGAAGTGAGCCTGGACAGCCCACTCCACCAACTCCTAGCTCCTCCTGAGGGTAGCAGAGGTTGGGATCCACAGGAGGATGCACCCATGAACTGTGTATACAAGAACTTGACTCACTGTTGGCTCTTCAAGTGCCTCCAGTGAAAATCCCAAGTTCCACACCATCAGGAGAGATGGGGTAGGATGAGACAGTGTGATCCTATTTCTCCTCCACCTTCAAAGCAAAGGAAAGAAGGAAAACAACCAGCCAATCTGTAGTGGGTCCCAAGGGCTCCAGTGAGACACTTGATGCCAGCAGGGAGAGCTGGAATGATCCCAGGGAGGGTTTGGCTCCCAGGAATAAGAGTTCACCACAGTGAACACATCACTGCCCACCACAAGGAACCAGCACCTGGAGACCTGGGCAACTGGGTTACTCCAGCCATAAACAACTTAATGCAGTTCAGTTATTTGGACACGGAATTTTTAAAACCGGTTTAAGGAATGTGGACTTTTCCAATACAGAGATAAACCTTACGGGGGGAAAAAAAGGATGGCAAGAAGCAATTTTGGGGAGAACAGCTGGCAAAAAGCAAGACTACAAAATCCAGACCTCACAGGGACCAGCTGGGGGAAACTGACACTGTAAAGTTCAGAGCCCAGGCTGCCAGTACCCAGCACTTCTGACCCCAGAACACAACCAGAGGCCATCACAGGGGGCTGGATCTGAGGAGAGGCAGAAATCCAGGGAGAACCTGAGGATCTACATCCCTCCATTAAAACATGCACACCCACTCCTTACTCTTCTCACATAATTACTGCTCAGGGAACTCTGTCATTCCTGCCCCACATGCCCAGCTGGCTCAACTGCAGCCAGAGCCCTTCCCATGAGCTGCCCCAATAGCCAGGCTTTTAATTTTAAATGGGGATTTTACACCAGGATAATCTCTTCCAGCAGTGATTTCTGTCTGGGGAAGGAGTGTGGTTGCGTCTGACAGGGTCAGCAGTCCAGGAAGGTCTTCCACCACCTTCAAACGTTCCTGAAACATTCCCAGTCATGCTGACCAGGGTCTTCTGCTTCCCAGCAGATGCAAATATTTGGGCATTTTTTAGAACAAGAAGAGATAAAGGAGTGAGGACAGACGATTTTGGGAGCAGATGCAAGATCATCCAGATGTGCATTTCTAAGATCATCTGTCATCCAGGACCCACCTTTCTTGGGAAGTGTCACCCCAGCAGGAACATGGTGGTGCTTATTGTCCCAGGAGGATATTCCAATTAAGCTCCGACCTGGTGTTGGTGGAAATCGTTCCTTGAAAGGCTTCTAGGTAAGCAGCAGCTCCCGGGAGCGGGATGGGGCATCCCACCCCCGTTATCCCCCCAGGATGTCTAGATCCTGCAATGGTGCCAAGAGCAGCCACGACCACGTGGGCTCAATGCTGAGGGACCTGCTGGAGCACCGGGAAAAGCCAAATCCCACTTCCCAGGGGAGCAGCACAGGGGTGAACATGCTTCCTGTAGGAACAGTCCCTACAAAAACTCACTTCTTGCCTCAAACTTAGTTTCCATTCCTTCTACCTGGGCTCGAGGCAGCCCCCACGGGCCACAGGAGCTGTGACAGCAGCACTGGTTGGGCACGGGGACACAGGTACACGGCAATACAGGTATGTGGGGACACAGGTGCTCATGGGGACATGGCAACATGGATGCATGGGGACACGGGTGCTTATGGGGACACGGACACATGGGGACACCTAAGCTTGCGGGGACCCGGGTGTTCGTGGCAGGGCCTGAACCCGGCTGAGCCGGGGATTGGTGAAGGACGACTCACACGGGCATGTGGGAGCGAACCCACCCCGGCCGCAGCCGCACGGGGAGCTCAGCAACACCGCGGAGACGAGCCCCCCCGCACCCGCTGGCGGGTCCCAGCGGCACACGAATCATCCCCTCTCCCCGCGATGCTCCTCGGGGAACAGCCGGTATCGAGGGTGACGAACTTCCCCGGGAAGGAGTTTCCCTGGATGCGATCCCGGGAGGGGCGCAAGGGTCCCCGAGGAGCGGCCGTGGCCGCGCACTTACCACCTTGCCCAGCTCCATGGCGGGGGTCGGGGCGCGGGCTCAGCGCGGCGCGGCGCCCATGGCGGCGGCCCCGTGGGGCGGCGGCGCTGGAAGGTTCTGCGGAGCAGCGGCGGCGGAGCGCGGCGAGGGAAGCGGGGCAGTGAGGCAAACGGGGCGGCGCGGGAGGAAAAGGGACGGGAGCGGGACGCACTCCCGCGAGGGGCGGCACAGCCGGGACAGGGGGTGCTGCTGTGGCGCTCGGTCGAAATAACAAAGGAGCCCTCGGGGGGGCGGGCGGTTCTGCAGGACGCCCCCCGGGCGTGCCGCCCTCCGCGCCCGCCCACCCCCGCCACGCCTCCGTGCCCGCTTCGGGGCGGCAGCAGAGGGTGGGGGTGAGTGGGTGATGGCCAGACAGTGGTTAGGTGGAGAGCTCCGCATGCCTCGGCGCAGCTGCCCTAGCCATACTGCTCTGCTCCATCTCCTGCCCACTGCTAGATGCACGCTTCAACCCCTGCCCCACTGCCAGATATGCTGCCCCATCCCCTGCCTCATCCCTTGTATCACCTGCACCCTTCTGCTCCATCCCCTAAATAATTAATTCCCCCACCGCCAGACCCCTCTCTTATTTCCTGGCAGACTCCCTACCCCTGTGTCTGCCCCCTGGTGCATTCCCTGTCAATCACCCTGCTCCATCCCCTGTCCCATCTCTGTGCCTGGGAGTGAAGCTACACCAGTAGATTTGTCTGGGACATGCCCAGGGTTCCTTTGTTCCAAAGCCCCCTCGGCTGCTGGCATCTTGGTTCCAACAGCAAAAGCAATTAAACCAGCGTGGTAACAAGCCCCTGGTCAAAGCCCATCCCATGGGCAGGCAGGCATGGCTCGCTGACCACCATGACCACCCCATTACTAGACAGGAAAGCATCCAGGCAGGAGAATTTTGGTTTTTCTCAGCTCCTCCTTGTGCTCAAGGAACATTTTCTGATGGGAGGCACGAAAGAAACCCAAACAATTCTTCTATCATTCAGTGAATCTCCTAAAAACAACCCCAAAGCACTGCCCAGGCCCTTGGCTTGCCAGTGGAGGAGATGCTTCAGAGCACAAAGAACAAAGTGCTGCTGCAGGGCCAACCCAGCCAACACACTAATCCAACACACTAATCGTTCGGGATTACTGCAGTCTAGTCACGCCTCAAGCACTTACTCTGGGATGGTGACTTGGCCTCTCTTAATGAGATAACAGGATCCCACATCCCTCAGGGGACAGAGTGCTGCCACCCCTGCACTCTCCCAACACCCAGCTCTGCAACCACCCAGTTCATCCCAGCTTTGGGGGAGCTTTTAGGGCCAAATCCAGGTAGTGTTTTCCTCAGGTGGTTGTTAAAGCCCCTGTGAGATCGCTGGGATGGACAGCCAGATGGATGGAGCACCCCTCAGCAGCACTGTTTGTCTCAGAGCACACAGAAGTTTTTTGCTGGACTAAATGTGTTTTGCTAGACCAGATGGTTTCAACCAGCAGCCAAATTCCTTCAGGATGCTGCTCTGACCCTGGGAATGAGTATGGATCAATGCTCTGCAATCAGGGCAGGCACCTGCCTCTATGGAGGGTACCTGCTCCTGTTACAGGTGCCATCATGGGACCAGGTTTTGTGCTCTCCCTGCATTGAAGCCCTTCAGTGAGTGACTCCCAGCTGTATTCTCAACATGAAAAGTGAGAGCTTGGATCCTTGCTGTGCAGCCCACCCTCCAGCCTAGCACTCCCTCCACCTTAAAGGGATCCTGGAATTAATTAATTCCCCCAGAGATGAGTTTAGCATCACTCTGAACTCAGTGCCACAACCGCTTTTGCCTGCTGCTCCAGGATATCCTGGAGGTGCAGTCCAGAATTTCCAGGGCACTTTCTCCAGAGTTTCCAAGGAGCCAAGCCACAGCATCCAGAGGCCACAGTGCTGCAATAAGCAGCACTGCTTATTAATGGCTCAATTGCATGAAGAGATCTTATGGCAGGTGTGTAAAGAGCACAGCCAAAACCAAAGAGGATCTGAACTAAACCCACTCCCTCCCACATGCACAGGATGGATGAGACTTTCTCTACAATGTCACCTGCATAAAAAATAGCCTCTAAAATAATAAACAGGATACATTCATTTTTTTCATAGTTACTGGTGACATGTTGTAATGCCACTGGAACCCTCTTGCAGCTGCCCACCCCCCACTCACAGGCTTTGTGCTCCCAGCATCCCTGTTCAATCCCCCTAATTAAAATCAGCTCATCATCATTAACCTTAATTTTCCAAATCAAGCTTTCAGACCAGCTCCCCCTGAACAAAGTGCTCAGCTCAGGGGGAAGGTATCCAGGGTGTCCTGCAGAGCTGGGACATCCAAGTATTTGAGGCCATGGCTGCAGTGTGCTTCCTCATGGCTGAGCTGCTCCAGCTGGCAAAGCCCAGAGTTTGGATACCACCAGAAAGCACTTGGGGCAAAGGCAGAGAGATCCAACTCTACCAGGGTTCACAGCATGGGGGGAGCTTCAGCCAGGAGGCAAAAAATCAGACCAAAGGAGCTTGAGGAGAAAATCTGGAAATTAACTTAAAAGCAATTTTGGGAGGGTCCTCAGAGCAAAGGGAAACCTCCGTTCCAGAGAGGCCAGGACAGCTGGAAGCACCAAGCAGATATGACAGCACTCAAGAAAGGCTGGTGAAGCCTATGGGGACAAATTCCACTTCCAGGATCCACTGAGGTGGAAGGAATTTCATGCTCTTCCCAGGTGAGTTCCCTGCTGTAGTTCGCTGCCATCACTGTGAGGGTAAAGAGGCATTCTTGGCCCCAGGGTGCTCTTGGGTTATTCCCAGGTGCTCCTGTGAGGAGTGGGGGATACAGAATATCTCGGTCAGATGTGCAAATTTACATGCTTCATCCCAGGCTCCAGCATCCAGGCTCCAGGGCTGACCAATTCGGGATCTCAACAATTCGGGATGCACTTACAAAGGCCTTAGCAAGCTTCTCCAGGTGGGATGGAGGGAATTAGGAGCCCACTGATGGGGCTGTTGCACAACTGCAGGGTATCACCGGCATTGCCTCCACTGGGGTAGGAAGGAGCCTTTCCCACAGGGAATACAGAAGGCAAAGTGAGGGCTGCTTTCCTGGAGAACCAGGGGGGAGGCAGCTCCTTGCTTCACCCTGTCCCCTGAGGGCCTTCATTCATCATCCTCTGGTCTGATGTGGAGAGGTGCACATCCCTCCTCTCCCCCTGGGTGTACTGAATCTTCTTGGGTGCTTCACTCCACCTCCCCTTTCTCCACCCTGGAAGCATCCTCCACCCTCCTGCAGCTCCATGACTCTCCTGCCAGCTTCCAGGATATGTGTGGTTTGGATCACGACAGATGAAAAAAGAAGAGACATTCAGCATCTTCCCCCACCTGCCGGAGGCTCTGCAAGCAGCTTTTAAACTCTATTTCAGCAATCACCTCCCATTAAAATGATGGGAATTAAGGTGAAATGTTTCAGCAAGTGTGGCCTTTTGTCATTGCAGCTCAGAGAGGCTCCTCGGAAACGCTCTCTAAGGCTTTGGCTTCTATTGCTTTTGCATCTCTGATTTCTGTTGGGGCAAATCTCTGCCTGAGCTGATGCTCAGGATGGGAATGGGAAGCCCGGGCCAAGCTGCTCCAGGGAACATTTACATGCCTCTCAAAGGTCCTCTTCCCTCTTTTTTCCTCTCCTTCTGTTCATTTTACCACGTCTAAAAATACTCCACTAAAAACCCTCTTCCCCTGCAGCCGCCTCCCTCCTGGATGACTAATAATATCTGTTGCTCCTTCTTGATCTCTCTCTATTTCCTGAGTCTTCCCCAGGGGAAGGAACCAAACCAGGGCTGTGCTCTCAACCCGCTCCTTGGATTCAGACCACTAAATTAATTTTCCTCAGAGAATGGTTATTTTTTTCCCAGCTCCTCCAGTGCAGCAGCAGTTTAAACAAACCTCCCATCTCATAATAAACTAATCCTGCTCCATGGCTTACACCTGCCTAATGCTCTTGAAGCATTGTACTGATATGGGGGCTCCAGGATCCTGGAATTTTCAGACCTCTGGGGAGAATAGCTGGTTCACTGGGAAAACCACCAAGCACTTAAAAAACAATTTATTGTCTGTTTTTTCAGGTTTCAGTTTTTTCCAGCAGCTTTCCAACCTGGGAGCAATCCCTTGTGGGATGTGCTGAGGAGGCTGGGTTAGGCTGGGTTTGGTGCCTGGTCCTTGGAGCTGCATAAGAAGCACTGGCTGTGTGAGGAGCTTGCATTTTAGGAGCACGGGGTGAATGCTGGGCATTGGGGGTGTTTGGGATAGTGGGACTTAGAGGAAAAATCCACTTTGCTGTCACCACATTGGTGGCAATGGCTTTTTTTCCCCCACTGAGTGGGATGTTAGAACACTGTAACAGAGATCGGCTTTACTTCACTACTCCATGTATCTCCAAAGCAGAGCCAAGACCTGCACCAGGCACCCTTCCCACTGCCAGCACCACATCATGAATTAGTCAGGATACAGGGATGGAACAGCACTGGCAGGAGCTGGAGGTGTGATGAGTTTCTCTGGACCCAGATACTGCAGTATAGACAAATCTCTCAGAGCTCAGCCCACTGTGATTTTCCAAAGAGTTCCATCGATGAACAACCTTTGGAAAATCCTCATGCTGACACTGGTAATGTAACAAATGTCCTCAAATGGTCATAGTCCTGGTGAACCAGCTACTTCCAGCCCCAAACTTGCACTGCAAGGAGGCAGATTTAAAGGGTGTTTGGCTGTTCCAACACTTCTAGAAATCCCCCTGTCTGGCTAATGCCCGGATACCTTTGCAAATCTTGATTTAGGGAAAATATCCGCTTGGGAGCAGTGCTTAAAAAGCTCAAGGCCATTTTCAAATCCTTGTAATGCTGCAGTTTCCTGGACATGTGAAAGTGAGAGGAAAAAGCAGATCAGGCTGAAGCAGGCACATGGCCAGGGCTGGCGGCTGCGCCCAGGGCTGTGCCGGCATGAAGCAGACAGGAGTGGGCAACACCAAGCTCCCCCAGCTGCTCACCATGGCTGGTATGCATGTTGAGGAGGGAGGACAGCAGCCCTTCCACATCACCCCAGATAGGAAATCCAGAAGGTTCTTAGGGCAGACCATAGTGATCCCCATGGACAGAGAGGTGTGGGTATGGCTGAAGCCACTGCTAGCCCGAGGTCCACTACCCCTCCTGCCTTTACAGGAAGCCACTTGGTTGAGTTGTCAATATAGAGATTTTCTTAAAAAAAAAAAAAAGAAAAAAAGCCAGGTTCATGGTGCCATTGTTGATCATTTGGTATTTTTAGCTCCTTGTTCAATCCAACCCTGTTGGTGTTACAGCAACTGCACACCCCCATAGAACATGGCTCAGTGGGGCTGCTCCAAGGTGAGCAGGAGCTCAGAGAGCAGCAATACAATGCCAATGGGATTAAAAATGCAAGAGGGAAAAGGGAAAGAGAGAGGTAGGATAAGCAGCATTCTCCCCCTTGCTGCTTCTAGGTCCTGCCAATGTTTCAAGGAGACAGGTAGATAGATCCAAACCAGAGGCAGATGAAACTCCTGTTTCCAACCTGGTGTGGAGGGCTGGGAATCCACAAAAAGGGTGAGTCTGATCTGGGTGGTGCCATCAACAGGTTGGAGGGAAGGGAGGGCATCCAGAGGGTGCTAGACATGCTGGAGCAGTGGGTCCACAGGAGCTTCATGAAGTTCAGTCAGGCCAAGGGCAAGATCATGGACCTGGGCCAGGGCAATCCTTAGTGCCGGCACAGACTAGAGAGGTCTGTGGGGACCCCAGAGATCAATGATGATAAACACCCTCAGCATCTCTCTCCATCCACAGGGCCACTTACCCCCACCAATGACCCCCAATATTGTCCTCTCTTCTCAACTTGCAGGCCCTCCATATCCTGGAGGATTCTATAGTGATTCAGTGTATTCTACCATTACTGATTTAATAGATGGATGGATGGATGGATGGATGGATGGATGGATGGATGGACTGGGGGATTCTGGTGGGTGACAAATGGGACATGATCCAGCCATGTGTGCTGACAGCCCAAAAAGTCAAGTGTCTTCTGAGACCCCCTGGGAGCTGCCTGTACCTCTGAGGTCCCAGCACAGGACAATGATGTTAAACTGAACAAGGGTTGGGTCAGGTTAGACATGGGGAGGAAATGTAGGTGAATCATGGCAGTGGGATGTAAACCTGCACACTTAAGCTCGCACTTAATGGGACAACTTGCTCATCATTGCAGATGTCTCCTGGGTCCCCTGCAGCCCCTTCCTTAAATGCAGGTTATCTGAGTACCCTCCTAGTAACCCCAGGCTGGCTCTTCCTTTGCACAAGCACAATGCTTTGCTGTGGTGTCTCTTCCTTCTTGCCTCATGCTGACACCACTGAAATGAGCCAACGCCCAGAAGAAAACAGGGTCAGCAAAGGAGACGGCTGCAGTGGGAAGTGGCTCATCCTGCCATGTCTGACCCTTGCTGCTCCCTGGGCTCACAGGGACCAGAGCTCTGATGTCACCCACCACCTTGCAATCCCCAAAGTTTACAGGGGTCAATGCCCCCAGCAGCTGTCCCCATCCATGGGAATGTTTACCCCCAGCCATGAGTCCACTGACCCCTCCATCAACAACCCCCAACTTTGTCCTCCTTTCTCTGCTTGCAGCACTTCCATATCTGGATCAGTGTCACCAGTGACTCAGAAGATGGTTGATAAATCATAGAATCCCAGAAGGATGTGGTTTGGAAAGGACCTTAAAGCCCATCTCATTCCACCCCTGCCATGTGCAGGGATACCTTCTACTATCCCAGGCTGATCCAAGCCCCATCCAATGTGCCCTTGGACACTTCCAGGGACGGGACAGCCACGGCTGCTCTGGGCAACCACCCTTGCAGGGAAGAATTCCTCCCTAATACCCACTCCAAACTTACTCTCTTTCAGTTTAAAGCCATAAAACACATCTCCCACTCATTTCCTTTTAAAGTTGCCAAGTTCTACCCTGGAGACTTCATAAATGGGGAGCTGAGGCTTCACACAAAGCACAATGCAAAACACATTCAGCATCTGCCCTCCGGTGCCTTCCTCCCTCCCCCAAAGCATAGCTAGGCCCTTATGAATCTCCAACCATTTGCCTCAGGTGATCCTTCAATTGGCCCATCAGAAGAAACACTTTATTTATCTGCTTTTGTTTGCCCCTGAATTGAGACAGCAGAGCCTGGCAATGACAAGTGCAATGCTCAGCTGAGTGCCCAGCCCATAACCACCTCCCAGGAGCTTCCCAAACTTTCTCCTGAGCTTTACATCCATGTGAACCTGGACAGGGGAGCAGGAGGCTGTGTGGATGCTCCAATACAGGCACACATACCTCAGCACCTCCTACAAGTCCAAAATCTGAACAGTTTTGTTGCAGATGTGTAGCAAAGGGGGAGCAAACTCGCCTGAAGTGAAACCACTGGATGCAATAGGTTGGGGAATGCCACAGCATGTGTCTTCCCTGCACCATGTCCTTCCCAGACCATGTTCTATGAGGCTGGCCTCTGGCCAGCCCCCTGCAGCCCCCTCAGCAGTGCTAGGGCTGCGTGGGGCATCAGGGTGCTGCGCCTGCCTCTGGCTAATAGGCAGCAGCTGAGGTATTTATAGGAAATATGCAACATACTTCCAGTCTGGGGACAGTTTCCAACCCTGAGCTTGTTCATATTTAAGTGCCGCATGGTTGTAGGGGGAGGTCGGAGCAGAGCAGCCCATGCTGGCTCACAGCAACACCGCCTCCTCCCAGTGCTCCCACAGGTTTGGTGCTTGCTTTTCCTCTAGAGGCCACTTCCCAGCTCTCTCCCCCCACCCCAGCTACCAAGACCCCATCCAACTCCCCATGTCCCAAACAGCTGCTTCCCAGAAGGGCTGTGGAGTTCCAGATTTGCAGAGGGGCCAAGGGCTGGTCTCCCTCCCAGCGGACCCAGCAGGATTGCGGTGCCCAGTTCAGTCCAAGGGAAAATGTTGGAGTAAACAGGAGTCCAAATGACAGCTAAAAATGACATGGTAAATTCCCTGCCCGGCATTCTTTCATATGCACCAATGCCAGGATTAAACCCTTTGGGTAAACCTTGAGGGCTGGAGCCCCTCTGCTCTGGAGCCAGGCTGGGATACCTTGGGATATTCACCTGGAGAAGGGAAGGCTCCAGAGAGACCTTAGAACCCCTTCCTCTGCCTAAAGAGGCTCCGAGAGAGCTGAAGAAGAACTTTGGACAAGGGCCGGGAGTGACAGGACAAAGGGGAATGGCTTTCCACTGCCAGAGGGCAGGGTTAGATGGGATATTGGGAAGAAATTGTTCCCTGTGAAGGTGGTGAGGCCCTGGCACAGGTTGCCCAGAGAAGCTGTGGCTGCCCCTGGATCCCTGGAAGTGTCCAAGGCCAGGCTGGGTAGAACTTGGAGCAAGCTGCTCTAGTGGACGGTGTCCCTGCCCATGGCAAGGGGTGGAGTGAGATGGTCTCTAAGGTTCCTTTCAACCCAAACCATTCCAGGACTCTCTGCTATGTGAGTTCAAGTTTTCCTTGTGCTCTTTTAACAGTCCCTGCTCCTGCATCCAACACCTCTCCAGTGCCTGTGGCTGCTCCTGCCACAGATGATGCCCCCGCAACACCCCATAACTTGGCCTGGCTAGAAGCACCTGGCAAGCTGCCTGCTACTTGGGTGTGAGAAGGGCCTGAGGAGCCGGCAGGGCTAGGTGACCAGGGTGGAGCCCGAGGTGAAAAAAAACCCAGCACAAAAAGGAAACTATGTTTCATGTATTACTGCTGCCTGTCTGAGATGATGGAGGAGGGAACAGCAGTCATGACTCCATACAAAAGGCTGCATAATCCCTTCCTGAGATATAAATATTTGGTTTTCCTCATTTTCCTTGTGTGGAAATAGACACCACTGTCTGGAGCATTGCCAGCATACCCCTGGGCTCACCCAGGCCAAGGAGAAGGGTTGCACTGTCCTGCTCTGGCCAGCCCCAGCACTGAGGCTGGAAGGACACTATGAGCATGAAACCACACTCTGGGTGTACGAAACATGCCTGTGCCTACTGGAAGCATTGGGAAAACGGATGAGAGGCACTTGGAATAAGCACAGACGACTAGAAATAGCTCCATTGGGAGGTTTCCCAGTAGCAGGAGATGCCCCCTGTGCTGGGAGCTACTGGTTCCCCATGTGCAATTCCACACTGGAATGGGCTGGGCGTGGAGGGCTGTGCCTACCACTCTGTTCCCTGCCTCCTCTGGCCCTATGAGCAGGATGATACATCTTCCACAGCAGGATGAAGGTGTGAAAAGGGGTGCCTGTAGGATTCTGCACCCCAGGGATGCCCCTGCTAGTGTTCATCAGGGCAGAGGGAAGGGCAGCCCCAGAATTTCCATGTTGTTCTAGGAAAACAGGGGGTTTAATGTGGAAGCAAAATCTTTGCTCTCAAATGCAAATCACAGGAGCACACTCAATAACACTGATGCTGGCAGAGGGGCATATGGGACACCCAAACACAAGGAAATGGCTCTGAGACACTAAACACACCCAATTTCCTTCTTTTCCAGCAATTCAGCAGCTGTCAGCCACTGCCAGGCCAGCCTAGCCCAGCACAGGACACCCTGGTCCTCCCCCTTCCCCCCCCCCCCCCCCACTCCACTGTCCTGCCCCTGGCACATCCTCCTGCTGGGGACATACTGAGCTGGGAGGTGACAGGGTTGGGTAGAGTGACACAGGGACAAGCCTTCTGGGACATAAAAGCCACGAGAATCAGAGTGGCCTCAGTGAAGGTGATGGATGGCTAAGCCAGCCACCAGCCCAAGGACTATGAGAGCTGCACCCAGTACTTCTGCGGAGAAAATCCTTCATGTTGCGATGACATTCAGGGAATCAGGACTTTTTAAACTTTTTTTGATAAATAAAGAAAAATGTGCAAGACATCTGCTGTATGATATTATTAGAAACAACCCAGAGAGCCCTGAGCACAGCTCAACCACCATGACCAGTTCCTCTGCTGTACCCTGGTGAGTCAGAGAAACAATTCCATGTGGGGACAATTAGTGGGTATTTCCAAATGCTGCTTCCTTCTGGAAGAGCATATTCAACCTAAACACAGGACCAGGAACATCTTCAGGGGAGAAACAAACATCTAGCTCCTGAAACACCCAGGCTGTGGGACCAGCTGGGGATTGCTGTGGAAGGAGCTGAGCACCATCCTTACCCTCTAGGGCTGGGAAAGATGGAAATACCCATGGGAAGAAGAAGCAGAAGACCTCACCATGGCTACATGCCCTGTTCATGAGATGCTTGCTATTTTCCCAAGCAGGAATCACAGCACTTCCTGCTGCAGCTGGAAAGAAAGAATCCCTTGGAGATGCTGGGACTGGGTACCCAAAACTTGCTTATTGTACAACGAAAGGGCCTGACAGACTTAACCCCTCTGATAGGAATCCATATATCTTAGCATTCCAACAATGAGAAAAAACTCCTTACCCTGCTGATGGAAAGAGAATTTGGATTGCAACTGCTCCCAGAGTTAGTGAATGCTGCTGAAAAGGAGGGAAAAGGGTTAAAACAATAAAAGATCTAACAGGGATGCTGGCTAATTGTCAATTCCATGTGATGGCTGATTAGAAGAAAGTTTGGTTCAGAATTGATCCCAGAATTATTTTTCCCTGGCATGTCCCATTCCCATCTCACAGAGATGCTGGTGTGCACACACAGCACTCTGGAAGCTGACAGATAAGGAGCAGCAGGGACCCAAAGTGGTTCAGTGCTAAAATCTCGCAGAAGGGAGATTGCAGCTAAGGTATGCCCCACAGTGGTATCCAAGTATTAAGGGATTAATGGAAAAGTGAAGATGTGACACTGTTAATTATACCCTGCTCCTATGGGAGAGAGGAGCCGACCTCAGGATGCTGCGGATGCTGTCCCAGGGCAGCTCTGTCCACATGCCCCTGCCCCAGCATAGCACCACAGCCAAAATCCCAGATAATAATGGGCTGGAAACCACAGGTTTTGTCCAACAATTTCTCCACTTTCCTTTGCTTTGGTTTATTTGCATCCATGCTGCTGTAAAAGCTTTGCTTCCCTCCCTGTAGGCAGAAATTGCTGGATATTTAGTCTGAGTTCTTTGCTCACTGCTCAGAAGCTTTGGCTGGTACCTGATTGCTCCTCCACCCCCCAGACATTACTAATTCCTCAGGGAGTTCTCCTTCCACACCAGCTGTGTTGAGGGGTGAAATCTGAGGGTTACAGAAAACACAGGCAGGGCTGACAGACCCCATTCTCCAGGAAAATCATCCCAAAGGCGCTCAGTGGCTGGTGTGAGGGCACTGGAAATAAAGGAGAAATAATACCCAATGTGAATGGAAAAAACGTGGATGGTTCCCAGTTTCATGCCTGCGGCAATGGGACTCTTCAAATTTGGACATTTCAGCTAAAAAAATAAAAAATCTGGAATGCAGGAGCAGAGAGCAGCCCTATTTCTAGCTGCAACTCCTCCCTATGTGCTTGGCCTCCAAGACAACTCAGAAACTCAAGGCACTTCTTCCTGAGCCATAAAAAGAGCTGGAGTGGGACTGCAAGAGCCAGGAAAACAAACAAGGGAGAAATATGCCCTCATGTTGAGGACATGGGTAAAGCCAGGAGAGGGTCTTGCTCACCCCACCTTTTGAAGCGCCACCTAGGAAGGAGAGTTGTGGGGCACAGCAGAAATTCCAGGCTGGATCCCACCTACCAAAATGTTGTCTGTGCTGTGTCCCAAGGCACCCCACCACCTCACACCCCTCCTGTGTGAGGAAAAGGTCTCAGACTGGCCCCATCCATCACCACAACACAATTCTGGGCTCCCCGTGCTTGGGGAGTATCAAAGGTACCACAGTGACCAGGGACAGAGCATGGAGTGTCCCTTGGGACCACAGGGTGGAAGGAGCTCCACCAAAACGCAGCTCCCCTTCCCCCAAGCTGAAAGGGTTAACAGCCTCACCTGACACCTGATCCATGAGTCCCTGAAGGACAGGATGGACTATGTGAGTTCCAGGTGATCAAAAAAATTCAGCAAACTCAGGAATACCTACCTTTGCCCTCTCCAGACAAGCATTTACCTCTGCAGAAGCAGCCAAACCTTGCAGACTGTTGGAACATTTGATTCCCATTTGTGAAGTGCACAAAACATTCCTGGCTGGAAAAACACCACCAGGTCACTGACTGAAACAGCACCACCAGGAGAGATAAGTTCCTTACTGGCTTCACTGACTTAGTGCAGAAGAAGCATCTCTTCTGGCACAGCCATTCCCAGCCTACACTGACTTCTTCAACACCCAGAAAGCTGAAGCCTTCCTCTGCCACTACTTCAACATTCCCTTAAGACCTCAGAAAATCTCCTCACACCACAAATTGGTGCTGTGGGACTTTCCTCCTGAGCAGTTCCAAGGGATGTAGAGCTGGACTGGGTGGTCCATATGAAGCAACCTGAAGTTGCTTTGTAACTACAGTTCAGGAGGAGAGATAACAGATGGGATGAGAGGGCATCGCCTCAAGCTGAACCAGGAAAGGTACAGGTTGGACATCAAAAGGAGTTTCTTCATGAAAAGCTCTGTCCGGCACTGGAAAGGGCTTCCCAGAGAGGTGGTGGTGTCCCCATCCCTGGAGGTGTCTATGGCATGCAGAGCTCTGGGCTGTTTGACAAGGTGGGAATCAGTCACATGCTGGACTTGATGACCTTGGAGGTGTTTCCCAATGCAAAGGATTCTGTGATGCCCACATCAGCAAGGATCAGCAAGGTGAGGGCCAGCACTGGTGTGACCTGCTGCCAAGCCCACATTGATGCCAGAGTGCTGATCCATGCTTTATTCAGTGGGATGCAGAGGTTGCATTTAGTTCATTTAGAGATGGGATGCAGAGGTTGTGGATGGACTGTGACTTCATCAGGATCAGGTTGGGGATCTGAGGGTCATATCTGGCTTGTGCAGAAGATGCCAGCTGCTCTTTTCAGCAGTTGAATGGAGCCCTCCTGTGCCCAGGTGCCTGATCCCAGAGAAAAATGTCCCTGCCCATGGCAGGGGATTGGGACCAGATGATCTCTAAAGGTCCTCCAGCCTAACCCAAATGTTTTAAAACAGTCTCTTAGCACATCTTGCCTTTTGTAAATGTGGAATCTCAGTCCCTTCTTTGGTGGGACACTTCTCCGGTTTGCCAAGCTTCACACCAATGGAGAGCATGTCCTAAGCGTTGGTTGGTTGGTGGTGCTGTGTGATAAGGATGGGCTTAGCACTGTATCTGCTGCAGAACTGCACCCTGGCCACAGCTTCTAACAACATCTTCAGGCCATCACAGGGTGTCAGTCCCCACCACTGGCTGGGGACTGCATATGTCCATCAGCTTTGTCCTGGAGCCTGTGACCTCCACAGTGCTCAGAACTCACCAATCCCCTCCTGTCCCTTGGTTGTGCCAGTTTGGTGGTCCAACAAAAGGGTGTCTTTGTTCCCACCAATGCAGAAAGTACCAGTCCAGTGGCTGGGAACATTGTGGACTGAGGAATCAAGCAGCTCCAGAGTTGCTCTTGCCGTGCTCAGCTAATAGGGAGGTTGCCAGGCTGGTTTGATGGTTCAGACATGAAACTTAGGTTCAAGGGGACCTCAGGCTGTCCAGATGTGCCATACTCAAGTCTTGAGGTGAAGAAGATCCTTCGTTGCTTGGCAGTAGAGCAAACTAATAAAACCCTTCTGAGCTGTGGCTACCTTATTCCAAGACTTCCATAATTTTAGATCCTATTTTTATATGGTCTGACTGGTAGCTTTATGTGATGGCAATAAATCCCAGTTTAACACCATCAGCCTATGCCCTCCCTGGGTGGGTGTTTAGTCCTGTTGTGCCAAGTGCTTGCCATGCTGGAAAGAGGAAACTTCCATCAGAGAAGGGGATCCTTTGGGAGAAGTGGCTTCTCTCACCAGGGCCAGGTTGGAGACTTGCTGCTTATTGCTCCCATTTGTCTCTTTTATTGGAATAAAAGACAGATGTAAGCAGCTCAGCACTCTTGAGAAAGCCTATGGCATCATGCTTTTTTCTGAATTAGCAGATGCTGGTTGGAAAACAGATTTTTCCAGTCATTATGTTTACATGAAGGTGAACAAGGATACAGGGTTTCATAAGTGCAAATTGTGTTGCAAGGTACTTGTGCCAGAACCTCAGGGAAACCTAGGAATTGTCCCTTCTCCTCCTAAGAGCCTGGAAAACAGGGAATGGCATCAGTGGGGAGACCTCAGCAGTCATGGCCCACTGGGACCCCTAAAGAGCACAAAGAAAGCTTGAACTCACATAACACAGAATACCGGACTGGTTTGGGGTTGGAAATTACCCTAAAGATCACCCAGTTCTAGGCCCTGCCATGGACAGGGACACCTTCCACTAGAAGGAATACCAGGGTGCTCCAAGCCCCATCCAACCTGGCCTTGGACACTTGCAGGGATGGGGCAGATACAGCTTCCCTGGGCAACCTGTGCCAAGGCCTTACCACCCTCACAGCCAGGAATTCTTCCCAGCATCCCGTATGTATCCACTCTCTGTCAATCTGAAACCATTCCCCCTTGTCCTGTTACTCCAGCCCCTTCTCCAGAGTCCCTCCCCAGCTCACCTGGAGCCCCTCTAAGCACTGGAGGGGCTCTAAGGTCTCCCCAGAGCCTTCTCTTTTCCAGGTGAACACCTCAAGGTATCCCAGCCTGTCTCCAGAGCAGAGAGGCTCCAGGCCTCAGCACATCTTTATGGCCTCCTCTGGACTCACTCCAACAGCTGCACTTTAATTCCTGGAATTGCCCAAAGCCAGGCTGGACAGGGCTTGGAAGGGCCTGGTCTAGTGCAAGGTGTCCCTGCCCATAGCAGAAAATGGAGCAAGCTAAGCTTAAAAGGTGCCTTCCAACCCAACCCTCTCAGTGAGTCCATAACAAACTATTCAGTGTCTGTGTATGCCTTTGAGAAAATAATTCACCTTTCTACAGTGGTGTGGGATCATTTACCCTGCCCTGTGATTAGCCTGGAACAGCACACAATGTATAATCAGTCCAGCCATGGGCTGGACTAGCACATCCGGGCTAAAACACCGTCTGTGCTGCCTGTTTCTGTAGTCACCCGGGGAACAGACTGTCCCCAGGAAGTCTCCTTATTTGGTTACTGTGCAAAATAAATCAGCCAAGCTGGTGGCAGGGATGAGGGCAAGGATCCAGCCCTTTCTCCAGTCCTCATGCTGCTGTGTAACCCTCAGCTGCTGACCCTCTGTCCCAGGTTCAGAGGGCACAGAGCCAGCAGTGGGTGATCGGATGAGGATGGGCACAGAATCCAGGGGCTTGTGTTGGAGTGTCATGTGCTGGACAGTTCTGGAGCAGGTGGTGCTCATCCTGGTCGCATGTCATGTAGGCAGGATGATGCAATGGGCTGCAATTGGTACCTTCTCCCCATCCTTAGTTTCTCAGTCTTTCAGCCAAAATTGTCCCTCCTGCAGCTCCAGCCCGTCCAGAGGTTTTTTCTTTTGGGAGAACAAACCTGGGATGAGTCACCCTCTCCTCATGACAGGTGCCCAAGTCCCATGTGCCCTTCCCTACTGTTTTCATTGGACTTGTGTCACAGCCAGGGGCAGCAGAGGGGACCACACTCAGTCCAATGTCCTCTGATGTGGAATAGTAAAAACCCTGACTTCCTGGCTGTTTCTCCTCAGCTCTGCAGATGGATGGAATTAAGCTGGATAAATTTCAGAGGGCAAGAACCGTCCCCAGCGCAGGACATCCGCGGTGGGGAAGTACATGCTGAGTGAGAGGGAAAGGGGTTTTTGAGGCAGCAACATCCCCCAGCATCCGTCTTCCCACTCAGCCTCTGGTGTAATTCAGGGCAAGGTTTCCCCTTGTCACTTGGTGGTCCAAAATCATCACATTTTCCCAGCTACAGAAGCTCCTGGACTTGGTGGCGGTACTTTCAGCACCAAAGCTATTCATCCTCCTGAGGCTTAGCTGCCATCCCCACATTAAAAAACTCAGATATTTCTGCATCTAAAATAGATATTTCTATACCTAAAAAACCCTCCTAAACCTCTCCACATCCCTGTGTGCACTAACAAATAAAGCAGTCCCATATCTGTACAAGACAAACTATTTTCTTTCCCTAGGGATGGAAATAAGTTTCTAAGAGGGACTCTCTGAAAAGAGATGACTCACTACTTCACTGCTGAAGCTGCATTCAATCCCCAGCACCTCTAGTTCCCAGTAAAAGCCAGGAGACTGAAAGCACAAGGGTTCACACAGCATAAAACCCAGGAGCTCCTTTTCCTGGAGATGAAAGGGCCATGAATTAATCCCCTGTATCACCTACTCCCCCAGGATGGGCACAGCTGCCGTCAGCCCTTGCTCCCCACAGGCAGGAGCTATTTTTTCCTGTTCTTGCTAGTGTCAATATGTTTCTTTAAATATCTTTTTGGAGATGCTGTATATATATATATAGCCCTACTCTGGTGCTTTGAAAGGAACCTCATTTCCTGTGTAAGAACTGAAAAAACTTTGGCAAAGCTGCTGATGGCTGCAGCATCTGAAACCACAAAATTATTTTTTTTTCAGTAGTAAACGGTATTTCCTTTGCAATTGTGAGTTGGACTGAGCTGGGTCTGGTCTGAAATCAGCTGGTTGCTGTGTCTGAAAGATACAGGACCATATTCCCGATTATAAAAATGATGGGAGAAAAGGATTAATTGCATTAATGGTGGCCCAGAGGTGCCACAGCCTATGATAGGGACAGGATGGGTGCAAAGCTGCTTTTAACCTGCATTTGGCTGTGAAAAAGTTGGGTTGACATATCAGAAGTATTTATTAACTGACACTGAGGGAGAAAAAAAGATCAATTTCATTTCCATCTGATACTTTTTCTCTTTCTTTTGCACCATCTCTCTGCACCTAATTTTGAAGAAGGCTCCTCCAGCAGCAAGGTAGGAAGTATAATAGCTCTGCAGCCCCTGAGGGATAGCTCATGGATACTAATGACATTAAAACCTTCCTGAGGAGACGTGGCATCAGCTGCATTCAGAGTTCTGCATCTCCCTGAAATAAAAATGCCACACCTTCCCACTGGGAAACCCTTAGCAGGTGTGTTTGACATTCCCAGTACCACCCTGGGGACTCTGATAGGAAGAGTGGGGATGTAGCCAGGTCAGCAATCACCTTCTGCTGCAAATATGTCTTTGGAGAGTAATTTCTGAGTCATAAATTGCTTTTAATGCTGGACACAGTCCTAAGCAGCCAGTCTTACGGACCCAGTGTGTAAATGACGTTTACACCATCAGAGGTAGTGGTGGCTGTGGGCAGCCCAAGTGGCCCTTGTTTCCTTTTGCTACTCCCTGAGTTTCTCAGAAAGAAACCCACAGCCAAAGAACCTAAAATGCAAGTTTTTTAGATTTTCTACAGGAATTAAAGAAAAGTGTCTCCTCCCAGTCTTCACCCTTGTCAGGATGGATTACCCTTGGAATTGCCGTTAGGGCACAGGGACCATGCTGGGCATGCAGACACATCTGCTGGTACAAAGTTCCAGCAGCCATGAGGTCTGGGAAACAACATGGAATTTCTGTAGCTCCTCCACAGACCCAGGCACTGTCTCCACCTCACCTCCTCATCCCTGGGACACAGGATGGACTCAGGACAGGGCAGCCTGCAGTGGTGTGGGACATGATGGCTCATGAGGGAGCACAGCTGGACACTGAAGCAGTGCTCAGGACAGGAGACACAAGAGATTTATTTCATGACTTTGCAACCCAGGAGATTACAACATTATTACAACTACAATGTGCTGCCTCCCTTCCACCCCAAACCCACAGGGCTGAGCTCTGTCAGGAAGGAGGTCTTTCCATACCTCCAGCCTTCCAGGAGTCAGCTGCTGCTTTGCTTGGGAATGTCATGCACCACTTCTGGGAGTCTGCAGTTGCACCTGCACTAATGCCCTGCTAGCCATAACCCTGCTGAAGATGAAGGGAAATATCCCATGAGAGTCCAAAACATGAGCGAAGGAGCAGGAGAGCCTGGGACATCAGCCCTGGAGCACCATCCCTGCCCCAGTGAAGTCCTGTGTCCTTCCAACTCCATTTTCACCCTCAACACTTTGGCTCATCCAATCGTTGGAACATCCAGTCTTTGCCAACCAGCCAAGCACAGAAGGAATTTTACTCCTTGGCTCCATCATGGCACAAGGATGTCTGCTGTGGACAATTAAGAGTGTGGAAAGAGGAAGGAGAGAAGGCAGGAAAATCCCGAGGAGAGGATATCGCATGTACCGACCCAAAGAAAAATTTCCCTGCAGACCTCCAGCACCAGGACATACCCCTTAATCCAACCAGGAGAACTTGGAGGGGTTGTAAAGATCAGACACCATGTGAAATACAAACATTTATCTTAAAATATGGCAGAATTTTCACCTCTGGTGTTTTTTCTTCTCTGTTGGTGACCTTTGATGTGCCCAAAGATTTGTGCTGAAGTTGAGGTGATGAGTGGTGAATCACCACGTGAAACACCAGCAAATGGGCAACAGCCATTGCAACACTCATACTCCCATGGCAGGGCTGCACCCAGCTCATTGCAATGGCAGCAGAACGGCAGGATTTGGTGTTCCTGTTGCTCAACTTCCTATGAAAACTATCATAATTGACCGGAGAGGAGAAGAGTAGCCCTTGGCTGTGTCTTGTTCTCCCTGAGCTGCTCTTGCCCAGCAGGTACCAAGGACAGCATGAAACGAACATCATGCCTGGGCATGTCCTCAGGTTTCCCACATTTGCATTCCCAGGAAAACTGAGACACCTGAAAATCTGCAGAAGCAAAAGAGAGGACACCAGGGAGTTTATTCCTGTTTGTCTTCAAGCCAACAGATGTATGTTGCCAGGGCAGAGTCACTGTGCAATGTAATGACCACAGTGGAAGTGTCCCATCACCATGGAAGCTTTCCACCACCAGAATATCCCACCATCATAAAAGCATCCCACCATCATGGAACCATTCCATCACCAGTTTACCACCACCACGGAAACATCCCACCACCAGACCTCCCCACTAGTAGGGTGTCCCACCACCACTACAGCTTTGTAGGATGCTCTTGTTCTTCCAAACTGAGCTCAGACCACAGAAATTGGGTGCTGCCAATCCAAGCAGGTGTTCCCAAAGGCCCATTTGGACATGCTTTCTGCCTGTTTGGGCTCTTTTAGCCCAAAATAGGCTTTGCAATGCATGTGCTGCTGCCCTGAGACAGGCAGGATTGGAGGGAAGGAGTTTGTACACGCCGAAACATAGGGCAAATTTTCATTTTAAAGCCATTTAACAGATGAAACTTTTCTTAAAAGAAGTCAGTTTCAAAAAGAAAAAAACACAAACCCACAAAGTTTATCCAAAAAAACCTCAGAAAGAAGAAGTTGAACAAAAACTGTATGACCAAGACCTAAGGTGTGCCTGGCAAGTTCTCTAAACTGGAAATTACTTTAAAAAAAAAACCAACCAAACAAACAAAACAAACAAACAAACAAAAAACACCCAAAAAAACCCGGGAAAAATGAGTGAGAAAGGGAATAAGGGAATTGCAAGGAGCTGAAGCACAGAAGAAGGAAAAGCCAGTCAGGGCCATGCTGTATCATTAGTCTGGAAGTCAGACAAGGAAGATGAAATCCAGCTTGTGATGATGTGATGTGGGGAGCTCCACCACCTTCTCCACTTGGCCCTTCCCGGGAAACCACCAGTGTCAGGGGGAGCCTGTGAGAGCTCCAAGCCCATGGGGGCTGTTGCTGACACAAGGAGCCAAAAGGTTCCAGGAGCAAACCAGTTCCACTCCTACCTTTAGCAGTATGAGTAAATAATTGATGTCTCAGGTAATCTGAGCAGGAAGCTGAGCACAGCCCTGCACATGATCCTGCATCCAACTTCCCACACCCTGGTGGGTTTTCTTTCTGTGAAACCACCTCAGACCTGATTCTTGGTGTTTATTTCCATCTCTAAGCCAGCTCCCACATGTTGTTCCCACTCTGGGCTCATCCATATCTGCTCCCACTGGTCCCACTACTACTTTTGCTTCTGCTTCTATTACTCTTCCTCTCCTGCAGTAGGTCTGGACAGCTCTGCTTCACTGGTATTTTCCATCCCTGGACATGGAGCAGGGCCAAGCTGTCCCCAGGTCCCTGTGCTGCCATCCCTCCCTCTTCACCCTTCCCATGCCTTGTCCAGGCACATTCCCAGCTGCTGGAAGTACATCCTTTCACCAAATCACCAGCTTTTTCCACCAAAGCACCCCTGCTTCTCTTCCAGCTTGGCTGCCACCTTTCCTCTGTGCAGGACATCAATCCATCACCTAAAAGCTGAGTGAAGGGTGCCATCCAGGTACCCTGGATGCTGCTGAGGAGCAAATTCTGTTTGCTTTTCAATATATCGATGCCTCTTCCCAGAAGCCACCCGCAGGGATAGACCCTGTCCCCTGCCCTGTCTACACCTGGTGTCCCTGAGTGACATGGGAGCAGAATCCAGTGGGGTGACTGACTCCACTGGTCAAAGAGCCACTCCACTCCACTCCAGCCAGTGGAGACACAGGCTATATGTGCCCACGCTGGTTCTAAGGATAGGGTGGCACTGTCCTGGGCATGATGCCCGGCTGTGGCATCAGGCCAGAGGGTGAGTGTTCCCTAGCTCCACTGGTGGGGAGGCCAGGCTGAGTATCCACTGCTGGACTGGGGTACCCCGGGTGCCACTGCACCCTGATGTTGCACCCTGATGTCCCCGGGCATTCCTCCAGGGCAGGGTCAGTCCCAGCTAGGAGAGTGGAGGGTCCCCATCCCTGCCCCCCATGGCAATCCACTGCCGTCCTGGGTGCTTGGGGCCCCGTCAATCTCCACCTACCTGGCACAGCCCCGCCCCCTTCCAAGACCCGCCCATTGTGCCAAAACCAATCTGCTGGACAACTCGAGCTGTCCCCGCCCAGCGCTCACCTGGGCTGACCCCGCCCACTCACAGAACCCTCGCCCACTTGGGATAACCCCGCCCGCTCGGTACAGCCGCGCCCACTGCAACCATTCCAGATACCTCTCGGGCTGTTCCCATCGGACCGCGCCCCAGCCTGGCCCAGCCCCCTCAGCTGGCACGTTCCCTTCCTCGTCGTTCGCATCCCCACCCCGCCCTGTCCCGCCCGCACCTGGGCGCGCTCGAAGCTCTCCCGCTCCGCCTCCAGGCCGCCGCCGCCCCCCCGCCGGCTCAGCACCTTGGGCAGCGGGTTGGACACCTGCTTCATACTGCTGCTCACGCGGTCCATGGCCGCCCCGAGCCCGCCACCGCCCCGGCCCCGCCGCCCCGCGCAGCGCCGCCGCCTCGCGGGCCCAGCGCCATTGGCCCGCCCACATGCCACTCACGGTAGGGACTGCTCCGAGGGCACCACCCTTCCACCCTCAGCTCCGCTCGCCGGCCCGGCTTCTCGCTCTCATTGGATCCCGGCATCGCCCCTCCGTGGCCACCACCAAGCTCATTGGTTCGGATGGGCATCAGTCAACGCTGGCTCCCGCCCCCACCCCGAGTCCTCTGCCCCTCCTTCAGAGAGCGCGCCCTTAGCACCGCCTACCCCTGCGCTGTGGTCACGCCTTCGCGCCGCTCCCTGCTGTAATTGGCCCACGGAGCTGCCGCTCACCCTTTGGTGTCCTGCACCGCCCCTCACCGGAGCGGGGTGTGGCTCCCCCTGGCGGTGGCGGGGGATGTCGCTGATGGCGGGCCCGCGCGGGACTCGAGGAGCGCTCGGACCTCGCCGAGAAGGCTCGGCCGTGTATGGGGCGCCGCCGCGGAGTCCGCCAGTCCCGGGGGACCGATATCGAACGGCTTCCAGCCGCGGCTGAGCCATCCGGGTCCGTAGGCCGCAGGGGTCCTTACAGTTCGTCCGTGCGGCCTGCGGGGCTGCGGCCCCTCAGCCGAGCCCAGATTGTGACCACGGGGGTGACACGACGCCACTGCCCGCCTCCTGTCCGTCTCAGGCCCAGCTCAACCCCTCGCAGGTCTGAGCCCCCTTTTCAGGCTGTGCTTGGCGCAGCGGGTGGTTCGGGGCTCCCCAGCCCTGCCTGGGGCCGGGGGTGGAGGAGGCAGCTCTACCCTCTGTCAGGGCGGCCAGGGTCCCGCAGCCTGTGGAAGGGTTGTGTGGGGGTCTTCCTTTGTGGGGTCCAGGCTGTGGGTGGGAGGTCTGGAGGTGAGTGCTGAAGACACAGCTGGAAGAGCCCAGAAGAAGGGCATAGCATAGGTAGAGGTGCAAAATGTGATTACAAGTGTCTGAAAAAGGAGAGGTGAGAGAAGGATTTTTCTTCCCCTGAGCAGCTGGACTGTACATTAGCATAACCTGATCTGACCCTCTGTCTCTGGTCCCATCACTCTGATCAGAGATTTGTGTAGGGTTAGATTAGATATCGGGAAGGAATTCTTGGCTTGTAAGGGTGGTTGAAGCCATGGCACAGATTGCCTGGAGAATCTGTGGCTGCCCCGTCCCTGGAAGTTATCCAGGCCACATTGGATGAAGCTTGGAGCAGCCTGGGACAGTGGAAGGTGTCCCATGGCAGGGAGTGGAACAGAAGTGTTGGAAATGATACAGCTTCTAAAATTTTATACTAACTTTAATGAGGGGTTTTGTTTATTTTTGCCGTGGGGGAA
This sequence comes from Cinclus cinclus, assembly GCF_963662255.1. Lineage (NCBI taxonomy): Eukaryota > Metazoa > Chordata > Aves > Passeriformes > Cinclidae > Cinclus > Cinclus cinclus. Next base: position 10,773,910 of record NC_085067.1, on the reverse strand, counting down.
GGGAATGGAAGTTTCTTTTCAAGAGACTGTTCCCAAGGCATGATGAGTTTAACATCTCAGTGTTGGAGCTGCCAGAGGATGCACAAGAGATTAGCGACGATTAAGGAACATCAACACTTGAACATCCTGGTGTGTCGGGAGACACCTGGTCTGGGCAAAGATCATAAGAGGAGAATGAGGACCAGATTAGCATTGAAGGTGAAGTGATCAATAACCAATAGGAAACCAAGTACTAAGAACTGTGTAACTTGGGACCAATAAACATTGAACTAATGAATGTCTCTGGGTTTTGACTGTATGAGTGTGAAAAATCTTGAAAAGAGACGTGTGATGGAATTATTTTCTTTGCACAAGGAGGTGATGTGTGGATGAAATGACTTCTGTTGCACATCTTGCCCAGAATAAAGTAATGCTTGAGTTCTCTAACACTAAAAACTGTTGGAGAGATTTTGTTTTTCCTGCTTTTTCAGTGACAAGGATGAGTTTTAAGGTTTCTTCCAACCCAAACCATTCTGGGATTCTCTCAACCTGGTGAATTGCTGACTCCTGTAATTTTGGCCAGGACTACTGTCCTATTCCACAGGCAAATTTCTCAGTAGGAGCATTTCTGCAATATGGGGAGAAATTATTCTTTTTTTTTTTTTTTTTTTTTTTTGTGAAGAGACTGCCCCAAATATGGCAAATGGGCCGTGGTGGGGTTGTGCCAGCTGGGTTCCTGCATCCTTAAAAGCTGACTTTGCTCCAGGTGGGGAGGAACTGTGCAAAACACTGCTGGGGTGATGGGGCAATCTGGGAACAGCTCTTTAGGATGTGGGCTGTCAGGAGCTCTTGTATAAGCAACTCTCCTAACATAACTCTATTTTGTGGCTTTTCAGCTGAAATAATTGCCACACCAGGACCCTCCTGGAGCTGCCCAGCAGGGTGTGTGAAAGGCTGTTAGTACCACAGGCCTTCCCAGTCCCTGTACATTAGATATCAAATTCCAGCTGATGGAAAATGGCCTGCACAGAGCAGCAAGGCCATTCCTCCCACTGTGGCTTGTCTCAATTGCCTGTTTGCATTCTCCTTAATGTACTTTCTGGAAACCTGCCTCCTTCCTTGGGGCTGCTTCCAGGGAGGTTTAATGGGTTTGATTCATCCACTATTGCAGTAAGGTGATTAATAATGGAAGAAATTACATCACTGCTGAATAGAGATGGAGGAAAGGAAGAGCAAAGGAGGGCATTGGACAAAAGACAGTGGTATCCTTGTGATCTGGACCTTTCCCACCCTCCACCTTGCTGGGAACATCTTGCTCCTGGAGCCCATGGCAAGGGACCACTAGGCTGAGGCCTGGTGTAGCTGCTCTCTCCTACTGAAGAGCAGAGTCATATCCTCTTCTTCCCTAGCCAGGAGTACTCCTGGGCAGGAGTAGAGGAAGGTACTTGGATGTGAGACAGAACAGGCTATTTCTACTGGCTGCTCCTGCCTCCCCCAGGAAGGGGCTGTAAGAGGATGGAACTGGGATCTAGACCATGGGCTGCTGGTCAGACCACCCTGGGCTGGAATGTGCTGTGGGGCTCTGCAGAGATTTGAGGGGCTTCTTTCCAGTGGGAGAGAGTGCCTTGTTGTCAGATAGTTGAGAGGGGAAGGCACAGAGCTGTTCCTGTGGAGTTTCTGTTCTCTGTCTCAGGTTCCATGGGGAGATGATGAGGAAGGGCTGAAAGTGAGCAGGGTGGAGGTAGAGCAGGACATTTCTCTTCCTTCCCAGCAGGTCCTTTTTGGAAGCCATGGCTGGGGTTCACCTGTTTCTCACTCCTGTCCAAGAGGCTGGACTGAAGGGTGATGACAGAGCCCCTCATGGGGGTGTCTGGCCTGTGTGGGGATAGACATTATCTGGACATGGAGAGGATAATGTATGCCCTCTCTTTTTTTCCTGCTCAGCAGTATGTGGCACCCACCAAGTGCTGCTCAGGCCAGGCATGTGGTCGGACTGCTCATCCTTCCCCTGTTGCAGGGCTCTGTAGGGCAGTTTCTTCTTCCTGCTCCATGCCCAGAGGTTCTTGTCCACAGGACCCTAAAGGGGGTCTGCTCCTATTCTGTCAGGACACCCTTAACCCAAAGGGGAAGGACAAGTGGCAGGAGAGGAGCCAGAAGGGACTGCAGGGTCTATGGGATGCTCTTTTTGCAGGGGCTGGGCACTAGAGTCTGTTTTTCCAATTCCCTCCCCAGCCAGAGCTGGAGAGTCCCAGGGTGCTGCTGCAACACTCATCACCCTCCTGCGATCTGGCCTGGGCTTGGGGAGAGCACAAATCCCCCTTGTTTCTGCAGGAAATCAGAATCACAGAGCTCCACAGTCCTCCCTCTGTTTTGCTGCTGGCTGTGCCAGAGTGGGCTGGCACAGGGCTCTGTACTAAGATCCTGCTCTTTCCCCCTTGGCGGTGGGAAAAAAGGATGCCAAATGGATCCCCTTAAATAGTCCCTTTACACATTCCAAGGCACACCATCCTGATCCCACCCAAGAAGATGAGCTGTTCCTGGGGCCACATCTCAAAGGGGCAGTGAAATACCAAGCCTTTCAGAAACCCAGTATTGCAGCCCCAGATGCAGCCCTGTCGTGGTGATGGGGTAATTTGCTCAGACTCTGGGATAAAAGCAACTTATGAGCTGAAGTGCCCACCTGGAGAGGGCAGAGTAATGGTCCAGACCCAGCAGGAGTGTCCTTGGGGAGCAAAGATTGTGCCAGGAGGAGCAGGCATGGGAGCCTGGGAAGGATTTTTCATCTTTTGATCCCACGTTTTGAATGCTTTGAGCAAACAGATACTGCTGCTGAGTCTTTGCTTCCAGAGAGACCCTGGGCTGCTATGTGGGGCAGTCCTGGTGCTGGACCTGGGAGAGCATTGGAGGCAGAGCAGTCTGGGACTGGGAGGGGGTCTTGGAGAGGACTGCTTGACTAAGGTGCTTGAGGTCCATAGGGCCCTCACCTCTGTCCTGTCTAGGTCTCCTACTTGCCTAGGTGTTACAAGGAGGGCTGTAACTAAAACATAATCTGCTGTGTTTTCTGCATGGAAGCCTCAGCAACTGCCTCTGCTTGCCCAAGAATTCAAAAGCAAAGCTGAAGAGGCTTTCAGATGGATCTGCAGGAGAAGACCTGAACTCCACAAGAAGGCTGGGGCTGCAGGGCTGAGAAACCAGCTCGTGGGCAGGACCTGGAGGTGGGAACTGTTTTTGCCACTTGCTAGAGAGCTTCCCCTTGGCATGGCCAGCAGGTCCAGCTGGAGCACCCCACCGAGCACAAGTCTCTTCAAGGCAGAACATGGCAAACCTAGTTTCACAAAATCAGTTGGTTGGAAAAGAGCTGTGAGATCATCAAGTCCAACCTATGACTGATCACCACCAGGCCAATCAGTTCATGGCACTAAGGGTCAGATCCAGTCTTTCCTTAAACACCTCCAGGGATGGTGACTCCACCACCTCCCTGGACAGCCCATTCCAATGTCTTATCACCCTTCCTGTGAAGAAATTCTTCCTAATTCTTCCTTTATTTCTGTGTTGGGAGCTTTGGCTGCCAGAGTGGGATCACTGAGGAAAGGATTTCTGTGTAAGACTTGGGGTGTGCAAAGTTGGGTATGGGAGTCCTGTGCTCACTGTGGAGCAGTGTTCGGAGAGCACAAGGCAGGTACTGCAGCACGGCATGGGCATGGATCTGAAGACCCAGTATATCCCTGTCTTCCCTTTATGATACAGGAAACATTCTGGGTCTCTACAACTCTCTGGCTGGAGGGTGGAGCCAGTTGGGGGTCAGGTTCTGCTCCTAAGGAACAAGTGATAGGACAAGGGGAAACTACCTCAAGCTGAACCAAGGGAAGTTCAGGTTGGATATTATGGAAAATTTCTTCACTGAAAGAGTGGTCAAGCATTGGAACAGGCTGCCCAGGGCAGTAGTGGAGTTACCATCCCTGGAGCGATTTAACAGAAGTAGACATGTGATGCTTAGGGCCACGGTTAGTGGTGGCCTTGACAGTGCTGTACTTAATGATGTTAGAGGTCTTTTCCAACCTGAATGACTCCATGATTTCTATTCTTTCCATGATCCAACATCCACCAGTCTTATCAAATGTTTTTTCAAGATTCCTGCAATTCCAGGCGTGACTTGCAGATGTCCCCTGTACCTCCAGCTGATGACAACAGGTGGCAGAGTGTGCAAGGACAACGCAGCCGTCACGCTGGTGGTCGGCAGCCTCAGGTCCTGCCCGTCGCAAACCCAGCACCAAATGTTTTATTTTCCTTTCTCTGAACCATGGCTAAGCCTGTCACATTGTGCTGCAGCTGCTGGACAAGCCCTGCTCAGCTTCAGGGCAGTGGCTGCTCAGTACTGAGCACATTGTTGGGGAAACAAAGGTGTCATGGCAGAGGCATAATTTGGCTGTCCTGGCAAGTACCAGCACATTCCTGTGAGGGCCACATCTCAACATGGTGTCCAGCTACCTCCTGCTCTTTAGATTCTTGGTGCCAAAGCAAATCTTTCATAGGGGCCCCAGATTTGTTTTGGAAAATTGCATGGACTGCAGCAATGTATTTCTGCCTTGCTGTGTGCTTAGAAACTGTTGGCGTCTTTCTGCTGACATTTACCAAAAACATTTTTCTGGAGGCACATCCTGGTGTAGAGATTTCAGACCAGGGATTTCTATGCAATTTCATAAGCTACTCTGTTGCCCCGATGGTCCTATTGGACTAGTTGTCCTGGGGAATCAAAGATGAACAGCCCCAGAGGATGTAGACTAAGGATCCATCTACATCAGCCTTGATACCTCCAGATGTGTCCAGAGCAGAGACAGATGTGTCCTTGAAGAGACAGATCAATATTTGTACTGCATTCTGGAGTGCGCTCCCAGCCCCTCAACCCATTCTCATTTTCCAAATCTTCTCAAGTTTATCGCTCTGAAATCCAAGCTCAGATTCAAGGAAATTTCCTTGTGCTCACCGTGTCCCTTGGCAAGGAGCTCTTCATGTGAAGAGCTGTCTCCCTCTGTTCCATTTGAACCTGACTCTTACCTTGAATATTCTTACATTGAATAATCCGTGGTTCCTGCTCTGGGACAGACAGTGACTATTCTCTTTGTCCCTCTTTCTAGGCCACTTCTCATCTTGCAGATTTCAATTCCCATGTGGAAAGTCTCAATTCTTGAAAATGCTTCTTCTCATCTGAGATCTTGTTTGGAGCTGCACCACCCTGGGATCTCTGGCCCCAGTAATTTTCTTTCTGTTTCCAACTGATTTGCTCAGTTAAACAGTTAAACTCAGTTTCTGGTATAAGTGATCCCGCAGCTCCCAAGAGCACTGTGATAAAGTGATCCCCCAGACATGACTCCAGCCTGGGAGGTGGTGTGGTGGAGCAGGCTACCCTCAGGGCTGAGCAGAGTTTTCGTCCCACATCTCAAAACTGTCCTGGTGATGGATCCAAAGATAATGTGTGTGGTTTCTATCTATAGCTGAAGCACACCATACGGCAGAGGTTTTACAGACTCCATAAATAACCACTATTTAGGATCTATAATATGGAGGAGGTTTTAGAAATCAAAATATTTAGAGGTTTGCATTATTTGTCTTGGCAGGAAGGAGCAGCCAAGACTGAAATACAGAATCTTTAAGGAAGGAACAAAGTTGAGGAAAGCAGTGAATAGAGGAAATAACAGAGGTGTCAAAACCTCCAAGAATTCCTTTTGGTTGAATGGAAGCAGGAAATACACCATAGTGTACCTGAAAGGAGGGAGAATTCATTGACAATGTTGAGGCACATTTATATTCCTGCTATAAAATACTGATTTTTCAAAACAAATCTTGACATTTTGATCAAACCTGTAGTTGAATGTTGTGGAAATTCCAGAACACTCAGCTAAAACTGCTCAGAGCTGGGCTGTGTTTGTGTGAGCAATCAGCATGGAGGCTCCAGCTCATTCCCCAGTCTGTTCTCCTCCTTTCAGTTTTATTCTGGTCCCTGTGTGGAGATGTGTCAGACCAGTGTAGGGTTGCTCTGAATGGGAATTTGTACAGGTTTGTTTCTGAATGTGCTGGTAGAAATGGAAGGAGAAGGGAATGGATAGATGCTGGTGACACCTGATCTTAGAGGACTTTTCCAACATTAATTATTCTGTGGTTCTGTGATTCTGTGACTCACACTGAGCAGTTTATTAGCACTGCTCAGAGAAGACTGTGACAGCTTTAGAGGTTGCCACTGATAATAACTGACCGCAAAAAAGTTGGAGTCTCCTGACCTCCCTCCCCACTTCAGCTATATTTATATTATTTTCTTGGGAAAATGTAAAATTACAGTTGATGTCATCTGCAGTTTAGGTGGAGTTTGATAGACTTTAGTTACTAGCATATGTAGAAGTGAGGAAAGTAGTATGTATTTCTGAGTTAAGCGAAGTTCAGCTTTCTATTTCCATCTAGATCATTCCTTTGGATTAGTTCCTATTAGCTGCATTGTTTTCCATGGAGCCTGTCCACAAAACTGCTATGCTGCACCACTTTTTGTTTTATATTTGTTTTGATTTCAGCAGAGAATTACTGCAGTGCCTCCATGTTGCTCCGTCCTTTGTTCCATGTCTCCCTTGGAGTGGCACACCAAGCTCCATCAGCATTCCTGCTCCTAAGGTGTGCAGGCAGTTTGTCCCTGTCCTTGCACTCCTTCTTGCTGAGCTTTGCGTTTCGGTCTCCTCACATCTTCCTTGTCCCACTGTGTGCAGTGTCAGGGGGAAGTGGATCCATGATGGTGGTAGGACCTCATGCCTTTGGAGGTACCAGGTTTCATCCTAGTGTCTGAATGGGCTCTGGAACATAGGACAAAGCAAATCATGGAGCAGGAAGGGTCCTGGAGGAATCATGAGCTCCTCAGCTGTTCAGAGCAGGGTATTCTGAGTCTTCTTCACTAGTAGAACCTCAACCTTGATTCCAGCTGTCTCAACTGGCTCTCACTCTGGGAGTTTAACCCTTTAGCAGGATCTGGGATGAAAGCAAGCCAGTCCATGGGGAAAGAGCTTCAGAGAAGGGAACAGATGTGCCGAGCTGGGGCTGGGCTGTGATAGCAGCTGAGAATTCATGGGCTGTATGGAGCCTGCCCACCTGCTGTGGGAGCAGCACTTCCTCCACTTCCCCAGCACTTCCTGGGGATCTTCTCATCTTCTGATTCCTATTCCCCACTGGCATTTTTCCTGGTCTGGTGTAATCAGAAAACTTCTCTTCCAGTTTCTCTCAACTTTTATGGTCCCTGCTGTATTGAGTACATCACCAGACCATTGCCCTTGAGCCATGTGGTAAAGTATGAGTACATGGGCAGCCACTGCTCCCCGCCAGCCGTGATGTGAGTAGATCATCTTCCCTGTTTCTGGGGACCCTGCTTGTCCCGAGAGTATCAGGGAACCCCACATCATACCTCATCCTGACATGGAAAAGCACTTGGAAGAGCTCTCCCATGTGAGGAGAAAAGCCTGGGAACATATCAGAGGTCAATCCCACAACCCAGGCAGCTAGTTTGTTGACCTCCCTATTAGACTTGAGCCAAAAGAGCTTTTGCTGGTCACCTCCCTCACCTCACATAGACTCAGCCAGGATGGTTTCCCAGATGTAGAGATGCTGGGGACAAGTGGCTTAAGTGGCAGAGAGCAGGATACCTGTAAGGACATGGAGCCACCCCATTTCCCTAAGGCTGTTTTGCAGCCTGTAGAGGTGTCTGGTGGGCTTCACTGGTGGCATGGAGCAGGTGGTCCCACTCTCCTCTCTGTCTTCTTTCCCAGTCCTTTCCTCACTGGATTTCCTTTTCCAGATTTACCACCAGCAAGGACAAGCTGGTCTGTGCCAACCCTAAGGACAAGTGGGTCCACGACATAATGAATCAATTAAAGGACAATGAGCACAGAGAATGAGCAATATCCTGCTCTCTCCAAGCATCATGTCTGCAAGGACCTGCTTTCATGGATACCTCCAAGACATATTCCATTTTCTCATTGCCTGGAAATTTGGCAGGGTATTCAACTCAGTGTTTAGCTCTTTTATTGAAGGTTGTACAAGGGCAGTCTTAATTTATTTGGCATTTTCAGTGAAACTTCTCATTCTTCTTTGTCCTGAATGTGTTGAAGTTATTTTTATATAATAAAAAGGAGCAAAACTTGCAACTTCTCCCAGTGGTTCTTGGGATGCTCCACAGAGACTGGGGTACATAGCAGTGGCTGGAAGGGGGTCAGGGCTGACCCTCGAGGGTCTGTGGGCGATGGGGTGATGCCTGGCTGTCCCCCAGCCCCTCTGTACATGCATGGGAGAGCACTTTTCATCCTCCCTGTCCCTCCTGCCTCCTGCCCAGCTCCCGGCTCTCTGCATTGGGTGTCACGGGGGATGTTTTGGCAAAATTGTTGGTGTGGAGAGGGGTCCCCGACCTCGGCCAACAGCTTTGGGCAGCGGGCAAGTGCCACAGGAGCTCCACGGGCTGCTGAGCTCAGCCAACACCAGACCCGACCCCATCTCCACCACCGTGCCGGCCCGGGGCTGTCTCTGACCACGGGTTATTTCTGGTGCTTCCTAATAAGTCTCGCTCTCCCCGCGGAGGTTTCCTCTGGCTTTGCCCCGCCGGGCTGGAGGCAGTGCCAGCCTTTGGGACTGGCTTGCAGCTGTCGGCCGGTGCCAGCTCCTCCCCCCGGCAGCACGGAGGCTCAGTGGCCCGTGCTAGCCGGCAGCAAGGCTAGCTCGTCCTCCAGCCTTTCATGGCACTGCCGGTACCTCCTCACCGTAGGGCCGTGCCAACCGTGCCTTCCTGCGAGCCCGCCTTTGCCGGCTGACGAGGGGCGAGGGCAGTGCCCGTCGGGACCATCGGGCCCCCATGGCGCTGGCAGGTGCCCTGGAGCGGCTGCAGGAGGAGGCCATCTGCCCCATCTGCCTGGAGTACATGAGCGAGCCGGTCAGCATCGACTGCGGCCACAACTTCTGCCGGGGCTGCATCGCCAAACACTGCCAGGACAAGGGGCTGTGGGCCGACGGGCCCTTCTCCTGCCCGCAGTGCCGGGCCTCCTGCCACCGCAGCGGCTTCCGACCCAACCGGCAGCTGGCCAATATCGTGGAGAGCATCCGCCAGTTGGGGCTGCGGGGCGGCCCGGGGCCCGAGCTGGAGCTGGGCACCCCCCTGTGCCCCCAGCACGACGAGCGCCTGAAGCTGTTCTGCGAGGAGGACGAGGAGCCCATCTGCGTGGTGTGTCGGGAGTCCCTGCTCCACCGCCCGCACACCGTCTACCCCATCGAGGAGGCGGCGCACCTTTACAAGGTAGGGTAGGCTGAGGCACCGGGGCCCCTGTCGTGCCCCGAGACACTCTGGCACGGAGGTGTGCGGCCACCCGGACCCCAACATGCCCGGTGGCATCGCTAGGAAAGCAGAAGAAGGGGCGGCGCAGAAGCTGACGACTCCCACCCCCCGCCCCGCAGCCGCCTTCCAGCCGCAGAGGTAAGGCTGGACCCGCATTATCTTCCAAACCGTTGGTTTGGAACCCAGGCTCACCCCTTCCACCCACCTCAGGGAGGCAGCCTGGCTCCCTGCCCATTCACAGCCCCGGGAGAAGCTGAGCCGGTGGGTCCCTGAGGACACTTTTCCTCGGTGGAGGAATGCTGGCACCCAAACTCCACATCCCAGATATGATCCTGGCAGTACCAGCATCCACCCTTCACCCCAGCGCTGAAAAAGGGCAGTCACTTTGGTCTCCAGAACCTTAATAGTGAGGAAAAACATAGGGGAAACTGGAGGAGCATGGGGAGGGTTAACACTGCGAGCAGAGTGAAGAGCACAGCTGCTTGGTTTGGGTGCCAGTACTGGCACTGCCTGGCACTGGGTCAGTGTCTCTCCCCAGGCAGAGGGGAGCCAGCCAACCTGCAGTGCTCAGCGGGTGCTTGTTGGAGTGAGCTGAGCCCATTTTTCCTCTTTCCAGGTCAAACTCCAGAAATCCCTGGAGAATCTTTTGAAGGAAGTGGAGGAGGTGAAGAAGCGTGAGTCAGCAGAAAGGATGAAAACCCATGAGTGCAAGGCAGGTGTCTGTCTTAATTCTTAAAGAATGAGCTTCAGAGATAGCAGGATTTAAAAAACAAAAAAACAAAAACAAAAAAATCCCCAACCAAACAAAACAAACAAACAAACAAACAAAAACCCAACAAAAAATAAACAAACAAACAAAAAAAAAAACCCCAAAAACAACAAAAAAACCCCACCCTGAATGGTCTTGTCTGGGGACACAGATTTATCATTGTGTCCAGGTTGTGTTCCCATGTCCTGCTGTCACATGTAGGAGCAGTGCTGGAAGCCAGGCTCAGTAACCATGTGTGGCTCCATAAAAAGGTTTGCAAGGAGCAGCGTGCCAGATTCCCTGGAATCATGAGGACTTTGTGCTGGTTAAACAAGTAGACATGGGCCATTTTTTATTGCCTTTTGTTTTACAGCATGTGCTTGAGTTCCAAGCCAGGTGTGAGCTGTGTGGTGAGCTCCACTCCACAGCAACAGGAACCAGAAGTGTTTTCATAAGAAAAAAAAAAAAAAGCTGAATTACTGCACCTCTGCCTGACTCCAGACAGTTCTGGGAAGAGCAGACACCAGCAAACAGCTGTGTTTCAAGTCCCTTGGGGTGAAAGCTGGAAAGTAAAAGTAACTGCAGGAAAGGAAATGAAACTGCTGGATGAGTTATCTAGCCCTGAATTTGAGCTGATGATTAATCCGCTCTGGCTGGGAAAAGAGGTTTCTCTGAATTCCCCTAGTTTGTTGCTCAGCTCCCTTGCCTTCGGCAGTCCAGACAAGTGGTGGTGGGTTTTGAGGATGTCCATATGTGCCCTCTGTCTCTTTAACTGAAACCATTCCATGATTTTATGATTTTTCCACCTCTTGCCCTTTACTGGAGATTTTCCCAGCATTTTCCACCTACCTGAGCAGTTTATTAGCCTGGATTTGGCTGGAGGTATAAGTTGTTATAAAAACCTACCCCAACACCTGAGGGCACATCCTTGCAGCCCAGCATCTGGGGCCCAGCTGAGCAGAAGTGCCCCAGGCAAAGTCCTGCTGCTGGTGAACTGAGGATATGGAGTGAGAACTCCAGTGAGGTGGAAGCACAAGTTTGTCTCTGGCTGGTTTTTAAATTCATGCACTTATTACAAAAATGTGGTGCTTTCCCAGGGCCTGATGCCAGGCATGGATGCCAGAGCATCCGGCTCTGTCTCAGCTGCCTGGATAATGTTCACCCCATGAATCTTCTTATCCCAAGGAGACAGTAAAGAAAAAGAGGGAGAGGATTGTAAGTGAGTTTGGGAAGCTCCATCGGCTGCTGGCTGATGAGGAGAAACTACTGCTCCAGAAGCTGGAGGAAGAGGAGAAGCAGATTCTGCTGCTGATCAATGAAAACGTGGCCAGGCTGGTGGAGGAGAAGTGCTTGCTGGAGGAGCTGATCCTGGAGATACAGGACAAGACCCAGCAGCCAGCTGATGGGCTGCTCAAGGTCAGGCTTTGCTTAACTCAGCCCTGGTGCCTTTGTCACCTGGGTCAGTGGCTTGGCCCTGAGAAACCCAGAGTCGTTTTTGTCTTCTTCTAGGACATGAAAAGTATCCTGAGCAGGTGGGTGATTTTTCCTGGTAGGTGCCATGATTAATCCTGGTAGGTACCCATGATTATTCCTGGTAGGCACCATGGTTGTTCCTCTTACTGTCCTGGCTCCTCCAGGCTTTGAGGCAGATGTTTGTATCTGTTCCACAACAGCCACCCCATCCTCCCTGCCCAGCATCTGCTTTGGTCTTCCTGGGGTAGACACAGGAGGGACTAAGACAATCCCTCAGAGGTTCCATCTTTTTCCAGAGGCTCAGAGCCAAGGTCTTGCCTGGCTTGTGATGTCTGAGCTGTGTCCCCTCCTAAGGGACGTTCTGCCCAGTGGCTTTGTTTGTTCCTTCCTTCCCCAGGCCTGGCACTTCTGCTCCCTGTATTGTTTAACTCTGATCTCATTTGGATTGCCAATATGCAAGTAATAATCCCTAGTGTTCTTCCCAGTCAGAGCTCCATGGAGGCAGTGGATCTATGGAGCCAACAAAAGGGCATTAGCCCCCCTCCTGGATGGAGAGGGGCCATGGCACAGGCTCTGGATACAGCCCCATGGGCATTCCTCTCTTCTCAGGTGTGAAGGGGTAAAGTTCCAATCCCTCAAGGCTGTGTCTGTGACCCTGAAAGAAAACTACAGCATTCCTGAGCGCTGCCTGGGCATGAGGGACATGCTGAAGAAGTTCAAAGGTGAAGTGTGCTCCTGGCACATTTGGGCTCTGGTTTCCCCCACTACCCTGTGGCACAGGGAGGTTTTTCCAACAAGCTTTGTCCCGCTGCTCCCAGTGTGTGCACTGGTGAGTTCATGTTGGTTTTCATGTTTTGTTGTCATCTTGGATGGATTGTGAGGGGACACTGAAGCCCAGAATGTCCCTCGGGGGTTTCAAGCGCCGTGTTGCCCATGACCTCTTGCTTTCAGTGTTGGCTCTTTCTGAAGCTCTGGAACTCCCCTCATTCTGCCCTGGCTCTGCAGCCTGACACCAAATATTTTGATGTGGCTGATTTTCTATATTGCGCTTCCCCACTGCCAGACAGTGCTGGGAGCTGTGCAAAACCGTGAGCAAATAACTGGGGGATCTGGGACAGTTTAGGAGAGCCCAGCATGCAGGCCACAGGCACCTGCTTGTGTCTGTGCCTGTAGATGCCTGAAGCCCTGTCCATCCTTCCATCCTTCTCTCTCTCCAGTGGATGTGATTCTGGACCCAGAGACGGCACACCCAGATCTCACTGTGTCTGAGGACCGCAGGAGCGTCCGACGCGGGAGCAAGAAGCTGCTTCTGTCCCTCTTTGACAACCCCAAGAGGTTCAGCACCACCCCGGTGGTGCTGGGCACTCCAGGCTTCTTCTCAGGCCGCCACTACTGGGAGGTGCAAGTGGGAGACAAGCCTGAGTGGGGCCTGGGGCTGTGCCAGGAGGCTGCTGCCCGGAAAGGCTCTGTCCTCTTCTCCCCCAACAATGGCTACTGGGTGCTGCGGCTGCAAAATGGGGGCATGTACGAGGCCCTGACCCTACCCATCTCCCCCCTGACCCTGAGCGTGAGGCCCCGGCGCATCGGGATCTTCCTGGACTATGAGGCGGGAGAGATCTCCTTCTACAACGTAAGCGACCGCTCCCATATTTACACCTTCACTGACAAGTTCTCGGGCAACCTCCGGCCTCTCTTTTTCCTGGGTGCCTTTCTGGGGGGCAGAAATGCAGAACCCTTGGTGATCTCCTGGGTAAGGGACCCACAGGGGACTGGATGCATCATCCTGTGAGAATGGCTGCTCTGGTTTGTCACTGGTGTTCAGAGACGTGGGAGCCCAACCAGCTTCTCCCTGTAAGTGGGACAGCACTAGGAAAAAAACTTAGTGCCCTGGTGAGTGTCCTGGCAGGATGCTCACATAGTTCTGGCTGCAGGGGTGACCTGCCTTGTGTGACACCCACTGTGTGCTATGTGTTGGGAAGGCACTTTGCAGCAAGGATGTTCCATAACTCTGTCTGCCCCTAGTGCTGCCACTAGTGGGGACAGGGGAGTCCCCTGATCACTGATGCCCTGATGCTCATCTCACAGGCTGCTGGAGCAGGTTATATGCCCAGCCTGCCATGTAGTGCTGACTTTGGTGTGAATTGTACTGGAATAAGGCAATAAAGGCTTGATCTAGGGAGCCTTGTGTGGTTAATAGTGTGGGTGTGTAGTGCTGGTACTCCAAAATATCTCAGAAGGAAAAGGGTGCTGCTGGAACTGGTCCTCTCCAGCCTAGAGAGGGTCCTTGAGGGATCCCACTGTGGTATCTGTGGGACACAGCAGCTCTCTCCAGGCAGAGATTTGGAAGTGGCAGCTGCCTGTGTGGTGGCTTCACCTCAGCCTTGTGGTGCTGGGGCCTGGGGTGAAGAGAGAGGACATCTGTGTGGGTGGTCCCTGGGCTGCTGTCTCTGGTCCCCTGGTCAGGAGATCCCCTCCATGTCTGTCAGCTCCAGCCCCTCTGACCCCCCTCAAAATCGAATGGATGGGAAGCCTCCAAGTGTGGGGAGCTGCCCCCCATAGGGCAGGGATACTTCAGGGCTGCAAGACTCAAGAAAAGAAAAATAGTCCAAAATTTGTATCCAATATTCACCTTTGGTCTGTCCATCCCCTGGGACATCCCTTCTCCTCCAGGCTGTCTTGCTGCCTCAAGGCTCTTGTCTTGAATGGACTGTCAGTGTGTCTCTGGATGAAAAGCTCATCTGAACCTGAATGGTCTCTTTGCACAAGGCCAGGAGGCAGGAGACACTGCCCTCGGTGCACAAAACACTGGTCCATGGCGCATGGGGTGTCAGCAGTGCCACCAGCCCTGGACTACCATCTGGAGTAGCTGTGCATTGTGTCCTTCAGACAGAAACCAAGAAGCTGCTCAATGTCTGATTCAATGGAATTAAAATGAGATTTGGTAAAACACAGTCTGAAATGCTCAGCACAATTTATCATGTAGTCCTGGCCTGGTTTGTGTTGGAAGGGACCTTAAAGCTCATGTTGTTCCACCCGCTGCCATGGGCAGGGACACCTTCCACTATCCCAGGTTTCCCCAAGCCCTGTCCAGCCTGGCCTTGGGCACTTCCAGGGATCCAGGGGCAGCCACAGCTTCTCGGGTACCCTGTGGCAGGGCCTCCCCACCCTCACGGGGAATGATTTATTCCCAATATCCCATCAAGCCCTGTCCTCTGGCAGTGGGAAGCCATTCCCCCTTGTCCTGTCACCCCATGCCCTTGTAAATTGTCTCTCTCCAGTTCTCTTGGGATGTCCTGGATGATGCTTTAGGAGTCTTCTAGTGAAAAATTATCTGGACTGGGAGAGCAGTTCCTCTTGGCTGAGTTTTGCTGTGTTTTGGGGAGTCCCACACTCCTTTGGGATCCTTCTTTTAGAGGCTGCACAACAGAGAGAACAGACTAGTGAGACAAGCTCAGTCACAGCTTTGCCACATCTCAGGAAGGAGTAGGGTGATAGGTCTCAGTGGCTCCTGCAGTGCATTGACACCCTGGAGATACTACATGGAGATTGTGATCTTACATCCACTCAGTGGAGAGGAAGTTTATAGAGCCTGAGGAGATAAGAAAGGACATGAACTTAGAGGCCTCTGCTTTCAGCAGAGGCAGTTGGTTGAGGGAGTGGTAAGGACAGCCACAGAAGCCTGCTTTGCAGGGAAGGAACCAGGGTAAATGCTACTGAACCAGAGTGGGAGGAGGTGATGGAATAGAAACTGTCCAGAGCAATCAGATCCTGGCAGGTGATGGATGAATGGCACTTGTTGCAGTGCTGCAGGGATAAAGAGTTTCCAGAAGCAGCAGAAGGAAGTGCAACAATTCAGAGATCTTGCAAGTAGGGGAAGAAGTGAATGAGCAGAAAGGATGTGAACTCACTCTAATGCAGCATCCCAAGTGTTTCTAGAAATCATGAATCTGCCTCCCCCAGCAAGGACAGTGGAGGTCAAAGGTATGAGATAGCTCTGAATAGGCTCCCAGATTTTCCATCTGGTGGACTCTGCATCATCTGTTACTAAGGAACTGCTTGGGGCAGATACGTGTCTGACCTCTGATGCCCAGACTGGTTGGCAATGAGCAGCTGGAAGCACTGGGACCTGGCTTTGGGAGCTCCCTGCTGCCCTGAAACTGATCCTGGGGTGATTTGCAAGCAGGATTTCTCTCTAAGTCATGGCAAGTGGAGTTTGTCCCTGTCCTCAGTGGCAATGCATTGATGTCTGGCTCCAGCCTCCCTGTACTGCAAGGACCAGATCCTGCTCAGCCTTATCCGCAGGGAATGGCTGCAAAGCACAGCAGAGAATCATAGAATCATGGAATTGTTCAGGTTGGAAAACACCTCTAAGGTCATCGACTCCAACTATTACCCCAGCCAAGGAGTGTTCTGCTCAAGGGGTGTGGTTTGGCTGAATGCTGGAATCCCTTGAGATACCACATCTGGCAGAGGGACCATGGATTGGGTGTTACTGTTTTTCTGAGCAATTGGTACAAGTGTCCCCTGTTAAGATTCAGCACAGTAAACAGACCTGCAGTTTTAGAAATGTGCTATCTCAAAAATGTGGCATCTTTCTCTTCTAGAAGAAAATGCTTCATCCTCTCAGGGGGATGTGAGTCATTATCCATGTCTTTCTAAGGACTCAGCAGAAATATTCTTTTGGGTCCCCATGGCCACTTCTGCCTTTCGCTGGCTGTCACAGGGAAGGTGACAGCCAGGCACAATTTCTTTTGTACTACTTCTGTGTCTTCCTTAGCCTTGGAAGTCTGGGATATCTCCCCACTTTAGGAAAACACTACTTTTTGTGTGCAGCATACAAACCTATCCCCTTTTACATTATATTTTTGGATTCTGGCCCCTCAGAAGTGACACACCCCCTGCTCATGGTGTCACTGGGAAGAGCTGCTCTGGATGCAGGACTGAGCCTCCCTTCCCTGTGGCAAACCAGGATGGGAAGACATGGAACTGGCACTTCTGGGTGCACAAACGTTTTGCCTTCAGTGTGTCTAATTCCTCTCTGAAAAGTGGAGATGTAAAAGCTCAGACCATGAAACTTGACTGGCTTCAATCCACCTCCTCATCAGTACAGCCCAGCTCCTTCTGTGAGATGCTGGACTCCAGACTCCTACTCCTCTGGCATTTGATGTGCCTCTAAATGACTACAGACACATTAGAGTGATGTAAACAGTAAATATGGAGACGTGCACATATATTATAATGATATTCTTATCATAGTAATGATTGAATTTTTGTTCACAGCTAGGCTTGCCCAGGACTTTTGTCAAAACTGAAAAGAACTAACAAAACCAAACAAACCAATCTCCCAAAAAAACAAAAGAAGAATTATTTAAATCTGCATTGTACAAAACAATCAGTAAATACCACACTCTGTTTTCAGGATGAGTAGTTTACAAATTCCAAAACCCTTGACAGCATTGTTCTTGTTTTGAGAAAATTCCCCAGAAAACCACTCTTCTCTTGGTCCAAGCCCCACTTTACTCTTTATCTGTTGCCTCAAGCTTAAGGATCCCTTCCAGTTCAGCATGTTCTGTCATTCTGGTGTCCACCTGCTTGAGCACCCCATTAGGTTGTTTATGGGAGGGATGAATGCTACAATTAGCCCTGAGCCCCGGGCATGAGTTTCCTAAGGCGAAAATCTCTTTACCATGAAGGGGGGGAGGCTCTGGCACAGGTTGCCCAGAGCAGCTGTGGGTGCCCAATCCCTGGAAGTGTCCAAGGCCAGGCTGGACAGGGCTTGGAGCAATCTGGGATAGTGGAAGATGTCCCTGCCCATGGCAGGGGGTGGAATGGGATGAACTTTGACATCCTTTCAAACCAAAACCATTCCATGATATTATGATTCCATAATTCTGTGACCCAAAGATTGCACAGTGTGAGGGCCTCCTTGCATCCTTCAGCTCTAGCAGCAAAATCAGCCTCAAACAGCGGCACAAAACAAATACATCCAGTGCTCAAGGCAGGGTGATCCCTGGGTGAGGATTTGAGCTGATGGTACTGGTGCTGATGGTACATGGGTACTGCAGCCCCTGCCTGCTGTGGGGCACTCCTCATCCTCTGTAGAATGTGCTCAATTCTCACCTCTGTGCCGGGGGTGTGGAGTTACAGCTCCTCACTGGCTCCTCTGAGCCATGTAGGAGGTGCATGTCACACGTAGGTGGGTGCAAGATCAAGAAAGCCATGAGTAATTCCGAGCTCCTGCAGGCTCCCAGAATAGCAATGATGAGCCAGCTGAAGTAGCTTGGAGCTGGGGTAGGCTGCAATGCTCCCCGGGTGCTTTAGGACATGGCACCAGGGACTGTTTCTGCAGGCTCCAGGAGATGGTACCATGGATGGTATTCCCTGGATGAACCTGTGCCCTTCCAGAAGAAGCCCTGAGGCTGTGGGACTGCTCCCAGTGCCACAGGGCCAGGCAGGGCTTGTACCCAAGAAGGACTGTGGAGACTCAAGTGATTTTGGGATAATCCCAGCACAGGTCTTCCCCCTCCTGTCTCCTGCTGTTCCTTTGAGAGGCGGCAGCTCTGGGCACTAGGCTTTGTGCCAGTCTCAGTCTTCAGGGTGAATCTGCCCAGCAGAACCCAGGGTGGTACCCAGTGTCCATGATGTTTTCCTGGCCCTGATGAGCCCTCCTTCTGGAGCTGGCCACTGGTTATGCAGGACCTGGTGGAGTCCAGGCTTTCACCAAAGCCACCACCTTCACATGCCGGTGGCAATGTCCATCTGAAACTCCAAACCATGGGCTCCCTCCACTCCCAGCAGCTTCTCAGGGAAGAGGGTTCTGGTCCTGCTCTCTACCTCACTCCCCTCCTGCCAGGGTGCTATTTTAAGCTGGATGCAGTCAGCACTGGAGTGGAATGACTGATGGGATCCACAGGGCCCTGTGGGCTAAGGAGCCGGGGGCTGCAGTTCCCCGAGTGAGGAGCGATGTGTTCTTTCCTCCCCCAGACACACCCATGTTCCCCGATCCCTCCCAGTCCCACCTGAGCCTTCTCTCCCTGCTCACCATCCACCCTCTGTGTCTGCTCAAGGTCACCCCTCCTCAGGGCTACCTCCTGCTCTGTTCCCCTGTGTCCCACTGGTGTTTATGTTTGAAATCCCAAATCCAGTATGGAAACGCAGTGGGGTGACTCGAGCAATTTTCCGTGGACTGCACCAGAGATCCAGGCAGGAGGAACCCAAATTCTCCTTACTGATCCAAAAAAGCCTGTTCAGAGCTGATCAGAGCATCCCAAATAGCATCAGTGGTGTGGGAAATACCTTCACTAAGGTGGGCTTCATCTCCTTCAGAACCAGGGGAGATGTTTCCTTGCAGGGGCAGGTCCTGCCCTGGGCTGGGGTCTGGAATCGTCATCTTTTGACAGGTATCTCCAGAGATGAGCAGGTTTTGGAATCAAGGTATTACTGAGAAGGAATATCTGCCAAGCTTCATGTCCCAGCTAAATGAGAACTTAATGAAATAATTCTAAAATTCTTGCAGTCAAACATAGTTTTTCCAACCTCAGCTCTGGAAATAGCTGATCCATTTTATCTGTAGCTTTCAGAAAGCTTTCCCTAAAACAGCCAGTATGTTAAATTTCAGCCTCTAAAGATAATATTTTGGTTGATTATAATAGGGCCAGCAACAGAATTTAATGAGCTTCCAGCTGTCATAATGAATGGAAATTAGATACCTTAAAAAAAGCTTGAGACAAGTTACCTGAATGTAATCCCTGCCCTTCTCACAGCTCCTCCTTCATGGCCTTTCTTGTTATTATTTTGCAAAACAGGGTGTTCAGACACAGAAAACTTGTAAGAGTTTTGACAGTGTGGAAAAGGAAATAAAGAACTTCTTGTCACTATTATAATTTCAATTTGTCATCCCAAAGGATTGTAACAGAGGCAAACACAGCAGGTTCTTACAAAAATATTTATTTATTGACATTGGAATTGAATTTTGTGTCAAAAATGCAGTTACTTAAATACAGAAAATGTAACTTGAGTCTACTGGTTAAAAAAATAAAAAATATATAAATAAAATTATTTTTATCTCAAAGTTATTGCACCTGATCCCTCTCCTATAAAAATTAAATGGCACAACATTTAGTTTGATTTTGGAATGTTTTCAGTTTCTCAGCTAACTCTGAATTACATTGAAGCAGTTCCAATGGAACCCATTTGGTCACGCTCCTCCATCCCAGCAGCTGGGGACATGGAGCAGCTGGATCTGTCCAGGACCTCAGTCCAGCTCCAGCTCATTCATGTACTGCTGGACCCAGTCCTCCATCGGGTTGGCACAGACTTCCCGGCCCTTCCTGGTGATGAACCTGTGGGGTACAATAAGCAATGAAGTCAGGTTTTGGTGGGAGAGCACTGAATGGAGTATCACAGAATCATGGAATTACGGAATGGTTTGTATTAGAAGGCACCTTAAAGCTTATCCTGTTCCACCCCCTGCCATGGGCAGGGACACCTTCCACTAGACCATGTTGTTTCAAGCCCCATCCAACCTGGTGTTGGGCACTTCCAGGGCTGAGACCAGAGCCCTGCCCAAACCCAGACTCTCCCAAGGATGAGCAGCTCCATGCCTTGCCCATCCTATCCAGCAGACACCAGTTTTGTCTGCAAAGGGGTAGAGCCAGAGCAGCATGTGCCTTCTGTGCTCCAAGCATCACCCTGTACTTCTCGTCTACCCCAGCCTTTCTTCCCTGTCTTTGGAAAAAGGCCTTTCCCTGCCTGGCTCCCCAGCCCAAAACCACCCCTGCCCCAGAGAAGGGACTTACACGACAGCAGGCTGGGAGCACTGGCTGTTGGTTTCGTAGTAATCCTTCACAAAGCTGCGGGGCAGCTGTCGGGAGGTGTAGGAGAAGCAGCAGGAGGTTGGTGGGTCAGAGCCAACTGTGAAGGCAAAGACAGTCATGAGCAGTGGCAAGGGATGGGAAGCAGGGCAGAGAGATGGGATCATTCATCCCCAGGTCTAGAGAGCAGGAATGAGGTGAAGGAGGAAAATATGGGGTCTTTTTTCTTCTTCTTCCTTCAGTTGTTTCCCTGTTGGATTTACCCAGAGCTGGCACTGACACAGCCCATGCCACCAGGCAACATCTCCCAACCCAAAGCTGAACAGCCCTAGCCTTCCTCATGGTGCCCACATTTGACTGCTGTAACAGGGGTAGGGGGCATGGTTGTATTTTTATCTTAAAAAGGCTAAAAATCTTTAGCTTTTATGCTAATGGTCTTTGCGTTTTGCCTGTCCCACAGCCCTGGAGCACCTGCCAGAAGATGGTGGAACAGAGGGAGGGACCTGTATTGGAAGTGCTGTCAGAAGGGACTCTCCCAGCAGTGACATTTCTCCTGTCCCCACTTAGGGAGGGTGAGGAGACCCTGGACTTACGTGGAGCAGCAGAGGTCTGGTAGCAGAAGGCAGCGATGAGGATGGCGAGGGCAACCACAGACACCTTCATGTTGGTGAAGTGGTGGCTGGAGCTGGAGCAGGCAAGGGTGTCTTGGAAGCCTCTTCGCTGTCTGATGCTGAGACCATCAGCAACCCCTCAATTTATGGGGCAAGAGGTTGATGCAGTGGCTTGCGTAGGCATGGTGGAATTTCCACCAGAGTCCACTTGTGGTGCAGTCTCATGATGGAACAGAGCAGCCCCAGCCCCGGAAGAGTGAAGCTCCCTTCTTGATTCAGTGCCTCCCCAGTGACACAGGATATGAAACAGTCACTGTGGCTATTTCTGCTTCTCTCATGCATGTCCCTTAGTAAGAAGTTCCTCTGTGGAGGTTCCAGCATTTGTCAAGTCCCCTATTACCCAACCTTCCCAGCAGCTTGGAGGGGAGAGTGTATCCATGCAAGAGTTGTGCTGGAGGGCTGAGGAGCATGAGTGAAATGAGGCTGGTTAGGGAAAAAGAGACTGAAGTCTCCTTTACCATGGACTTCTTGTGTCCCATAGCTGCAAAGCCCTTGCTGTCCCAGGAGAAGGAGGTGGGAGCTGTCACCAGTGTCCTGCATGTGTTCCCCATGGTTGGAGGTACCTCAGGGAATGTCCTGCTGTGACAGCACTGCAGGCACTGGCATAGGTAGTGGTGGGCATGAAAGAAGAGTTTGAGAAACTGGAACACTCAAATTTCCTCCTCAATTTAAGAGAGCTGAGATGGGCTACTTGCTATCTCCTGGAACTGACAGATGCACTCCTGGTCCTATAAGGAGACATTAAAATGCAATTTAATTATACATATTTTAAAATACAGCTGATACAGTTACATTTCAAGGGCTACTGGTAGTCTGGGCATGAGGATACAGAGAGCTGAAAAAAGTGTGGAGACTTGTAACCCTGAAGATGAAGCAGAACCAGTTCCAGGAGCAGGGTAGGAAGGAAACAGTGATTCTGAAAATGACAAACAGATTAACTGTGAGGTGAAAGCATGGGTAGAAACTGGGATGTTGGAAAGAAAAGAGTATCCTGTCTCAGCTGATCAGAGAAAATGACCACAGACTGGGGATGCAGTACAATGTAGGCAAGAGAGTAAGAGCTCTGTGGAGGCTGGGCCAGGACCAAGATGGGGATGGGTTACTGGCAAGAAGCCACCAGCCTCCATACAGAGAGCCATGGAGGTCTCACAGACTCCCTGAGAAGAAGAGGAAAGGCCTAGCAGGGAGGTGATGAGTGCTCTGGGAAGAGCTGAGGGCTGTCCAGCTCTACTGAGATGTTCCTAGAAGGATATTTGCTCTCTACAGGAAAGCAGACATTCCTGGGGGATGTCTCCATTTTGTTATTTTCAAGACATCATGGAATGGTGATGTCTTGATAGACACTCCCTGAATACCAGTGGAAAGCTTATAATGTAAAGTGGAGCAACCCAACCTCACTCCAGCACCTCTGCACTCCCCCCAGCAGTACTGGGTACTGACTCATCCTGTTCCTATTAATGGTTTCCAGCTACCGCCCCAGGAATCTTCTGTAAATAACCTGGTGTTTTCCTAATATCCCTCAGCCCTCCACCAGCAGGGCCCTGTTAGCTCCATGCTCCAGGTGGGCAGTGAGAGCTCCAGAGGACAAGGCACAGGAGAAGCCCCAGACTTGTCTCACCCTCAGGGAGGCTCCTTCTGGGACCTGTGGTGGTGTCTCTCACCCATACTGGGGAGGGCAGATCTACCCCATGGAGTAAATATGGCTCTTACCAAGCTGAGCATCCCCTACCATAGCTGATCTGGCCCATTTCCATCTTTCCCTTTGCAGAGAAGCATACCTTGCAGGCTCACTCACCAGTCCAGATCCCATTGCCTCACTCTGTTACTCCAAATATCCTGGGAAGATGAGGAGAGAGTCTGCCTCCACATGCAGGGCACCCAGCCAGACAGGAGGTGAGAACCTGGCATTCCGATGGACACCAGCTGGTCCTGGAAGGAGTGAGCATGAGCTCCCTTTGATCCTGGCTGGTTGCTCAGGGAATATAATTCGTACATGGATGTAGGAGTGTGGTTTGCCTCTGAGCTATTCCCTCTGACTGTGCCTTCAAGCATGCGTGGGTTACGCTTGGAGATCTACACCTTGGCACCTACAGCCAAGTGTTCCTGTCCTGCACCTGAGGTACACGGTGCCAAATGCAGAGACATGTTTTGCTAAAAGATGAATTTCACGAAAACAGAAGAATTAGTCTGGGATCTGCTTTGATTATTCAAATGTTTTCAATGAGAGATTTTTCCTTTCAGTCGGCTGGACACCTCTTTGTCAGCAACCACATACCAAATTATTTTGGATTCTCAGGGACTATTTTGAAATTAATAAAAACAAAAATTTCCTTAGTCAGTTTAGGATCAGTTTAGTTTAAGTAATGTGTGTTACAGGGGACTGGTAAGGGCTGAAGCTTTTCCACTGCTGAGAGCCAAAAAACAACACCAAAGCCAAGTTGCTTGGTTTCTAGGAATCTAATTCTTCCTTAGAAATCTGACAAAAGATCCTGCTCTGCCAGCTTGTGGCCTGCTGGGGGGAGGTGGGTGGTTATAGTCATGCCAGTAATGCCCTGGATGTTGCAGCCTGGTCCTAAAATAAATGTTTTCTTACCCACGCTTCACATTCCAGTGATGATGAATAGAGAAAATAATCTCTTCCAGCTCTTCCCCTTTTTAGGAAGGGAGGTTGAGTGTGTCTCAGATAAGGAACTGTCTTCCCTGAGAGGAGCCTTGAGACATGAAGACAGCCATGGAAGAGTGGGAAAAGTGGGTTGGAGCATCTCTGAGGCTATTAATTTAATTACACAGCAAAGTGGTAGTGTGAAAAGGAAGTTTCCCATCAGGTGGTTTCAGAATTCCTGACCCACCAGGCAGTGCTTGGAGTCAGTGGGATTTGCCATCTAAAGGAGTCTGGCTGATGTTGCCCTGTTTCAGACAGAGGGGATACCATTGAGATTTTCTACAAGTCCCCAAAAAATCCCAGGAGAAAGTGTTGTGTAAAGCAAATGCCGAAAATAAGTTCAGTGACAGCAGAAATAGGGAAATTCTCTGTCTTGAATGAAAGGGGAACCTGGAAAAAAATGGTGAGACTGGCTGACCTAAGCTGCTATTTATAGCAGGGTTTAATGCTGAAAATTTGGATTCACTCAGAAAAGGAAGTAATTAAAGATGCCCTGAGTTCAGAAATTGCCCCTAAGCCAAGATCCACCAGTCCCTGCAGCAGCTCCATCCTGCCCTGCCCTGCTCCAGTACTGGTGACATTCCATCAGTGTCCAGAAATTTCACCCACACCACTTCTGAGATTGTTGGAGAAATGTTGGAATTTTTTAGATGATGTCACATCCTGGAACTCACTGCAGTAAGAAGCTGTGCCTGTGGGAGTGATTGGGGGCCATCTGTCTCCAGTGTGGTGGGTCCAGGGGTGGGTCCATGGTCACCTTGGCCAGCCACCTCTGGCTGGTTCACAGTAAACATTTTGTGTTTCCCCAAAGTCATGTTAGGACAGGAAGCTGGTCATAGCTGATAAGAAATGTGTATCTTGCTAAAGATACCATCTTTCTTCAGTGAAGGGATTTTACAAAATAAAATATTCCAGAGAATGCCCTTCTTTCTAATGGCTGATGCCTCAGATTTTTCCTGACCTTTATTTTGAGGCAAAGAAATGAAGTGTAGAGTATTTCAAAGTAAATTAAGGTGAAATAAAAAAGCCTCTTTGCTCCATACCCCTCTCCATTCTTGGCATGAAAAGAAAAGAAAGAAACAGGGAAAACCTGAGTTTTCACAATTTTTAAGCCTTAGGGAGGTGACTGTGGGGCTGTTCCCTGGTTCACCCTGACTGCTGGCTCCAGGGACTGGGACATACCCAACCCACCCCCCTCAGCATGCCTCAAATCCCAAGTGTCTGGGAGGACCAGACAAAGTATCTCTCCTAGGGCGGCATCCTCTGCCTACCTCATTCAGATCATTGTTGAGTCCCCCAGAAAGAGCGAGGAGGACCAGGCTGAAAATTCAGAGCTCTGCTGGGATGGAAACTATAAGAGGGTAGAATTAGAATAGATATGAAGAAGGAATTGCTCCCTGTGAGGATGGACAAGCCCTGGCACAGGCTACCCAGAGAAGCTGTGGCTGCCCTTGGATCCCTGGCAGTGTCCAAGGCCAGGTTGGACAGGGCTTGGAGCAGCCTGGGATGATGGAAGGTGTCTCTGCACATGGCAGGGGGGTTGAGGGGAGTGGAACAAGGTGGCATTTAAGGTCCCTTCCAACTCGAACCACTTTTTGATTCTATGAATACCAAACCCACTTTTAATGAACCCAGTGGGCTTTGCCTGCTCGTTATAATCAAGGAAAAATAAAAATAAACAAGACACAAACAGTTTTTATTTTCATTGGTGCTCCTGCTGTGCAGCTTTCTAGGCTTTTTTGGGTGGCATAGGTGGAGGTGGCCCAGGGAGCACATGATGTCTGGCTGATGTAAGAACCACAGCTTCACCTGAGAGCAGGCATAACCCTGAGCCATTGTGTCAGGGCCATTACCACAGCTGAAGGACTTCCCTAATCACAGAATCGTGGAATCATTTAGGCTGGAAAAGCCCTCTGAGGTCATTGAGTCCAACCATCCTCCAAGCATTACCAAGGCCACCACTAATGCAGGTCCCCAAGTGACACATCTACATATCTGTTAAACCCCTCCAAGCCTGGGGATTGATGGTCCCTGGACTACCTTGCCCAGTGCTGGCCCCTCTCTGCAGGGTCCTGGCTGGGCTGTGTCTCTGTGGGGAGGTCGGAGCCCCATGGGAGGTGTGAACCCCAGTCCCACAGTGAGGTGTGAGCTCTGCAGCTGCCAGTAAACAGCTGGTGTTTACTGGTCTCACGATTTACTCAAAGCTGTAAAACCACTTCCCATGTAATGGGCTGTTTGGAGGTTGGGGTGCTCAGCAGCGTTTCTCTGAAGTGCAGGTCCTGTCCCCCCTAATGTGGAGGGTTTTGCCACCCCAGATGGGTTTGTGCCATTCAAAAGGGCTATTGTCTAGCTGCCCCAGCTAGCACGGGCTGTGCCTGGCACCTGCATCCCCTGGGAGGGAGGGGAGGGCAAGGGGAGCTTTGGCACAGCTCCACAGTCTCTCCTGCATCCCTTCATGGCTCTGTAGCCTCCCCCTGTGGGCCCCTGCATCCTTCCACAGCCCAGCCCCCACAGCCTCTCCTCTATCCCCTCACCACCACCACCACAGCCACAACATCCCCATCCCTCCATAGCCCCAGTGTTCCACACGTTGGGACTTGGTGGGGTCAGTTTGTGAGTGTGTGTAGAGGGACCTGGGATCGGTCAGGGATCACCTGAGGGACAGTGCTCTGACCTCCAGAGCATCTCACCTCTGCCCCAGGTGAAGCCACCAGCATCTCCCAAATGGATCATCCCACTCTCCAGAGCTTGTATCCACTTGTGGACCTACAGAAAGAGGAGAAAAGGCTGCAGGAAGTAACAGGGATGGAAAAATATTCTTCCCTGTGCTCCAAGGCCCTTCAGTGCCAGGGCTGAGATAGTGCGTCCCCCATGGGTGATCTGTGCCCCAGGGGGAGGCTGACAAAGTCCCTCACCAGCCTGGGGACAGCCCTCACCATCACCCATGGGCAAAGTACCCCCAGAGTAGCCCTGCCCTGGGTTCTTGGCTTTATGACCTATGTCTCTAGGTGAGGGCAGGATTTCAGGGGAGCTTGAAAGCTTGTGGGCTAATCCTTGTCACTGTTTATATCCCAGGGGTCAAGACTCAGCAACCCCATAACATTCTTTTCTACACTTTTCTCCTTTGAATAATTTTAGCTTTTATTTTTACCCTGTCTGCACCAAAAAAACCTCATGCCCCAGTCAGCTAAGGCGAAAGTGGTAAAGAATGGCTTGTTTCCACAAATAATAAAGGAAGCTTGAGAGAGGTCAGCTTGTAAACACTTAAACTGCAGGAACTGCAATAGCAGAGGGATCTGGAATTTGCCAGAGAAGCAAAAACCACTGGACAGAAGCAGAAAACCGAAACCAGAAACTGGGCCCAGAGGTTGGCAAGGGCAACTTGTTCAGGATCTCATGGCAGAGCTCCAGGGCTGGCAGCAGCTGGTGACTCAAAGTGGGGGAGGAGCTGCCCCCCCTTTCCTGGCATTCTGGGGGAAAACAACTGTCCAGCTGACAAAGTAGCTCTATGGGCATCCACTGGTGACACAACCAAGGGGCTGCAGCTGCAGCAGCTCTTTGCAGCACCTCCTCCTCTTCCTCCTCCTCCTCTTCCTCCTTCTCCTCCTCCTGCTTCTCCTCCTCCTTCAGCTCCTCACATTCAGTTATGCTTTCTTTCCTCACACTGACCATTTCAGAGCTTCCAGGTGAAAGACAGAGCTGCAGGTCCTGTCACAGCCACCACACCTTCCCACATCCCCCTGTGTCCCATGCACATATCAGCCTCGTGGTTTGTGCCTTGCAGGCAGCAGCTGGTGAGCAGAAGGTGTGAAGTTCCCATGAGCAAAGCTGTCACCTGCTGCTGCCAGCCACAGGGTGCCTTTCTGCAGCCAAAGCTGCTGTCACTGCTCTGTGCGGTGCTGGCATTTGTCATGCTCACATGTGAGTTGCAAGAACAGAGGAACATAAAACTCCCACTGTTGGTTTCTGAATGAATTATTTCTGTGGCAAAAAGCCACACTTCGGTTTTTTTTTTCAGCAGCAATTCAGCCACAAGCTGGAGCCACTTCTTGTTCTGCACTGAGCTGATCAGACTTACCAAGGGAATGAAGAGCTGATCCTGCCAGAACTTGCTTCTGGCAAAATCCACCACTGTCCCTGATATCCATGTCAGGACTTAGAGACACTTTGTTCCCTTAAAAAGCACACCCTTGGCCACTCTGGTGAGGTCTCTGTCCAGATGAGGATGAGCCACAGCTAGCAGCACCAGGGATGTAATGCAGGACAAGACCATGGGAGAAAGGAGAAATGCAAAACAAATCCTCCCCATGGAATAAGCATGGGAAGGAGCAGACCAGTCTAAGGAGCCTCCAAACTTCTTTTTTCAGTCCCTGTCAGGGACAAGTCAGCTGGAGAAGGACAGTCCAGGGCAGCCAAGCAGGGGGTTTAGAGTTCAGGAACACAACCAGAGGCCTGAGCATCCTCTCTGCAGTGGAGAAGTTTTTGACTGCATGCCCAGAATGTGAAAGGACATCAGAAAGCATCATCCCTCTCCCTGCTCCCCAAGAAGCTGCTCCGAGTTGCTGACCTGCTGAGACTTGAAGATCTCTCCCATGTCAGGCAGGTTGTCCCCAACTTTTGCCTCACCTCTTTAGCCAGAACATTCATCTTCTACCCAAGGCATCTCTTGGAGGGAGTGGCTGAGGCTAGCAAAATGTCTCATGCATGGCAAACCCCTTCTGTGAGTGAGCTCCCTACTCCCAGGTGAGATCCTGCCCTTTGGAATGCCTGTGACTGGTAAGGGCGAACTGATGAAAGGTGGATTAGTGCAACAGCAGTGAGAGAGGCTGAGAATGGGCTGAACACTGTGTTTGGAGGGTTGTGATACATGGCACAAAGTCCAGTCAGTAGCAGGGAAACCCAGGGATCAATACTGGATAGTCCTTAATATGTTTATGTCCTGGCTGATGGGACAAAGGTCACCCTTAGCAAGCTTGCTGGTGACACAAAGTTGGGAGGATGACTTGTCACACTAGAGGGACATGTTCCCATTACAGAATCATGGAATGTATTGGAATCAAAAAGACCTTAAAACCCATCCGGGTCTGCCCCCCCTGCCATGGGCAGGGACACCTTCTGCTGTCCCAAGCTGCTCCAACACCTGTTCAGCCTGGCCTTGGACACTTCCAGGGCTGGGGCAGCTCCAGCTTCTCTAGGTAATCTGTTCCAAGGCCTCATTACCCACACAGAGAAGAATTTCCTGCTAATATTTAATCTTAATATATTTTTTTCCTTTTCTGTTTTGTTTTGTTTTGTTTAAAGCTGTTCCCTCTTGTCCGATCACTTTTGGCCTGTGTGAAATCTATGGAGACCTTGTCAGGCTGGAGAACCTCATGAAGCTCAAAAAAAGTGCAAAGTCCTGACCCTGGGAAGCAACATCCCCAGGCAGCAGTATATGGCAGTGCTGACCAGCTGTAAAGCAGTTTGACACAAAAGGACTGGGGCTCTTGGTGGATACCAGACTAGACATGAGCAGCAATGTGCCCTTACCACTAAAATTCCAACAGGCTCCTGGGCTGCATGAGGAGGAACACTGACAGCAGGTTGAAGGAAGGGACCCTTCCCCTCTACTCAGCATTGATGAGGCTGTTCCTCAAGTGCTGAGTCTAGTTCTGGGCTCCCCAGGGTTAGAGATGTATAGACGTACTGGAGAGAGTCCAGCAAAGGGATCATCATAGAGATGATGAAGAGACAGGAGCATTTCTCCAGGGAGGAGATGCTGGTATAGTTCAGGCTGGAGAAGGCTCAGAGGATTCTCACCAATGTGTGTGGAGCAAAGTAGATGCAGCCCAACTCTCCTCAGTGGTGGCCACTAACAGGACAAGAGGCAACAAGAAATTCTATTTAAACACCACATAAAACTTTATTACACTTTGAAACAGGCTGTCCAGAGAGGCTGTGGAGTCTCACAGCCCACTGGGACATGGTCCTGGGCAGCCTCCCCAGGAACTGGGCTGGATGAATTCCAGCCTCAGCTCCTCACCAGTCCTGTGGGTGTGGGGAGGGCAGGCTGAGTGTTTTGAGTGGCACAGAGCCCTCAGTACAGCCACCCCTGAGCCCCAGGGCAGCAGCTCAGCAGTCTCTGGCAAACCCCCGGCACACAGCGGCACAAGACCACTTTTGTGCTGCCTGTTGGGGTTTTTCCAGGGCTGCATAATCTTATGTAAACAGTGTCTTTTCCTCCACAGACTCACAGGGACCCCCCCCCCCCCCATCACCCCCCCTGCCCCCGAGTCCAGAGGGACCATTCTCCTTTTAGTGGCCAGGCCACTTGGCACATTTTAGTTTCCTTTTGATTTGAATAAAGCAAAAATGAGTGCTGAGTCACTTGGCATAGTGGACCATATTCCTTTCTGCCTCACTTTTTTCGATTCCCACTAATTCCCTTCAGCTTTTTCACTTTCATGTCATCCTTTGGAATTTCCTGCCATTATCTTGGAATTTCCATTTTGACTCCTCCCAGCTGCCTCCAGGACTCCCTTTTAAAAGGGAGCTGAATCCAACTGCTGCACACTGAGCTGCATCTTCCAGAGCTTCTGCTCCTGCTCTGACAGCCCTCACTCAATGGAAAGATGAAGGTCTCTGCAGCTGGATTGGCTCTTCTCCTCATTTCAGCCTCCTTCTCCCAAACTTTCTCTGGCCCAGGTGAGTCCTGCTTTTTCATTTGTGAAGTGAGAACAGAGCTGAGCCTTCTGTGATATTTCTCTATTGAGCTCCCATGGCAGACAACTGGGAATATATTAGCATTTGTGCCACTCTCCAATCTGCCCAGGGATCAGCTGCATGTAGAAAGCCTGGAATTAGAAAACCATCCATCCATCTGTCCATCCATCCATCCATCCATCCATCCATTCATCCATCCATCCATCCATTCATCCATCCATCCTTCCATCCTGAGCTCAGAGTGCTTATTCCTGGTTAGCATTGAGAGATTTCTGCCTCTGTCCTGGGAATTGAGGAGTTGGGGAAGTGAAGCTCTGAGCAACAGCAGGGTGACAATCTCTGACAGTACCTTGATACTGCTCATAGCATTTGACCAGATGATCCCCAATATCCATTTCAGCCTTAATTGTCTTCTAATTCTTCACTACCTTCCTTTCCAAAACAGCTCCCAGTGCTCACATTGTTTTCCTTTGCCTCTTCTAGCTGGACTCGACATCCCAATATGCTGTTTCACATACAGGCAGCACAAAATCCCATGGAAGCACATCCAGCGTCATTACATCACCAGCAGCAGTTGTCCCCAGTCAGCCATTGTGTGAGTGCCAGAGCATGGGACAGGGCAGGACAGCCACTGTGGGGGGGGTGGGTGAGTGACCAGATCTTCACAGCAAGGGGGGCTGTAGGAACAGAGCAGGGAGAGGGGAATACCAAGAAGAAAGGGCTCACAGAGGGATTCTGGGGATGCTTGTGTGGGGATTCCCAGGGATGCTCCTGCAGGAGTGGAAGAGGCAGTGTGGGAGAAGGGATGAGAGTGGGGAGCATCACAGCCAGCTACTGTTTTCAGCATCAGCAAAGGAAAAACCTCTTGCAGTGCTCGGAGCCAGGATCCAGGCTGGATCCTGGAAAGCAGGTGTGACCAGAGGTTTAACATGTTCCATCCCTGTTCCACAGGTTTGTCACAAAGGAAGGCCGCCAGGTCTGTGCCAATCCCAAATACACCTGGGTCCGAAGCTACCTGCAAATCTTGGAGCAGAACTGAGCCAAGCAGTGTGGCAAAAGTAGCTGCTGTCATAGACAAGTCACATCATCCTGAGCTCCAGCCATGGAGCAGGACTCTGGGACAACAGGAGCCATAGGAGCATCTGCAGCTGTCCCAAGGGGCTGCTGGAAGGGCACCTTGTGTTCAGGGCTGCTTCTCATCCTTGGCTTGCACGGACCAGGCTTCAGCCTCATCCCTCTGCCCCAACGCCAGGCCCATGGGACCACACCTTGACTGTTACATTGTTTGAAGTTATGTAAGAAATCATCATATGAGGCAGTCAGTCCCCTTTTTTTTTTCCTGTGGATAATGATATTATTTATAGGGGGATGACATGGATGATATTTCTAGGAGGGTGACCCAATGTTGGATGATAGGGGACCCTGGTTTGTACACATCAACTCATGATTCTGGAGAATAAAGAATTTGGAGAAAACATTTTATGTGTCTCTGTGTGGTGTTCACCATCACACACAGAATGTCTCACTGAGCCATCTGAGCCTCTAAAAGACACATGAAAATGGAAAATGGTTTGAGACAAACCCATAAAGTTTCCATACTGCAGACTTAAGAACATCCTCCAAAACCTCATTCCCCCGCAGCACACACCCCCACTCCCCACATCCTCTACAGAATTGAAGTGTTTGTACCCATATGTGGGACTTTTACATTCATGAATCTGCTCTCCACACTCCCCAGGCACATCCTGCACACTTGCTGCTTCCAGCCCCACACACCCCACCTCAAACTGATTCCTGGATATGCAATGTTGTGCTGATACAAGCAGTGGTCCCTGGAGAGGAACAGGGACCCCATATTTCATTCTGACCACCCCAGTGGGGGTTGTTCCTCACTTTCCCACCTGTAAAACGAGGGGAAAGGCTGTTGCTGTAGGGGTAAAACAACCAGCAGAAAACCTGTTGCAGCTGTTCTCAGGATGCCACTTTCCATGGGAGCATGAATGGGAAGGAGCAGGTTCCAAGGGTAAAAGCACAGTGCTGGGCACAGCTTGTCCATGGAGATCATGCTCCAGGCTCCTTGATATCTGCACTCTGGGAAGAAATCCCAAAAGGATTTGGGTTGCAAAGGACCTTAAAACTCATCTCATTCCACCCCTGCCACAAGCAGGGATATTTTCTACTGGACCTGTGTGCTCCAAGCCCCAGTGTCCAACCTGGCCTTGGACACTTCTAGGGATCCAGGGGCAGCCACAGCTTCTCTGGGCAACCTGTGCCAGGGTCTCCCCACCCTCACAGGGAAGAATTTCTTCCCAACATCTATTCTAAATTAACCTCATTCAATGTAATACCATTCCCCTTTGTCTTACAGCAACAGGCCCTGCTAAAAGTTTTGTCCCCATCTTTCTTACAGACACCCTTCAAGTGTCCCTACAGCATAGTCCAGAGCTGGCCTAGCTTTGCCCGCATCACATTTTTCCTAAAGCAAAAAAAAAAAAAAAAAAAAAAAAAAAAAAAAAGAGCTTTCTGTTAGTTCTGTTTATTCTTATCTCCTGCAGCTATATGTCAGATTTGGCAACTTTGAGGTTGGGAAAACACCTCTGTATTGTCTTGTGACAATTCTCTCTAGTCTTGTGTTTTCTGGGCAGGAAAGCTGGCTGCAGTTAAGAGGGTCATGAACACCCAAAGAGTAGCATCCCAGCAAAGAGCAGTCCATCCCAGCACCATTCTGTGTCCCAGGAGATGGTGTTGGGGCAATACATAGAGAGATGAAAATCTGCAGGGGGTGTATCCTGAGTGGGGCTACCTCACTGTGCTGTGAAACCCTAGAGCAGAGTGGTCGGTGGATGGACAGGAGCAGGTGAAGATCCTGGGAATGGGGTGCTGGATGTCTCCTCTACCCCCGAGGACATCCCAACCCCAAGTTTGGTGCTGCAGAGGAACTGCAGGAGACCCAAACTGTCCCTGCTCTGAGACTCTGAGCTGAGAGGGGGTGGATGTTTTGGAGAAAGGGAAGTTGAGGGGAGTGCTGGGGTTTATCCCATGCCCAGGATGCAGAAGGCTGGAGTCACAGAGTCAGTCTGGAGAGGCTGGGTCTTCCAGCGCAGCAGCTGCCTCCCACCCGGACAGTTCCTGGCTGTGTGCCCAGGCACTTGTGGGAATTTCCCTTTTGAGTTTTTCTGGTTTCAGTTTCCAGTTGCTGGACTTAGGGAATGTTTCCTTCACTGCCTGCAGTGGCAGAAGGCATCAGATCAGAAGACCTTCATGGTTCCATGGGCAAAACACTGGATAGCCTGGCTGTCTCTGGCCTTTTTAAGAGCATGAAACTTGTAGCTGTTCCATCTCTCCCAGCTTCACTTGAAGAAGTCCTGGAAGGAGAGAGGAGCCATGGAGACCCTCAGTCGTCCCAGCGTCCACATTGTCTCCCTGCTGGTCCCTGCTCTTAACCCCATAGTGAACATCCTGTCATGGCCTCTCACTGTCACTCCTGGAGAACTGATGGTTTGAACTTGGCCTCACACCTCAGTTTCCTCAATTTCTCTCTTTTCTGTCTTTTCAACTTGCACTGGCTACTTCATCCAAGAATCCTTTCTCTTAAACCCACCCATTTATACATGCTGTCACTGGTGCTACCCTGTGGAAAGTGGGGACTGGATGGATCAGTGCTAAACACAACAGTGAATTGGTGCTTGTCTTGCAATAAACACTAACAGAGCATCCCAAGAGCTAAGCCTGGCTCAGGCTGCATTACAGAGGAGCCTGTGCCAGGGATGTGGTCCTGGCCATCCCACTTCCATCTCATAGGGATACCCCTGAAACCCACTCTGAGATTTCCAGGCATTCTTTTGCCAAACCTTCAGTAGCAAAGCCCCACCAGCTCCCAGCCTTGGCTATGATATGATGGGGGAAAGGGCAGGGAAGAAGTTCTGGCTCCACATCAGCACAGGGGCTGGGAGGTGCTTGGGCTGCTGCTGCTGTGGTGCTGGTGTCAGGGAGGCCCAGCAGAAGGGAAGACTTTTAGACTTAAGGAGGCTGGGGCACTTCCAGCTGAGAGGTTGGGGTTTTTCCCCTACATCTCTGAAAACAGTTGTAATGGGGTCCACATTTTCCAAACAGTAGAGGAGCAACCAGAGATGACACAGAGAGAAAACAACTTTATTCTCTGGCACCCACAGATAGCTCTTGGATTAAATCTCCCTCCCATTCTAGCAGTGGAGGCACAAGGTGGGGCTCAGTTTAGCCACATCACACAGCAGGGTACCCCAAGATGGGTTTGCAAGGCCAGGAGGTCTTCACCATCACGTCTGCCCTAAGTGTTAGCTGAATTATTGTGTTAAATGACACCTTTGCAAGACAAAACAAACTTCAGGGGTCCCAGGGTGGCTCGGCAGGTCTTGGTGCTTGGCAGTAGCGTTTTCTAGGTCTGTGCCAAGCTCTGATGGGTGGTCTGGCAGGACTTCTCAGCTTCCAGTGCTTACTGCAGCTCCAGGCTGTTCATGTATTCCTTTACCCATCTGGCATCAGGGTTAGCACAAACCTCCTGCTTCTTCCTGGTCACAAACCTGGCAAGTCATGAGTCCAGGTGTTACAGTCCTGGAGGGGAAACGGGACATGAGGGACTTGGGTCATCTCCTACAAGCCCTCAAGCATCCAGGAGTTGCTAAAACCCAGGGCACATCAGGGTCCCTTGGAAGAATCTGCCATGCTCAGATACTCATCTCCTTGTCCAATGCAGAAGTGAACCTGGATGCAGTGTGAAATGTGTGGATTTGGCTCATCAAGCTCTGGAAGGTCCTGCTGGCTCTTGACCTTCTTCCCACACCTTATTCCCAGCACCAGGATAGTCCAAGGAGACCACTTATTTCTCAGCTGAGGAGGGTGAGGGCTCACACACTGCATCTGGAACCTGGGCGGCTGCTCCCTCCCCCAGGGCTGCTCCCTCCCTCTGTACAACATCCTGCTCCTGGCCTTGTTGGATGTGAAGCCAGGACCCCAAATGCCAGCAAAGCCTCCCCTCAGGGCCCAAAGCTGGTACTTACACAGCTGCTGGCTGGGAGCACTTGCTGCTGGTATAGAAATACTCTCATACATGACTCTGAGGCAGCTTTCATGAGGTGTAGCTGAAACAGCACAAAGTTGTGTCAGACCCCACAGGAAGAGATCAGGAAATCCATCCTGAGACGATCACTCAATAAACTGTACATTCCCAGCTGAAAGCACAGACAACCACCTCCTTATCTCCCGCTGTTTTCCCTGAAAATGAGCAAGAAATTGCTGTGAACACAGAAGCTTGATAAACAGCATTGCTAGGATTGTTTGTTAATTGTTTTACTCTCACATTCCAGGGTAAAAATCCCTGTCATTACCCTGGGTCCACTCCTAAAGGCCAGCAAGAAAATCAGGGGACAGGAAACCTGACAACTTTGATACCAGTAAAATTCACCCCTATAGATAAAAGGATGTTAGAAAGGAAGACCAGCCCAAATAAATTTGGAGAAGTTATTAAAACAGGTTTCCAACATTTGCAGATGACTTTTGCCAGTTCTGCACCAAATTACAGGCAGTCAGAGCAAAAGTCCATCCCAGGAGAGCAGGGGGATGCTGTATTCATGTGGACCAGGAAGGACCTGAAAAAAGAGGGCAGCAACCAGGATGATGAAGAGGCAGAGTGTGGAGATGTTCATTCTAGACAGAGATCAGCTGCAAGAGCAGAGGCAGGACCAGAGCAGTTTCCTCCTGTGCCTTTTATGAGGTGCTGGCTCAGTCCTTGCTTTTTATAGGAACAGTGGCCAGTCAGTCAGATTTGAAGGTAAACGTAGAATTTCCAAAACATAATAGAACTAATGTCATTGCACCTTTGCCTCAGAAAAACTGGGGGGGAAAAAAAAAAAAAAAGGAAACAGTTGATTGAAAAAGTAGCAGAATAGCCTTTGTGTGGAGGGAGCTAAGTGTGAGCAAATCAGTCCCCACCAACCAAAACAGGATATGAAAACACCTTTGAGCAGCAGGTTCACATTTACATCATCCAAAACACCTCTGCTTATCAAAGTCACCTCAGCATCTCTACCAAAGCACCGGGAAGATCCAGCTCAGTCTTGTCTTCAAGGAACCAGGTCTGGAGGTCAGGGGTGTTCAGACCCTCAAATGGAAGGTGCAGGTCCAGCCAAGGGATCCCTTCACCAGTGGTGGGTCTGGGAAATGTCCAGGGGGTCAGTGAGGGCAGCAAAGGCTGTAGGAGCACTCAGTCTGGAGACTGGCTGGAGATCCATGCTGCCCGCCTTGGCACCATTAAGCACAAAATTCTCAGTGCTGTGCTTCCAGTGTGGGGTTGTACCCTCCCAACACCCACAGTAAGGGCAGAGCTTGACAGGGAATCAGCCTGGATGGGCTGACTCTACAAAGAGCATCTTCTCCAAGTGCCAGGGGGTTTGGTACAAGGTGGGATACAGAGGGCAGAGCAGGAGCTTCCCCAGCCCAGGGAACTGAGAGGGACCAAGAGATCCCAGTCCCTGGTGCCCACATACAGTCACAGGGGTCATGGTATGGTCTGCACAGAGGCCCCTGGCACTGCCCTTGTAGTGATGGGTTCCCCAGGATGTGCCAGGGAGCATTTCCCCTTTTTCCACCTCTCTCTTCTTTGTGACAGGCCCCCATTTTGACAGCTCACAGTCTGTGGTTCCTCTGGGTGTCTTCCAGCCCAGCTATGCTCACGAGGCACCACGAGCTTGTGTTTGCCAGATTTCCTCATTAACCCTCAGTCCCAGCTCTGCGACAGGGCTGTAGAGAGGGCTGCTCTGCTGCCACTCTCCTTCTCCCTCACTGGCCTCCTGGGTCTGTGGGGGCACTCAAAACCTCCCAGTGTCCCCTCCACCATGAGGTACCCATGGGTGGGAGCCAGGGCTGCAGGAGGGTCTCCAGGGCTGTGCCAGGGACCCTGCTGGAGTGGGCAGGAGCCCTTGGCTTTTCCAAATCATCCTCCCAAGAGGCATCCAGGTGGTGTCCTGAGGACCCTGAGGACTCTCCATGAGCAGGAGCTGGAGCTGAACCAAGTGCCTGACATCATGGTGTTGTCGCAGACACATGGTGGTGGCATTTTGGGGAAGCACAGCAATGTGCTGCAGGTATTCAGGCTTTGCAAGGGACAAAACCTCAGCTGGAATTTGTCAGCTCCCTGTCAGAGATGGGGAGATGGATTATTTATTGCTACTGCCATATTGCATTCCAGAATTGTGATTAGTCTGTTGGTCTGGATAATTCATGTGTGCATTACTTATGCCCCAGATCCATGTAGGGGGCAAATTAAGGCAGTGGGTCTCACCCTCATCTTCTCAGCACAACAACAACAACAACAACTGCATTTTGTGCTGAGCCTCATCCCCACTGCCCCAAGGCTGATCCTGGGGTGGGAATTTCTCTTTCCAAGGAGCTGCGCCTGTAGAAAGTCTACTTTTTTGTTCCCCACCTGCCTTTGCCACATGGCCCTACAAAGGGCTCCAAAAAGCAGTTCCCATTCTGTGTCACCTCCCGGTTGCCTGTGGTGAGTGGCAGCCACTCACCTTCCATCAGAGGTGGAGACTGTCCTGCCTTGGGACACTCACATGAACCTGTTAGGTGTTCCCAGGTCTGCTGGCAGATGAAGGAACTGTTACTGCCTGTGACATAATATGTGACAGGGCCAGATCAAGATCTAAGAAACCACAGAAAGATTCTGATGTTCCCCCAACCTCAAGGCAGCCAGAGCTCATGCTCTGTCATGGCTGGTAAAAGCAACTGAAACCATGACATCTGATTATTGCTCTGACAGTGCTCTGACTTCTCCTCAGTGAGGAATCCTCCCCCTTCCCTGCTCCAGATGTGCCCAAGGGCTGGCACTATCCTGTAGGATCATCACACAGCCCAGCCTTGCCCCTCACTCAGGGGCTTTGCAGGGTTTTCTGAAGGTGCATTCTGCAGCCATGGCCCTCACAGCAGAGATGCCAGTGATTTGGAAGGATGCCAGGTCATTTGCTGTGGCTCCATCCTTTCTCCAGGCCTACTCCACATTCCCCAGAATTACCTTCCTTCTCTTTCTGGGGGGGGGGGGACGACGACGACCATGGTGGGATTTGGCCTCAGATGGAGACAGGAGCTGCACTGACCAGTTTTTGGAAGCTTCAATAGACAAGGCAAAGCACAGAGAGGTTTCAGCAATCTGTGAGCATCGATCCCTGAAAACCGGAGAGGTTTTCTCTCTGTCCTTTTACTTCCCCTCCCAACCACTGGCGAGCATCCAAGGAGCACTGGGCCCTCTGCTGTCCTCCACGGGAAGCGCTCTCCTGGAGCCCTTCACTCACCCCCATCTCAGCCATGGCTCATCCATCTGCTGGGGGGCCCTCGAGACACCCCCGTGATCCCCTCTTGGGGTGTCTTCCCTGCACACAGCCCAGGAGCTCCATCCTTTGTGTCAGTGTTCCTTCGCTTTGGATCTGAGCCCTGCTGTGATGGGAGCTGTAGGCACAGGTGACACACTGTCCCCTTGAGCCCTTGGCTCTCCCTTGTGCTTTTTGCCCTGGCCAGGGGTCCAGGGCTCTGCAATGCCCTTTCTTGCTGCCCATGATGGTAGAAAATCCCTAGGGAGTGGGGGGACCATTTCCAAACCCTCTCCATCTCCCTGTTCATCAGGGCAAACCAAGGAAAACAGAATTCTCTACTCCCCCTAAAGACTCTCTGTATAGAAGAATCACCTACACAGCTCCAGATTAGGTTCCAAAAGCTGACCCCAGCCATTTTCTGATAGACAAACAAGATGACCAGGTTACAGTAAAACTAGGAGGAATGGCGACTCCAGACACACTCCCTGACCAGCACCAGGGCTCAGATCAGTTTCCCTTGCCCAGGAAAGGCTCTGCTGACAGTCAGCCTGTACTTGAACTTTTGTTCTTGTCCCCAGGTGACTCTGGGGAAGCTCTGGCTGTGCACTGGTGATCAGTATTGTTGTGTCCATGCCACTGTGTCCAGTGTGGTGTGTGTCACACGAGCCTGGCAGTGTAAATCAGCTCCAAAGGGACCATGTTCCAGCAGCAGCAGAAAAACCTCCCTAGGGAACCCCCAGAGGATGCTACACCTTTTCCTGAACCATGTGCTATCACTGCCTTCCCCAAACCTGCCTTCAGTGGTGGTCAGAGTCATGGCACTACCATGTCCTGCTTCCCTGGCCTACACACAGGTGGGGTCCTCTTGCACAGAGGGGCTTCCCAATGCCACAAGCATCCCTACCAATTCTCCCAGGAAGGCTGTGGCATCCATCCCCTCTGGTCCTCTGCTCGAGCTGTGGGAAGCAAGTGTCCCTGTCCCTTCAGGGCTTGGTTGATGCCAGCAGCAGGTCATTCTAATGGTAGCCACTCTATACTGCTGATCACCATTCCTCCCTGGTGGTTACTACTCATTCTTGGTGATTGAGGGGTTGGGATTTGGCACTCTCATTATTGTGGCCTGGGTTCGATTTCCAGCCAGTGAAGGGATTCCTACAACCACTACAGGTCACAGTCTTGTCCTGGGTGGCTGTGCTGTCCTGGAGCAGCTCTTGGGGTTCAGTTCAGGGTTCAGAAGCTCCCAGTGTGTGGGGCTGGATTGGGCTGGGTCAGGGTGGGATGAATTTTGAGGGGGGGCAGCAGCCTCCTGTCCTCCCACTGCCATCAGCCTGCAGCTGCCAGTGGGGTAATGCCTCCTGTGGTGGGGTGTAGGGAGCAGTGTGTGACAGGGATGTAGGGGGCTCATGTGCCAATGCCCTGATACCTCCTTCAGGGAAGGGTTTATGCTGTCTGATGCAACACTGGGTGCTATGATGGTTTATGTCCCCTTCTAATGCCATGACCATGGTTTGGCTCCGTTTCTCCCAAATGCAAATGCTTTGTTGTGCCAGTTAGCAGTCGTTGGAAGGGAGGGAATTGGCATGATAAAAAACATTACCCCACCTCTGCAGGATCTGCTTCTTATCAGCCTTTGCCCTTATTTCTTTAAAACATTTGAGGCATTATTGTCTGGCTATCAGGGACACAATAAATCACAGAGCTCTCCCAGTTTGTTTAAACAAAGTTCAGTCTATCACTTCAGAGTGATTGGCTTTTGGGGAAGGGTGACACAGCTTCAGGGAGCTGGGTGAAGGGTTGCAGAAGGCAGGGGGGCACATTTATAAAAAGCAGGGTGACAGTTCTAGGTATCAGTGTGACACCTCTGTAAGGAGCAGGGTGACAGGAGGCAGAAAGCAAAGTGACAAATCCACAAGGGAGCTGTGTCCCACAGCTATAGGAAACAGGGTGATATGCCTGTATGGGGGGAACATGCTATTGCGGGATTTCTTCCTGTGATAAGAAGAGGTCCAGGGCTGCTCCCCTATACACCCTCCTGACCATTACCTAAAGGTAAAGAGTCCCTGGAGAGCAGGGCCAGGTCCAGGATGGGAACACAGGGTCCCTCAGAAGAGTGTGACTGCCCTGTGTTTATCTGTCCCTCCTGGGGCCAGGGGGGATAGGGACTGACAGTAAAACTCCAGCTGTGAGCAGGACTTGAGCCCATGTAGGGAAACCACATTGGATTTCAAGTTGAATCCCTTCACCACTTGGCCATCATGACAGTCTGTCCAGTTTGTGTTTGCAGGAATCCCTGGCTGTAACCCCGCCCAGGGGCACAGCAGGACCTGGTCCCATCCTGGACATGGATTCTTCCATCCCTGCTTCCCATCCAGCTTGGGGACTGCTGTTCTTGCTGCCACCTGCCCTGCACAAAGCATCTCAGCAGTGCTGGGAACAGAAGCTGGGCACCAGCCATAACATCACTGGTGATGACATAGGGAATGGACATAGTGGGAAGTCTGGGTCCTGTCTTATCTCCTTGTATCCAACAGGAAACTTGTCCCAAGACAGTTGTCCCCAGTCTCCTTTTCTAGCCTGGAAATATCCCAGCTTTCACCATCCCCTCTTCCCACAATATCCCTATTTTTGCCTCTGTGACAGCACATCCAGACATGGCTCTTGGAGGCAGCCTGAGCCATGGACCTGGCAGGTTCTGTTCTGCAGCTGGAAGAAGATATTCCAGGCTTGTGTGGTTCTCACTTGGTTGCTGCCTGCATTTGGGCTTTTGGAACAGGGGATTTGGAGAAAGAATGAAAAGGTGGCTGTTGAGAGGAAAACTTTGCCGAGCAAGGTCTGGTAGTGACTTGGCCTCTCCTTTGGAGCATAAATCCAATTTGGAGTGCAGCTGTAGAAGCACTATCCTTGGTTTGGGTGGGAGCTGGCTTTGGGGAGTCATCCTGAGACATCCAAAGCCATCCCTGGGTTCCTTGGAGTTGTGTCCAAGAGCTGTGCAAGAGCTTCCCTATGTCACCGGCACTCCCTGACCCTCCCATGGGGATTTATCAGCAGGGAGCTGCACATTACCAGACCCCAAAATGGGGTCTGGAGTGGTCCACCATTATATCAAAAGGGATGGGAGAGTCCAGACCACAGTGGAAGGACCTGGAGAGAACCAGAGTGGGAGCAGAGGGGCCCAGAGAGCAGCCGCACCCTAAAAGAAGAGGTTGAAGGGGACTAGACCTGAAAAAAAGAGGTCTGAGGGGGTTAAGGAGCTTGGAAGTTGTGGTCTGGAGAGCTCCAACAGAAGCATCTAGAG
The DNA here is from genome assembly GCF_963662255.1 of Cinclus cinclus. Classification (NCBI taxonomy): domain Eukaryota; kingdom Metazoa; phylum Chordata; class Aves; order Passeriformes; family Cinclidae; genus Cinclus; species Cinclus cinclus. The sequence goes on along the minus strand of NC_085067.1, from coordinate 10,731,870 downwards.
GAGATTGGAGGACACCATATCCCCTAACTGTTTTTGCAGTGTGGCTGGACTCACGCTTTCATTACACTGGTTGGAATTACCCCAATATTCCTCTGAATCTTTCATCTTGTTGACTTTTTTTCTTATCTAACCTTGCGTCATTGGCAGTGAACAGTTATTTTCATCTACATTTCTTGTCATATTTACAGACAAAACAATCTTGACTGGTTAAAAGAACAAGATGTGTTTACAGAAAAGTCTGAGTTCAACAGAGAGCCGACAGCTCTTCTCTTGTAACAAGTGGCACTTTGCAGTATTATGCAATAGAGAAAACCACAAGGTGTGTCATGAGGCAGAGCTTCTAAATCAAGGAAACATTCAGACTCTCATTTTCACCCTTTGGTCTTCCACATTGCAGAAAACAGTGAAAGCCCTGCCCGAGCACCGAGTTTGCTGGACCCAGCACACAGCTCTCACGATGCCTGAGGGGAGGGAATGGTCTCGAGTTGTGCCAGGGGAGGTTTAGGTTGAATATTAGGAAAAGATTCCTTCAGGAATCTTCCTTCCTAAAGGGTGGTCAGGCACTAGAACAAGTTGCCCAGGGCAACCATCCCTGGAATTGCTAAAAAAACATGGACGTGTGACACTTGGGGACATGGGTTAGTGGTGGCCTGGGCAGTGCTAGGGGAATGGTTGGATTCAATTGTCTTAAAGGTCTTTTCCAACTTAAATGATTTTGTGATTCTGTGATTTACTGTCCCATCACTTGATGCAATGTTAAAGACGCTGCTCTCACCATAAACCAGCATGTCTCTGGTTACAATGTGAGGGCATAGGATGATCCAGAAGAGCCTTGGAACACCAGGGAACCCCTGCAAGCTCTGTGCATACAGGCATTCCTTCACAGGTTTAAGCATTTAATCAAGCCACAAAATCTGTGATCTTTTTTTGCTTCTATTCACATATTCAGCCTCTTAAGAATTTAAGCTGCAGTCCAGGAAAAATTGTCCATGGCAGTGAATGACTGCCCTGTCCCAGCTGTGGGGCACAACGAAAATTGCAGTCGGATCTAAAGCTTCTTCCACTCTCTTTGCTTAAATAAATCTCTGGAGTATTTGAAGCCATGTGTTCTCCTAGTGGCTTTCTAGGGGCTTGACAACTGCTTCTGCTGTGTCCCATATTTCCAGATAAGATGGGAACTGGTTCCAGAGCAGGAAGATACATGGAAAATGGAGAAACCATCCTTCTGGATTCTGTCTTCTAGTCCTGCCAGCCCCATCTCCAGAGTAGCCATCTCCCACTTTCCCACCTAAGCATGGGTTCACATGGGTTTTGGAAGAGAATGGAAGGCATGGAAGAAAGATTTACTAAAGGATGGGGCAGGAAGAGGTTTGGTTCATGAGGGGGAGCTGAAGATTTTATTAAGGGAGTTTGGTCCATGGGAAGGCAAATAAAGATGCAGCCCCTGGGGAAGGATTGTTGTTCTTATAGAAGTGTTCTCACTGCTGCTCAGGACTGGAGTCCCATTTAAGCCTTGCAAGATGAGCATTTTCTGTGGATGGATGTGCAGGTGTGTCCTGGTGTGTGTGGTGGGTCCTACCACTGTGCCAGAAAGTTACAGATGCCTCTCCATGGCTTTTCAGCCCTGGCCACTGTGCCTGCTGCTTGAGGGAGGTCTGGAAAGATCCACCAAAAAGCCTGTCCTCATTAGTGTCTCTCCAGCCTCTTGGGCTCACCTGGAGCACCTCCTATGGCTATGTAACCCTAAGTAACTCCATGGTAGTTGGGGAGATGCACCAAGGAGGCTTCATAGCCTTGGGTGTTGAGTCATTAAAGGAGAGCTTCCAAAAGAGGTGATAATGTCACTCCTGGGCATCACACAGCTTGAGAGAGACACCCCCGAACACCTCAGTGATGCTGTGATGCTGCCTTCTGAACATCCCTTGCTGGTGCTGTCACTTATCCATAAAGGGTAAAAATTCTCTTTTAGTGTTGCAACATTTCTATTTTTAAAGCTGGACAGTCTGGTTTTATTAAATGTCACCCCTGTGCTGCTGGGAAGTTTTCCTCCTCTACTTGCCCTACAATTTCTGTGCTGTAATCTATTACTTCTCACTTTTATCTATTTCATCTTGCTCACTCCATCCATTTATAAGCTCTGCCCTTCATCTATTGGAGTAGAAGATACGCTGGATTCAGTTCTGTAAACTTGTGCCCTGGACAAGGAAATTGGCTTGTACAAGCTATTGGCTCTCAGTTTGTAAATAAATCCACAGTTTGAAATATAGGAAAAATGCACCATTGGCAGGTGAAGAGAAATTTTGTATATTTGAAGTTGTACCCACAGTAAGTCCTTAATCATTATTGACATCATGATTCTCACCTGGGGTTTAAATGTGTCTCTGCCATCCAAGACCAGGTTAAATGGCGCTGGGAGAAATCTGGTCTAGTGGAAAGTGTACCTGCCCATGGGATGGGGTGGAATGAGATGACCTTTAAGGTGCTTCCAAACCAAACCAGTCTGGGATTCTGTGATTCTATGATTTCTATGAAAACAAAGCTGAAGGAGCTTGCAGGAATGTCAGAGGTGTCAAATGAGGAAGGGGAGGATGTTGCCTTTCACCATTACAATGGGCAATAGGAATGCAATAATAAGCTCTTTCTTTTGTTCATGTTGTTGGAGTTTTACCTTGTTCCTACATCTACATTTTAGCAAACACCACCAGTGGTTTACACAGCTCTGGGTTTATACTGGGATTTAGGGGTGAAGATCTGCAGCCTGAACAGGACCAAGAAGTAAAGTTTAGCAATACCAAGAGCCTGACAGAAATCTGCATCTTCTCAAGACAGAGATCTGCTGGCTGGTCAGATAACTAATGGATGATTACTGCCCTGGTTGCCTGGATATCTTGTACACTGCTGAATGTACATTGGCCTTGGTGAGCAGGATGCCCTGGGTTTTCTGGAGACCAGAGATTGCACAAATTCCAACTGGAGGTGACAATGGACTGCTCACCTGATATGTGAAAGCCTTGGGAACTGCGCTTAGACTTCAGTAATGGACATGACACATAATGTGAAGGAAACCTTTACCTACCAGGGGACTGGAGCCATGGGAGCATCATGGGGCCACCTGCCCACAAGGACCTGTGTCCTCGAGGGTGGACAGTGTCCCTGTCCAAAGGCAGTGGGGGTCACCAGCCTGCCAGTGGGATGTAAAGGAAAATTCCTTGTCTGACCTGGCAATTCCTTGTCTCCAGCCTGGCAGTCCCACTAGCACCACCTGAGCTGGGAGTGAATTCCCTTCTCAGCAGTGGCACCAGAGACCCCACTAGACTCCCCACACCCCTCATACTCCTCCAGTCAAACCAGGTTTCCTCACCAGCTTGACCCCGGGTTTCCCACAACAGAGTCACAGATGTCTGGAAGCTCAAAATAATTTAATCTTGGTGTAACAAAAGAATAAGAACTTGAGTTGGTGCCTCTGAGCAGGGATCCAAACAAAGGAAGCCCTGGGATTTTATACCCCCACAGCCCAAGCACAGGAAAATCTGGAGTCATTGGCCTCTGCCATGTCTCTGAATGTCCCTTGCTGGGCTGTGCACAGGTCCCTGTTCCCCTTTGCTGGGAAGGGGCCTTGGTCCCGGCTCAGGTGGTGCCACTGGGACTGCCAGGGTGGCTCCTGGACAGTCAGACAGGGAAGTTTAAGAGTTACTATTGACAAAGATACTTGTCACAAACACAAAAAAAGTAGCAAAGCCACCCAGCAGGTACCTGGACTTCTGCCTATGCATGTTTTGCAAGGAAAACTGGATAGATAAGATGGAGCACCTGGCAGGGTGTTCAGAGTCACTCGGGTGCTGGGGGCCACCTTCTGCTTTGGCTTCAAACTTCTCTTTAGGAGAGAAATACTGACTTTACATTTTCAGTTTCTGAAAACCTGGCCTTCACTCATGTTTCTTTTTCTGTTTCTCATTCCCCCCCACCTCCCCCCCCCCCCCCCCATATTTAAAATGGCATCTTTTTGGTAGCACTTTCCTTTGCTTTTCTTTTATTTATTTTGATTTAATAAGAACTGTGAAAATATTTGAACAGTAGGAAGGATTGGCTCCCTAATCCTGGGAGGTTTAATAGGTTGATTGATGGCAAGAAAATTCAGCATTGTCTTTTGTTATCAGTGTCACCATTGTTCGAAAGATTAAATTATTTCTACTACCTTCCTGTTGGTCCACTGAAGTACAGTCCTTTTCCCTCCTGCATATTATGGAATCATGGAATGGTTTGTGTTGGAAGGGACCTTAAAGCTCATCCCATTCCAAAGCCTGCCATGGGCAGTGACACCTTCCACTGTCCCAGGCTGCCCCAAGCCCTGTCCAACCTGGCCTTGGGCACTGCCAGGGATCCAGGGGCAGCCACAGCTGCTCTGGGCACCCTGTGCCAGGGCCTGCCCACCCTCACAGGAAAGAATTTCCTTCTAACCATCTATCATAATTCACATTGAAATGAATTACATCATTTGCACAAGACTTTGTTCCTTTGTAAGTATTGGCACAGCTATTACTTTGGGATTGTCCACATTTCTTTTCATGGGATATTGCTAGAGACAACTTGACCCTCTGTGCTACTGCCTCTTTCCTTGTCCAGTCTGTGTCACGCCCAGTAATCAGCAAATATTTTATAGGAATCTACAAATCCCTGATGGAACACAACTTTGTTTTGCCTGGACACAAATAATGGCAGGCCCACCATTCACACATGCTGTATGTGCACCTTGGGATGCTCCACAAATGCATTGGCAAAATGGTCCATTTCTGGTTTCCCAAACCTTCAGAAATGTCAATCAACAAGGAAAAAGGAGTCAAATTCCACCATCATAAAATTAAGCTGATCTCTTTCACTTGGAGGAAAGAAAGGTGTGTCTTCATTTCTTTTTAAACTGATTTTTCAAGAAGGAAGTCAAAAGGAATGGAGAAGTGTGCACTTTCTAGATCATTCCAGGAAAGCAAACCATCAGATATTTCCTCTTGGCTCAATCTGGTCCCAGTTTTTTGGCCACACCCATCTTAGACCTGGCTAATTTCTGCCCTGTTGCAGGTGTATAAAGAGCTGACTTCTCTCCTAGCCCTTCCAGTACTGCAGAGATGGCAGGTAAGATCAGTGCATTTTCATTCTATAGCCGCATCTATTTCTGGTGTGGATATTGGTGCATTCCATGGGTGAACTCAAGGAGATGGGAAGGCAGAGTGGTGTTGGGATTTGGTGGTGCTCCATTTCTCCTTCTCCCCTGATGTGTATTTAATTTTTTGTGAGAAGTGAGCAAAGACAGTCTGATCTACTCCTCATGCAGAAATATCCTGCAATGTTTGGTTGCAAGGAATAAGCAGCTTTCAATCCCCATGAAGATGGTCTAAGAATTTTTATGGATTGTATTTGTAAGACAACCTCTCCCACTGTGAGAAGTCTGTTAGTTCTTCCAGATTTTGTCTCTGTCCTGTTCTAAATAATTAAAAACTTGACTAAATAACTTAAAATAAATCTAGTTGCAACATTTGGGCTAAAACCCTCCATTTGGGGAAGGTGCACAGTGGGAGAAACTGGTGGAACAGATCATACACATTTCTGCTGTTAGTGTGCAACAGGAGTAGAGACAAATTTCAGGGAGCAGCAGAAGAACTGGCAGGGGTGCTTGAAAGACTAATGATAGCTATTTTGTTCAGCATCAAGTTGGAGAGAGCAGAGAGGGATGTGTAGGGTCAGGCTCCTTTCTGCCAGCTGTTTGTGGGCATTGCCAAAGACAGGACCCCAAGACACTGCCCTCTTCCAACTCACCTTCCCAATATTCTCCACCACTGAGGCTGGACTGTACCTGAGTGTCTATTCCTTGGCAGCTACTCAGCCTATTTTACTGAGGGTCCCACCCCTCACTGGTGTCCCTGTGTCCTGCCAACACCTACAACCACAGCCCCAGCCTCAGTCCCACTGGCAGATCTGGACAGAGGGCAGCTCGATTTTATTCCTGGTTCCTGAAAGAAATATTGAAACCAAACATGTCAATCTGTTCTAACCCCTCACTGAAGCTCTGCCCATTGAGGATTTATGTTGAATTTCTCTCTAGGCACATACCCAAGACTGGCTCTCCTGGGGTCCATAATCACTCTCTGCATAGTTGGAGCAATGGGCTCCTCAGGGAATGGTAGGTTCCTGTTTGTCCTTTGGCTGCTGCTGTACTGGAAAGGGTGTGAATCAAAACTCAGCCTGAGCTCCCGGTTAGACATAAAGAATAAATAAAGAATCTATATTCCAATAAAGAATTGAAATATCCTGTAGATTGATCTACTAACGTTGAAGTTGATACCTGAGAGATTTGCCTAAGGAAACTTCCTATTTAACCAACAGCCCATCTGTGAAAATCATCCTTTTATGACAGGGAACCTGGGCAGAGATTGCATCTTTGGCTTTTTCTCTGCACTTTCCCTGGGGAAACGTTTGGAGCCCCAGGAGCAGCTGAGGGAGCTGGGGAAGGGGCTCAGCCTGGAGAAAAGGAGGCTCAGGGGGGACCTTGTGGCTCTGCACAACTCCCTGACAGGAGGGGACAGCTGGGGGGGATTTGGGATCTGCTCCAGGGAACAGGGACAGGGGGAGAGGAAAGGGTATCAAATTATGCCAGCAGTTTAGATTGGATACTGGGAGAAATTTCTTCATGGAAAGGATGGGGAAGCATTGAAACAGGCTTCCCAGGGCAGTGGTGGCGTCACCATCCCTGAAAATGTTTAAAAAACCTGTGTATGTGGCAGCTGGGGATATGGTTTAGTCAAGAGCAAAGCTTCTGGTGTATATTATAATTGAATAACCTCAATTTCTGTTTTTTCTTCTTTTAATTTTTTGAGCAGAGGTTTCAGAGGTGCTGTCAGATTCATCTCTCCTGAGCATGATTACTGAGGCCAGGCAGTTGGTAGACACCACATATTTACAGGCTCGAAAAAGGTGAGTTCTTCCTGCATGACAGCCACAATATTTTAAGAAAATAAAATTAAATACATGTGTGTTTTCTCTGTTTTCCAATGCATGTTTATTATGGAGAAGCTTTAGTGCCAGACTCTCCTTGTCATAGTTGTGGGGATCCTTTTGCCCAGTTTGGTTGGATTCTGGTCCCAGGACCACCAGCCATGATCTCCAAGTATTGATTCCTCACCTACACTGCCATGAGCACCTCTCATTGGTCCATAATGGTTCAGACATGCCGGACAACTCCTGTCACCAGGAGTTCTGCCACTCTCTGGAAGGACTGGAGTTGTGCAGATGGACACCCCGTCCCAGATATGTATCAGTGGAAGTCAAATCCCAACTATCCCCTGTGATTTTTCCCAAAAGGCTGGTTCCAGGCGGTGGGATGATTAGGGAAGGAGTCTCTCTCCACTCATCTTACAGAAGTAGCAAGACAGAGTCTTGAGACCAGAAAGAAATGGAACCAGAAAGAGGAGTGAGGTTGTCCCTCTGTTCACAGAATACACCTTGCAACATAATACAAGTAAAATTTTATCCAGTCACAGTTCACTGATCTGGATTTCCACATGATAGAACAAAGTTTATTGTGACAAGGGATTGTTACTGCAAACTTGAAGTAGGGGATTACAGTGCTTTGTTTGCCAAAACCATTTGAGTGGATGTGCTGATGTGCAGACAGCTGGTCCTACTGGGCAGGGACTGTGTGCAATTCTGCAGTGTTGTCACAGTTAATTACACCCAGTCCAGCGTGACAGAGGAGCTCTGATTTCAGAGAAGGTGCTTCATGGGACTCTTCTATGTTCAGCTTAAAAAGAAAACTGGAGTACAAGACTGTCAACCCGATGGATTTTCTGAAGCACCTAAAGGACCCCATGGGAAGAACCAGATCTGCAGTCCGTGCTGCTGATTACTTGGAAACTACTTTGAAACTCCTCAAAATGAAGCTGCATCTCTCTGGGGAACAGAGTTTCAATGTCACAGGTAATGTAATTTAGACCAAAATGTCTTACCAAGAGCTAAGAGCAGGAAATGTGCCACAGCAGGGCAGAGAGCAGCTCTGCCATGACCCAAATAACCAGGGATAAAACCCTTCCCCAACAGGGGAATAGATTTGAAGTTTTCTCAGAGACAGACCTGATCCCTGGGTGTTTTATTCATCATCTTTGAGAGTTCATCTCTCCTATCCTTGTAAAAACAGCCTAACAATACCTGTGACAAAGCTGGGACAAAACCCACTGGAGGCTGTAACCACTGAAACTCCTCCATCTTCCACTTCTGCTCCTTACACCTGGGTTTCATCACTCTGTAAACTCACTGTTTTGTTCCCAGCTGGGGTAAAACCTTCCTGGTGATGATGCTCTCCACGTTCCCCTGAAAAATTGCTTCATGCCCACCCAGTTTCTCTAGTCCGGAGGGGATGGCTGATTCACAGAAGGGTTTAGGCACCAAATTAACAATTACAATCCTGATGTTTTGTATCCACAGCTCCAATTCAGCTGGCTCAAATGTTGACCTAGAACACTGAGAAGCTGAAACAACAAAAAAAGAAGAGTAAGATCAGATGTTACCTTACAGGGTTTCTTTTGCAGACCTGCTAAGCAGGAGACAGAAGGAGATGATTTCCAAGGGCACTGGCTGTGACTACCAGACTCGCTCCATTAAATGCCCAGAGAGGGACTTTTACCGGACCATTACTGGGGAGTGCAACAACAGGTACAATTTGTGTGTGCACAAGGAGAGTCTCAAGTCTGTGTTGTGACCCAGGGTAGGTGATTTGTGACAGTGCCTTTTGAAAGGGCAAGAAGAGTGAAATGCTCAGTTTAATGAGCCTGAAACAGAGGATTCATTTCTACCTTTGCCTGCCAGGAAAAAGATGTAATTTCTTGAAAATCTCAGATTTGCACCCATTGCCCTTTATGTGCTGCTTTGGATGAAGAAAAGGACTTCTTGGGGTGGGGGCAGGTAAGAAGTTGAGGAAATTTTGAGGCTATGACTCAGCCTCTCATTTTGCTGGGGGCAACAGGAAATCATCCCTCCACTCTTCCATAGGGAAAATAATAATTTCCCCAGCTGATTCAGATTATAATATTCAGCTGTTGATATAGTTCTGTGATGAGTAAGGATGGGAATTAAATAAGACTTCAATTCTAGGCTCTTCCAGCTTTGTGTATTGTATATCCTTTATCTGAGAAAATTAATTCTTCAGCTTTTTTTGCATATAGTTTCCCTCCAGATTCAAAGTTGGGATCAAACATTTATTTCCTTTTGTAGTTTTTGTTTGTTTGTTTGTTTGTTTGTTTGTTTGTTTGTTTGTTTTTCATTTTTTTAACCAGAAAATGACCAAATTCCTGACAATAGCAGCCAAGGCCCCTTGTCTTGCTGTGTCAGTGCCAGCCCCCAAATCTGAGTGGGATTTGCATCCAATGTGGATCTGGCATGAAACAGATGTGCCAGATGTGATGACATAGCACAGATCTGCATCAGTGTGAAGGGAGCTCATACTCTCTGGGGTTGTCCAGTCTGTTCCCGTGGACTCCAGGGCCTCCAGCCCCACAAGGACAGCATTGTCTGTCTGCCCAGGAAGGGTGTGGAGTCTCTCACACTGGGTATATTCCAGAACTACCTGGACACAGTCTTGTGCCATGTAGTCTGAGATGACCCTGCCCGAGCAGGGACATAGGACCAGGTGACCCCAGTGTGGTCTCTTCCAGCCTGACCCATTGTGGGATTTTGTGTCCATGCTGATTTGAAGCTCAGGGCCGGGTTGTCCTTGGCCTTGTTGGGCTGTTGGATAGTTGAGGGATCCCTGTGGTTTTAACATTTCCCCAAGGATCTCGCTCAGCTTGAGGAACACACCATAAGAACAGTTTGCCTGCAAGGACAGTAATAGCAATCAGATCAAGACCCTGGTGGTTCTGAGTCCTTAATATTTGATGGAATTGCTTCAGCACTGGCAACAGTCATTTTCTTAGGATATACTCTTATTTCACAGAAGGCTGCTGTAAACACTGGGTGCTCCTCTCCTTTTCCAGTGCAGAAACACAGATTCATTTAAGTTGGAAAAGACCTCCAAGACCATCAAGTCCAACCTTTGACTCATCCCCACCTTGTCAACCAGACCAGAACCCTAAGTGCCACATCATATAGACAGACATTGCCTGAGTTTTGTGCCCAAAGGGACACAGATCATTGGCTCAATCAGGATTATTGTTCTTCTGGACACAACATGCTGACTTCAGCAATTCAAACTTTTTGGAGCAGTGTAAGGCAACACCACAATGACCACAGCTGCAGGCTGAGAGGGTCTGTGGAAAAACTTCACCAAGGGGCAGCCTTGGCACAGATCCCCACAGAGATGGAGAATCTTCTTGGAAGCTTCCAGCTGGACAAGACATGGCCACCCTCACCATGCTGATAGCCCTGCTGTGTGTCTGATTTTGAGAGGGCACTGAAGACAAAGGTGGTACAGAGATTTAAATGCCAGATAAAATTAATGTAGGTTTAAATCACAGATAAAATTAATTGAGTGACAAAAGTCATCTTTTTAGAAAAAGTTGTTTTCTCTCCACAGTAATAACCTTGGTATAATTTGCTTCTTGGTGTTTTCCCAGTCTCATCCCTGTTACCAGAGTGCTCAGACATGGAATAAAGGGGTGTGAAATGTTGGTCTGTACAAGGTTGATGATGTTTGAAAAAATAACAGAAGTTGTTTTTCTGGTGATGCTGCAGAAATCACTCCCAGCTGGGGTCCTCTAACCGCGCCTTTGCACGCTGGCTGCCAGCTGTGTACGAAGATGGAGTGTCTGTTCCCAGAGGAGCAAGTGAAGGAAAGCACTACAATGGATTCCCACTCCCACTGGTGAGAGCTGTTATCCTAATCCAGCCATGAGTATGGACACTGCCCTTAATGCACCCATCAAGAAGGAAGGAGTGGCAACATCTAGAATGTAAATTGATTAATCTTTGATCTCAGGCTGCTTTTCTACAACTGAGTTATGGCTCTGGTTAATACTTTTTTTGGTGACAGACATGAGCAAAAAGGTTGTGGATGCTTCCTTAAGCAGTTTCTGAAGTGTGCGTCCCAAGGATTGCTGCAGTCAGTGCTTAAGGACACTGGGAGGTTTGTACAAACCAGAAAGTTTGTGAGTTCCTCAGCCATGTTCTGACTTTCTGGTGTTCACAAACAACTTTCACCTGGAACGGGCTTTCCATGAAGCTGGGTTAGGCTGAAAGACTGTGTAGTCCACAATTTTACACCTGACTGGATGGAGCTGAGGGATGACATGGAGCTGTGTAACACAATAATTAACTCTTAGTAATTTATCTAAGACCATCTTGTGCATGATCTACAGCTACCTGTGAGGAGTAGGTGGATGTTGCCCTCTTCTCCAAGGGAACAAGTGACAGGACAAGAGGTAATAGCTTCAAATTGTACTAGAGGAGGTTCTGGATATTAGGAAAAATGTCTTCACTGACATAGTTAATAGTTAAGCATTGGAGCAGGATCTCCAGGGCAGTGGAGGAGTCAGTCCCTGGAGGTTTTCCGAAAACAGGTAGATGTGGCACTTCTCAATATGGTTTAGAGGGAATGAGGATACTCAGTCGAAGGCTGATGATCTCAGAAGTATTTTCTCACCTTCATGATTCTGTGATTCCAAGATTTCACAGTGGGAGCTTAAGTGAGAGGCAAATCCACCATGGCAGAGACAGTCATATTTTCATTTTGGTTTTCTGCAGGTTCGAAAAGTATCCAATGAAATTGCTCACACGGCCAATGAGAACGTCACTGCAGACTGGCAGCTCTCACTGGTCTTCATGCACTGGGGCCAGTGGGTCAACCACGACATTGACTTGGCCCCTGCCAGTGGGAAAGGAGCCAGCCTGGAACTCCAATGCCACACCAGCTGTGCCTTCAAGCCCCCCTGTTTCCCCATTAAGGTATACTGACTCTCACCCATGCCACACTCTCTTGCAACAGCAAAAATAAAACCATGGGGACTTTCTGAAGCATCTCTTGGCTCATTTGCTTTAGTTCCCCTCTGATGACCCACGGATGCTGAGCTCTGACACCTGCATGCCATTTGTGCAGTCAGCCTCTGCGTGCAGCCCAGGGACCTTCAGCCGGGAGCAGCTCAATGCTGTAACATCCTTCATCGATGCCAGCACGGTGTACGGCAGTGAAGACTCGTTGGCAAGGAACCTGAGGAATCTCACCAGCCAGCAGGGCTTGATGGCCGTGAACCAGGATTTCATGGATGCGGGGCTGGAATTGCTGCCCTTTGAGAACACAACGCACAGTGTTTGTGTTCTCACCAACAAGAGCGCCAACATCCCCTGTTTTAAAGCAGGTAAAATGCAGCTGGGGGGTTGTTTTTAGTGGGTCATAAAGTCAAAAACAGGTAAATATCTCCTTATAGGATCCTTGTGGGTCCTTTTCAACGGAGAATATTCTGTGATTCTGCGATATTTGAATTGAGCACTTCAAGACATGACTACGTAAGGTTAAAGACAGGGAATCCTCCCACAGGTTAGAAAATAAAACAAAACAATCAAGCAGTAACTGATTAATAAACATAAAAATTATTTTAATTTCTCAGAATAATTACAGCAAATTGTTCTTCCTTTAAAAAGTATTTTCAAAAGCAGGAGAAATTTTCAATAAAATAGCCGCCAGTGCTTTAAGCTTCTCAGGAGCTCTTTTTCTTCCACCTAGAATTCACCATTCATTACTTGAATGCCAATTGCAAGCTTGTCAGCACTGACAGGCTGAGAAAGTTGAGGCTGCTTAGCCTGGAGAACAGGGGGTTTTGTGGAGACCTCACAGCACCTCCCAGGATCTGAAGGGACTACAGGGAAGCTAGAGAGGGACTGCATCAGTAGTATTGGGAGAACAAGGGGGAGTGGCTTCACACTGAAAGAGAGTAGATTAAATTAGATATACAGAAGAAATTGTTCCCTGTGAAGGTGGTGAGGCCCTGGCACAGGTTGCCCAGAGCAGCTGTGGCTGCCCCTGGATCCCTGGAAGTGTCCAGGGCCAGGCTGAATGGGGCTTGGAGCAGCCTGGGGTAGTAGAAAGTTGAAATGGGATGAACTTTAAAGTCCCTTCCATTCTGTAATTCTATGATTCAGTTTTCAACCCAATCAAGACTAATGGTTAAACACTCTTAAGTAATCTAGTTAATTGATTAATTATCTAATTCACCCTACATCGGAAGAAAAGTCTAGAGGTTTGTCTGAAATTTAAACAACCTGAGGACAAACACAGAACTTACTCAAATTTTAAGTGATCCATCACAGGCATAGGATTAAAAAAAAAAGAAAAAACACACATTATAAATGTTAATTATGCAAAATAAATCATAAGAATACAGAGTTTTGTCATTTCCTCATTGTCTACCCAAGCAAAGGGCTTCTTACTGAGTGAGGAGATGCTCAGTGCTTCTTCCATCATGTCAAAGAGGGTTTTCACTAAGTCCCCCCCAGTTCTCATAGAACCACAGACGGTTTAGGGTTGGAAGGGAACTTAAAGTCCATCTTGTTCCACCCCCTGCCATGGGCAGAGACAGCTTCAACTGGACCAGGTTGCTCCAAGCCCCATCCAACCTGGCCTTGGACACTTCCAGGGATGGGGCACTCACAGCATTCCCACAGGAGCATCACCACTAACACAAAAACTTGCTTCTGAAGTTGAAAGCAATGTACAAAATTCCTAAAATATTTTCATTTTAGGTGACAAACGGGTGACAGAAAACCTGGGACTCTCTGCAATACACACTCTCTTTGTCCGAGAGCACAATCGCCTGGCTATGGAGCTGAGGAAATTAAATCCCCACTGGGATGGGGAAAAGCTTTACCAGGAGAGTCGAAAAATTGTGATTGCTATAAACCAGGTACTGATTACTGTTCACTGTTTATAATACACACACTTAGAATGGTTTTTCCTCCAGGCAGAAGGAGGAAAAGATTTTGCTGAATAAGGGGAATTTATGACAGTCGGAAACTGTGAATGAGGATGGTCCATCTGACACAGCATGAATATCCAGAGCTTCTTTATACATCATGTTACTAATTTATCATTCATTTATTATATTAATATATAAACTAATTATTAAATAAAATAATTTCACATTTAGAAAATAATTTAAAACCATTATGCCAAACTTATTCCATTGCTACAGCTCTTTTTTCAGAAGATCTTAATGAATTCTGCTGCAGAGTCCACATTCATTCTCTGTACTTGACTTCTGATGCCATTTCTGCTGCAGCTGCTGGTAGCTTGCTGTGCTCTTGTGCTTTTTCAGATCATAACATACAGAGATTACCTCCCACTCCTGCTGGCTGAGGAGACCAGCAAGTGGATCCCTTTGTACAGTGGTTATAATGAGAAGGTGGATCCAAGGGCCTCAAATGTTTTCTCCCTGGCTTTCCGATTTGGCCACACGTCGGTGCAGCCTTTTGTGTCCCGTTTGAATGAGAGCTTTCAGCCTTTGAGTTCCTCCTCCCATGTCCCTCTGCATTTGACCTTTTGTGCTCCATGGAGAATCGTAATGGAAGGTAAGAACATGAAGCAGTGGTCCTGGTCTGGTCCTGAGGTGGAGATCAGCTGTTCAGGCACATGGATAACAGAATCCCAGAATCATTTTAGGTTGAAAAAGATTTCCAAGACCATCAAGTCGAACCTGTGACCCACAGCTTGTCACCCAGCCCAGAGCACTGAACACCATGTCCAGTCATTGCTTGGACACCTCCCAGCTCAGCAAGACCTGACAGTGGGATGTTCCATATCCACTCAGATGGTGCAGCAGCTCCTGCTGCTCCAGGAGGCAGGAGACTCTCTGTGCCAAATATTAATCCACCAAAGTCTATGCCAATCCAAGCTCTTATATCCCCCTATAATTACGAGACATGGACAGAGGGTGATGCATCCAGTTTAACTGAGCTAAAGCAGTATCATTCCTTCTGCCCATCTCTCTTCCTGGCTCTAACTGGGGTCCTGCTATTACACAGCTGAGATCTCCAGATGAGTCTTTCCGAGGAAGACATATGTCTCTTCCAAAATGGATTAACTAATGATGAGAAATATAATTACAGATATGCAGCCAATTTTCATGTGTTTTGCTCATACTGTTTCCTTAAATGCTATGAAAAATATGTGGACAGTCAGACATTAATTAATTCTATCATGACATTTAATGCTTTAATAAATGTCTGTCAATTAATAGTGAATTACAAACAAAATCAGTTGTAAAACCCAAAACCTTGGACAGACCCTCAAGCACTAGGTCATAATGGGGCTTAGCAGGCTGAGGAGCAGATTTGGAAAGGGACTGGTGGACAGCAAGTAGATTCAGGGGTGTGAAGGAAAAGCTGAGGGATGGTAGGGATAAGGAATTTTGTTACTATGTGAGGCTTTATTTACTGGCACCTGCAGATACGTATAGATTCATACAGGTACCATGGTGAGCGTGGGCAGGCCCTGGCACAGGTTGCCCAGAGAAGCTGTGGCTGCCCCATCCCTGGAAGTGTCCAGGGCCAGGTTGGACAGGGCTTGGAGCAATCTGGGGTAGTGGAAGGTGTCCCTGCCCATGGCAGGGGTGGAATGGTATGAGCTTTAAGGTCCTTTCCAACCCAACCCACTCTGTGATTCTATGATTCTGTGATTCTATGATTCTACATACACATGGTGAAATGAAAATACGGAGATGAAAACCCCACTCAGCCCATAGCAGACTGATTCAGTTGCATGAAAGGGACCATCAAAGCTGCACCTTGGAACAAACAATCTTTCTTTGATTTGCAATGGCTGCAGGAGGCATCGACCCCCTGATCCGGGGCATGGTTGTGGATCATGCAAAACTCATGAAACAGAACCAACTGCTGGTTGAGGAGCTCCAGAACCACCTCTTTGAACAGACAGAGGTGATGGGTCTGGATCTAGGAGCCATCAACATGCAACGGGGAAGAGACCATGGCCTTCCAGGTAAGGAGACACAAGTCCACACCTCCTGTGAATAAGACCTTTTTCCCTTCTGCTGCTTATTCCATGAATGAACTAAGCGTTTTCTATACTAATGGGAAGAACCAGTACCTCGATTTGAGGGTGAAGGATGGACAGACAGTCAAGTTCAGGGAATAAAAGGTTTCTGTATTGTAAAAATCTTTTTGTGAGAAATTTATTACCAGGACAAAAGTCTTAGAAATCAAAGATGGTATTTGGGATAATGGAAGAAAACAGGTGAAAGACAGTGGTGCATTGCAAAGTGAGAGCATGTTTGGTACAGAAGGTACACACACAGGTGACCAAATTCAGCTTTCACATGGGCTTGGACAGGTCCTCTGGGCTTTGTTCCTAGCCCATAAATCTTGTGTTCCAGACAAGCCAGAGTTCTGAGCAGAAGTGGCTTGTGCCCACAGGCGGGACTGCCTCAGGTGTTAGAGAATAGTGGGAGCTCTTGGATTAAATACAACCAAATACAACTCTTTTTTAAGAATTTCATCCTAGAAATTTTGCCTCCCAAATCTGCAAGAATTGATGCATTCACCCTCAGCAGTACAAAGATATAATCAACAGGGTGAGGTGTAGTCACAAAGACAATCCAAACTGTTAGTGTACATATGAGAAGGACCTTTGAAAATGTGACATTTGATGGGACTGCCTGGACAATAGTGCCTTCCAGATCCTTTAATGCCATGGGAAGAAGCAGGCAGTGCTCAGAGGCCAGGAAAGGTGCTGTGGAGCTGTAGTGGTGGGTCCTTACCGTCTGCTTCTCCTGCTTTTGCAGGGTACAATGCCTGGAGGGGTTTCTGTGGGCTCTCCCAACCCCAAACTATGGAAGAATTAGCTGAGGTGCTGGGCAATCCCAAACTGGCCAAGAAGTTCATGAATGTATATGGAACACCATATAATATTGACCTCTGGATTGGGGCTGTTGCAGAGCCCGTGGTTCCCCAAGGCAGAGTTGGGCCCCTCCTGTCCTGCATTATTGGCACCCAGTTCAGGAACCTGCGTGATGGGGACAGGTGAGAGATACATTCCCTGTAGCGTTTTTTAGGGGGGAAATGCTGACATTTCC
Organism: Cinclus cinclus; assembly: GCF_963662255.1. Taxonomy (NCBI): domain Eukaryota; kingdom Metazoa; phylum Chordata; class Aves; order Passeriformes; family Cinclidae; genus Cinclus; species Cinclus cinclus. Next base: position 10,714,813 of record NC_085067.1, on the reverse strand, counting down.
TGTGACACACTAATCCAACCCATCTACAGCACTCCAGTGAGTGCTCCCAGCAAGGCTCGCCCCTTGATTTTAGCTCAGCTGCCAAAGGACTGATTTTTGCAGCCTATTTCTCTAGATTCGCAGGGATGAGGACCACCATCTCCAGATCATGAGGGATCTGCTGTGGTCTCTGACTGAGGTGACTTTTGCTCTCAGGGCATAAATCCCTGCATCCCAGAAGCCTGCTGATGCTGTGTGGAAGAGGCAGGCTCTCTGCACTGGCAGAATCCAGATCTGGCCACACCAGAGACACTACTTTCTAAAGGGGTGTTCCTGGAGAAGGTGGATCTAAGCACCATTCAGACCCACCTTGGTCAGGTTCCCATCTCAGCAGGTAACCAGAGACTATAAACTACTTCTGAAAATTTCATTGCAGATTCTGGTGGGAAAACTCGGGAGTTTTCTCTCCACAACAGTTGCAAGCATTGAGAAAAATCTCATTGTCGAGGGTGATCTGTGACAATACTCATATCAAAAAGATACCCAGAGATGTGTTCAAGATCAACACTTATCCTGAGGACTTCACTGATTGCCAAGAGATTGATGCTCTTGACCTCTCATCCTGGAAAGATGAGCCTGAGAGTGCCACAAAAGGTACCACAAGTGGTCTGAGATCTGTCAAAAATTATAAATGTGCTATGAGGTCTCTTCCATGCCTAAAGAAATGAAAGAATTAAGGTTTCCACAGTGACTCTACCCCCCAAAAGATGGTGGCTGTCCATTTAGCTACACTCAGACAGCACTGAAGGCAGAGGTGCTGTTAACTGGGTTTGCAGGCAATCCATCACTTTCATCATCCCTTATTCCCTGCCTCTTCCTTTCAAGCAGATGAGAAATCCCTCAAAATCCAGCCTGTTCTGGACCTTAGGGATGCGTCCTCTAAAGGCCTTATTCCAGTAGTACCACAGTCTTTTCTGACAGGAAAGGTGTTGATGAGAAAATCAACTAGAATTAGACAATCTGCTTCAAGGTCTTTGCTGCTCCAAGTTCCTGCTCTCCCTTCATCTCCCCTAAAGCTTTATATCAGTTTAAGGTATAATTTTGTATAGCCTCATACACCAGTAGTTGAACGCACATAATCAAAGGTTATGATGTGCCACAGTAAAACAGTGTCTTTGTCTGAGAGATGTGGACACTCAGTGTCCTACTGAAACACTTTGGACTAGGGGTCCCCCAGCTGAAATGATGTGGGAGAACAGAGACTTGAAGAATGTCCAGGATTGGATTCTTTTTCCTCCTGACAACCCATTTATAGATGATCACAATACCTGGGGATCACCTATATGGTCCTTCTGCAAGGCACAGACCACAAAGCATCTCCATGCAGTTCCTGTATTGAGTTTGAGTAACTATTTGAGGAAACAGTGTTGCTTAAGACAAGTATTTGCACTTAAAGGCGAAATTATGGTGGCTCCGTCCCATTCTTTAGGACTTGAGTCCAGCTCATCTTCTCTCTAAACAACATTTTTTTTTTCATTTATTTTTAAATCATATTCTTATGGTCACTAAAATGTGCTGAGCTGCTTTCTGTGGCTCCTTGCCCACTGTTGTGAGTTTAGCATTGGCTAAATTGTCAGTGTACTAACTAGAATTATTTACTTTTTTTTGTTGTGAGACAAAAGGCAAAATAGGCTTAAATTTTAAAGGGTACAAAGAAAAGCCTTATTAGAAATTATAAGAAAAAAGAATAAAACTTAGAATAAAACTTTTAGAATACTTCTCCTTTCCCCACAACTTTTTTTTTTCACATTGACAACATACAGAAAATTAATTATTCAGTTTACCATTAAAAAATATAAAAAGTCTTTCGTCAATTTACTTGGGAGAGGAGACATTTTTTTTTCTTTAGTTTATGGAGATTTTTACACAACACACAGTTTTCTTGTGGCCTTGATGTTACAGTGATCAGCCACCTGGGAGAATGGAAATCTGATCACTATGTAAAAATCTTTTTATCAACTAATAATTTTCCCACAACCATTATTGAGGATTATATTAATGTATGGGGCACACTTTAAGGATTGTAATAGTTTAAAGAAAAGCTTTTTCATTTTTGAAAGCAGAAGTGTTTTTTCTTATTCCATGGGGGGCAGCAGAAGGTTTTATTTTCTCTCTATTCAAATGTATGGGATTACAGACATTTTAACATTTGTTTACTTTAGTACTAATCTTTTTGCTTATATTTACAGTTAAAACATTTATTTACCCCATAATATATTTTTCTGTGTTATAGGGAAACAGGAGTCTTTTCTCTATAGCATAAAAAAAGAGAAATTTTAGTCTACAACTTCTTTCTTTCCTCATTTGGGACCTGACTTTTTTTTTTTTTGTTTGACTTTGGTGTTTTTATGTTGGTTTTGTGCAATTTTTTTCCTCTTATTTAGGAAAGAGAATTAAAGTCTTATTTTGGGTAGTGAAAGAGCTAATATTTTGTTCGGGCAGTGGATGGTTATGTGATTTTTTTTTTTAGGTGGTAGCCTGGAGTTATTTACGATAGAGACTTTCAAGGCCGTGCTGGGGCTGAGCTAGGATTGTAAGGGCCTAGCCAGCAAGCGGTGGTGTTTTTATTTTGCTGCATGGCTGTTTTCTGGTGTTTGTTATATTTAATTTCAGACATGGGCTGATGGCTTTTCCTCCCCACTGTTTTGCAGGCAAGGCTGAGGGGTCCTTGCCGGAACGGGCCCAGCTGTCTCTCCCCCAGGCTGCGCAGGTGGAGCGGCAGGGAGGGCCCAGCCACCTGGGCCCACTCTTCCAGGGGAGGAGGCCCCGCAGACCGGTGGCAGGGCAGGGTTATAATGTCTCTTAGATGTTTGGTTGAGGCGTGTGTTCCCCGGCCACGCCAGGAGTGGGAGAAAACTAACATTTCAGCAGCTGTGCTAGACCTCCCCTCTCCTTTTCTACTGGGGTGTCCCGAGCAAAGACAAGGTCTGCTGGCTTCCCGAACCCTGCATCAGAGAGCCCTGCCCTGCCCTGCCCATCCCTTCCCATCTCTGCCCTACCCTGCCTGCCCCTGCCCCTGCCCTGGCCGTCTATGCCCTGCCCATCCCTGTCCCATCCCTGTCCCACCCCATCCCATTCCATCCCTGCCCATCCCTGTGCCCGCCCATCCTGTCCCGTCCCTGCCCTGCCTGTCCCTGCCCTGCCCGGCCCCAAGTTTAGACAAGGCCTGCAGGCCATGTGAAGGGACCCAGGCCAGTGTTACCTGTACTGTGGCCAGAGGGGAAAGAGATCTTTCTCAGCATTTGTTTGGTTTAAAATATGCATCTCACAGAGGTTTGCCCATTTCTTTTAGTGGTTTAAACAGTTGTTAGTTTTCAAAACCAAACACGGATTGGTTTTTGTTGGACATAGAGCAAGCCTAGCTTTTTCTTTCAGAAAAAAATTACTTTCTTGGGTTGTCTTTAGTGTTAAACCAGCACACTCACCAGGCTTGAGGGACAGACCCAGACAGAGTGAAATTCCAGGGCTAAAAGCAGCTGCTAGAAGTTTGACCTTTTGAAATGGCAAGAAATTGTCCCCAAACCACTCATTCTAAGGCTGGAATCACCACCTTGTCTCAGACGTGCAAGAATACAGGGATGACAAAAAGGTGGACAAAAAAGGTGTGTCCAGGAAAGACTTTCTGCCTCTCAGCAGCTTTTTCTGCTTTATTGACAGTTTCTAATCCTACTCATCAGACCAGCATTGGAAATCCCTGATGGTGGCACTGAGCTGCTCCTGGGAAACTCCTGCCTGGACATCAGGCTCTGCTGGCTGCTGTTGACTGAACATCAGCACATGGTTTCCAAGAGGGGATCTCAAGACTATATAATGTTTTATTTCCTATATTATGTTTATATATATATATATATATATATATATATATAATTTCTTTCTGAAAACTTCCAGTAATGTAAGTCTTCAGATTGAAGGGCAATGATATTTCATTTTATGTTGCCCTAAAAAAATTGATCGGAGGCTTTCTGACTGTCTGAAAGTGTAATTATGACAAGTTTTTTACTTCCCATCCTGAATGGATGTCAAACATGCAGGCTGGCATGTTTGCATTGCAAAATCAAATTCCTTATCCTTTGTACCTGCTCAGAAGTTAGCACATTCATGTACCCTTCACCAAAACTTTCACAATCTCCTGGTTTTGCACAAGAGAAGAAGCTGTTTAGGCTGCTTCTAATCAGCAGTGAGATTTCAGCCTTTGAAGGCACTGAAGCACGGCAAGCCTTGAAACAAGTTTTATTTAAATCCTACAGTGAAGCTGTGTGGTTTGGGTGTTCTGGGCAGTAATAGAATACATCCTTGTGCACACACCTACAGTTGGCATCAATGACAGGCTCGGGGCAGAGGGGTTGAAAATCTTTCCATCAGAAAAGGGCCTGGGGGAGCTGGTTGGCTGAACAAGAGTCCAAGTGTGCCCAGGTGGGCAAGAGGCCAGTGGCACCTGGGCTGTGCCAGACACAGTGTGACTAGCAGGACCAGGGCAGTGACTGTCCCCCTGTGCTGGCACTGCTGAGGCCACACCTCAAATCCTGTGTTCAGTTTTGGGCCTCTGTCTGCAAGAAAGACATTGAAGTGCTGGAGCATGTCCAGGGAAGGGAACAGAGCTGGGAAGGGGCTGGAGCCCCAGGAGCAGCTGAGGGAGCTGGGGAAGGGGCTCAGCCTGGAGAAAAGGAGGCTCAGGGGGGACCTTGTGGCTCTGCACAACTCCCTGACAGGAGGGGACAGCCGGGGGGGGGGGGGGGGGTTGGGATTTGGGATCTGCTCCAGGGAACAGGAACAGGAGGAGAGGGAACAGCCTCAGCCAGGAGAGGTTCAGGGTGCTATCAGGAGGAATTTCCCCAGGAAAGGGTGGCCAGGCCCTGGAAGGGGCCCAGGGACGTTTGGCATCCACATCCCTGGAGGTGTCCAAGGAAGGCCTGCACAGGGCACTCAGTACTCTGGGCTGGTTGAGAAGGTGAGGATCAGCCACAAGTTGGACTCAATGATCCTAGAGGGCTTTTCCAATCCAAATGACTCTGTGAATGTGTGTGAGTCTGTGTAAGTCAGACCTGTGTCCAAAACATTCTTTGGCTCTGGTTCATAGCATGCCAGCACAAAACATACCAGCACAAAAAAGTAAGTCACATTGTGGCTGGTGGGCATCCTCTGACAGAGAAGGCAGAAGGCTGGACTCAGAAATCAGGAGCTGCAGCTCCCAGAGTGTCTTTGAGCTGAAAGATATATAGGTTGTGTTAAAAATCATGAGGTCATCACAGAATTGTAGAATGAGGAAGCCTGGAAAAGCACTCCAATATCATTGAGCCCATTAACCCCACGCAGCCCGGTCAAGCACTAAACCATGTCCCTAAGCACCAGATCTACACATCTTTTGAACACTTCCAGGGATGATGATTCCATCTGGGCATGACAAGGATACTAGACAGCATACTCCTTCTGTTTGCCTATGGTTTCTGAGTCCCTGGACATGTCCCTCTCACATTGTGAAGATGTGCCCAACCCCAAAAGCAAAATCTTCCACAGCTTAAAAACAAGGCTAAATATGCCAAAGAAACCACCAAGCCCTGTAGACACATGTAAGGTCTTTAATTCCCCTCTCCCAAAGCTGCCTTGGTTTCTGTCATGGCAGGGGTACCTCCCAAATCCTCCCCATGGAAGAGGATGAAAACAGTGCCTTCTCCTGAGTGTATTCCAGGGGAATGTGGCACTCCTCAAACCCCAAGGCAGCATGGTCACAGGCTTGGGATCAATGCCTTCGCCTTGTTGGATTTGAGCAGGGAAAGGTGGTTATAAGCAGGCAGTGATGATCACAGGAAGGGCCAAGCTCTGCCTGGCATCCAGCTGGTGGGACATTCTCAGCACTATGATTACACAGAAATGTCCAGCTGTCCATTGTGTGTCTGTCCCCCTGGGTGGCACAGTTGTCTGGGAAGAACACAGCAACATTCCCCTTGGAAGGTTCTCTCCCTGGTGGTTGTTTTGCCGGTCTCTGGTATGTCAGTGTTGCAATCACAGTTGAATCTGCTGCCAAACCTTCCTGTGGCTGCCATGGGCTCCCCTCAGCTGTGGCACACAGAGCTGGAGCTGGATGATGGGATCACTAATGGGAAGCTCCATTCATCATTCCTGATATCCCCTGGTAGGCGGAGAGCATGGAGTCACGGACCTGCTCCGTCAGCTTGGGAACATCATCTGGGCCCAGGCCCAGTGTCTCCACTTCTGGCAGTATCTGGATGATCATCTTTCCTGGAAGAAGGTGAGACGGGGGGGAAAAAATTACATGAGTGGTATAGAAGAGCTGGAGGTTGTACAGCAGGAGGGTTGGTGCCAACCAAGGAAATGTCCTCATTCCCACACCAGTGGTGTGAGAGCCCAGCCACATCCCAAATGCACACAGCAAAAATCCAACCTAGGCTTTTCCCATCCACAGACAGCACAAGAATCATAAATATGGAAACAGGTGAATCTTTCCTCCAACACAATGCAACGTTTCATATAGAATGAGTTTTCACAGTGGAAAGATCTCAGTATCTGTCTAGATCATGGGCAGAGATGTTTAATACAATACATCCAAACTGGTTGTGCTCTGTCTATGTATAGCAAATTTAGCCTGGTCCCTCCTTTCAGAAACACACTTTGGGATGAGATATATTGTGGTAAGGATTCCCTGGTATGTCAGATTTCTTGGGGGAAGTACCTAAGCGATGGACTGGTGTAAACCAGAAGAACATACTGGGGAGCTGCCATCCTGCTCTTTTGTTCTGGCACCAAGAGTCCCCTGTTTTGGCCTAGTGAAGACAAGACAGTGCCTGCACAGACAGGAATCTGGGGTTCTGGGGAGAGTTTGTGATGTGTTGTAATGTTCTTGCATGATTTTACACGTGTACCTGGAATGACATCCAGCAGTGCTGGCAGCAAAGGTGTGGGAAGGAGGTAAAACAAGCATAGAGAAGAACTTCACAAAAGAAAAGGGTTTGTAATGTTGGATGGGGCTTGGAGCAGTCTGGTCTAGTGGAAGGTGTCCTCGCCCATGGAAAGGGGTGGAATGGAATGAGCTTCAAGTCCCTTCCAACCCAAATCCTTCTGTGATTCCATGATTCTGTGTTACCTGCCTGTACATCTTACACCCAAAGCCAGGCTGGTACCTCGCTTCACTCACTCCAACTGAAAGAGCAGAGTGATGACAAGGCTATGCTGAAAATTCAGGTCTCTTGGGAGCAGACTTGCAGCAAGCAACAGACATGATCCATGAATGACAGTGTCCAACACCAGGTACAGAGCAGGGCTTTTGAGAGGCTCCTCAGCACACCCAGAGCCACTGTGGACACAGGGAGCTGTCCTGACCCAAGGACCTGCTCAGTGCACAGGAATCTTGACCACCATCTTCAGAATCAGCTCTGGCAAACTTCCAGCTGGGGAAAGTGGGAAAAGAAAAGCTGACTAGAGTTCTTCGTTCAGCAGTTCAGGTCCTGCCTGTTTAACAGCCATTTGGAAAAGAGCTTGGTGATCAGCTGATCATGGAATTAGCTAACTATTAATTCCCAGGGTGACTGAAGTTGTACATAGGCAAATGTACCTGTAACTGCAAAAAGTCTTTCCTAAAAAGCTCAGGGAATTCTCAGAATCTCCATCCTTAGAGTTAATACAACCTTTTCTGGACTGGTCACAAAGCTAACTCATATGTCTTTAGACCTGGCCTTGCTTAAAGCAAAATGATCAGCTGCTTCAATATCCCTCCCCAGGAGGTTATTCTCTGATTTCCCAGAGCATGTATGTGAAGAGAAAGAGACACGCTGGCAAAAATCCCTGCTCACAGTCCTATTGACTCTCAGGTGGGGGAACACTTCCAAATCCAAAAGACTTTTGTGGGTGAACAGGGAGAGGATAAACCCAGCAGGTGAAAGATGATTGCAAACAGGCAATTCCGTATTTATAATTTGCACCACTCCCTCTTTCCAGGTGTCTGCCTGCAAGGGAATGACTACACCCAGGCACAACAATGGGAGGAATGAGAATTTCAGATGCAGATCCTCTCCTCAGGGAACACCAGGGCTGGCCTAGGAAAGAGTGGGAAGTGGCAGAAGTCCATTTTAAGGTAGGGGGCAGCTAAGGGAGCAAAGGAACGGGATGGGTCACTTTTCTCTATTGGAATTTGTACCATTTTTTTCTGCATTTGCCTTCTGCAGCCCAAGACTTGTGGGTTTTTTTTACCCTAAAATTGTATCAGTGGGCAGTAGAAATTTTTGTTAAAAAATATTAAAATATTTTGTAGAAATAAATGCTTCCTAGCTCTCCATGCACCTGCAAATCCAAGGGCAGCATGTGGGGGGGAGGGGGAGGGGCAGGGGCAGGACCTGCCCCAGGATTCTACTGCTTCTTCAAGTTCTCTTGGACAGGTATTAGAAAAGCAGTGAGAAATCCAAGGGGAGAGAAAAAAGTGATGCCTGAAATGTCCCATTTCTTCCCAAGAAGACAGAAACTGAAGTTTTCTGGGTGCCATCTCCATATTACATGTGGTCCTCTGCCCACCCCAGTCACGGCTCCAAGGACTGGGCTTGCACCACCATCCAGACCATTCTTTGCCCCAGGTCATCCTCACCTGATGTAAATTTCTTCTCCTTCTGGCTGTAGAAACTGTTGTAGGAAGACAACACTACAGGAATAATGGGGACCTGGAAGGGAGGCAGTCTACAGTGAATATACACATCTCCTTATCCTTCCTCCAAAAGTCAACTCATGTTTTCAGGTGAATCCTGCAGCTTGTTGATAATTATCACCATCAGTGTCACAGCAGACAGAGGATTATTTGAATATTTAGATCATTTAACTGTATCACACCACATCCTTGCTATTGCGTTTTGTCTTTTCATCTCTGTATATAGGCCAACAGCTGTGTATTGTCAAATTACTATCTACAGAGGTCAACTCAGCAGAAGTTTCCCTATGCAGGTCCAGGACTCTTGTCAAGGTCCCCCCACTTTTATCCCAAGCTGTAACAAAGGTTTTCCACTTGTTACAGAAACAGCCCCCTCCTGTGCCACCTGCAAACCCCGGAGGGCTCCTGATATGTGCTCAATCCATAGGGAAGCCAGGGACCAGGAGCCTAGTTCACTGGTGGACCACAGTAGGAAAATCACACTCCAGGGGCAGAAGGAAGATGGGTCTCACCTGGGCTTTCACAGCCAGCTGGAAGGCCCCACGTTTGAAGGGCAACATGGAGCCACCATGGTTGCGAGTTCCTTCAGGGAAAATCAAGACACGCAACTGCAGGAGGAAGAAGACATTAGGGCGGAAGGGCCTCCAGGTACAATTCTTAGCCACTGCAGAGGGATGGTGCCCTGGAGCTCATCTCTGTACCCTTGATGTCCATTCATGGGCACAGAACACACTGATGCTCACTCTGTTCTGCTCAGTGCCCAGCCCAGAGACAAAGATCTCCCACCCACATCCAGATTCCTGTTTTTCTGTGGCTCCTTATTGGACTCCTCCGCACTCACGTTGTCCTTGTGCAGGGAGTGTGCCACTTCTGTCAGGGTGCCAATGGATTCTTCTCTTCTCTTGCGGTCAATGAAGATGACCCCTGCGAGCCAGCAGGCCAGGCCAAATGTGCCCATGTACAGGATCTCTTTCTTTGCAATGGGCACACAGCGCCTTGGCAATACCTCCATCATCACTGCAAGGGGACAGCAAGGACAGAACAAATAGTCATCTGCACTTAGGGTCCCTCTAGATTCTGGGTGACAGCCCTCTGGTCTAGGAGATGCTATGCCTGAAGCTTCATAGAAGCCCTGGGGAATTTTGGGGATCTCCAGACCATCCACTCAGGACTGGCACTGAAGGAGAGCAGCTATGAGAGGGCTGTGGTCAGCTGAGAGCCTTGTGCCCATTCCCTTGGAGAGGGTGAAATTGATGTAGCTTAAAAATGCCTCTGATATCCTGGAGATCAGCCCTGCCTTGAGACTGGCTGGTGAAGGGCTTTGTAGCAGCCACTCCTGCTCCTCTGCCTGTGACACCTGGGATTCCATACAACCCATTCCTACAGACACCTGGGGCCAAGAGCAGGAGGCAGGATCACCACATACCCATGATATCAAGGGAGGTCTGGTGATTCAGCACCAGGACAAAAGGTTTAGTAGTCCTGAGGTTCTCCTTGCCCTTCACCATGATCTGAATGCCAAAGATGTATTTGAGTGGCCGGGTCAATATGCGCAAAAACCTGGAAAAGAGGAGTGGAAATTAGCCAAAGAGATGCTGAAATTTGAGACCAAAGTCTGCATCCAAACCAGCCCACTTCACACACTGCTTCTGCCGGTTCCCCACAGACACAGCTTTGACCATGACTTGGAGAAGAACAATTAGTGTCCCTCTGTAGCTAATTATTTAATTACAGAAGACAAATACACCTCACAGTTCTCCCTCAAACCATACATGGCCAATGACTCAGCAACTACAGCTCCAGAAGTTCCACGGATTAACAAAATATTAGATAATATCTAGATTCACAGCACAACTCTGTACTCTGCTTTCCTCCCCACCTTGCTGGGTTGGGAATACAGGCTGCAGTAAACCAGTAAACCTGTGCCTAACCCTGCTGGCTGTGGAAAGAGGGATTTGCCTCTAGGTTACATTAGGCTGCAATGCTGGCAGCCCTATTTGAAGAGATAATGGTAAAATAGCATCTAAAAATTAAAAAAAAAAAAAAAAAAAAGGTCAGGCACCAAAGTCAAGAGGTGAACAAAATTTCTTAAAGCAAAAGGCTGTTGCTCAGTTAGGAGATATGAATTCTCACTGAAGCATAAAATGGAATAGCAAATCCTACTTCTGCAGCACTTCAGGAGGGTTCAAGCACTGTGGTGCCATATAACAGAGTCCAAAGTCAGGAGAGTCTGAATAGAATCTGGAGAGACAGGATAGGCAGCAATGGGATGGGCTGGGGAACTGCCAGACCTGGGACACCAGGCTGTCACTGAGCTGATGGGGACACAAGTACCCATGCAGGGGCCAGCACTGCTTCGTGGTGATGTCTCAGGTGTGCTTTGGTGTGCTTTGTAGAGAATGGGAAGAGCCCCTGGAGTGGCTTTCTCATCACAACTTAGTAATAGAGTGCTCAGCTACGGGGAGGAGGTAAACACAGCTCCAAAGACCAGATGAAAGAGCTCTAGTAAAAATAGCAATGTGCATAACATCCAGGTTGTTGGCATTACCTGCTTTTGCAAATCTGTGTCACCTTTTATATCCTTTCTTTCAATAATTTGTTATTCTTTTTATCAACCCCAAGCCCACACCCCTTCTCTGAATTACAAAGTCTGTCATCTCCCCACATCAACATACAACCAATCCCTCCCCACCACAGCACAGCCCCAGGACCCTCCAAATCAAAACAATGGATAGAGTGGACTCTATCAACGCTCAGGGTAGAAGGAGTCACAAGAAAAGGAGTCACAGAAAGGGCAGAAAGGAGTCACAAACAACTTACATCATGTTGTCCACGTTACGTCCACGAGGAATACTGAGGATGGCAACCCCAATGCTTATGGTGAAGAGCCACAACTTATAGAAGGTCATCTTGCAGAAGAATCTGAATGCAGGTTTCACCTGGTAGAGGACTAGAAAGGCAATGAGCAGGCAGGTAAAGGGGTAGTGAAGGAGGAAAAGCTCCATCCTTCCAGCCTGGAGTGTGTTGAGCAGAGCAGTGAATGAGTCACGAGCAGCTGGTGATGCAGAGCAAAGGTAAGACTCACTCCATCAGCTGTCTGTGGGTGGTTCAAAGTTGGAGGATTGGGAGTGAGGCTTCAGCCAGGCTGTCCTCTCTGCTGGGAGCTGCACTCACTGTGGGAAGCCAGTTTAGCAACAGCACTTCGAGAGCTCCAGTAGAGCTGGATGGCAACAGGACAAACACAGCAACAAACGCACACACCCTGTCTGTGTGCAGGGGTTGTGGGGCTGGCAGTGCTTGGAGAGCCCCTTCAGGGGCCTCTGGGAATAGGCACCCTGAGGAATTTTCTGTCAGGCCTGTCTTGATACTACAGAAATCTTCATGAGCCAGAACACCTTTTCTTGTAAAACCTCATCTCTTGTCATTACAAGCACTTCCAGCCATGCCTTTGCTCAAAAATTGGTCTCCAAAGTGAATCTGTGCCTTGTAGATCTGAGGGTTATGTGCATTCATCATGGAGCTGCAGCCAGAGCAGCATAAACAGTTCCCTAAGTCTTGATGACCTTTCTCTAATATATTTACACTGGAATCCCTCTGAAGGTTTTAGTATCAATGTTAATGCCTCTAAGTCAGGAGTAAACTATGAATTCCCTTTTGACCTGTTCACACTTTGGAGGCTGGTGACTGATACTGTCCTTGGCCAGACCCAACACTGCCCTTTGATAACTTATCATAGAAACATGGAATATCCCGAGTTGGAAAGTCCAGCCCATGGCCCTGCACAGATTCCCCAACAGTCCCACCCTGGGCATCCCTGGCAGCCTCGGGGCTGTACCCACTCCCTGGGGAGCCTGGGCAGTGCCAGCACCCTCTGGGGGAAGAACCTTTCCCTAAAACCCAACTAAATCCCCCAGCACATCTCCAGCTGTTCCCTTGGGTCCTGTCCCCAGTTACCAGAGAGTAGAGATTGGTGTCTGCCCCTCTGCTTGTTCAAATCTGTGTCAAAGTAGATAATTATGCCAGCAGTTTTCAGCAGGAATCACTACCATTTCAAAATCCAGTCCTCATATTTTGTGCTGGAATCACTGCTTTGCATTTGGGAATCACTTGTGATCTTCAGCTTCAACCACTCCTCTGTCACACGTTGCTGTGCTGACAACAGTCCACCCTCTTCTGAGCCTTTATATGGTGAACAAGACAATTTTCTTGGCCAGATCACTTTCCCTGCCTCCCCACTCTCTTCTGGCCAATGTGTGGCTGAGCTGATCTGGGAAATCATTAAAACTTTGTGACAAAAGCTCATGGTGTGAGCAAGTCCCTAGTCTTCCTATCTCAGATTCACTTAAATTGAGCCAGGTTCTGGAAAGGGTGCTAAGACCCAGGGGCAGAAGGGAATCAACTGGGCAAAGTGGAGACACCCTTGGTCTGGAGACTGGGATCTTTATTAAAGCTGCAGCTTCTGCAAACACCTTACAGCTTAGGAAAGAGCCAATATCTTCTGAAATGGGAGCAGGATGGATCCAGGTGCTGGGGATCCTTCCAACAGGAGAAAATTACAGGATTTTTGTGTCTGTGGCTTTGAAGCCTGATTGTTGTGTTAGATCTGAGCTGCCTGTCTGTCCACGGTGAACGGGGAATGTCCTTGGCTTTCTCCATACTCATCAGAGACACTTACCAGCTGTTGGAATCAAAGACCCTCTTACTCTGCACAACTCCCTGACAAGAGGGTGCAGCTGGGGGAATTTGGACTCTGCTCCCAGGGAACAGGGACAGGAGGAGAGGAAACGGCCTCAAGTTGCACTTGGAGAGGTTCAGGTTGGACATCAGGAGGAATTTCCCCATGGAAAGGGTAGTCAGACACTGGAAGGGTCTGCCCAGCGTAATGGTGGACATCCCTGGAGGTGTCCAAGGAAGGACTGGACATGGAACTCAGTGCTCTGGGTTCATGGCAAGGTAGGGATATCAGTCACAGGTTAGACTCAATGGTCCTGGAGGTCTTCTCCAACCTCAGTATTTCTGTGAAGTCTTTGAAAATTGCTGACAGTGACTTAAACCTTTTCAATGTTTTGTGAACTGCTGTGAACTTGCAGATTTCCTTGTCCCTGACATTCTGGGTGGGCTTCTATGGGCAGAGTTGTGTCAAAGGTTTCTTCTACAGTAGGAGCCTGACAACAGCACCCTGGTTTGGAAACCACGTCCATCCTTGCAGGGCAGCCATTCTCCTCCTTCCACTGGCATTACATTTTAGGAACCTCTCTCTGGTAGGTAAGGATGAACCAGTTGTGCACCAAATCAACCTTCCTCCAGTTGCAAAAGGCCATAATTTTGTACAGATGAGATACAAGAAAGGATGGCAGGCATAGAAAGGGAACTGTTTGCTGGATCAAACCTTGGAGAAGCAGAAAGAAGCCAAGGTTTTTCTCTAAGCACTGGCTCCCACACGGACCTGGTCTCTGCAAGCACCAGTTCAGAGGGTCCCAGTGTGCACACATGGGGCTCTTGTACAGGCTCAGTGTCCATGTGCTAGTGCAGGGACCGTTCAGAGGCTGTGGAGAAGCTCTTTGCTTTGGCTGCTTCTCCTGTGGTTGCAGGGGAGCCTTGGGAGAGCTTAGAGTTGAGGCTGCAGTCACCTTTCTCTAGTTTTCCAATGAAAATCAGGAGAAGAAGGGTCCCTGGCTAAACCAGAGGAGCAGGGAGCACAGGCAATGCCTGTGCTCTATATTATTATATCTTTGCTCAGTTTCTTCATGAAATATCACTGAGTCTTGCCCGTTTTACTGTTCTCAAGGATTTGACTTTGTTCTTTAGATTGTAGGTGATGGTCATCGTGACTTTATGGGTACTCAGGCTATTCCCTTTTGAGAATCTGCAGCTCTCAGACCTGGCTGGAATTGAGAGTCATTGCTCCTTTGAAGAGGCAGCTGCTAGAGCAAGGCCTGATGTGCAGATGATGAATCATGAAACATTTGTTTGTCAGCCCAGTCATTCTGGCTATTGCAAATTACCTTTTTACAGAGTTGTCTTAGGAGATGAAACGCAGTTGGAGCTGTCCCAGCTTACACCTGCATTTTCCTGATTTACTCCTTGCTTATGCAGATGCCATCTGAACATGTGCCCGCCTCTGGCCAGGAAAACATTGGGAGTCGCTGCTCTTGCTTTCTCTTTTTGTCTAGACTTGTGGCACTTTCCCCACTGTGCATGCGGAATGTCCAGCTGCTCAGCTTGGTGCCTGCAGTGCCTGGATGTGTAGGGCAGGGTCTGGCTGCTCAGATCACTGTTTTTCTCCCCTCTAAATTACTGATTTCTGATTTCCTGGACACCTTTCAGCCAGCTTACTTGGTGAACATCAACATTTGCACAAAGTGAGAAAGCCTGAGGTCATAGAATCATGGAATCATGAAATGGTTTGGGCTGAAATGGACTTAAATATCATCCAATTCCACTCCTGCCATGGTCAGGGACACTTTCCACTATCCTGGGTTGCTCCAAGCCCCAATCTGGTGTTGGACACTTCCAGAGATGAGGCAGCCACAGCTTCTCTGGGCAGGGTTTGTGCTGTCCAATACATCCTGCTCTTCCCCACTGGGGAACAGCATGGAAGAGCCTGGGCTGCAGGACTTGCATACTTCGGATAGCTTAGAGCCCAGCCAGATGAACTCTGGCTAGGAAGTTGAAAAAACAGTTTATCACTGTAAATCATAGGAAAATTGAAGTGGGATAGGACACCAGGAGGTTTTCAGGACAACCAGCTACTCAGAGCAGGGTTAACTGAAAATCCAGAGAGTTTGCTCAAGGCTTAGGCAGTATGGGAGAATACCCAAGACTGGAGATCCCAAGATTTCTCTCATCCCTGTGTCTGCATCACACCACTATCACAGGGAATAATGTTTGTCTTTGTCTAAAGGTTGCTTCCTTTGCTGTGACCTGCATCTCTTCCCTCTTGTCCTTTCTCTGTGAGCCTCTGGGAAGTGCCCACCTTCACAGCTGCTCCTTAGAGATACTGAAATCACTCCACTCCCATTCTCCAGACTGAACAGATCCAGCTTTCTCAGACAGCCTTTGACAGTCTTTGACCCCATGTGCTGCAGCCTGCTAACCACCTTGGTGGGCACCCACTGAGGAAAAATGTAGTTGGCACTGGGAGAAGGACCTGACAGGATGAACTTGGGACGGACATCCAGGTCTGAGCTAAAACAGCTGGAAGAGGCTACTGGTGGGAAAGAAAGTGAATGAGAGGCCTCAACAGAGCTGGGAGGGAGAGCTGCTCTTCTGAAACCAGCAGCAGAGGCTGATCAGGGCAAACCATCCCATCCTAGCTCCTGCAGGAGGCATCCCCCTACCTCAGGAGCTCCACTGGCCAAGGCAGGCACATGCCAGGCATCCTATGGACAGTCCCCATGTTTCTGTACCATATTGTACATGTTTGATTAAGCTGATAAAGTAAATCAAATTGCCCAAATTTCAGCTTAGCTAAAAAGAAAAAATCAGCTGTCTGTGCTTAGTGAACACAGAGGGGTTGTGGGTGATTTTGAGCCAGTCACATCCTCCTCCAAGGGGAACTGCTGAAAACAAGAGGTAATGAATGATATTCTGTCGCCGAGGGGCTGAGCAGACAGGGGCTATGTCACCGTTAGACAACAAGGAGTGGCAAACCAGAGCTGGAGAGATTGGGACATCCCAGTCAATACCTCCCACCCATAACTACTGATTTTCAAAGTTCTGCATTACACAGGAGTTGGGGTCAGAGGCTTCAGCAAGAAATACCTTATTTCATTAATAACACACAGCTTCTGGAACTGCCTTTTCCCAATATCCCACAGAAAACCTACTAGCATCCTCCGCTCCCATGTGGTTGCTGCACCTTTTGGGAAATGCAAAGATCATCTTGGCTGCAGCCCAAAATTGCAATTTATTCAGCAATGATAGGAATATAGCAGGGTACAGAGGGAGAAGAAAGTGGGTTTGATCCCTTTCAGGGAAAGGGAAAAAGCTGGATTGAAACCGGAATAGTTTCAATACTTTCTTGTATATTCAGATTTTTCTTATCTTTGCCAGGCCACATCCCACCAACTCTACAGGCCAGTGCTGAGTCACTCTGGCTCATGCCAGGCTTCAGGAATAACTTGTCACAGGTTTCTGTCACATCAGAGGATGTTTTGGGCATTCTGGACTAGGAGAAATAATAGTGAGAAAACTCTCATCCATGTGGCAGATTTCTTCCTTCTGTATTGGAGCAAAACCTGACCAAGGGCATTTTAGGATAGTGTGTTTGGGGTGCAGGACAAGTAATTCTTCTTCTAACAAAGGTATCCTACCATTAGTACATTTTCTCTGGAAATCAAAGGGTTTATTTCTTTCAAAGAAAAAAAATCTGATAACAAAAATCAACTGTCATTGCTATGCCATGCATCATTCTGTGGGGGTAGAAAATTTTAAAAGGAAAGTCCAAAACCTGTGTTTGACCATAAGTCTTGGTGAAGCATTGTGTGGCCTAAGCCAGCAGCTGGTGTGATTATGATCAGGCTCTGGACAACTCATTTCACGTGGCTTTGTGATACTGAGTGATTTCATAGATCTGGGATATCTCTTCTTGAAGTTCTTTTATTCCTGGGCTCCATCCCACTGTAAAGGCTTCATGCAAATCAAGCTGAGCAAATGACAGAACTGTGGCTAAACACTGGAGGCAGTAAAAGCATAAACACAGTAAAAATTAATAATCCACCTCAGCAGCTTCCTAGGTCTGGACATCTGGGAATTCCTCAACGTTCAGCATTTTAAGTCACCAGAATCTTTTTCTAGAGGAGATAAAAAGCATTGTGTTAACAGAAAAGAACCTCCCATAGCTCCCTGATACTTTGTGTGATTTGTTTCCATAGGTTAGACTGGAAAGGAGGGATCAAAAACTGGTGTTATGAGTGTGGCAGGACCTGTCAGAGGAAAGGAAGGATGTTTTGTTTGGAAAAGGCGCTGGAACAGCCTGACCTTCTCCAGGGAGAGCCACTCTTCCCTACATCTACTTCCAGGGATTTCAGGGAGTGTTTTGGAAGGAATTAGACCCCAAGAATTTTACAAATCCTAAGGGCAGGTGAGAGAAATAGTGTAAAAATAGGCAACAACTATACAAGGAGAGATCAAAACCAGAAACCCTTCCATAGACTGGGAATTAATTTTCAAATGCTGAGTTGCTTTTGGCCTTACAAGGATGTGCTGACAAACAGCATCTCAACAGACAGACAAACTGACAGAGCAGCCTTCCCAATCTGGACATTGTGTCCCCTGCAGGAAATTCTGGCATCAACAGTGAAGAGCTAAATGGAAAGTCTATTCAGAAAAAAATTCCAGAATCCCAGGCAGGGTCAGTTTGGAAAGAGACCACAGAGGGTCCCTGGTGCCACCTCCCTGCTCAGGCAGGGCCATCCCAGAGCACAGGGCACAGGGTTGTGCCCATGTGGCTCTGGAATATCCCCGCTGAGGGACACTGCAGCCCCTCCCTGGGCAGCCTGTTCAGGGCTGGGCACTGCCCAGGGCAGAATTTGTGCCTCCTGTGCAGGGGCAGTTGCTGGGCTCAGTCCCTGCCCGTTCCTCTGGTGTCACTGCTGGGCCCTGGAGCAGAGCCTGGGCCCTGCTCTGACCCTCCCTGCACACAGGGACACCCAGGGCTGAGGGTCCCTCTCAGCTGGGGCTCCTCTCGAGGCTCAACAGCCCCAGCTCCCTCAGCCTTTCCTCATCAGAAAAAAATCCCAGAATAGGGCACTTGGCTTGATCTACCAGAAAATCTGCGTTTTGCAGGAGCCACTCTAAGTACACCTGGCACAGAGGTCCAGCCCCATGCTAGGCAGCTCTGTTTTAAACCCTAAGGTCTGGCTTTCTCAGAGGTCTGCAGGCAGGACCTGCTGCTGTTTGCAGATCATACCTTGCTCCTCGGTGCTGTGTGACTTCCAGGGTCTGAGGTCCAGCTTTGGGATCTGACTGCAGCTCACAAAGCCACGGGGATATCTGTTAGCCCGGAAGATATTCCTTGATACTTTAGTGATGTGGGTATTGTCACATATTATTCGTGACAAGGAGATTTTGGCCAGTGAACAGCGCTGGTGAGGAGTGAAAACCCCAGAGTTCTGCCACCAAAAGCTGCAGGAGAAAGAAGACGACAACAGATTTTTGCTTTCTGCCTCCTTCACATTGATAACTCCCACAATATTAATTCCCGTTAACACTAATTTATTCTGCCAAGAACAAATTTGAATTTCTGTTATTTAAATCAAGAGCCCTAAGTCACCAGTTGGATAATTATCTTGCTTTTCTTTTGGCCATGGAGACGTAACAAAGCTGCAATTGAATTAATTGTCCTTGGACGAGGTACCCTCTTTCAAATTGGAAAGGCTGCACAGATTGTGCACAGGCTGTGGTTGCAGCCAAATGATTGCCATGTTGGAACAAGGCCTTTAATTACTCAATTTTCGAGAAAATCGTTCATTTCCTGCCATAAGAACAGGATTTCTAGATGTGCAACAGACTGTTTGACTCTCAGCTCCTCATCCTGGGGTTTGAATTCATCCAAAGTCTTTTCAGCAGAACTGTTTCCCAGAAACATGGGTCTTAGTCCCATTTTCAGGCAATATTTTTGGCAGGTACAGGGATCTTGCTTCAAAAATCCAGCTTAAAATTGGGAACATAACTCATTGCTGCACCTGAAGCCCCTGAGCAACCACAAGGAGGTGGAGGAATTCTGGTGTGTTGAAACCTCAGCACTGCTGAAGTGATTTTGGCTGACAAGAAAACCCCAACCCACCACATCCATCATAAGCAAAGCCCAAACCCTGGCACATGTCAGAGCAGAGGGGTCCAGTTCAGAACTTGGAGAGGGAAGAAAAAATAGTGAGATACCACTTTGCTGGGAAGGTATCTCAGCCCAGGATCTCAAACATCAGGGAATAAGAGCATCACTACAAAGAGAATGAAACTTTTGAAGGAGTACTGAAAAAAGGCAACAAACAACTGAAGTAATTTTCAGATCTGCGTGAAGAAATCTGCATAAACTCCAGTGTCCCTGTACTTTGGGGCTGGGATACCCAGCTCCCCTCTTACCTGTCCCCATCACGAATGTTCCTGAACTGGGTGCCAATGAGACAAGCCATGAGAGGCCCAACTCGGCCTCCTTTCACAAAGGGCTCTGCCAGGGCCCCAATCCAGATGTCAATGTTCTTAGGTGTCCCATAGAGCTGAAGGAACTTCCTTGCCAGGTTCTGATTCCTCAACACTCGACCAAGTGACTTCACTCCAGAGGGCTGTGAGAGCCCACAGAATTTTCTCCAGGAGTTGTAACCTGCAAGTAGTTGGATGTCAGAACAGATAGAGCAGTAATGTGCCACCCCCTCCTGGAAAGATTTTTTTTTCCCTCTCCTTCCCAAAGCTGGGACACTGGTAGGGTACCAAAATGTTTAAAACATTTTTCTATATTTCTGTTAATGCTGCTGCCTTTCCCACTCCTCCACAGCCAGTTTCCCCTGCCTGGCCTTTCAATGCTGTTTTGGGAGAGCCATGTCTTTGCACGTGGGAGTTGTTCCATCACCTTCCAGCAATGTTCTGCTCCAGTCAGCAGGGACGCAACTGATGTTGCCTTCACTGAAAGTGAAGGAGCAAGAACAAGATGTTGGTGGCTCCTCTCTCTGTACAACAGGAGAATGACCAAGTGCTTCTCCACAGCTGGTCTCTGTCCAGCCAAGGGGACAGCCCACCCACTCCACACAGCCCAAGTTACTTCAACCACCAGACTTTGCAGCTGGACTAATTTTTCTGGATTGCAAACAGCCAAAAATCCACCAGGCCACAACTGGTACATAATTCTGCATCTTGGTGGAGATTGAGATGAGATGATGCTACAGCAAGCACCTCTGCTGTGAGCAAGATGTCATGGAATTGTGGAACAATTTGGATTGGAAGGGATAATAAAGCTCATCTCATTCCACCCCCTGGCATGGGCAGGGACACTTTCCTCTATCCCATGCTGCTCCAAGCCCGAACAACCTGGCCTTGGATGCTTCCAGGCATCCAGAGACAGCCACAGCTTCTCTGGGCACCCTGTGCCAGGGCATCCCTACCCTCAGAGGGAAGAATTTTTCCTGATATCCAATCCAAACCTACTGTCATATGTCTAAAAACCAGGGAGCATTGGGAGAAAAAGACACAGCATATGGTGACTGGATGATATCAAACAATTCCAGGACACTGAGGATTTGCTTAATCAGAAAATTAATTAGGGAGGGCTTTTGACCTGGCTATGCCATCACCCCATTCATGGATGTCTAATTAAAGGAGTACAGCACTCATAGTTTGAGACCTAAAGCTAAACCCAAATTCACTAGAAATATATGTCAGTCCCACCATGTCCAGTCTGGAAACCCAGGATTTGTGGTTCTGATCAGGTTCTGCATGATCGTGTTCCTCAATAAAGCATGGGAAAATCACAACCTTCTGTTGCGGCCAAGGCAGAGCAATCCTTTGAGCTGATGATGCACCTGGATGTACTCCAAAGCCTCTGTCTGGGCTTACAACCCATGGATCCAGCTCAGTTTTCATCCCAGTTTCAAACATGAGCCCTGTTGCATCTCTCAGGATGTTGCTGACACAGCAGCTCCAGGCTCTTGCCTCAGCCTAATGACACTGTTGGGCAAGGACCCACCCAGGAGCCAGCCATGAAATGCCATCAACAATCTATTTCTCAAGACCACCTTGCAATGCCATTACACTGGTTTTGCACCTTGCAGAGCCCAGGGTTCTGACATGCTTGGTTGTTTTTTTCTATGGGGCACAGATTTAATAGAAAAATTATGATATTCTCTTTACGTATTGGAATCTGCTCTTCTAGTCATGCATGGTTGGGCTGGACCACTACAGATGGTTGCAGAGAAGTCACAGGGGACTTACGGCCCTAATTCCACTCCTGCAAACTTGTTGCTGTACTATTTTACCAGGTTTTTTTCATTTGGACTATAGAAATGAGTCAGTCACTGAACACTAAACTCTGGTCTGTGCAATGCCCCATGTTCTTCTGCCTCCACATCTCTCATGCAGCTTCAGTCAGGCTTTGCCTACAGTGCTCAGCCTCCACCCACTTACTTGTGATTGTTCAGAGACAAGGAAAAGGTTCGGGAAAGAGCATGATTCTATAAGTCTATACTCTCTAATGAATATCCTGCACTGGGAGAGACACATAAGGATCACTGAATCCAACGCCTGAGTAATTTCAGCCAAGCGTGGGTTGGAGAAGCTTCTCAGTATTTAATCACAAAAATGCCTGCTTTCCACTTGTTTTTCTTTGTAAGTTCTTCTCCCACAGCTGACTTACCTGGAAGGCCATGATCTCGGCTGCGCTGCATGTTGAGTGCAGCTAAATCAAACCCAATCCTTTCAACCTGCTCAAAGAGCCGGTCCCGGAGCTCGCTCACCACCATCTGCTGCTGCGTCATCAGCTTGGCAGGGTTGGCCATGAGGCTCCGGAGATAGGGATCAATCCCACCTGCAGAGGTGGCACAGGGAAATTGGGATCAACTAATGAAGCAGGGACAAGTGAGCAGTGCAGTGAGGTCAATGTATGGCTAAGAGGCTTCAGAGAGGTGAGCGCAGCTTATGTTTAATTATGAGCTGCTACTACATGAGAATCAATTTCCCTCCAGTTAAAGAATTAAGAAAATAATTTGAATAACGTTCTTGGAGGCAACAGCAATAAAGTATTCAGATCAGTTCAGAACATGATGGGCTGCACTTGTCTACTGGGGACAGCTCTGTTGGGACAGCTCTGCCTGGTAGTAAAGGTCATTTAATACATTGAATACAAAATGCTTTTAAATTTGGCTGAAGCAGGAGCTCATCCAGAGAGGGCAGGAAAGGATTAATTAAATAAACCCACATCGCCATGCTGCAGAAAGGGATTTACCTTCTCGAATGATCCTCCAGACAGCAAAGAAGGAGGTTCGGAGTTGAATTTCAGGAGTTATGGGTCTGTAATATTCATCTAAGCGGCCAACAGTTGGAGGGATTGAGGCATGAGCGAAGCGAAAAGCCAAGGTAAAGACATTGGATATCCGGGGATCCACAGACTCATTGTAGCCCCGGTAGGGAGGAATGAACCTGTGGAACCTGCATCCCAACAGGAGAGGCAGGTAGTCCCTGTAGGTTATGATCTTAGGGGAAACAAGGAAAGGGTGAACTGTTAATGTCTTGGCCATCAGTTTCTGTGGAAGCAAAGTTGTTTCTCATGTTCTCTCTGCCACAATAATCTGGCAGGTCAGAGCAACATTATAATAGGTTGGACTCGATTATCTCAGAAGTCTTTTCCAATCTATTAGGTTCTGTGATTCTGTGAAGATAAAAGCCTGCCAAATCCTCCCAAATATTGGCTCCTTGTCATCTTCCCATCAGGCAGGCAGAGCTTCACCCTGAGTGCCTCAGGTGGCAAAGATAACAGGAGTAGCACCACCCACGGGCAACTCCCTGAGTCCTCCCACAGCAGAGATTTCCAGTCCTGCTCTCATGTCTCTCTCGGATATTGAGGAGGCAGAACAATAATTTATTTTTTTTAAATCAAATTCTGTGTCAGTAGGAGAAAATTGATTAATTGTCTGAATATTGAATGAAGATGAAACCACTGATGCAAACACAATGATGGAGATGATACTTTTTAGGACAATCCTTTGAGTGTTTGCCTTGCTATGTTTTTTCAACAATACAATAATATTTAAACTGACAGCATAAAAACATAAACATTTTGATATTCCTACTTTTTATTTTTGGTTAAACCATCTGAGAAGACGGGCTTCAAAGGAGGTGCAGTGCCTTTGGAAACCCCATATCCCTTTCTCTCATATGATCCAGTCTTTTCTGCCAGCTGCAAAACCTCATCTGGTTTTAAGGTCATTCCTGCTCCAAACTGTAAGCAGGAAAAGAGACTTTGGGAGGTCCCTCCCCAGCATAAAGGTGTTTGTGTGACCCCAGGATCCCATTCAGGGTCAAGTCTGGGGGAGCCCAGTTCCAAGGAGACACCATGACTGGCTGCACTCACCAGCACATGGGGGTTCTTCATAGAATCCCAGAATGGTTTGGGTTGGAAGGGGCACTTAAGATCATCTCCTTCCAACCACCTCCCATGGGCAGGGAATCATTGAAAGGAGAGGATTCACAAACCAAGCAATTTTAATCCAACTTTCCAGTACCATTTTTATCAGGTACAAAACAACAGTTAGAAAAGCTTTTCCTTTGACTTTTCTGTCTGTTCAAAACAAAAATGTGCCATCAAAAACCTCATCAAGCACTTCGTAAATTTAACTGTAGAGGGACATCAAAGATTCAGGGGGACCGCTCTGTGCTTGTTATTTCAGGTATCTCTGTGATTTTGCTTTGGTTGAAAGGGACTGGTGGAAAGAATTTGGTCCTTTCACCCCAAAATCTTGCAGCCTTTGGCCACCCCACACCAGCACAGCCTAACACATGAATCCTGTGAGACTGCAGGCAGAGCCAGGACAGGTGGGATGATGGCTGGTACCTGGATCATGGCTCCCAGGATCTTTCGTGCCTCCTGGTAGAGCCTCTCATCATCCCAGTGTGGATTGAGGCTCCTCAGCTTTCCAGCCAGGCGGTTGTGCTCCCGCACGAAGAGTGTGTGCATGCAGGCCAGCTCCAGCATCTCACTTGCACGGGTGTCACCTGGGAGGGGCATGCACAACACTGGAGTGGAAATGTCACACTGGGAAGCACACACAGAGAAGTTTTTAGATGTCTCAATATTTGTGTTGTGAAGAAAATGGGTAAGAAACACAGAGGAGGAGAAGGAAACCAAGATTGGACAAGCAGCAGGCACGAGCTGAATTTCTGCTGAGGCAACAAAAGCCAGGTGCTGTCCTGGCTGTGCTGAGAATCACTAAGAAGTGGGGAAAGTTTCAGTGAAGGGCTGGAAGCATAAACTTAAAAAGTTAAATATAAGTAGGTGTTCTCCAGGCTCCCATATCAGAGACATTTGGTCTCACAGCTCAAGAGAGAAATGCAAATGGACAGAGGGAAGTTGAGATGGCCAAGGAAGCTCTGAAAGTCAGATGGTCTCCTTCAAACCAGTTGAAACTGTGGCCAAAGCAAGGTGACAGTCACAAACAGGCACTCTGGAGAGTAAAAGGAAAAGCAAAATGAGTCAACTTTGGAAACTGCTTTTTGGAAACTTCCAAGAGCATCACAATGAAATATCAAATCCTTCTTCAAACATCTGGGGCAGGAAACACAAGAGCAAGCAGGTGATGAGAGTATAGACAAGCACTCCGAGAAAAGTAAATATGTCGTATTTAGTCCCCTTGTCCCACAGTAAATAGAGGGATTTGCTCCTGCACTTGGCACAGAGCCCTTTTCATCCACTCTCAAAGGCTGCCTGTGAGCGACTGCGGAAGGAGGAACAAAAGCAGCACTGTGAGGTTTCCATGAGCAGAATGCATCCAGACAGGGCTTCCAACAGAGCTCTGGGATGAAATGCTGAACCCTGGAAGGCAACTGCACATGTAAAACTCCCCCAGTTCTCAGGGACTGGAAGAGTCTCAAATAAGACACTGAATTTTCAAAGGCACTTCCGAAGCAGCCTGAACTGGTGGCTATAAAAGAATTGATGGGTCTGTTCCAGCCATGGGACAGGAACTGCTCCTTGCTGAGAGTCTGAGGGGGCCAGAAGCCTCTCCTGGGACGGATATGATACTCCTGCCTGATCTGCTGCTCACTGGGCACCTGCCTTTGGCTACAGGTCCTGTGTGGTCCTCACCAAGGAGAGACCTGCATGGAGCTGGGGGAGCAGGTGAGCATTTGGAACAACATGTGGGACAGGTGGATGCTGTTGGAGCCGGGAGGGAGCATTGAAACACCATGAGCTTTAAAGGAGGGAGCTGATGGATTCCAAGGACCATGGGGGTGTTCAGAGGAACTTTGGCCAGATGTAAAAGGGGCAAAGGGAACAGAAAGCAGCTCCACAGGTGATGAGATATGTCGTACCCTGAAGCTTTCTCCAGCAGCGCTACAAGCAGCCTGGTATGTCCAGAGCCAGCAAGAGCCAGCTGGGAAGTCCTGCTCTCCAAAAGAAATAGGCCAGGAAGTGAGACACTAATTCATGAGGTATATCAGAACCATCCCTCCCTGAGGTCCCACAGGCTTGTGGAAACACCCTGGTCCTCAGTAGCAGCACCAAGAGAAGGGAATAATGCTAAGGATCCCTAAGGTCAGTTCTGTCTCTGTGAGCTGGGGACAGGACATGGCAAAGGGCAGGAGTGGAGGAGAGGGTGGTGTCTGCACAGGGTTTTTGCTGGAGGGAAAGCTTGTCTTGGCTTTGGGAGCCTGTCTGGCTTTGGGAGCCCATGCCCAGGACCAAATGAGTTATTTTTGGGTTGAAGAAGGGGTTAAGGGGATACCAAAAGCATGACAAAGGATAATTGTAGCAGGAGGGTGATACACTGGCCTGGCTGGAGTGTTCTCAGTGCTCACTCAGCCTTCACAGTGGTGGGAACACACCTTAAAAGGCCACCTTGGTCTGGTATTGGCCTCATTCTCATTCCATCTGGGATCCAAGCTCCTCTCACAGTGCAGCAGGGACATCCAAAGGTTTCTTACTGTGACCCAGCACAACAGTTGCACACCTGCTCCCATCCGGCTGGGCCGGAGACAGCTGTGGAAGGACAAGTATGGTCCCAGCCATTGCCTCCAGGCCAGGCTGCCATTGTTGTGCCTGCTTGGCTCCATCATGGCGCTGGCTCCTAGGTCACTCTGGGCCCTACAATAGAGCTGCTAAGCATGGATGGGACACCTTCACTCCAGGTTTATCCACACAAAGAAGACTTGGAGATGGGGAAGACTTTCCTCCTATCTAACACAGCCTGTGTCAGTCTCTCATGATTTGCTACATTCCATTTTCTACTTAAATAAGAAAAACAAACATCTGAAGAAGTGAACTGGAGCTGGTGGAATTGCCTGCTCCAGATTCCAGGTTTGGGGGTGCAAGCACCCAACTCACCTGCAAGAAAACAAGGGATTCGAGCTGTCCCGCTGGCCTTGAGACAGGGCTCCTTCCTCATGGGACCGAAGGGCATGTACGCCCTGCCCCTGTCTGTGAAGTTGCGGTTCACAGCCAGGAGGCCCCTCCGGCTGCTGCGGTCCCGCAGCCGCTCGGCCACGGCCACCTCGCTGCCATAGACGGCGCTGCCGTCCAGGAATGAGGTGAGCGCGTTGATCTGCTCCCGCACCGCCCTGCCCCGCGTGCAGCTGGCAGCTGAGCGGAAGAAAGGGAGGCAATCCCTCCTGTTGGTGATTCGGGGGTCGTTGGGTGGGATCTGCAGATGGAGAAAAGGAAAATTGCTCAGTAGCTCAGGAGATAGAGCTAGGCTGGAGCCCTCTCGCAGGGCATAAGTATGCAGCATAAATCTTGAGATGAAGGGTCAGATTGACAGCTGAGATGCTGCTTTAGGAGCCCAAGTCCCAAACAGCCTGGAGACACCTAGATTTCCCTAAAGTCCTATGGATTCTCAAAGATTTTCCCCTGAAAATAAACATATTGCATTGCATCTTTCAGGCTCAGTTTTCTTATCTCCATATCTACACCACAGACAGCTGTCATCCAGAACCTGTGACCCTTTCAGCATTCTCAAATGCCTGTCAGGGAAATATTCAGTGATGTTCCATCCCATCATAGTTTTCCTTGAGAGGAACTAGGAGGACATGGGCAGCAGAACTTCAGAGGCAGGAGAGCAGGGCTGCAGGAGGGACATGGACATGATTTGGAGAAAAGGAGGCTCAGGGGGGACCCTGTGGCTCTGCACAACTCCCTGACAGGAGGGGACAGCCGGGGGGGGGGGGTCAGGCTCTGCTCCCGGGGAACAGGGACAGAAGGAGAGGGAACGGTCTCAGGCTGGGCCAGGGGAGGTTTAGAGCTGATATGGGAGGAATTTCTTCCTGCAAAGGGTGGTCAGGCCTTGGCAGGGGCTGCCTAGGGAGCTTTGGAGTGCCCATCCCTAGAGGAGTCCAAGGAAAGCCTGGACGTGGCACTCAGTGCTCTGGGCTGGGGACAAGATGGGAATCAGGCACAGCTTGGACTGGATGGGCTTGGAGGTCTTTTCCAACTCCAGTGATTCTGTGATCCACTGGAGCAGGGACCATGATGTGACTCTTGCTAATACCGTAGGCACTTCGGGAGATCTCAGCACTCCCTTGTTCTGTGCAAAGATCACTTAAGTCTTGTAGATTTTCTGGGGTGTTGACATACCCCAATGCCTGTCTGTGACATTTCCTGTTTTCCAGGCATCACCTCTGCTACCTTTGTAGTACAGCTCCAAAGAAAAACCACATTGCTGAGGGAGATGGGCAAATGCCTGGAAACCTGGCAAAGGCTGTGCCTATGCCTGTACCCAGCACTGGAACAAAACACTCCCACCACACAGAGTGTGGTCACAGAGTGCTCTGACCTCCTTGGTCTGTTTTGGGAGGATGTTCCTCCACGGCCAAGGGCCAGGACAGCCACCAACATTTCCTGGTCAGAAGGTAGATACCCTCTCCCTTCCTCCCCTGGAAGAAAGAAACTGCCTGTACCTGGATCGGAAAGCAAGGAGGCTCCTTGGCACAGCTGGTGTCACAGTCTATCTCTCCACCAAAGGGGACTCTGGCTGGGGTTTCTGGGCTAAAATCCAAGTCGTGGTCAATAAACTGGCCCCACTGCATGAACATGAGGGATCTCTGCTGGTCCATCTGCAGCCACTCCGGGGGGAAGCGTACAATCTCATTGGACACTTGTCGGACCTGCAGGGATGGAAGCAGAACACATTGGTGGGAAATGACGTGTGAATGGGTGCACCCAGTTGCGGGGTCACCTGCAAAAATTCCCAGGTCACTTCCTGCGCTTTGTAGACAAAAAAACCCATATCTGTGCATGAAGGTGTCACCATCACCAAGTGCCCTTCACTGTGCTGCTCTGGCTCTAGGCAGGGTTCTAGGCCTCCAGGCCAAGACTGCCCCTTGATGGACTTAAGAAAACAGCTAAGCAAGCCTGGGAAAGGGAGACAAATTTTAAAAGACCTTTTTTTGAATAGAAGTGCATTAAAAATAGCCCCAGGGAATTTCTGGAAGTTATCTCGAAGTCCTCCTCCATTCTCATCCCTTTCCCAGCCACCACAGTTCCTCCACCTTCATGTATTACTACAGAAAAAGTGGACACTGTGTTGTGGAGGAGGGTTAGGAAGTACAACAGATCCATGAACACTACCCCAGATCCTCATCAGAGCTGTTGTTGCACCAAGCTCAAGTGACCAGAGGCCACCTCACAGTATCCCTGCACACATTCAGGTGCCATGATAGCCACAACCCCTGCACTTCACCTACCCAGGGACCCCCACATACTATTTCTGGTCATACATCTTTTGTTCTGGGGATTCCCTGGCTAACTTTATCCTCTGGCATAATTACTTTTCAGGTAACAACAACTGCTGCAAACCAAATAAAAAAAAAGGCAAGTAAAATAATTTGGCTAAAATGCACTCAGTTTAAAAGAATATATTGTGTAATTTTGTATTCCTCCTGTGATTCTGCAGCAATCAGATTAATTTTCCTCTGCTTTTCCTGAAGGTACAGGACTTAAAAAGCATTCCTAATGGATCCTCCTGGATATTTTCAGACCATCACCCAGCTGCAGGGTGGTGATGATGAATGCAGTTCCTCCAACCTGATCCACAATTCCAGCTGGTGGATGAGCCCTTTGATCCCTGTGGCCTGTCCTAGAACTGACAGTTCCTAGTCCTGACACTTTGTTCTGAGACAGTTACAAACTTTACCAGCGGAAGTGGGAACCCAGAGAAACGCTTTCCTTCCGTCCACCCACGGGGCACAGACACACCATCCTCATATTCTGCTGGTAGCCACCTGGCCAGGGCTCTGTTGGAGGCTCCTAGGGTTGGGTTCCTCCTGTTAGAGGCAGTGGAAAAACGGCAAACAGTTGGAGCCAAGAGCTTGTGGATATGGAGATACATGGACCTTGGAATGGGAGCATGCCGTGGTTGGGGAACTGCTGCAGCTCTATAGGTTTGGTGCTATCAGTAAACCTTAGGATTAATAACAATAACAACAATAATCATAGAATTGTTTAGGTTGGAAAAGAACTTTAATAATCTGCCCCAAGCCTCAGCTTCTCCCAGGCAAGAACTCAGATGCCCCTGATGTCATCCAGACTGAAGAAAGGCCCTCAACCTCAGATTGTGGCTGGAAAGCAAAGTTGGAAGCTGAACACCCAGGAAAAGGGGAAGAACCTTGGAATGGAATTACCTATGGTCTCAAACAGAAATTGGAGAACTTGGACTGTGAGGTTACTGTGCTGGGTGGTTTTTTGAAGGTCATTACTGAAGATGTCCCAGCCCATGGCAGGGGGTTGGACTAGATGAACTTTAAACCTTTTCAAGATCGCTTCCAACACAAAGCATTCTGTGACTCTCTGACTGTAGTTTGATTAGACCATTAAAACATTCATTAGAGTATTAACATACTTTCTTTGGAGTGCATATCGAAAAAGTGTTCCGTGGTGGCCTCTCACCCACAGGGCGTGTAGCACTGCCCTGGGCAGGGGAGAGACAGAGCATAGCCGAGTCCACCTTCCCCAGGGCCTCAGGTCTGGATTGACGGTAATGGACCTGTCCTTATCCCAGAGCCCACATCCCCCTGCCTTCCCCCTGAAGTGGAAGGAGGCAGGAGGGTCTCTCCTTAGTTCTTATACAACCCCCTGAAGGGTAAAGCATCCTGTGGCAGGAAGAGCTGGCTGAGTTCCTTGCTCTGCCTCAGCTGCTCCCAGGAGCTTACCAGCTCTGTTTTTACAGGGAATGCTTCTGAACTGTCCCTATAAAACACCCCATGCTCAGCATCTTCCCATGTCTCCCACATTCCCCATTCCAGCCATGGGAGGTGCCCGAGGTGCTCTTCCAGCCCATATGCCCAGATTTCCTCCCACACACAGTGTGGGGCAAGGGGATGGCTAGATCATGATCAGATCATGGATTTAGGTCAGGAAACCCTTGGAGACCCTGCCAAGGGGCAGGGCCAGACAAAGAGTCTGTCCCCAACATGGAGCTCCTCTTGTTTCAGCAAAGAGCACAACACCAAAAAACTTCCAAACAGCTCCACATATACTAGGAAATACTGCTGAGTGTGAAACCCTAAAACAAGGTGTCTATGTGGATCATCCTTGGGGAAGTGGGTCTACTTTTGGGGGGTGCATCCATCCATAGAATAATTTAGGTTAAGCACCAGCCCAGATCACTGAGCATCACATCCAGTCTTTCCTTGGACACCTTCAGGAAAGGGGACTTCACCAGGCCCCTGGGCAGTTCCAGTCCCTGACCACCCTTTCCAGGAAGAAATTCCTCTTGATGTCCAACCTGAACCTCCCCTAGTGCCACTTGAGGTCATTTCCTCTCCTCCTGTCCCATGCATCCACCCATGCATCCACCCATCCCCCTCCTGACACAGCCCCTCACCTGTTGTTGCACTCGCCAGTGATGGTTCTGTAGCCAGAAGATGTACAATTTATTTTCTTATCCTGCTTGTCACATCCAGTGGCCTTGAAAATCACCTCCACCTGAGCTGGAGTCAGCAAGTCTGGCAGGGAACAAGGGAGAAAAAACATGCCGGAACACACTGGCTTTGCTGGGTTTGCTCAGGAAAAGGTTTTACTGTACCCTTGTACCTGTACCTAGAAACATCTGCACAACCACAATATGCTCTCATTTAAATCTTCCTGCTTGAAGACCTGTCAAGGATTCTCTTTGAGCAGCAGATGCTTTTTGCTGGCTTGGAAAGCATCAAATCCAGCAAAGCTGTGGTCAGATCTTCCTTACAATCACATATTAGGCTCATGCAGCAGCAGAAGGGTTTTCTAATATTGTCACTTCCTCTCCTCTCCCTTTTTATCTCCACTGTAAAATGCAGTCACAGTCATCCTGGGGACTGTTACAAGTTTTTCCCCCTGGAAGCAGATCCCAGTGTGTGTCACCCCTGCTCAGAGCTGCCTGGAAAAGAACCATCCTGTGTGTGCTCACCAGGGCGTTGTGCTTTGCTGTGCACGTTTCCCTTTGCAGGGGAGCTAAGTGGCAGAGCTCAACAAGAAAAGTCTTACAGAATCAAAGAATCATGGAATGATTTGTGTTGGAGAGACCTTAAAGACCATTTTGCGCCAAGGGCAGGGACACTTACCCAGGTTGCTCCAACCTGGCCTTTGACACTTCTAGGGATAGGGCAGCCACAGCTTCTCTGAACAACCTGTGCCAATGCCTCAGCACACTCCCAGTGAGCAATTTCTTCCTAAAATAAAATCCAAATCTCTCCTCTATTAGTTTAAAACCATTTCCTCTTTTCCTGTCACTATCCACCTATGTAAAAAGTCTCTCCCTCTTCTTTATAAGCACTTTTAGGCACTGGAAGGGGCTTTAATGTCTCCCCAGAGCCTTCTCTTCTCCAGGCTGACTCCCAGCTCTCCCAGCCTGTCTCCATAGGGAAAATGCTCCTTCTTGGCTCTTGCTGCTCACTTCATGTCCTGTCCCTCGGAGGTTTCCTGGTCACTGCTGCCACCAACAGTCTGGGTTACAGCATGGTTTAAAAAGTCAATGGGCAGGTGGGTGAGAGGCAGCAGCCAGGTGGCCCTTGCAAGGCTCTGTAGTGGTGCTGGAGCATCCTGGATGGAGAGGCTGGTGCTGTGCACGGCCAGTTCTGTCATCACCTTCCATCTCATCCTGTCCTGGAGCAAAGCCAGAGCACCCTATGATGTTGCTTATTCTGCCAGTGCTTTCCAGTAATGTTGGGAAAGTGTTTGAGGCCAGGCTAGAAGAGGCTTGGAGCACCCTGGGACAGTGGAAGGTGTCCCTGCCCATGGCAGGGGTGGCACTGGATGGGCTTTGAGGTCCCTTCCCACCCAAACCATTCCATGATCTCCATGAGTTCATATTTATATGGCAGGAGTCCTCCCTGAGTGTCCCTGAGCTGTTCCTCTCACTGGCCCTGATTTACCTCCTTCTCTCGGCAGCCTGGCCTGGCCTGACTCCATCTCACAGAGGATGTTGCTCCTCCAGACACACACTGAAATATCCTCTCACATCTCCCCATTCTGTGTTTGGTGACATAACTTCAGTTCTGTCTGAGGTCTGGCTGAAGAATTGCATTCCTTGGGGCCAAGCTGCTGGGAGTCATCTCTAGGTCTGGTCATTTCCTACTCAGGCAGCAAAATATCTACCAAAGCCTTCCAAGCTTTGACCCTTTGAAACATGAACCTCAATATGGCAGGAGGAGCCAGGGAACTGCACAAAACACTTTCACTAACTAAAAACTCCCCAAATAATATTTAAGATGGAAAAAGAGCCCAGAAAAACAACTCAGCATCACTGCAGCCACACGGGAGAGAGTTGTCACAGCCCATCACAACCCCCTTTCCGTCCCTCCTCCAAAGCTCCAGTGACCAAGCCCTGTGTCTTCCTCCACTGCCTTCCTCCCAGCAAAGGGGGATCCTACCTGTGACATTGAAGTTCCCCCTCACAGCACATTGCAGCCTCTCTTTGAGCAGGCTCAGGGTGGTGTGCAGATAATCCGCTGCCCGGACAGCCAATCGTGTCCCCTCCACTGGCTGCTTGAAGTATCTCAGGAGCTCTGCTGGGGTCAAGGCATTGTTCTGCAGGTTCTTCTTTATGCTGCAAGGGACAAGAAACCAAAATCTGAATGGGGCAGGGAAGCTGCAGATGCACACCTGAACATCAGGCATGGCACATCCCAAGTCTGAACTGCTGGAGAAAGTCACTGGGAGAGGCCAGGGCTGCTCCCAGCCCCCTCCACAGAACAACAGGGAGACATGCAAGGAGGGAGTTTCTGAAACTGCCCAGCTCCACCTGCCAGAAGGCAAATCATATCCATGAGGCACCAAAGCTCACTCAGCTCTTACCCAGATCACCAATATCTGTCACTGTCTGGAGGCCTCAAATGTCTACAGGTCACCCTGTCCTAAAGCTGCTGGTGCCTCCTCTCAGCTGGAGAGTCCCCAGGCCAGGGAGGGGATTCAGAGTGTGGCTGCTGGCAGAGGACAGGTATGGCCTGGTAGGAAGCTGGACACTCCCAAAGCACAGTTGGGAGTCCCACAGAATGTCCTCACTGCAACGTCCAGCTGTTTGTTGCATCCATGGGAGGCAACCACTGTAAATAAGCAGGAGCATGTGCTGGTCTCAACTCAGGGCTCCTGCTCAGAGCAACAGAGCCCAGCAACAGCATCAGGTGCAGCTGTGAAGGTGGGAGGCCCTGGCACAGGTTGCTCAAAGAAGCTGTGGCTGACCCAGCCCTGGAAATGTCCAAGGCCAGGCTGGACAGGCTTAGAGCACCCTGAGATACCTGAAGGTGTCCCTGCCCATGGCAGGGGTTGGAACGAGATGAGCTTTAAGCTCCCTTCCAACCCAAACCACTCTGTGATTCTGTGATTCTCTGAAAACTGAGCTGGGACGAACAGCACAGAAGAGGTCACGGCTCTTGGTGACCCAACAGAGTGGTGTCCAATCAAGGTGAGCAGACAAAAGCTGAATGACAGCCCGTGGTGCTCCCGCAGTTCCCCACCCCGTGGTCCCTGTGCTGGGGGGAAGAGGAGAGGCAGGTGAAGCTACAGTGCAGGAGAGGACAGGAGACAGGGGCAGGGGACAGGAGCAGACAGGGGATAGGGGACAGGAGAAGGGGACAGGGGACAGGAGCAGGGGACAGGAGAAGGGGACAGGGGACAGGAGCAGGGGACAGGGGACAGGAGCAGGGGACAGGGACCCGCCACACCCAGCCCGGCTCTCACCGGTCCCGTGTGCGCTTGTAGGCAGCATCCACCAGCTGCCGGGCCTCGGCCACGCTGCCCAGCAGAGACGTGTCCGACAGCTCCAGCGGCACATCTGAGCAGGGACAGGGAGAGCAGAGGTGAGGGTGCTGCAGGGGGCACCTCTGCGCCTCCAGCATCCGGGGATTGGACACAGCAGTGCTGGAGGCAAGTGCTGCTCACTCTCCACAGATCTGCATATAAATGTATTTCTCAGGGGAGTTTGAGAGTCTTTCCTGGCCATGAAGAGAATTCCTCCATCAGTAGAGGCTTCAAACAACTGCAAACAGTGAGAGGTGCAGGCACCATCCATCCTGCCCTTTCACAGCATTTGAGCAGGGTGCCCAGAGCAGCTGTGGCTGTCCCATCCCTGGCAGTGCCCAAGGCCAGGCTGGACAGGGCTTGGAGCAGCCTGGGACAGTGGAAGGTGTCCCTGCCCATAGCAGGGGTGGAATGGGGTGAACTCTAAGCTCCCTTCCAACCCCAACCATTCTGGGATTCTCTTATTCTATAAGCAGCTCGATTTCCCCACGGCTTTCCCCAGTCCCTCCTGCAACATCCTGCCATTTTCACTGGTCCCCTTCCTGTCCTGTGGGGAGCTCCCAAAATGAATTCCATCTCCATAATTTGCCGGCTGTGGGTCACAGAAAGGGAGGGGACAGGCCCCAAGGGCTTCTCTGAGTGACAGCACTATCCTACAGTTTCCAGGAAAGAGGAAAACTTAAGAAAATAGCACAAAGGGATCAATAGCTCCCAAATCTCCCCAGTTTCTTTTAAATATCTTTCTAGATCAGCCCAGAGCTGAGCTCTTGGACAATCCTGATAAGAAAAATTATTGCCTGGACCACCATTTGAGATAAATGAAAAGCCAGGCATGTGCTTTTCATGAGGATTTGACATTGTAAATTACCAAATGGAGGTCTCTGTATGTTTTGGAGCAGTGATTCAGGGCTGGAAGAGGGGGAGTAGCTGCCCCATCCCCACACTCCACAGGCCCTGATAGCTCTCTCAGGTGCTGGCACAGGGAGGGAGACCCTGGTTCCATGGGCATGGACCAGTGCTACAAACTGATCTCCTTTTACCTAATTTTAAGGAATCAGGCAGGATGTGAACTAGCAAAAACCTAAAAGAGCCAAGTGGTGCCACAAGAGGTACAAACTGTGCTCCTTCTGGCACATTTTCAGGGCTGTGCTGCGCTGCTGAATGACAGGCTTTTCCAGATACAGCTTTATCTTTCCCACTCAGAAAATCCCCTGATCTGCAAAGCCTGAGGGAGGAACAATACCATAGGAAGAGGATACAGATGCCTGGAACAGGCTGAGGATCATCAGCGACTCCAGGAAGCTTTCTGCCTTCATGCCTGCAAAGAAATGTAAGTGAAGAAGACCAGGAACACGTGGACGCATCAGGAAGGTCCATGCAAGGTGGAGGATGTTGTCAAGGGAGCTCATGGAGCATCCCTTCCCAGTGAAACGTTTCCAGGAGGGAATGCACTCCCTGGGAGGTTCCATCAGTGCCATGTGGCAAAAGAGCAGCCTCCTGTCCCAGGGACTGCCGGCACTAGTGGGAACTGGTGCCACTTGGGACTTCGGGGGCAGCACAAAGGGACCAGAATCTGCTGCCTGGGCAGCACACAGAGCATGCAAGGGAGAGCTGGTGAGGAAGAAGGAAGAGTCAGGACAGCACAGCAGTCCTCTACACCTCTATTTCTCTGCCTTTAAATTCCAAGAGCCCTCCTTGCAAGTAGTCATGTCACACAAGATGTCACATGAAAACATATAAGGACTCTATTATCTCGGTTCCTGATTAGCCTGGGATTGAGGATATTCAGATTAGAAGTTACACCAAAAGTTTGGAGTAAATAATACTTCAATATTTAGAATGTTGCTACAAAAATCAGTATGAGTGAACTGTTTGTGTTCCTCAATAGAGCCAGAGTGAAGCCAACCATGAGCTGGGTATCACTCTATCCCCATAATCCTGTAATTATAAAATACAGCATTTATATTTGTGTTTTAATGGTAATTTATTCAGTTATTACCTAGCTGTTCCTTTAATATGGGCTGTGGAAGCAATGGGAAGTATTTAATAGCCGTTTATTAGATGTTTGGGATGTTTTTCCCAAAGCTGACCCCCTCACCTCCCAAGGCTGCTCCAAGCAATCAGCTCCCAGAAGGAGCCTAGAGCTGTGGGCTGGGCACCCACTGTGAAGCTGCCTCAAAGGCGCACTGAAATGCCCGGCTAAGCCCCGTCCCTGCGGAGGAGCCCCCGGCGACAGCAGCACCGCACTCTGAGCGCTTCCCGGCGCTCCAGCCGCGCCCGGTTCCAGGCGAGGGTGGAAGCAGCGGGAACCGCAGAGCTCAGCCCCAAATCCCCAGACCCACCCTCGGCAGAGAAACAAACTCTCCACAAAAGAAAAGCGGCTGTACCTAGGCCACATTCTCACCTGCGATCATCCACCACCTCCTTCCCGCCCGCGGCTCCTCCGAGCCCGCTTTGCTTTTATCTGCCCGGCGTTATCAGCAGGGGCTGCCCCGGGAACTCCCCATTGGGGGCGGCCAGGCCAGTACAGCACTCACCGCCCACCCCCAGTGCTCGCAAATAGATACACAGCCTGATGCTTCACCGGAGCTTTTCCGGGATTTTGAAGATGGATTCGTGACTTCTTTGTGCTGGTTTGAGAGTCTTGAGCCCTTCCGGGGGTGTCTTCCAGGGACAAGGTTCCTTCTCCCATGGTACTCTTCATCCTCTACCACTTTTGAAGGTCGAAACGACGCCTTCACGTCTACTCCCGGAGACACCTGCAGTGCCCAGCACTCCCCATCCCACCTCCTGACATGCTCTGCCCCATACCCCTGGGGGTCCAGGAGAGCTGCTCTTTCTGTGCAGAAGGAGGCACTGGGATGATGGCTTGAACACTTCAGCTACTGGTCTGGAGCACGGGGCAGCCCAGGTGGTCTGGCCCCTGTCCAAAGTGCTGTTGCACCAGGAGCTCAGCTGGCAAACATCTCCTCTGCTGCAGGCCAAAGCCCTTTTCCCAGAGCAAAAGCATCTGATGAAACATGCTAGCATGCTGACAGGGCAAATGGATACTGCCGGATCAGTGAGGGATGTATTTGAGCATGGAGGTGTACAGGGAAGCTGAGGAGCAACTGCTCAGCTCCTCCTCACTGCACATTGCAATTGTGTTTGTCCTCATGGATCAAAACATCCTTGGATAAGCAGCACAGACCTCCTGCCAGGGCTCCCCAGGGCTGCTTGGATGAAGGTATTCACCTGGACTCTGCCCTGCATGGACACCCTCCACCCCAGGACCCACAGTAGATGTGGAATGGTACGGGTGGTGCAGTGCCTGTAGCAGTGATTCTGAAGGTGTGTCCATCCCCAAAGTTGGGATTCACCATCCCCATCCCCAAAGCTGCCTCCTTGCAAGTGGAGTCATGAACTGATGCTGGTCCTGGTCCTTTAATGTTTTAAAGAAAATCAGCAAAGCAAATTACAAATCTTGCAGTGATGCACAGGTGAGGCTGGTCCTGTTTGCAGACTGGTTTTGACAACCTGGAGGGAAACCACCTGGAGCCCAAGAAAAAAGCTGGATTTTGTCAGTTTGGAGGGAAGAAGGCTCTGGAAGCCTTATTCTTGACTTTGACTGTCTCATGGAAGGGTGGCAGAGCAGGCGTAGCTGCTCAGAGTGCCCAGGGATGGGGACAAGAGGCAATGGCACGTGGTACTGCCAAGAAAATTCCCAGCAGATGTAAGAAAACACCCATGATAGTGAAGTGCTGGGGCAGAGCCCAGAGCAGAGGTGGGGCCTGCATCCCTGGGGATAATGCTCTCCTGAATGAGACCCTGAGCAACCTCCCCTGGCCTTCAATGTGACCCTGACCCAAGAGACTCAGAATGTGCCTCCAGCCCCCCAACCCCTTTCAGTGTGTGAGACAGAAGCAGAGTGTCTGCTTGAGGTCCCAGATTCAGCACCAACCCCAGCTCTAGCTCCAGCACCAGACCAGATCCAGCTGTAGCTCCAGAACCAGCAGTTTGCACAACAGAGACCACAGCACAGCTCTTGTGCAAAGGGGCAGAGCTGGTGGGTTTGCAAAGCCATGGACTGAGTCCCTCCCCTGCTGTGTCAGCACCAGATAGAGAAGGATGAGGATTTTTCAAAGGCTATGGACAGTTAGTGCATGTCAGTGCTGATAAACGTGTTTCACAATGAGGAACTTAATTCAGAGAATCACAGAATGGTTTGGCTTGGCACAGACCTTACAGACCATCCCATTCCACTCCATGCTTTTGGTAGGGACACCTTGCACTATCCCAGGCTGCTCCAAGGCCTGTCCAGTCTGGCCTCGGGCATTTCCAGGGCTGGTGCAGCCACATCTTCTGTGGGCATCCTGTGCCAGAGAAGTCATTTCTTCTTCACAGGGAACAACTCCTTCCCAATATCCCATCTGTCCCTCCCCCTTGTCCTGTCACTCCACACCCCTGTCCCCAGTCCTTCTCCAGATCTCCCGGAGCCCCTCTGGGCTCTGTAACAGTCTCTGAGGCTTCCCCGAAGCCTTCTTCTCTCCAGGTGAACATCCTCAGCTCTCCTAGCCTAGCTCCAGAGCAGAGATGCTCTAGCCCTGGAACAGCTCTGGGGCCTTCTCTGGACTTACTCCAGAAGCTCCATATCCTTCTGCTGTTGGCCCCAGGGCTGGAAGCAGCTCTGCAGGTGAGGTCTTACCTGAGCAGGGCAGAGGGGCAGAATTCCCCCCTCCCCTTCTGCCCACAGTGGGGTATCAGCCCAGGGCACAGAGGGTTTCTGACACACATGGCTGGGGTACATCCATGGCAGGGGTTTGGAGCCAGATGACCTTAATGCCCCTCCCAGCCCCTGCCATTCTATGATTCTGTGTTGAGCTTCTCATCCATCAGCACCTCCAAGTCCTTCTCCTCAAGGCAGCTTTCCATCCATCCATCCATCCATCCATCCATCCATCCATCCATCCATCCATCCATCCATCCATCCATCCTCTTCCCACATTGTACTTGAGCTTGGGATTGCCCCAGCTCCATGTAGGACCTTTTACTTGGCCATGTTAAGTGTCATGAGTTTTGCACAGCTCCATCTCTCCAGTCGTTCATGGATGCCCCACTATTCCCTCCAGTGTGTGACCCCACACAGCTTGGTGTCATCAGGACGCTCACTGCCCAGGGTGCCCGTGAGCCCCTTTATCACTGGAAAAGATGTTAAACACACCAACTCCTACATCAACCCCTGAGAAACACCATGCCACACTGCTCTCAAAAAAATATTTGTTCTCTGCTTCAGAAACAATGGAAGTGGGGGGTCATGAGATGCTTTGTCCCTTGAATGTTTACTTTCCCTGAAGACTGTGACCCTGCTCCCAAATCAGGGTGAATGGGAAAGGCCACAGGCCTGGCTGTGCCTTCTGGTGAGCACCAACACAATAACCAAGCACTTGTATTCAGAGATCACATGCTGCTCACCTGGAGAATGGAAACAGGAATATATTGATGCCACCAGCAGCTCCCCCAAGCAGAGAGATGCCATCCACACCTGGACTGTGGCACAGCGATTGGAAGCAGAAGATGCATAGCAGAATATCTGGGTTATATCTTTATTTTACCCCCTTTTTTGTTTGCTTGTTTCTTGTAGCCTTTCAAGTTTAGCTATTACAGCTTGAAGCTGCTAACATTAAATCTTTCTCATGGAGACTTCTCTGAGCTTTGCTGTAAAGCC
This sequence comes from Cinclus cinclus, assembly GCF_963662255.1. NCBI lineage: Eukaryota > Metazoa > Chordata > Aves > Passeriformes > Cinclidae > Cinclus > Cinclus cinclus. The sequence continues at coordinate 10,674,514 of NC_085067.1, read as the reverse complement.
TGTCTGGTGTTGGGGAACCAGCTGAACTAGGGAGATTTTGCTGAATGATGGGTCTGGGTCTATCACAGCAAAATTTACAGAAGATGGAGACACAACACAAACTTTGTGGTCCCAGGGACTCAGGTGGGCAGGGAGGATGGAAGCACCAGGAGGGAGGCAGGCAGGCACTGGCTTCAAGGAGCCTCTGGCTCTGGGCACACCCCAGAATGTTCCAGTGGCTGCTTTTCTTCCTAAAGGTTTTGTTCTTCAGTTAATCCCCTGAGGAACTGATAAAAGCAACGACAGTTTCTTTCAAAAGACCTTCAACAACTCACTTAAGAAACTCTAGTTGGTAAATTCAGTTAGAACAGCAACGACTTCCTCCATGGGAGGACAAGCTGAAGATAAAGCTCTGGGTTGCTGATGAGTTTCATCACTGAGGCTGCTCCAGAAGCCATGCAGACTCCAGTAGAGCTGCAGCACTTCATAATTTTAAACCCTTTAGTCTATCCTCACCCTGACTCCCACCCACCACAGGACGTGATGCCTTACGGTGTTATCAACATCGTCATGGAATATTTCTCTCTAGGGAGCAGCAGCTTTCCAAACAAGTCCTTCCTGTCAGCAGACTCCTGCAAGAATCCCTTCAAAATCCCAGAGTGACCTCTGGCACCTTGGCTGGATCCCCAGAGGCTCCAGGTGCACACCCCTGACCCAACACTTGCACACCAGTGGTGCTGGGAGCACAGAGGTGCAACACAGGCACTCTGGGCAGCCTCATGCCCACATGCCCTCCCTGGTGTCCTGCATCCCCATGACTGCCACCTCAGCCCCTGCCCTCACCTGGCACCTGGGGCATCCACAGCCACATGTGTCCCTCTGAGAAGGGGACATCCTCAAGGTGCAGGTGGTTGGTATAATTTCCCTACAACCCCCGGAAGAAGCATCATTGAATCTTTGGCTTTTTTAAGGAAAACATATTTTTGTGAAAATAGACTTTATTGTAATAAAATTTGATATTAAATAAAAACATACCATACCACCACCACTCATGGCCGCTGTGCTGGCACCACTCAAGGAGCTCATGGAACTGCCCTGCTCAGAACAAGGACCCACTGGAACATGCAGAGAAAGAAACATGGGGAGGGACAGAAACCACAGCATACAAAACCCTCCATGCTTGGACAGGGCTGTGTCTCAACTGCAGGAACACTTCATCTCCTACAAAAACAGTGCAAGCTGTCCAGCCCCAGCCCTGCTGTCAAACACTCTGGTTTGGGAGCAGCTCACGGACACAGCTGAACAGAACCATGGAGAGAGGCAGATGGACAAATAAATAAATATATAGGTAGATAAATAAATAAATTAATCAATCAATCAATTTATAAATAAATAATAAGGCGGAGTCCCCAGCCAGTGCTGTGGTCAAGGTGAACCAGGCAAGAGCAACTGACAGCAGCCCACCCCCACACTGAAGAACTGATCCCTGCTAGGGCATCGCTCCTTCCTCCCTGGGGATCCTCGTGCTGGAAGCTGACTGAGGCAGTGTGGGATGCTCCGAGGCACAGCTGCGCATATTTACAGGGTTACAGTACAAATAAGAACTCACTCATCAGCCCAGAGACAGCAAAGGGGAGTCACAGGAACAGTAAAGTGCAAGTTTTCTTTGCAGGAAGTAAAGGAGTTGACATAACCTCCTTTGGAGCAGAAAAATACCATGGTGTGGAGTACAAGGGATCTCTCCTAAGGGGCCAGGGCTTTGCTGGGAAAAGCCAGTTAGCTAACTTACAGCCAGAATATAATCCTTAAATTAAAATATTTACAGGGAACTGATGCACTGAGGGCTGCATGGAACAGGACATGCTGGATCCCAGAGCTCAGCCCTCACACCCCAGAGCCACTTTTTCCCCAAGGTCTCTCAGCTCCCACACCCTCCAGAGTTTTCTCTATTCAACACATACTTCCTCTCTATGAAACTAATCCACTTAGAGCAGAGGGCTTCTCCTGAACTCAGTCTCTGGGGCTGTGGGGCAGCCTGGATAGAACACGCTTTGTTAGTTTTTCTTATTGGACCCAAGTTTTCTGAAGATGTTTTTCCCTTTGAAAAAGAAGCCTCTCTTCTTTTTGCTCTGCCCAGGTGCATCACTGCAGGTGTGGAGGGCCAGTGATGCCTGCTCTGGACACTGCATGCCTGGGACAAGGCAGGAAGGTGCTGGCAGAGGAGGAGATGGAGAGGAGTCGCTCTGATCAACAGATCCATCTGGATTTAGCTGGGTGGGAGAGAGAAAACAAAAGACAAAAGTACCAGTTAGAGCTGCTGAAGGAGATCACACCAACATAAACCTCAGCCAGAGAATCTGGCCTTCTCCCCTCTATGCAGGTGCGGTTTCACTTAGGAAGCTTCCAATGCATTTAAATTTTGTACCTACAACCCAGACCCTTCCTTAGCTAAGAAATCCTGAACCTCCTGATCTTTGGGCTAAGAACTGGACAGCAGCTAAGAACAGCACAAAAGACCCACTAAGGACATGGTGAAAGATGCTGTTCCACAGTTAAGTGGAGCATCTCCTGAGAACATGGATGGAGAAAGGTGCTGATGGATCCATGGATGCCTCAGCCATGGAGCCTGCTGGGATCCCAGCATGTTCTGGGACAGAAGCCAGGACATTAACAAAACCAAATTTTGTAAGAACAAGTGTTCTGCAAGACCTCCAGAAGATCAAGGAGACTACCTAAGCCCTGAGGCTTCTCAACAGTGGCCATGGTAGGAAGTGGAACTGGGGGTCCTGCAAGGCTGCTCAGCATGCAGCAGATCCAGAGGCAGGACAGGCAGAAACCCAAGTCTGGTGCTCTGCAGTAGAACCCATGGAGCAGGACACAGAGAAGTCTTGGATCAAGTAGCACACAGGAATGTTCCTGAGCACCTGAGTGTTGGAGACAGTCAGAATTGGGACCCACCAGTCTCAAATAATGCTGTTCCATTTGGAAAAGGCTTTTGGAAATGAGAATGTGCCCTAGTCCTGGGCTCAGCTTCCCCTTCAAAGCATTGAGAGGTCAGTTCCTAGTAGCAACCTTCCTTCCACAATCTCCTCACCAGTCTTAGGCATCCAGCCAGTGAAAATTACCAATCTGGCAGCTATCAAGCTATCCCAACAGGCTGGGAAGTTCCTCAGGGAAGAGGCTCTGAGTTTCTGAGGCTAGGAGAGCCTTAGTCTAACTGCCTTCTCTTCCACACAGCTTTCACAAACCAGCAGCTTCCAAGCTCCAGCTGTAGATCCTGTCTTGGCATTACTCAAAACAGAAGGTGAGAGTGGCTGGAGCTGTGCCAGGAAAGAGTCCTCTGGACACTGGAACATCACACCCTCATCATCCCTCTACCTGGGCCCCACTGAGTCCCTCACAGGTCTGCAGCAGCCATGGCCCCCAGAGAGAACGTGAGATGGTGACAGTGGCAGCAGGACCCTCTGCCTGAGGTGGAGGCACTCATGAAGATCAGATTCCAGCAGGAACTGTGTGAGGATCCCAGCTGCCCCTGGGCAAGACTGGATGTGCCTGGTCCTGGTCTCGCTCTGTGTCCAGGGCAAGCAGCTGAATAAGGCAGCAGCAGAGCCCATAGCATTGCTTCTCTCACTCCAGCACAGCCATGCTCATGCCCTGTGAGGACTTGAAATAAAGGCTCCTGTGCTAATCTGGTCTGCTGCAGGAGTGAAGCCCTTCTGGTCCAGGATGAGCACAAACCTCTGTTCTGGGTCAGACTCAGCATCTACAGTACTCATGGAGCCAGTCCTGAGCGGGCAGGAGCACAGGGAGTTCCATCTTGGAGTGAATTTGTGACCCCTCCCAACTCCACAAAGCTGAAAGTCAACTTTTGCCTCACAGCAATCACTGAGCTGTGCCAGTGTGATTGGCCTCACCCTTACCTGAACTACAGAGAGGAGCTGGAACTCCTCTCTGCCTCTCTACGACAGTAACCAATCCCACCACTGACTTTTCCCGAGCTCACACTCTCTGCTCACCTGAAAACGTTGCTTTCCAAGGCACTCCTGGAACACTCCAGATGTGCAGCCCTGTGCCCTCAGGCCAGCTGCAGCCCAGAACATGCTGCAGGATGTCACACGTGCTGACGGATGGCCCAGGCTGGCCCTTGGGAAAGCTGCACTCTGCCTGCACAGTCCTCTCCAACCAATGCTGCAGCAGCAGCTGCAACCTGTCTATCCTGGCAGCTCCCTTGTTCAAAGAACAGCACTTGGTGCTGATAAGCCCAGTGTTAGTCAGGTCTGAGGAGTCTGGGAGTAAACCCGAATAAATCCAGATGAAGCATTTGCAGCCAGAAATGCAAGATTTATGGAGGCAAAGAGAAAAAGCCAGGCAAGTGCTAACTTAGAGCCCTCTCTCTTAGCTGGGAGCAAAAGAAAGAATCCCCAAGTTCTGTTCCAGAAACTATTTATGATTTGTGCAACAAGGAATCCTTGGGTAAAATGCCCAAAAGCACTGGGCCAGCACCAGAAGGGGCTCACCAACACTCAGGGAGTGATGTGGGAGGTATGTAAAGGCCCCTGTGCAGCCAGAGCAGTGGAGGCTCTGTCCATGCACCATTAAAAAACACTTTTTGGGTAAATAAAGGTGGAACAGTTTCAGGACAGACCTGAAAGTGGCCCCACAATTTCTCCTCAGAGGTCTCCATGTGGCAGGAAAGCAACAGAACCAGCTTACAGATTCATGTGGTAAGAGAAAAATCGTACTAAATTTGGGGGTTCTTCTCTAAGGAAAACAAAGGAAAAAACTGCTCTGTCAAAATCTTCCCACAAGTTATTAAGAGTGATAAACACAAGAGTGATGTCAGTTTTCAGGGGTGGTTTCAGTGCTCTCTCAGATGTTACTGATTAATGTAATTTCTGGAAAACAAACATTTGAAACTAAAGAAAACAAGGACTGCTCCTGCTGGCCCCCAAAACCAGGGGTCTCACCCACCCAGCCCCAGAACAATTATCCACACAAGGTCGGTTTTAGGGACTAAATGTTACTATTTTCTTATATGGATGGTGGGCAGGGGTTTTTCAGGACTATTCTCAGGAAGGAGTAAAATCCAGAAGGAAAAAAACCCAGGCTGAACAAGGAGTTTGCTCAGCCTGCGGAGGGTCTTGCAAAGGCCAAATGATGCCTTGGCTGTTGATGTGAACAGAAGGGCCAAGCTGAATTACAAAGAAGGTCCTTCCCAAACCTGAATATCCAGCACAGTCCCATCCTGGTCCCCAAAATCACCAGATAATTGTTCCAACCAACTGCACACTTCATGTGCTGAATGGTTTGCCTTTACCACAGAACCCCGGTGGCAGTGAAAGGACTGACATCAGATCTGAAGGCGGATTTGCCACCATGGCCCCAAACCATGGTAAACCTGGCAAACTACAAAGAAGAAAAGAAGCCAACTCCAGGCGCAGGAGCCTTGAGGCGCTGGGCTGGGTGGGAGGTTGAAGGTCTCACACACTTACATGGTTGCTCTATGTATCATTCATATCTATCACTGCACTCTTCTCTTCCTCATTCTCTGAAGAAAAGAACCGTCCCGGGTGCATAACACAGGCAGAAATAAATACATGAAATCAATTAGAATCAAACACTTTCTGAAGGTGCTTTATAATCAGTCTTTGACAGAAACTGCATGTTACTGATAGAAAAATATTCCATCAATAGGAACAGCATTAATGCAGCTGCTCTGAGCTGGTAAGCATGAGTGTTTGGGGCCCTGGCTGTGACGAGAACCTCCTGGATCCTTCTCTTTGTGCGGTTTTTGTTTGTTTATTCTAATCCCCATATGTTGTCAGTTTGTAAGTTCAATTGCTTCACCTTTTCGTTGCCAGCATTTTAAGATTTACTCAGAAATAATTAAAAATTATCCACCTTCCCCAGTTCAATTTGAAAATAAATTGTCCTTATTCTCAAGCCTTTGGTAGGGCACCAGGGAGAAGGGAAGTGTGCGGAACAGGTAAGGTAAGAACATCACATCCAAGAAGTTACAAGTGATTTAAAAATCACTCATGGAGAAACTTCTGTTGCAACTGGAACAAGCTGTAACAGCCCAAAGCTCTGCCATGGTGCACACACTTCCCCCCCTGAGGTGCCAGGGCTCAAGCTGGGACTGGAAATTTGCAGGGAGCCTGCTCTGCTAACAGCAAATTGAACAAGCAAGCTTTCCTTAACTCTGTGGGGTGAAAGTGCTACAGGAATTTGGAAAGCTTCAGGCATGGCTGTATCACTGGGAGAGTTCATTGCAGCTCAGACACAGAACAAGTCTGTTTTACAGGAGGTACTTCTTCTGCCTTCACCATGAGGTTTTCTGCCCACAGACTGGGATGCTGGGATTGCTGTGACAGTCAAAACCACCATGAGGTCAGGTTCTGTCTCCTCAGGAATCATGAAACACACTTCAATGCAGTTAGTCAATAATAGCAGTCTGGCTCTGAGTAAGGTAAACATATCACTTTTAACAGGATTGCAAAGCACAAGTGGGAGGAGTGCTGGGGGTGCTGAGCCAGAATCCCCTGGAACAGGTGTCCAGGAGAAGCAGGGAGGCAGCAGGACAGGAGCCAGGCTGGCACAACACAGAAGCAGCCAAAGCACAGTCATGCCTAGGGAGTTTTCAAGCCAATTCCCACTGAAATAAAATTGGCTTAATCATCATTATCTGAATTTTCCAGTCCCCTAATTACAGAGACAGAGCAACAGAGATCCTCTCCAGGATCAGGAGCGTACCAAAAGTACCAAACCAAACAGGCTCCTGCTCTGCACACCCAGAAGTCAGAGCTAGTGTAAGGGGAGGCTCCCTTGGATCTCAGGCACAGAGGACTAGAGACAAATGGAAAGGTTTGAAGGGCATGCAAGCCAGAAACGTGTCTGCTTTATATGGCTTGTTTTTAACACACCTGAAAGGCATTTCTGTTTAAAAAAATGTCATGAAACATAGGGAAAGAACTTCCAACCTTCAGCATGCAGGGATATGCGGGCCAAAGTGCTGTCCAGGGAATCAGTAACCCACTGAACTCAGGAGCAGAGAGGAAAGTGGGTTTGGCTTTGCAAACCCTTCACACCTGCAAGTGGCAGGCAAGGTTACCTGAATTGCCCCTGGTCCCTGGGAGGATCTGGGCTGGGACTGGAATAACAATCCCTGGAAACAGGCCCTGTGGCTGCTGGCTGATACCAGAGGGAAGGGGAAGATATGCCCTAAATTACACTAAGAATTCCACCTTTATTTTACTAGTTGAGGTCTCCTTTGGCACCCTCTGTTTCAACAGATGAGTAATTTGGTAAGAGTAAATAATTTTGAGAGGGAAACTGAAGAAAGAACCCCACTTGCATCCTTGTTAATCCCCAGGGCTCTTAAACCCTGACAGTAACAGCTGATTAACCTGTGATTCCCCAGCAAGGACCAGTATCCTTAATAGGGAACCACAAGGGCCCCAGAGAGCTGGTGAGGTCAGCAGATGATCCAAAACACTGCCCATTATCTGAGCTGTGCCTGAGAAGGCATCAAGGCTGGAGTGAAAATCCTGTACCCACAAAGCCTGGAATGCCTGGAAGCAAGGGATGGGGCTGAGGTGAAGGCAGACCAGGCAGCATTTGAAGATACAGATGGATACAGAACAGGAAGAGCTGAGCATGAAAAAAGGCCAAGAAATGCTGCAGAGAGGAGCAAAGCTGGGATGGCACTAGCAGGGAGTTCAACAGAGCAGGATTCAGGGCAACCTACTTCTCTAAGGATGGCTCAAAGCCAACCTGCTCTGACTCATGTGGGTCTGCCATCACATGATTGTGCCAACAACTTCCCAAGAAGGACTGAAGGTTGAGCCCCTGTGAGCTGGGACCAAGCCAGGTCCTTCCTGCCTCCCACTCCACAGTGAGGCAGCACAGGTCCAGGAATGACAAAGGAGCTGCTACACTTTTAGCCTCAGCCCCTGACATGAACCCAATCTCCCACTTAAGCCTTTATTCCAAGAGTCCCAGCAACACAGTGCAAGAGGTTAATTTAACCTTTGAATCCCGTGACTCTGGGAGATGCTTTTGAAACCATAGGATCCATTCCCCAGATCTGTTTGGTAAACTCCTCGGTGTGTTTTGAGTTTATCCAGAAGCACCTCAGCCTGGATTAAGATATATCTAACTTGGGGTGGATGGAAGAACATTGGTGTTTGGGCACTGCTAATTCCAGAACTCCTTGACATGGATATAAACATATTTAAGGAATTTCATGTGCCTGGGGAGCTGATTGAACTTGCCTTCCAGTACCATTTCCCCACTGACCTTTCAGTGTATCTGAACAATTTGCTGGTGGGATTTGAACACTCCTTGCCCACCTGACCACACTGAAGCCCCAGCAGGTGTTTTGTGCCTCTTTCTGCACTACAAGTAAGTCTTTGGAAATACAGTGCTCCTGGCACTCCCCTGGGATGAATGGGCTGCATGCAGTAAGTTCAGTGACCCTATGGGTGCTGAATGCCATGCAATGCCCAGGCTCCAGACACATCTGAGCCTGGATGGCAGTGCCATGCAGCGACACATCTCACCTGGCTCTCAGCACTCAGTAGAGATGCTTCTTCATCTTTTGAGTGGAATTCCTCAGCCACATCTCCATCCAAAGGGACACCCTCCAGGAAGTTGGATGGGACAAGCCCTCTCTGTTGGTTCAGCTCTCCCTGCAAGATCAACATTCAATTCTCACATCAGCTTTCTTGGAGAAATAAGTAACAACTCGAGGTGCAGTGCCCTGCAGAGAAGGTTGGGCCGTGGACAAGTCCAGAACAGACCCACATAGGGAAGATCCTCAGAAAATTCTGTAACTCATACTCTTGCTTAATTGTGGAACAATTCAATGCACAGAAACATGTAAGAGAGTAAAGGAAGAAGAGACAACAAGTTGTGACAAAGGTAATTCCTACAAACTCAAAATCTCCACTACCATACTGGAATATGACTGTGCCACAGGTGCCCTAGAGGCCTTTGATTTGCCCTGGTATTTACTGATGTATTTAAAGAATGAGGCAGTACTGGTAAAACGTCCTGTAGGCATTGCATCCATGATCACAGAGGCTCAGAGCTGCACTACTATTCCTACAAGTATGTATTCAATTCAACAGAAGGCGACTGGCTGAGACAAAACCCACCCCAGCAATGCTGTTTGTCAATATAAATACAGTAACAATATATTGTTATAAAATCCTATCCTTTGTTATTGTTTATAAAAACAAAACAGTCCCAGTGATGCCCTCAGACTTAACCTGGAACTCAGCCTCAAGTCTGATGTGTGAAGGAAGGCACACTGTTTCCCATTGCAGGAAGATGTGGATGATCCCAGGGCCAAGGCTCAAATCTGGCACACAGCTGGAGGGCAGGCACAGCTCCAGGAATGTGTCTGCTTACTTGGATCACCATTCTCGCCTCTGGCCCAAGGATCCGAGTACCTGGTGAAATGTTAGCTCTCAGCAGGTGCTAGTTCAGCCGGTGTGTGCAAGGAAAAATTCAGGCAAGGCTTTGGGAAACCTGCAGGCAACTGATGCCAACAAATAAACTCAGAACCATTGGAACATTTAAAGGCCACAGAGCTGCTCCCAGGGCTGGAGACCTTCTGCTCTGGAGCCAGGCTGGGATACATTGTGGTGTTCACCTGGAGGAGAAAAGGTTCCAGGGGATACCTCAGAGCCCCTTCCAGTGCCTGAAGGAGCTCCAAGAGAGCTGGAGAGGGACTTGGCACAAGGGACATAGAGACAGGACAAGGGAGAATGGTCCTTCTCACTGCCAGAGGGCAGGGCTAGACAGGATATTGGGAAGGAATTGTTCCCTGTGAGAGTGGGCAGGCCCTGGCACAGGGTGCCCAGAGAAGCTGTGGCTGCCCCTGGATCCCTGGAGGTGTCCAAGGCCAGGCTGGACAGCATTTGGAACAGCCTGGGATAGAGGAAGGTGTCCCTGCCCATGACAGGGGGTGGAACAGGATGAGCTTCAAGGTCTCTTCCACAAACCATTCCAAGATTCTGTAATACTGGATTTACAGCAGAAGGAATGAGCATCAGAAACAGGCTGCCCTGCACTAAGTAGAGAGAGGTTTATTTTTTTTCCCCAAAAGCAGGATACTTTGTTCCCTGGTTTCTGCTTCCCTGCCACTCCATGATCTCCAACAATTTCCAGTGTAATCACAGGTCATTCCCAAGCCCTGCACTTACATAGTAGAATCCATCATCATCCATGGACCCAAAGACAGTGATAACATCCCCAGCACTGAAGGTCAGTTCAGCCTGCAAAGAGCCAGAGAACAGAGGTTAGAGGAGAAGCACTGCCTGGAATTTCTCACCAGGAACACAGGCTAACCCCGGCTTCTTGCCTAGTCTCACTCCAAGGGAGGGAGCCCACTGTGTTTAGTCTCACTGGACCAAGATGCAGGAGGGAAACTGAAGGGGGTAAACTCTGGAATTCACTGCTAGGAAAGCATTACATAAATTTAGAAAAGAGCAAAGCCCATTTTTAAACCAATTTTAGTAGGGTTTCAAAATAGTATCTACCACCTGCTCTGGAAAGGTGCACTGAGGACAAGCTCAGCAAGCACCAGAAATACCTTCAATTTCTTGAAATATGATTACAAATCCTGTTCCCTTGGATGAACCTGTTCTGTATGCAGCACTCGGGGATTAGTCACTAGCAGGAATGCATACAAACAGGGAAGTTTAACCTAGACACAGAACAGGAGCACAGCACACAGTGACCCTTTGGTGTCACACCCTCTGTCCTGTTAGATAGCCCAGCACATGCTCCATGGGGCACAAGGGTACAGACAAAAGCATCACCAGTCTCTTTTAATGGAAAAAGCTGCCCAGTGGAAGCTCCAAACAGGTCGAGTCCTGCTCAGGACACTCTGGCACTTCACAAACGTCAGCTGGAAGGGATCTACTTCCAATATATTTACCATATTATATCCCTAGTCCTCAATTTAATCTCATGAGGCTGCAGGTCGCTCCTGTGGGGCATCTCCCACAGAACTCTACCAGCTTGCTTCTCTAATTTGAGCTCTTGTCCAAAAAAAGTTCTATAAAACCAAATCACTGCAAAAAGTACAGCCATCTCCTCAGTGACAAAGGTTCAGAAGTGTTCAGTGGCTGGATATATGCTCACATTGTGTCTCTCCCAAGATATTCCATCATCCCTAAAACACTCTATCCTCAGCTGCATTTCTCTGGGCAGAAGAGACAGTTTGGGAGGCAACCATTCCCTGAACTGTGCCCTCTGTTGGCCAGACACTCCTTTGTGGATGAAGGGAAAGGATGTGAATCCAAACCCTGTGTTTATATTTGCACAGTGCTAACACAGCTAACACAGCTTGGAGGAACAGAGAACAGAAAATGTGCTCATCTCTTTTTGCAGAAAGGATTCTGCATTGCCATCTTTCTACCTGGAACAGACTTATCCACAAAATTATCGTTTGGATCGTATCCTTTACTGTTCAGATTTTATCTCTTCCTATTCCTGGAACTGTCCAAGGCCAGGTTGGAAGGGGCTTGGAGCAACCTGGTCTAGTGGAAGGTGTCCCTGCTCATGGCAGGGGGTGGGTTGAGATGGGCTTTAAGATCTCTTCAACCCAACCCATTCCATGATCCTGTGATTCTATATATAGGAATTGCTTGAAAACAAGAACTTCACAACCTAGTCCATTAAAATGGAGCTAAATCTTTTTGCTTGAACGAAGACCTACACAGATACTTAACACAAAAGTCATGCTCAAATTAAGTGTCAAAAGTGCTTTCAAACCCTTAAGCAGGTTTTTCCTTTTCCCAGGTTTTTCTTGGATCAGTTGCTACCAGTAGGAGCTGCTTCCTCCCACCCCAGATCTGCTCAGTCCTGTCTGATGACTAAAGGATGCAATGAATACTCACACAGTTTCACTGGGCCTCTGGTTCGACCAAAGTGCTGAGTGTCTTGGGAGAGAAGGAAAAAAGGAGATAGGAAGAAAAAACCTCTGGAAAGAGGGAAGCAGCTGGTGGTTACCTCCACATCTGTATTCGGAGAGCTCTCCTTAGGGTTGTAGTCGAAGGCAGCCACCATCCTGCGAGGAGTCAGCAGCTCTGCTTCAATGTCTTTATGTTTCTGTCCTGCAGGAGAAAAAGAAAATATTCTTAGATGGAAATACTAGGATAAAATCCCAAATCACAGCAACTCCTTCACCATTCTTGTAGTGGTCTGAGCAAAAAGAATACTGGGGGATACTGAGTGGAGAGAGACCTTAGTGGCATTTGGTAAAGCAGTTTTCCGATCATCATCATCATCATCTCCTAAGCACAGAAGTGGGGACATCCCCTCATCCCGGTGCTCTGTCTATAGCACAGGAATGTTCTATTTTACATTTCCTACTTACACACACACACACAAACACACACACATATATATATACATACACACACAGAGGATAGCTGTCTCTTTTCAGTGTCTTGAAAGACATTTCTTTTCCCACTACACAGTGTTCTGCTACTAAGCTATATAATTTATCCTCCAAGGGCCAGGGACCAGGACACAGGGAAGTGCAGGCTCTGCCATCCACAATCTCCTGCCTGCCCAGACTCATTACCTACAGACCTACCCTGATCCTACAAAAGCCAAGTCTGTTGCTACAGACAACACACATTAATGGATTTAACTCTGCTTTGGGTCAGCCCAGGATGGGCTGGCAAAGGGTTTTCAGACTTGGCCTCTCTGAATATCAACAGAGGATGCATCTCAGCAGAGGGAGCACCCTCTCAGTGTCCTTTGGATCGCAGGGACTACAGTGTGTGTTAAGTGAGAGATTGCCCTGCTCCTCCCACAGCACAATAACAGTTGTGCTCCCCCTGTAAGCACCCCCTGCTCAACCAAAGCATTCTGCACCCACCACTAAACAAAAAGAACTAAAACGTTTTGTTACAATGCTTTGTGACACAGGATGTCACACTGGCCCTTGACCACAGAACAGATCTGTAATTTGATCATGCATGACCTACTCCCTAGTAAAAACACTTCTCACCTGGCTGAGACCTGTACTCCTGTTTGTCCAGCCCTGCTGGGAGAAGAAAATGCCTTATCATTAAGAGCCCATCTCCAACAGTGACCACACGACACAACTGAAACAGTAAAAAGAACACCAAGACAGCAAACAACAGAAGCAAACCGTTCGTGCAACTCAAAATCTACATCAGTAACCAGGACTCAGGAACGTAACAAGAAGCAGAAGTCAAGTTCCAAACTATAAAAGACATCACTGTTGTTAAAAACTTAACACCACCACAGGGATGGGCTCTCATTCCACTTCCTAGCAGTCGTACAAACATCTGAGGGTCCTGAAAGCAAGTAGTAAAAATTCAATGCAGTCTGTAATCCTACAGCAAAAGCCAAAGAGGAAGCAGTGGGTGACACAGACCTTTTTTGGAGCGTCTGGGTTTTGGAGGAGGGACAGTTTGGCGGCGTGGAGGTGGAGAAAATGTGCCATTTCCTTAATAAAAAACACCAAAAAAGCAAATAAATAGACAAGAGAAACAGACAGTGAATGGAAAGTGAGAAGCATCTTGAATAGTGAATAGGGGACAGAGGAGATGACATGCCTCCCCTGGGAGGCCGACAACTGGGAAAAACCCTCTGGGCCTCATATGTGGACTCAGATGATGCATGATCCACATCCCAAATACATAAGAGAAAACCACTGTACTTATGCCTTTTAGCCACTTCACAGCAGACAAGACTTTGCTGCTCCTTAGCTTTCAGAAATAGCACCATAAAATAAAACCCTGTACCATTAACTCCTGAAAAATCCCAGGTCTCTAGTTAAAGCTTCTGCACTGAGCAGTCAGGACTGGATGAAATCCCAAACGAACCTGTGGAGTTCCCAGACCAACCCCTTCAAAGCATTTTCTTAGCTACAAGGCTGTGATATGGGTTTATGGCAGCAGGAAAACAGCAGAGGTACAGCCAGCCCAACTGCCAAGGAATCAGAGAATAACTATGATTGGAAAAAGACCTTTAAGACCATCAGGTCCAACTTGCACTGGCTGTCCCCTCCTGTCAGGGAGTTGTGCAGAGCCACAGGGTACCCCTGAGCCTCCTTTTCCCCAGCCTGAGTCCCTTTCCTAGCTCCCTCAGCTGCTCCTGGGGCTCCAGACCTTCCCCAGCTCTATTTTCTTCCCTGGGCACACTCCAGCCCCTCAGTGTCCTTGCCAAGAGGGGCCCAGAACTGCCCCAAGGATTTGAGGTGCATCCCCATCAGTGCCAAACCTACAGTCCCTCCCTGCGCACACATCTTATTGACTGCCACCATCTTCCTCAAAACTTTCAAACCCATCATGTTTAATGAAGTCTAGAGCTATTAAAATCCTTTACTCTTCCAAGACTATGCAGTGGGGTAGGGCAGAGAGAGAGCCTTGTGTATCCACCAAGGGACACAGGCCACCAGAGGCATACAGCCATCTCTGGCATACACACAGGAGAAAGAACATGGATGGGAAAAACACCTTACTCAAATCTCCTCTCTTCAGACATGGGAGAGGCCAAAGAACTCTCAAAGAAATAACACAGTGAAAGTACCAAGCTCCTTCAATCCCTGTGCTCCTCAGGATCAACTTTCCAGGGACCAAAATTTAGGAGCTGGGCATTGCCAGCCCCTCAGAATTATAGAATGGTATGGGTGGGAAGGGACCTTACAGGTCTGTTAGAGCTGGATACTGGGTCTCCCTCCACAGAAACAGGAACAAACTGGATTGCTCCTTTTTTTCTTGAGTCTTCTTATTTTTAGGCTGATTTGGGTTTTTTTTCCAGCTCAGTTCATGTCAGGACTTACCTGTGCCATTACCAACACTTGTGCTGTTTATCACTGCTGACCTGGCAGGAAAACAGACCAGCCAAACCAGGAATATCCTGGTGTTTTAACAAGTGGAGCAGATCCAACAACTTGCACTGGCAGCAGAGGGTGCACAGAGGAGTGCAGGGTGAGAGGTGGGAGCTATGAGAGACAGGCACTGGGACACCAGTATTCACAGCAGGGGCAGCTTACAAGCACTGAGCCTGACTCAGCCTGAGTTGTCCTGGCTGCACATCCCAGGGCTGCTCCCTCTCCTCTCTGAGTACATGAGTAGGAAGGAACAGGAAAGCCTCTGCAGTGCACAAAGCACTGACAACATAATTCAGGGATTAAGGAAGGAGGAACCAACCAGGTCTCCTTGTACACTCCTGTCTGCCTCACACACCTTTCCTCCCCCTTCCCCATCTCCATTCCCAAGACACAAAATTCTCTCACCCAAGAGCAGGGTCATCCCAAGAGTTCAGTCACAGGCTTTCAAAACAAAGGAGAAACAGAGTGAAGGCTCAAGTTTGCATACTTCAGCTGCTTTTCAAACGCTGCTGTTTCCCTGTCCATAGCAAGGCTCAGCTTAACTTTGTGCTGAATTCACACACCTCAAGCCAAGGAGCAGCTGCAGCAGCTGCAAATGCTGCAGTGGAATGAGGGATGAACTGAGAGCTTGGAACCCCCACATCCTGCCAGTTCCCCCTGCTGTGGAGCAGCCACTAAACCAGGCTGCAGATCCAGGGACAGCCCTCCAGACGGGTTTGGTGGCTGCACTGGCCACACATGACGGCAGGGCTGAGCTTCCAACATTCCAGCAAAGAGCTACAGGAGCAGGGCACACACACATACACACACAGTACCTGAGCTCTCCACGTCTGCAGGTAGGAACCCCTGCTTTAGGAGCTGCTGCTTGAGCTCACTGCTCTCCACAGGGACTTCTGACACCATGTTGCATGGAATATATCCCTCCCTTCCAGCACATTCCCCCCTGTAAAAACCATCAGCATCCTTGTCTCCACAAACCTGCAAAAGGAAATAGACTGTTTATGCTGCAGGGACTGAGCTGCACAGAGAAAGAATAATGGAATATCCTGAGTTGGAAGAGACCCACAAGGATCATCCAGTCCAGCCCCCCTGGCCCTGCACAGACATCCCAACAATCCCTCCCTGTCCAAACGCTCCTGGAGCTCTGTCAGCCTCAGTGCAGTGCTCATTCCCTGGAGAGTCTGGGCAGTGCCCAGCACCCTCTGGGGGAAGAACCTTTCCCTGATATCCCAACTAACCATCCCTGATACAGCTCCAGCCATTCCATAAGGTCAGAAGAAAGAAGATACAGCATCTGCCCTTCTACTTCCCTTGTGAGGAAGCTGCAGACCTCCCAAGATTTATGCTGCCCCTGGAAGACCAGACAGATCCATAGAGTAGATGTTCACTACGTTCTTACTTTCAGGATCTGCCCCTCCTTAAATGGGAGCTCCTCTTCTGCTGCATCAGGGTTAGGGGACATGGAGACAGGATCATAGTCAAAGAGAGCCACAAAGATTCGAATGCCATCATCTTTGGCAGAGCTCTCGGGAGCAGTGCTCCTTGGAAGGCCTGTGCACAGAGGGAACAATAGCAGAGAGAATGTCAGCCCTGCCCGGGCACTGCCTGCCAGCCTCTCCCCAGCCATCTGCAGGAGCTTCCATCTCTCCCGCTGCCCACCTCTCTCTCCCTGTTCCTGCTCACCTGGACTAGAGAGCAAAGGTTTCTGCATTTGGCTTCTTCTTATGCTCTTGCTCAGTCTCCTGCTAGGAGCTTGCCAGGCAGCTGTACAAGGTGGCTCCGGGCACCTGGAATCTTTGTAACTCGATGCCTGCAAGTGGAACCACCAGAGAATTAGTAGCAGCCTCTGCCCTCCAACTCCCTGAACAGTGCTCAACCCAAATGCACTCCACAAAGAGCAGTGCATCCAAATGCAACATTCCTCTTCAGAGACTCTAGAGCTGGAAAGACCAAGGGAGTTGAAAAACAGAACTGAGGACAGGCAGGCACCCTGCCAGATACCAGTGACAATTGCTTTGGTGAGGGTGAAGATGCAGGAAAGGGCATTTCAAGGGGAGCCAATAATGGCATTGCAGTCAGCATTTACACAAAGCTTCCACCAATCAGCTTATTGCACCACGGATTTTCATTTGGGTCCCACAGCCTCCTGCCATGGGGAGGAAGACCCAGTGTGAAAAGGAATACTGCATCGGTGACACTTGGTCAGGCAGCAGGAAAAGCAGAAGCAGCTACTACAAGAAAAGCCATGGAGCAGCAGAGAACTACAGAATCTCTTAGATATTCTTCCAGACAATCCTAGAGGAGGGTCCTTTCTCTGGACAACACTGAACAAAGCAAGATACAGGCAAGGCCAGGGAAGCAGAGGGAAGCCAGCACCACTGCAAGCTGCTTCAAAGCCAGAATAGGAAAAGTCACCCAACCCTTTTGTGCAAGGAGATGCTACGTATCCCCTTCGAAGAATGTTCGAACCTCCTTCTCCAGCCAGGTGACTTACAGTCCAGCTTCCAGCCCTGTTCCTCAGAACTGCTTTCACACCTTGGGGCTTCCTTCTCCTGGCAGAAAAATCGTAGGTGCCGGCTCGGAGACCCAGCCCACTCTGTGCCCTGCTCTTCCATCATCTCCAGCCTGGTCAGGTGCCTTCTGCCACCCAGGTGGGCAACCTCAGACTGACTGGAGCAATCACTCCAGTCCCCCTGGAAGCTCTGGGACCTCTCTGGCCACAGCCTGCTCTCTGGGGAGGATGCACAGGTTGAATCCTGATCATCTTCAGAGTCATATTCGATGTCTATTTCCAGGCTCCTGGGGCAGTGCGTTGCCATCACAGCAGGTTCTGCCCTCCCTGTTTCCACTGCTCTTGGGGCTTTTTTCCTTAAGGTGCCTTGTCTGGCCCGGCTGTACAAATCCAACCCCTCCTTCCCACCGGCACTGCTGACAATATTCAGCTCCTCCCTGAGACTGGGAGCTCTGTATAACCCACTCCCCATCTGGCTGCAGTTGCTCAGCAGACGACTGCAGTGCTCTGTTAGATCACTCTGCCTTTTCCTACTTAACTCAGGCCGACTCCGGATCTTCTCTTGATAATTATTTCCCTTCTTCTTGCTCCAAGAGGGACTTGTCCCACTCCCAGAATTTGGATCGTTCTCCTGATAGCACCAGTTCCAGTGTACCTTCTTTTGACTGCAAGCCAGCTGGCCAAAAGCAGGATTTGCATGGTCAGCATCCACTCTGCTCTCCTTAGCGCCATGCTCTCCTTGCGGCATCTGAGCAGACACATCCATGGAGGTGTTATTCTCATCTTCCTTTAGAAATGACTCCTTGCTGTTGGGTGGTTTCTCTGTTCTTCCTGAATGGTAGGTTTGAGTTTCCAAGGAGTCATGAGGGTCTATCTTTTCTTCTGTAACACCCTTCTCATCCTCATCGTCATCCTCATCCTCAGTCACTTCAGGGATGCTGAACAACTTCTTGCTGTGGTTCTTCTGAAGCGGGAGCTCCAGGATCCTCTCCAGAATCTCCTCATCGCTGTCAGTATCACAAAGATCCATCTGTACCCAGACCCCGAGAAAAGCCACAGCCAGGACAAGCAAAGGAAAGAAGAGAGGAAATAAACATTAAAACAAGAGACAAAGTGACCCTGATTCCCTCCCAGCAGAGCAGGATGAAGCCGTGGCTGCAGCAAAGCAAGGGGAGGGAGTAGAGGGAGCAATGGATCTTCTGGCAAAAGCAATCACATGAACCAGCAACGTGGTGGGAAGCGAGGAAGGTAAATGCATGGAATAGCTCCCTCCCAGCCTCTCCTGTACACACACAGCTACCTGCAGCACCTCTCATCCTGCCACAGGAATGATCCCCCATGGCTTGGCACCCTCGGGGTGGGATGGGGCAGGAGAAGCACCAATCCCTCCACAGCAGAGCTGAATGGGGTCTTCTGTCCACAGGGCTGAGCCACAGCCCGTGCTCACCCACAGAGCCATGGGTCCCCCTTAGCTCTGTACTCTCCCTGGAGCACAGGGAATAGCCCTTGGAAATGTTGCTGCCTGGCCCCTTCCCATCTCCTAGCAAAGTACAGCCCTACTGCAAATTCCTGCCTGCAAATCCAGGAGCTCCCACAAAAACAAAGGAAAACCCTTTAACTCAAAGGGCCACACAGACACATGTGTCATACTTGCAGATGGGTGAGAGCCTACCAGGTTACAGAAAATTCTGGGGACAACACTGCTGAATTTTAAAATTTATTGTGTACCAACCGTAGAATTTATGGGTTTATTTCTTATTACATTAGCACCAACATAAAAGGCAAAATCCCAGGTTCATTGTGTCATTTTGGTAGGAAGGTGGTCTCTTGTTCAACCTCCCTGACAAATTCTATCATGTGCTCTAAAGGCACTTACAAATAGCTTACAAAGAATGTGTAGCTATTCGTGTTTTAAACTACAGTCATGAGCAGGTCTGTTCAGAGATAATTAAAAACTGAATCACTGTGGGGGAGAAACAAGGGCAGTTGCAAGCCATCTACTGATAGTTCTAAGCTCTATAGCTTTTTCCAAGCAAAACTTAGTCTTGAATTGTATTTAGAACTGTCTGAATGCGCCTCCAGATCTCCAGTTCAGTCTCCTAATTGCAGGACTGTTGCCAAAACTAAATCCATGTCTTTCCTTAGATGAGGTTTGAAAACACCAAAGAATGGAGATCCTGAACCCTCTGGGGACCAGTCCCAGGGCTGCACTGCCCTCCTGGGAACAAGGTTTGAACTCATCTCCAACATGAACATCACAAACAGCAGCTCATGATTTCTGCCTCTTTTAATATATCATCTCCCAGAAACAAGACAACTTTGGCTCTCATCCTTTTAACCATCACACAAATAGTTACAGGCAGTTAAAAAATCTCCCACTCAAACTCCTCTAGGCCAAAAACCTCTCAATTTTCTCTAACTCACAGAACACATGCTCAAGGCTCTTGCCTTGTTAGCACCAATTAGGAATATGGAGAATTCATAAATACAACCAAAAATTAAGTTCAGTAAGACTTCATTTAGCTGTTTGCAAAGTTGTGGCCTCTGCTTTTGAGTTTTAATGTAATAAACAGTTTCAGCAATTAGACAACTTATTTGAGGGTAAACATTTTAAAAGCAGCATCTTTCCATGTTCTCATCCTCTGGATCATGAAAGAATTGGCTGAGGAGTCTTGAGGTAACAGAAAATTTAGTTAAATATGCAGAATCCTAGAAAACAGCCTTATTCCAGTCACATCCCCTTCAATCCATAAGGCAGTAATGGGAACTCTGTGCTCTAAAGCTTCCTGCCCTTCATGTCCTCTCCCAATTCAGCATGTTGTCACCCTCACTCTGTCACTGCCAGCAAAGAAAACAATCATTTTATCCAGACAAGAAGCACCAGTTTGTTCAGCTCAACAGGACATGAGCAGCATTTTGGTGTTTCTTTTCAGAAAAAAGCCCAACCAAATAAAAACATTAAGGCAAATAGAACACAGAGGGGAAAAAAGAAAAACCCAACAACAAAAACAAAGAATAGTATTCTTGATTGTTCTTATTTCCATCTTTCTCTTTCCAGGAAACTTGTTTTTCTTCTATTTTTTCCCAGTCCAATCCCAACAACTGGAAGCCCTTCCAAAACCTCCAGAGGCAGCTACAGCCTCTCCAGCCACCAGGCTCTCCTGGGGCTCCTGATCTGCTGCACTGCAGGTCCAATTCCTCACCTGGGAAGCTGAAGACCCTTCAGAAGGAGAAGAGGAAATTTACTCCAGAGCCACTACATTGTCTGATACCATTCAGTGCTCACCAGTCCCAGCCCTGCAGATCAGCAGCCACACAGGGCACCATCAACTACAGATGTTCTTAGGCCACATGAAAAATTGAAGAGAGGTGCTTTCTTGCCATCCAGACATATCAGATTTCCTGCAAAGGTTTTCAATTCTCCAGTCTCTCACCCTCAGCGTTTTCTCTCATGAACATTCATCCTAACTGCTGTACTCTGTATGGTTACACACCAGTTCCAGGTCATGCAGCTGGAATCACATTCCCACAGATGCATTCAGACCAGATTTAACTCTCTGAGCATGAATTAAGCTGGTCACTCACAACTCAGCTCAGGCAGGATTTCATCCCTTGCAGCATTTGAATGGCAAAGCCACAACTCTGCTCCTACATGCCATCCCTGGCTACAGAAAGCATCAAGGCCTAAGCCAAATTATCATGGAATCAGGGAATATCCTGAGGTGAAAGGGACCCACAAGGATTGAGGCCAATGCCTGGCCCTGCACAGGACACCCCAACAATCCCATCCTGTCCCTGAGAGGGTTGACTGTTCCCTGTTTACTATCTGATTTGAGAACTCAATCAATACCATTGATTTTAACCCTGGATTTTAAACATCACACCACACTGCGTGTTTTTCCAACTAATTAAACCCTGGCTTGATTCATTTAAACAAACACCCTTCCCTCTCCCAAACAACTTGTGTTCTGACTACCTTGAGCCAACACAGGGAGTAAAAGCAGAGCAGCAGGACCTCCTCCTGTGAGTTGATGGCATGGGATGGCTGCACTAGCACTCCCTACAAGCAGCACTTGGGACAAGTTACCTTTTCCCCATTCTCCTGGGAATACAGCCCTCTCTGGTCCCATTTTTTCTCCTCCAGAGCTTCTGAAGACAGCTCATCTTCTTCCTCCTCTTCCAAAATATCTGAAAGGTCAGAACTGCGGTTGTGCTCAGTGAAAAGGGTCAACTGTCGGTGGCTCATTTCTGACAGCTTTTCTTCCTGCTGTTGAAAAGCAAAACACATTTTCTCAGTTCTCCCAGGCTCTATTTCAGCAACAAAGGAGCATTTTTCCTTTCTCTGAGCACATACACATCTCAGGTGTGGTAGGAATTGAAGTGGGCAGCACCCGAGGGAGTGACTGGCATGCATGGACACACACAGCCGACAGCCTCACTTCACAGCCTGCAGAACAGCACTGCCTAAGGCTGGAAAACTCAGGAGATCAAGTACGGTTCACATCCCTCCATGGGCACACACATTCAAGCAAGGTTAAACAAACCTCTCTTTTCACTCTGGACGTTTCTTTCATCACCTCCTTGCCAGGAGACAACCTCAGGAAGTCCTGGCAGCTGTTCCCACTTGCGTTTCCATCTGGGAAAGTGTCCTGTGTGCCCCCAGCCTGCCCGGGGGAGGACGGAGTCTCTGGGTTCAGGTGCTTCTCTGCCTCTCTCTCAGTGTCAGCACTGGCACCTCTGGGTGCCTCCTTCACAGAGCACACGTGGCAAGTTTCTGTTTGGAGCTTCACCCCGCTGTCATTCTGGCTTCCCAGCTCCAGTTCTTTGGTTCTTGGTTGCTCCATCTGGGAAACAAACCAACAGTGAAATCAAGGGGAGGCTTCTCAGACTACTTACACACAAAAATGGAGTCTTATCACCACAAACTCTTTGACCCTCTGATGTGTTCTCTGTTCGTAGGCATATCAGTATTTTGGCAGGCCAACTTGCAGATGGGAATGTTGGCCAGCCCTGGAACAAACCCCTCCCCATCCTCGGGTCCCAGGAGATGCACAGTGTCTGCAGCTCAGCAAAGGCCCACAAGGGTATTGATAGTAACAAGTTTCAGGGCAGCAAGAAGAGCCCAAGCTATACAGCATGATCATTTCCCAATGTCGTCTTCTAGAGGAACGGCACAGAATGGCATGTTGGGTTGACCTGGAGATGAGGACACTACTCCAGGGCTTCCTGGGGTGTGAAGAAAAGGGGAATTAAAGAATAATAATATACACAGAGAGTACAACAAGCTCCTGATTAGGTCACCTAGTGAGAATTAAAGAAAGTCTTCATCTGTTTTCCAACCAGTCCAAGAAAACCTCTGGGAGATGGAGGAATGGAGCTTCAGAAACCAGAAGGGTAAGGCAGGTGGGCCTTCATCAACAACCTCTTTCTCTAACCAAGGGAGACTCCCTGCATTTTGCAATGGAGGACAACCTTGTCCTTATGTACCAGGCACACTTTGAACACACTGAAGGATCAGAGCCCAGGGACATAGAGACATTGCAGTGTCAAGCTTCTCAATGTCCCCTGGGCTCAGACAAAAGCCAGCCAGCCATGATCTCATGTCTAATCTCACAGCTCAGATTTCCTGCCCTGTTTCCCTTTGCTGACAGCCAAGTGAAGAGACACACCTCAAGTGAGAAGGATGATTTGCATCCTGGGAGCATCCATTTCACTCCTCTCAACAAGGGAGGCAAAGCAACTACCACAGTGTAGCCATCTACACCAGACATCTGAATGTCTGGAGGCAACAATGCCGGAAACAGGTGAAGTCCAGTAAGAGGCTCACAGAAAAGCAAGGAAATCTGGGCTGGAACTGAATCCACCGGCTGAGACATCATTCTCATAGAAGCCTCCTGGCACACCACAAACATTTGAAGCTGGGGAAAAATCCACAAGGACAGTCCTCATTCCAGGAAGTATTCAAGGCCAAGTTGGATGGGGCTTGGAGCAGCCTCGCCTAGTGGAAGGTGTCCCTGTCATGCACCAGATGATTTTTAATGTGCCTTCAAACCCCAGCCATTCCATGATTCTATGAGATGCGGGTAAATGAATCCAGCAGTTGACCCAAAGTACTTTGAGTTGCAAATGACCAGGAGTTATCACTGAAATTTTGGACTCAACATCTCAGTTGCTTTGGGTACTGAGCTGGCCTTTGGGCTTGAGCCCACCATGCTGCTGTTGCTTCAGCAATTCTAAGAAGTCTCAGCCTAACTCTGAGCCTTCACAGCATCACACTGCCATGATTAATAAAGCTGAGCTGAATTTAACAGTTTGAAGCACTCCCATGAGTTCTGATGTCAAAAATCAGAATGGGAAATAGATCCTTTTCCCTGATTAAATACATCCCACACCAGAAGTGCCCACTTCTCCATGGTCACAGAGCAATCATTCATAATCATTATACAGCTCTCAGACATCCTCACCTCTGTCCTAGAACTCCAAAAGCACTCAACCAACCTACTGGGAATTCCACTGGGAATTTCACTCACCCACTGGGAACTCCAAATAGCCAACTGTCAGAACAGTTTGCCAGTTCTGCAGCCATGTCTGTCTTGCTCTGCCATCCACTAAGGTGCTCTACCACTGTCTTGTACAAACCCACCATCAGACTGGAGAAGACAGAGAGCACAAGACAGAGAGCACAGCAATGACAGACTAACACGGGAACATCCTTTTAACCTTTCAATTCTGCAAATTCTTCCTTTCCTCACTCTGTTCCTCATCTGCCAGCAAACAGAATCAAGAGGTGAGCTGCATCCTCCAAGTACACAACAGCAGCCAAAACTCCCTGACAGTTTGCCACCGCTGGACCCAAAGACAACACTGAGTCACAGAAAGGTGCTCAGAGGCATATTGTACCACTCCCCAGAAAGGAGCCACTGTCCTTCCCTGCACACCTGGCACTGGGCAGTAGATGTAAGCACTTACCTGCACCTCTGTCCCTTGAGCCAGCTGTTGTAAACCCAGCTCCTGGGAAGGGCCGGGCTCCATGCCCTGCCCTGGGAGCACTGTGCCAGCCTGCTGGGGAGGAACACTCAGGCATTTCTTATCTCCCACAGTGTCTGACCCCTGTGGGGAAGTGGCTGAAGCCAAGGAAGCACTAGGGGAGAGGAGGTGTGGCAGGAAAGAGGCTTTCTCTGTCAGGGGCCTTGCTGAGCCGACAGGACTGAAGGAGAGACCAGCCAATTTGTCATCTGAGCTCTCAGCAGGAATCTTCTGTCGGAGCAGGAGCGCAGGTGTGTGCTGTGGGCTGCGAGAAGGCATCGAGGCCCTAGGGCCCCCCCGGAGCAGTCTGAAGGGGACAGTGGTGCACACAGGGGAAGTGCAGTGGGAGGATCGCAGCAGGACTGAGGAAATCTGGGCTGGAACTGAATCCACGGACTCCCCATACTGAGACATCGTCCTAACAGAAACCTCACGGCACACCTTGAACATCTGAAGCTGGGACAAGTCCACCAGGACACTCCCAGCTGTTGGAGAAGTAACTTCTATCACCTGCAGGCAAAATAACAGGAAATAATTATTTATTGTGCACAGCTCAGCCCTTCTGAGTAGAACAATTCCCAACCAGAAGTTAAGACAGAACCCAAAGCTCTGGAGAGCAGTGGTGAAAAATTCCCACCCTTCTGCACAGTATCTGGGAAGAAAGAACAGTTAAAGAGAAATCTGAGAAACTGAATAGTCTACAAAATATGAATATATTCACTCCGACTCCACATTTTAACCCTCCTTGTTTTCTCAGCTTTAAAAAGCTTTTCCCTTTTTTAGGCCACTCTTTTGAGTACCTTCCCAGACTCAACTTTTTTCACTTGTGAAGAGGAAAAAGCATTTCCATGACAAAAGAGCAATTATCCAACACAGCATCATTCTGTTTTGCACTGTGCGCTTTCAAACAACATCATGTGTGCACAAGACCATAGTACACTTTTAATGCAGAATATCCTTGGATGTTCTGTATCACTAACAGTACTGAACCCTGGAGTGTTTGTCTGTTAAAACCATGGAATGGTTTGGGTTGGAAGGGGCCTTAAAAATCATCTCGTTCCAGCCCTGTTACGGGCAGGGACACCTTCCACTTGGAGAACCCCTGGTTGCTTCAAGTCCTGTCCAACCAGGCCTGGGACACTGTCAGGGCTGGGACAGCCAAAGCCCCTCCGGACAATCTGTAGCAGGGCCTCCCCACCCACACAGGGAACAATTCCTTCCCAACATCCCATCCAGCCCTGCCCTTTGGCAGTGGGAAGACATTCCCTGTCCTGTCCCTCCATGCCTTGTCCCCAGTCCCTCGCCAGCTCTCCTGGAGCCCATTTATGTCCTAGAAGGGGGCTCTGAGCTCTCCCTGGAGGCTTCTCTTCTCCAGGTGAGCACCCCCAGCTCTACCAGCCTGGCTCCACAGCAGAGGGGCTACAGCCCTTGAAGCATCTCCATGGCCTCTTCTGGACTCAGCCCAGCAGCTCCACATCCCTCTGATGTTGGGGGACCCAGAGCTGGAGGCAGTTCTGCAGGTGGGGTCTCACCTAAGCATGGCAGATGGGCAGATCCCACCTCATCCCTTCTGCCCATGCCGTGCGGATGACAAGTTTATGTTGGATCACTACACCTCACTCCTCACATTGAGAGAAAGCCCCATGTGGTGGCTGTGTACTTGTCCTTCTGCTCTGTCCACACCCTAGGGTCTCATTATTTGCCAAAGGAGAAGGCCAGTGCCTGGGCTGAGCAGAGGAGGCTGTTTTGCTGCTGGAGGGTCCTGCTCCAGGAGCACCTCCAAAACCTGGACAGATGTCTTTTGTGGTGTGGACAACACAGCCCAAGCAATGTCCCTTCTCTGATGTCACTCCTTTCCAGGCCCAGGACTGTCACTGCCTCCTCAAGACATGGAAAACTGGGTCCAGAAGATGTCCTAAGGTCTGACACTTCATGCTACCCCTGCAGCAGACCCAGCATCCCTGCACAGCCAGTACCTTCTGTCCATCTGCATACACAGCATATCCAGTGACCCGGACCCCATTGGAAGATCCCTCAGCATCAATGGTAACAGGTAACCAGCTGATAACCAGGATACCTGGAGAGGGACCAGCTTCTACCTGGACATCCAAAGGAGCATCAGGTGTGCCTATGAGAGACCAAACACAATTTCCTCTTGCTTATCTGGCTACAGCACAAAGCTCAGTCCTGGTTAGAATCAAAGCACAAACTCCCAGACAGACTTGTCCCTGCAGAACTGAACTACAACAGCCAGGCCAGTCCTGGAAAATGATAGACAGAAACAGAGAAAATAAGATGCTCTTGTTCTGTGAAAGTTTAATGCACAGAAAACAGAACTTCGCAAAAGTAGCTGAGGCCAAGATGCAGCAACCCTTGGAGCAAAGTCATGGCCATCCATCTCATCCCTGCCCAACCAGCTGCTCCAACCAGCACAGAGGATGTCTTCCTGAGCAAATGAAAGCAAAAGGGATGATCAAATTTTAAAATAAAGGAAGAAAAACATTAAGACAAAAGAGTGCAGCATCTCAAGCTTTGGGGACCTAATCAACTTTGCTTCCCTTTGCCCCATGCCTTCCCAGCAAAAGGCCAGCACAGCCTCTCCATGTGCAGAGGCCTGCAGTACCTGCTAGAGGGGTAGTGAAGTGTATCACGGCTGAGTCCTGCTCCTGCCCCTTGGGCACCTCTTCCCAAGGAGTTTTCATAGGCCGGGCCTCCAGCTTGGCCACATACTGGGTGCTGGGCTGCAGGTTGTGGAAGGTGTACCAGTACACGCCTGGCTTGGTCACATCACACTCCTGCCCATTGAGATACACCCCATGGCTGTAGTTGCTGTTGCAGGGAAGCCACATGACCTCTGCTGATGTGGCCGTGATGCTTCTGACTTTCAGCATTGTGGGTGCTATGCCAAAATCCTGCCCCACAAAGAAAGTGCAGCGCAGTTTATCAGAGCTGCCGTGCTCCGTCACCGTCTGCACGGACACACGGTAAGCCCTGCTGTGTAAATCCAGCTTTTCTATCACTGCTTTGGTCTGAAGGCCACTTTTCACGTTCTGACGTAGCTCTTCATCCACATAGATGTTGTAGCTTTGTATGTCTGGGCAGCCAGCTGGCAAAAGAGGTGGCTCCCAGCCTACAACTATGCTTCTGGCAAGCTGCTTGATAAGAGTCAGTCTTCTTGGGTAAGGCACTGCTGTGTGACTAACAGGTTCCTCCTGATCTCCTTCTGCTCTGCTGGCCAAAGGACTGATGCTACCCTCTTCAATGGAGAGCTCACTCTTATCTCCACTGCTGGTGCTTGCACTGACCAAACTTTTCTCCTGGTATGAGCTATGGGTGAGATCATTCAGCTCCGGAGGCAGAAACGTCATGAGGTCATCATCTGAAACTCGCTCAACAAAATTGGAGGGGACCAGCCCTCGCCGGCCATCCATCAGCTCCCCTAAACAAAAAACAGGACACCTGTTACCACTGCTTGTGCCATTGAGCCTTCCAGCTCAGCTGTGAGGACTATGGGACAACATCTATGCCAGAGTACAACTGCTCTGCAGTCAGGAGTGGAAAAAACCTCAGGGAGGTTATAACTGGCAATGTTTCCTGATTTCCTAGGGCTTCCCTTGTTAGGTCCCAATGGACACAGTGAGGAAACTCACTGCTCCACACATTTCAGAGCCAACTAAGTAAAAAGCTGGGTGGTGTAATTAGCTAAAGGCCTTCTCCTTCTTCATTATCCCATTCTTTCTCATCACAGCTATTTCACTAACATTTTTAGCCTTCCCAAACTATGCAGATGGATGATTTTTCATCTTCTCCCAGCCATACAGATTTGGGGTTTGCAGTACCCCCTCAAGAGAGTCCATCTTTCCAGCTCTGGCCTTCCTTTTTGCTCCCTCCTTTCTTAAGTTAACTCCTGTACTAAAGGTGTCCCAAAAAGACTTGTGGGGAAAACAGATACACAGCACTTGGTCTGTGCAGACCCATTAAACCACAGATGAGCAGGACATATGGACGGCACTGCCTTCCCCCTTCTAAACTCTACCTACAGCAAATCAACTGAAAGCAGGGAAAGCAGAAAAGGTTAATAAAGAATAACCTTTTTAAACAATAAACAAACAAATAAATTATAAGCTTGGGAATAGAAAGAAAGAAAAATGAGGCAGAACAGTCACAGAGCAAGCAGTGCAACACACATGCATTTGTCTCAGCTCTTGCAAAGCACCTCAGGATATCAGGAACCATTACCCCTTAAGCAAATGGCTCCACAAAGAAACCTCAGCACAAATTTACAGCCCACAAATCTTGGTTTCAATCCCATCCACCTCTTAGTCAACCCCATGTTTGCAAAGACATCAAAACAGAAACACTGTGCAACACCAGTGAGGGTCACAACTGTAGTCTGGGTTGATTACTGTGTCCCTCCTCTGCCAAAAGAGCACGAGGCAATGGAGCCCATCACCAGCTGCAGTTCCCCGTTCACTACAACCACTGGAAAGAGGGAAAGAGCCCATCTGCAGAAGGGGCTGAGCATATTCCTCTCCATGGTGAGGGAGGAATCATATGGAGGTTGAAGCCATTGGGGATGAAACCTGGAACATGCTGAACATAGTGGCAAAATTTCCACTGAAATCATTAGATAAGGATTTCATAGCTTAGACTTAACTTATTTGTAACATAAATAAAGCCACTTCCAACAGGATCCAGTCATCCTTCTAACAAACTGACTTTGGGCAGAAATCCTTTCCCTTGAGGTTTTAAGATCCACTAAATTTCTCTCTTATTTTCTGGAGAGAGGTCAACTCTCCACAGCAGTTCAACCGCATTTCATTTTACTAAAACACACCTTCAAAGAAGCCATCTTCATCCATGTCTCCATAGATGTAAATATATTCTCCAGCAGTCAGCGGAAGCTCTGCCTCTGGATTTTCATTAGGTCCATCAAAAGGATTGTAGCTGAAATATTTACAATTGGAAGACTTAATTTGCATAGGAACTTTCCTAGCAACACATCACAGCTATGATGCTGATAAGCCTTCAATCAATCCACTGGGAATACATCCACTTTGACAAGCAGCAAATTCCACAGACAAAGGTCAAGACTGTAGTTTACATTTAAAAATATTTAATAACCGGTAATTTCTGAAGAGCAGAATAGATGTCTTGTGACATCCAAAGGAAGAGGGATATAAGGATGTTGAAGGGACTGGAGCATCTCTCTGAGGACAGGAGGAGGGAACTGGGCATATTCAGCCTGGAGTCAACAGAATAGAGGACTTTATCAATGCACAGGTGTATTAAGAGTGGGTGCCAAGAGGAGGGGGCTGGATGCTTTCCACTGATGCCCAGCAACTGAAAAGGGGCGGTGGGCACAAACAAACGGAAATTCCACCTGAACCTGAGGCAAAACTTCTTTGAGGTTGAGCAAGCACTGAAAGAGACTGCACAGAGAGGTTGTGGTGTCTCCTCCTGCTCTAACCCCACATTTTAAGCAGCATTCCTAAAACTTCACCAGCAAGAAAATTAGAAATACATTGGCAATATGGCTTGGACTCCAGGCAGTTCTAACCTGCCTACCCAGGAATCCTCAAACTAATCAGAGGATCTCATTTCACAGGAAAATGCCTCATGAAAAACCTTTATCTTTACAAATACCTACTGCCAATTCCTGCTCTTTCTCCCTTAAAAGGGATTTCATCATGCCAAAGCAATGTTTACCTCTCTGTGATCTGACTGAGACCTTATGAACCCAAGACTGACATGAAGATACAAACCACATCTGATGTGCTCCTCACAAGCACAGAATCATTCCTGTTCTTTTCCTCTCAATTCCCAATGAAAAGGCTGAAGG
Source organism: Cinclus cinclus (assembly GCF_963662255.1). Lineage (NCBI taxonomy): Eukaryota > Metazoa > Chordata > Aves > Passeriformes > Cinclidae > Cinclus > Cinclus cinclus. The sequence goes on along the minus strand of NC_085067.1, from coordinate 10,644,268 downwards.
ATAGGTAATACACTGAACCATAGCAACTTGGGCTTGACCATGATGACTCAGTGAACAGTAACAGTTATCAAAAAAATTTGGCTTTTTTTTTCTTGTCCTTTAAAAATTACCAGAAGCCAGAAGCATTTTGGCCAAAAATTTCAGGAATTCTAAGCTGAAATTATCTTAATTGTTAGAATAAGATTTCTAGGAGAAAACTTCTTGCACTATTCTGAAAAAAACAGACAATTCAATGAATATGTCAGGTAGAAATAATTTTCAACAGAGAACAATATTCAAAGTTTCACACAGTGCTGTTCACTGAACAGCCACTGAGCTCAATGTGCTTTTATTGAGCTAAGCCTGGATTGCACAGAAAGTACCAGGTCTCAAATCATTCAGTCATGGAATGGTCTGAGTTGGAAGGGACCGTAAAGCTCATTCCACTCCCCGCCATGGGCAGGGACACCTTCTACCACCCCAGGTTGCTCCAAGCTCCATCCAGCCTGGCCTTGGACACTGCCAGGGATCCAGGGGCAACCACAACTTCCCTGGGCACCCTGTGCCAGGGCCTCCCCACCCTCACAGGGAAGGATTTCTTCCCAATATCCCATCTAGCCCTGGCCTCTGGCAGTGGGAAGCCATTCCCTCATCCTGTCACTCCAGGCCTTTGTCCCAAGTCCTTCTTCAGCTCTCCTGGAGCCCAGAGGTCTTCCCAGAGCCTTGTCTTCCCCAGGCTAGACACCCCCAGCTCTCCCAGTGTGAAAATCCCATGGAGAAATACAGGGACAGAGGTCTAACCTACTATTATGCACTCCTAATAGTGGTGAATCCAAGAGAAGATTGTGAAGTAGAGAACTGCGGATAACCTGTGTAAACTTCACAGAGCCAAGCAATGACCACTCAGTACCTGTATCGAGCTAAGAACACCTGGAGTTTTGCAGTGCCTTGGCTGCCTGGCTCTGGCATAAGGGAGATGCTGTCAACATCCAGTTCTTCCATTTCACTTGCAGTGTCCACCTAAAAATGTTAAAAATAAGGACCTAAGTAAAGGAACACTCAGAGTATTTGTACATAGTGAACACATCCTCTAAACTCATGGCTGGAGTCAGTCTGGCACATGGACTAAGGACCATCTCTAAGAATGATTTTTTAGTGAAGAGGTAATAATAAGAGGCAAGAGCCCCAAGCTGAAGCTTCAGGGCTTCCAGTCAGACATCAGCAAAAACTCCTTGCCCAGGTGGGTGATTCAGCCTTGGGAACAGTTCCTAAGAGCTGGGATGTGAGAAATGGATTTGTAAAGGATTCTCAAAGCCTGACTGAAAGCTCACACAGTCTTGTACATCTGTATGCAATCTCTGAGATAAGGTGCGCTGACTTAGAAAGGTCATAGAATAGAGAAGACATTGTTGAGAGAGAGACTGAACTAGAAACAATTTTCAAACCATGGCCTTCCAAAAAGACCAGATATTTTGGAGAATTAGAACAGTGAAAGATGCATTGTGGCAAGACCATATGGGATAAAATAATAGGGGATTGGTGTTGCACCATTGTGTGGCAAAAGCTAACAGGCTGAAAAACATTTATAAGGTATTGTAACCAGGAAATAACTTGGCTTCTGACTGAATGGCATTGAGTTTTACATCTCTTATGTTTCACCCTTCAATGAGACTGAAAATGGAATAAAACCTTTTAAAACTGCTCTCAGTTGCCCCACCTCGGTAGAGCTGGGATTTTCCAACACTAGGGAATCTCCACTGTGAAGAAGCTGTAACCTGAGCTCAGCAAAGCTATGGCCACACTGATTTAGAGCTGGTGACAGTCCTATTGGAACAGAAGATTGGATTAGAGGTTCTGGAGACCACTTCCACTCCACATATCCATAATTCAGTATTCTGATTTCTTGCTACCTCTGCATGGTAGCTGTGCCTGTGTGCAATACAAGAGTCAATCTGAACAAAGGAACTCTTTTGGATGTTGGGGTCTTTTAACTGCTTCAGTCCTCTCCAACACCTGTACATTTTCTGTAGGATGTCTGTGTACGTTAGACAGAGCTTTGATTGGAACTTTTGGTTTTAGCTGGCTCTGCTAACACCATATACTGAATGAAATAAGACCCAGGGCAGGAAGACCCCATTCCTGTTACAACCTCTCCCTTTCCAGCCAGCAGCTCCTTCTGCACTTCATAGGCTGAAGGCTGCACCCTCCTCAAGGCCTTTGGTGCCTACTGACAAAGGACCTTTAAGAAACTTCTCTCAGCTGTTTTGATCCTGGTGAAATTTTGGCATTTTACATCCAGTGGCAATGGGCTGTGTAATGAAACCCTTCTTCTCGAGGCAATGCGCTCCCTGGGATTTGTCTGAACTTGTGCCAACAAAGCAATTCAAGCTGCCTTTTTAAAGCACACCTCAAGGCAAATGTATTTTGATGAAGACCCACTGCAGGCACCAGAACAAAGTATTTTTTATAATATACGAAGAGCCAGAATCAATCTCAGGAAGAGTTCAGAGCATCTTTTCAAGGTACTGTACTCCTTGTAATGCAATCCTGCCCTGTGTCCTTGGAGAACAAACACTTGTAACACCCAAATGAAGGGGCTTAGCTGGGGATGTTCCCACAATTACGTGCTGTGAAAGCCAAACACTCCAGGCACTGGCTCTTTTCCAAGGGTCCACACTGATCTCTGCAGGCATCTATCTCTCCAGGGAGGCATGGTAGCTTCCAGGCTTTCTCTTGAACTAAAATGTAGGCATTTTTTCTGCTACAGAATTGCTAAGAGTTCCATACCTGTTCCTTTCCAGTTGTGACCTACACTTTGGCTCTGAACATGGTACTTCCCTGAGCTCTTACACAGTGGGAGGCTCTGCCTGGCACTGATGTTGTGGGTATCCTGACCTGGGCACCTCAGCACTTCAGTGGCGTTAGTGCTCAGGAAACCCCAGAAGACCAAAAGGTACCCCTCAGGCCACCACACCCAGCCCTGCTCAAAGCACTACTCTGCTCTAAACTGTCCCCTCAAGTGATGCATAGGAGAGAGCATCCACCCCTGCTTAAGTGAATCCCACAACACCACAGAAGGACTCCTTGGGAGAAGAACCAACAACCACTGAGATCTTGGTGACACAAACATGCAAAGCCTGTTAGTTCCATCCTTCTTAGAACAAGCTTGGCATCTTCTCATGGTTTCTTTCACCAAGTAATATCTTAGTAACTAAAAACACCAGAGAAGAAGTTTGAGTTCCTCATTCACAAGGAATGCAAAAAATAGTCTGGACTGCTTCTCCCCATGCTAAAAATTCCAGTTCGTAGCCTTTATGTGTTTTAGTGGCAGTTGAGATGCCACAAGGAAGCTTAGCAAGAGCTATCTCACACGTCCCATCCCACTCCTTCTCCAAGCTCCCAGGCACTTTTAACCAGTTGTTTCCTTCATGGAGCACAGCAATACATGCAAATGAGCATTACAGACACGGCATCCAAGGCAATGCCAGTATTTTCCTACAGTTTTTCTCTTGTTTGTCCCATTTTCTTCAGGCAGCCAGAAAGGAATGAATGCAGCCTTACTGGTGAATGCACATGATCTTACTGGGAAATGAATGCAACTTTACTGGTGCTCTCAGCAATGCATTTACTCCCTTCTGGCTGGAATGCACAGGCAGAAGAGGGGACCTCCATACTGACCTCTGGAGTCGGGCAGGATTTTGGGCTGTTCTGCATGGATTCAGATTTTGAAGAGCTGGACTGAGACTCCCCTTTCTTGGATTGTTTCTGAGCACCGGCGAGAGCAGCTGGGGAGCCCACGGTGGTATCTGGCCCCCGCTGTGACAGCTCCAGCTTGTCATTCTCTTCATTGTGAGCCTTCTTTGTGCTCTGATGATGGAGCAACCCAGGAACAGCTGACTCTGCAATAAAATCAGCTGTCCATTAGTAACAGCCATAGGCAGGATACAGCAATGAGCATCCCAGGGAGTGGCCCAAGTCTCTTGTCCTGCCTGGACACCCAAGCTCTCCCTGGCTGCAGAAATGCCAACTTCTCTTTACAAAATGAACAAAAATGAACTCTATTTACAGTAGGGACAGAGATGTTAAACTTTCAGAAAACATTTGCATTATCTCCTTAAGCCCTTTTAATTTACATAAATATCAACCCATTTGTGAAAGCCCTCTCAGGCACGTCCAGCAATTACCCTTCTCCCAGTGGGGCTGTGGGGCAGAGCTGCACAGAGCAAGGGGCAGCTCCGAGGTCACCAGAGTGGAGGTGAGAAGGTTGATTTTTCCTGTCTGAAGCCGGAATTGTTGGAGTTCCTGTGACAGGAGGCTGAACTGCTCTGTTTGACTGCGACACTGGTCTTCCAGATCCTTCACCCGGGCCTGCCAGGAGAGAATAATGTGAGGAACAAACGCCTGTAGAAACACTGAGGTTCCAAACAGGATTTGCCTTTGCTACATCTTTTCCCAGACTCCAAGGAGCTAAAAGATGCTTTTAAATGCTCTGCCTAGGAACAGTCATTGGAAACTGGCATCCTCACACCTTTACTTATCTAAGAAAAGCTAAGGCTCATAAACTCTGAGGAAGCTAACTGCACACTCTATTAAGACTTATCCCTAAAATTCTGCGTTTGAACTTCAATATCCTCTCTCAGCCCTGCACAAGACCAAATAAGTCAGAGATAAATAAGCCTTTAAAAGATCCAAAAGGCTTTGCATGATTTTTGGAGCATTAAAATCATGTCTCAGAAAGGAATTGCTCTCCCAGTTTTGTCAATCACTCCAGAGGCTCCAGCAAGCTCCCAACACCTTAACCTGACCTTCCCACCATTCCAGGCAGGACTGCCAACATTCCCTCTGGACCTTGGCTCCTCCAGGCACTAGGAAGGGCAGAGAGCACACAGGTCCATGTTGCAGAACTCTCCTTTAATGTGGGAAGCCCACAAACTTTCCTCCCTGGTCCTACAGGGATGATTTACTCCAGGCAAATGCATGCTGAGGACAAGAAACCTACACCTCAGCAAGATGAGGTGCCAGAGAGCCTTGGGAAACACTATGGAGAGGGAAGGACACATTCCTACTAGCGAACCATTTGTATTTACCCATATTCTCTTTTTACCATCTCTAGAACTTCCCCTGACAAAACACTGCTGATTCCTGGCTGTCTTTACACATCCCCACATTCCCCCAGGTTGTAGGCAGATCAATTCCCAGGAGATTGCACCTGCTCTTTTCCTTCCTCTCACTGTTTTTTGTAGGTAAGATGCACCAAAACAGATGACTGCACTCCACTCTTCAAAATTTTCCATTCTACAAAATGTATTTAAAGTGTTTTTTCTCCATCCAACTCAAAAATAAACAATGCCTCGAAATAACATGTGAGATAAAGTCTGAGTTTTTAAGCAGCTCTAAAGATAACATTTCTGACCTGGAGAAAGCTCTCTCTGTGGTCTCAGAGTAACACAAGAACTTTGCAGCCACTCCCTAAGGATTTAGGGGGGGGTCATGCATTTTTATTTGACTGTAACATATCTGTTTTAGGCGTTTCAGTTTATTACTTGTTCTCTCCACAAGTCCAAAGATGCTCTCATGCTCTAAGGAAAGCCTGGTGAAGTCTCTCAAGTTTGGCAAGAACTGCCTCTGAACTGAATTCAGATGCCAGTACTAACCTCCAGAAGTGTCTGTGTTATCTACTTGCTCAGAGTCAACTCCTCGTTTACTAAGTCACAGTGCACAGGACTCCTCTGCCATTATGAGTGTTTGAATTTACTTACAGTTTGGATTTTTCACATAAAGACTTCTCCCCTACAAACATTACATCTTAATAAAGAAACCCTCAACAGTAAGAACAGTTGCACTGGAACAAAGGAGTACTTCCTCAAGCCAAATCAATCAAGCCTTGATCCCACCTTGGGTCAGAGCCTACAAAAGACACGTACAGAATGACTGCAGGACCAGAAGGGGATTTCCTGTTTTCTCTGGAGACATGAGCTAGCAGATACATCTGGATACTGTGTTTAATAGCATCAGTACAGAACCTCGTCCTGTAAATTTTTAAACTACACTTTAAATCCATTTACACTGGCGGCCAAGCCAATAGCCCAGATAATTCAGCTTAATACTAACCTAATTAGTCAGGTGTCTTTTCAGTCTGTTATTCAAAACAACATACAAGCATGCCTGAAGTACTATTGCTGCATCATACACAAGGTATACCTTTAGCAGCTACTTGCAGGGGACCACAGACAGCTGGGAAGCAGTGGGTTTCCAGGGCAGTATTGGGAGGCAGGAGGATAAGGAACAAGAGGCCCAAGAATGCGGTCAAAAGGTTCAGGGAACCAGCAGGAATCAAGCTCCATACACAGGGAAGACTTCTGTCTCTGTGCCCAACCCAAAATGGGGAGAAAGAGAAGTCTCCCACAACAGCGACTGGACTTCCAGAAGAGGCTGCAGGAGCAGCAGCAGAGCTTCATGGGGTCAGTTTAACCACCACCTCAGGAACTGATTCTCCACACCCAACCACCACCAGCTCAGCCCCATCCTCTAAGACACTCTCATTCCTGGCTGGTCCGTTCCACTTCTCCACCTCATGCTTTCCTTTCAGATGTCCCTTGTTCTCTTTCTCCATATCTTCTGCTGTGTAGTTTTGAGATCAGAGAAGCCCCATTTTGCTAGAAGGGAATTCTATGGGTGTGCAGTCCAAGCTCTTGATAAAAGCAGGGCTGGTGCCAAAGGAATTAAAAGAACATCCGTAACTTCATATCAATGTGGGTGCAGCTTCTACAGGATGTGAGCATACCCAAATACCAAATAAAGTCCTTTCCTGAGAGTCCCCACCACTTTACTGCTTTATTGACCAACTTGTAGCTGAGGTTTTTTTTTAAATCCCCTACCTCCAACCTGGCACCTCCTGTGCCAGCAGAGAATTCTGAGCCCACCATCAGGCATGTTTAGTCCCTGCTCTCTCTCCTCCACGTGCCTTTGCACAGTCAGTGTCACCTGCATTTTATCTCCCTCTTGTATTGCACATTCAGGGTTTTATATTGCACTGGAAATAATTTGTTCTGTTTCCCCTCTCAGTTTGTAGTGTGAATCTTCCTTCCCTTCCCTTAACCCCCCCCCCCCCCCTCCCCGGCCGGCCAGACCTGATTGGCTGTGAGCCAGGGCTCCTCTGCCCCTTACCCAGGTTTGAAAATGTCCCCATACACTCTCTCTCTCTCTCCCTGGAACCCTTCAGGACAATAAATTTGGATTATCCCGGGAAGGAGAGCCTCCTCTAATCTTTTATCTTTGTCCATGCTGAAAACCTCCCCCATCTCTGACCCGGAGCTAGCTGATGCAGGTCAGAAAGACCAGGGGTTTTTGTAGCATCTCCCCATTCCTCCTGAGATCTCTGCCAGATTGGAAGGTTTTAAAGAAGTTTTCTATCAGCTACAAACCCCAGCACTTCTATACCAGCCTTCTTTCCAAACCACCTGTGAACAGGCCGGCTAGCACAGCTCCCAGGCTGGAACTTCATTAGCTACCACCTCTTCTGGAAAAACTATTATCCACAATCTCTGCTTCCCATCTTCCACTCAATTATAAAGCCAGCAGGACCCATCTTCTTCTCCATAACACCCATTTGCAATGGCGTCACCACTGCCTTTGGGTTTTGAAGGAAACACTTAACTCGTGGACAGAAAAGACACTTAAATGTGGAGAAGGAGCACAGCTGGACAATTCTAAAAATCTGGAAGTGCCAAAAAAAGTAAGCTCCGAATTCTAACTGGTCAAGCAAGCAAGGCATTTAAAGGGAAAGCAGTTGCTCCATCAAACTCATAGTGGGAGCTCATTTAATTACATTTATTTCCTGGCAGCAACACTCTTGCAATCTTTTCCAGCGTATAGTTAAAACAAGAATATCAAGCAACTGTCAAAGTCAGAACAGAGGGAAAAATGTCCTGTTTGACAGCATTGGAGCAGTACCTGCATGCAATCCAAAGTACTCTGGAAGCAAGAAGAAAAGCAGAAAGAGATATCAAACCACATCAGCAGTTACACTACAACACTCTGCCAAAGATAACCCAACCCCCAGTCTGAATGAAATTTTTTTCTCGCCAAATTACAGTGCCTGCCTTGTTCCATACTGAGATTCCCACCTCATTCCCAGAAGCATCTGCTTGCCAAACAAAAGCTAAATCCTACACACCAAATGCATGAATAAGATAACCAGGCACTTTCTGTGGGCCTCCAGGCACACTCCAATCATAGTGTGCTTTGAGATAAAGGACAATATGCTTAGAGTGGCTGCTAAATTTCAAGCCCCCTTTACCCAGCACACTGCACCCATTCAAAAATTAAATGAATGGACATTCTGTGCCCAGACCCTTCCCCAGGTCTGAGATCATGGAGTTCTGGGAATCAAAGCACAGCTCAGAACCTGGCTGTGATGGGATCTTAAGCAGCTGACAGCCTCATCAGTCCTGCATCCTGCTCCTAGGTCAGGGAAAACACGCAAAGCTGAGCTCATTTCCCAACAAAACTGGATTCCTGGAAGGAGGCTGTCTCCTTTTGTATCTATGCAGTGCCAAAGGCAGTTGAAATCTTACTCTCCTCACCCCTGTCACTGCCTTATCTCAGAACTACAGAACACCTGAGGCTGAAGGAGATCACCTAGAGCACTGGGATCACCTGATCCAAGCCCTCAGCTGAGAGCAGGATTGGCTGCCAAGAGCACTGAACATCCCCAAGGAGAGAGACTCCACTTACGACAATCATGGGACAGAACTCTTCAAACAGGAAAATGGACTAAACTCATTCTTCATTAATATTACATCAAAAAGCAATTCAAGCACATGTAAAAAAGACAATACATAGCACAGGCATCGCAAACCCCCTAATTATGCCATACACTGATGTTCTGGAATGAGTATGACTATAGTTATTTAAATTACTACTGCTGTGCATTGAACTGGCTTTTAATGACAATTCATCTTTCTTTGTTCTATTTTATAAAATACAGGGTGAGATTGAATCGGGCTCTAACAAACCCAATCTAGTGGAAGGTGTCCCTGCCTACAGCAGGAGGTGGAACTGAATGAACTTTAAGGTCCCTTCCAACCCAAACTATTTGATGATTCTGTGACCTCTGTATCAGTAACATGAAAGCATGAATATTTAACTGGTAAGGTCCTTGCAGAAGAACATTACCCTCAAACACAGAACAAGAGGACTTTCTTCCTTTGCACAGGGAGATATCTGGTTACAACCTAAGTAGCTTCTCCAACCCTTCATTGAGGTAGCTTAGAAAATGTTAGGCAAACACCACAGAACCATCAAATCCCAGAATGGTTTGGACTAGAAGGGACCTTAAAGCTCATCTTGTTCCATGGACAGGGGCACTTCTCACTAGAACAGGCTGCTCCAATGGTCTTAAAACAGAAACACAGCAACCCTTGTCCCCAAAAAGGCTGCTCAAAACCCAGCTAAACACCAGCTGATATGGAGCAGCACCTGTATCAGCTGATCCCATCTCTGCAGCCAAACACAGAAGTCCCTAAAGGGATGTGGGGGACAAGATATAGTGTTATATCCCCCAATACTCACCCAGCCTGCAACATTTCAATCCTGTTCAGCAGGACCCCAGCACTCTTGGGCTCTACAGCTCAGACACCGGCCAGGTCCCATCCAAATCTGATGCTATGTGCACTCTCGGAGCAATCTCCTCCATCAAGAACACTTCCCATCTACATCAACAGTCCTGGGCTCCCAAGAGCCACAGAGCTGCACAGCAGTGGGCATAGGGAGCTCACTCTGACAGCCCTGACTGTCATCACTGGAGACAGGAGCATGGCCCCAAGAGATCTCACTCTGGGGGTACAGTAAGACCTTCTGCTTGTCTCAGATGTTTCAGTGCTCAGAAAACCTCTGAGAGAGCAGAAGATCCTCCCCCTGCTACCACACCCAACTCTCTGGCAGTCACTCAATCGTCACATCAAGTTCCAGGGTTGGACATATACAGCTCTGTGTTTGGCAGCTTTGCAGGGCTTTGCAGCTCCAGGAATTCAATATTTTCTCCAAAGTCACCCTGACGGACACTGAGCTGATGCCAATCAACCCCAAAGCAGTGCTCAGCACATCTGCCAGCCTTCACTGATACACAGTGAGCCACAAGCCAAAGCACATTCCCTGTGTGCATGTCAGAGCAAATGGAACAAGGGAAATACCTCAAGCTTCACCACTTTTTATGCTCAGGTTTTCTTATTTTTACCTAATAAATTTTTCTTATTTTTCCCTGATAAAATAGAGCACACATACACAAGATAAATTTTAAATCCCACAGACACAAGTATTCTCCTTTCACATGATTCTGAAAAACGGAACAGGCAGATCTGAGTTTGATTACTAAATGCACCCCAAAAGAGTTTTTAGGCACGATCTGAATCAAATAACCATTCTAAGGACTGAGCAGGCCACGATGTAATTCCCCAAACTTTGACCCAAATATTACTTTCACTGCAGCAACATGTTGCATTCAATCAAGGCACTAAAACATTTTGCACAAGACCAACAAAACCCAAGGCATCCAAACTGGTATTATAAACAAAAGGTACCAAATTTGGAGTAATCCTTCTTGTTTCTTTCTGTCTTACCTCTAGAAGCTGTACTGCTCCCTCATGTTCCCTTCTTGCCTCTGCCTGCGCCTAAGGAAAAATAAGGAAGGATGTAAATCAGAAAGCAGCCAACCCGAGTTCAATTCTACTGTCATCCTACCTTGGTAGTTCATTGTAGACTGGAGCATGGGTCTGATGAGGAGGAGCTGAGGGAGCTGGGAAAGAGGCTCAGCCTGGAGAGAAGGAGGCTCAGGGGGGACCTTGTGGCTCTTCACAACTCCCTGACAGGAGGGGACAGCCAGGGGGGTCAGGCTCTGTGCCCAGGGAGAAGGGACAGGACAAGGGGAAATGGCATCAAGTTGTGCCAGGGCAGAGTCAGGTTGAATACTGAGAAAATTTCTTCACATTCCCTGGAAGACTACCCAGTGCAGTGGTGAAGTCACCATCTCTGGGGCAGTTTAACAGCTGTGCAGATGTGGCTTCTGGGGACATGGGTCAGTGGTGGCCTTGCAGTGCTGGGGGAATGGATGAACTCGATCTTGAAGGGTTTTTCCAACCTTCATGATTCCATGATTTTATGATTTAAACCACTGAACAGTCTGGAAACATCTCTGGGCTCTAGACATACAGCAGTGAGAGGTCAGAACTGACATTCACAAGCAAAGCCTTCACTTCGCTCTGGTACCAGAATTTACCTCGACTCAGACACTGAATAATTCAAACCCACATCTACCTCGTCCATGCACACCTCCAAAGGAAACAAGGTGCAGGAGAGGAAAACACCGCTGTCACACCCCACATACCTGCTGCAACCGCCAGACTTCCTCCTGCTTCTCCTGCAGGACTAGCAGTGCTTCCTTGTGCTCCACTTCCAGCTGCTGCCTCCGCTCAGCCACATTTCTCATGTGCTGCAGGACAAGGCACACACAGCTGAGGGGTGATGCTACTGAAACCCTGTCCTGTGTTCTAACCAACAGCCACAAAGCTAAACCAGGGTGTGTATTTCATGTCATCATTGCACGAAGTAAGAAATTCCCAACACAAGGCAGAGCAACACTGTCACAGAAAACCCTCACATCAGTGATGGCCACCTAATCTCCCACCCAGATGTCTGAAGCAGCCTTTCCAAAGCACCTCTATGCACTCTGGAAAGCCATGTTCCAGGATCCTGCAGAAGCAGAATTCCCAGTGGAAGCCCAGAGACAAAAGAATGGTCAAAAAAGTCAAACAGACAACCAGTGCCATTCAAAGGTAGGTGTTTGCACAGTCCTTCCAGCTATGCAGATCCTACTGACCTTCAGCACCTGCTCTAGATTCTCCAGCTTGGTTTGGAGTCCTCGATTTGTCTGAATTACTGAATCCCGCTCCTTAGTCACTAAAACAACCTGCAGTTTCAGGTCAGCATTCTCAGATTCAACCTGAATAGAAAGGATTTTCAGTGAGCACAAGCAACCATAGGTGTTTCTTGTAAAAAATAACAGAGACCAGTTTATTTCTGTGCTTTCTGCTGGCAATGATACCAAAATCAGGAGCCTCTTCTCCTTCAGATTTTCACTTAAAATACATGAGCACTTCTATCAGGCCTCAATGTGTAACACTTTATTTGCACGCTGCTTCTCTCCCTAGATTCATGTCCCCTCCCCTTTTGCAAGAAGAAAGAGACTGGAATAGGAACACACTACATAATGAAGAGAGAAAAAAAAAAACAAGGTCTGTAAGCATTTTTAATCCTACATGGTAGGATTAAACGCAGAGAACAGGACAGAAAATTCAGTAGCCTACTGAAATTATCTTTGCCTCCTCCACTTACCACAAGGAATTTTTGGTTCCAAGGGGCACTATAGCTTGACAATTACCAGCAATGCAAGCAAAGACAAACATTTCCAATTACAGCAGTTATTAAATATGTAGGAAGCCTTATGCATGGTGGCAAATTGACACATGGGACTGACAAATGACTTTCTAACTCTTGTGCATTATTCTCTGTCCAGAGAATCAGCTGGAACAGAAGAAGATCAGTACACAACCATTACTGCAAACTTGAGAACAGCATGTTCTTCTCAGAAGAGCTTTGCAGAAGCCAATGATGCCAACCTGACAGACACTGCTTTTACCTGGCCTGCCCACCCAGCCTTCTCATTCAGCTGCAAGTTCTCTTCAGCCAGTCGTGCATTTTCATTCTGCACCTCCTGCAGCTGGATCTCCTGTCCAGAAAGAGCAGGAATTACACCAAAGCCCTCTGTCTAACTCCCCCAGATTATCCTGCAGAGCAGCTCCACTGGTCCTGTTTCCTGACGGTGCAGGACACTGATGGGATGCTGCTCAAGGGCAAGGAAGCAACAGTGATCAGAATTCCTCCAACAGAGCCCAGTCCTGGGGTGGAAAATGGGGTTGGACCTGGATGACCTTTAAGGTCTCTTCTAACCCAAACCAGTCTGTGATCTCTTGAGCAAAGCAAAACAGAAACAGAAGGGAGAAACCCAAATGTTCTACTATGAGCTGCAAAACCTCCCTAGAATTAAATTAAACAGGATTTCAGATGACAAGAAGCAGAAGAAAATGGTAGTGGGATGGTGTTATTACCATTTCAATACCTGTCTGGAGTGCCTGCGAAAATGGTTAAGTATCTCCCCAAATTATCAAATACCATGACATTTCATCCAGCAATTTTCGAGGCTCTATTCAGCCCACATGTAGCTCAAAGACTAAATACACAATCCCAGCCTTAAGGGATGGAACCCCAAATTTGTGATACTGTTCACATAAACAGAAACACTGGTGATTCCTCATTAAGATGAACTGAAGAGAATCCAAGAGAGGCACAGAATTCAGCTCCTCTAATTATGCTTATAACAGGAGGCAACAAGAACACTTACTAGTTCTTTGCATCGTTTATGCTTTTTCCTCACTTCATGTTCAAGGTTTTCACATTTTTTGCGCTTTTTCTTGAGCTCAACTTCCTGCAGAAAACAAGCAGATGTAGATCAGCAAGCCCACACTCTTACAATGCATATGAAATTCAAGCCCAGCCTCTGAGACCCAGTGCTGCATTAGTTATTTTTTATTTTCTTATTAAAATCTCTTTGTGACAAAGTTAAACACTGTTGAAACCAAGGGAGATTTTTATGAAAGTCAGGAAAATCAAAAAATAAAACAACTCTTCCTCTCTTCCCCAAGCCTTCAGTCTGGAAACAGTTCTGCTTCCATATGCATTGACTGTTCCTATTTATACAGCAGAGAGGACAAGGTACTGGGGATAAAACAACAAAGCTGTATAGAATTTTCATCTTTAAACACCAGCTGTGCTATTTTAGCTCCTATTCTAATTCCAGTGACACCTAACAGAGCACAGACATCCTCTTGATCTCACTACTCATTGGCCCTCAGATTGACAGCCTTAAACCTCCCTGTGCACTTTCTTAATTGCTGGAATAATTCACAAGGGATACATTCCTCATCCACATCTGTCCCCAGTTCAAATAAGTCTAAACCAAACACATCACAGAACCTACTGGCATGTTTCACTCTCACTTGAGTGTGACATATTCCCCTAACAGCCCAGCACCTGGAGCTGCTGCCAGCAACACTCTGCATGCAGGTGGCCTGTGTTTTTCTACTGATTCCCCAAGCCTCCCACCTCTGTAGAGCAACTGCACCTATAAACACTTCAGTCCCCAAAATCTCTACCTGGATTGCACATGTGAAGCCCCCAACACAAACAAGGAATTAGCACACTCTTTTCCCCCAAACCAGGGTCACAGTTTACCAGCTGCTGTATCTGTTTGCTGCTCTCCTGGTTTCTTACTGCATTTTTAGGAGGAAAATTTTCATGTCCTTCAGAGGCAGGTCCCAGTGGTTGTACACCTGGATCCACCTGAAAGCAGAAGAGATGCCAGAGAGCCCATGGACATCCTGAGACAACAGAGCATGCTAAGAGAAAAGGGACTTTCTTGGCAGTACCACCCAGGAGAGCAGTGCTCCACAGGGCACTTCTGATCTCTGAGCTGCACCACTTGACATGGAGAAAGCTGGATAACTCGCCAGGCATCCCTGTGGTGGGAATCTCCTGGAGCCCACTGCCAACCAGCCCAGCTTGACTGAAGCACCTCTGAGGAACAGTGAGCTCCTGGAAGCTCTCAGATCCAAGCTCCCATTTGTGCTTCACCTAATGACTCAATGAGAGGCAGCAGCAACACCTTTCATGGCCTTCTCCAAGGCAACACAGAGATGAGAAGGGAGAATGCAACCCACAAAGGGCAGAAATAAATGAAGATGTAAGACTCTAAGGGCAGGGAAGAACAGACAAACACTACCAAAAAATGCAGCATCCCACCTCTGCAGGTAGCTGGGAAAGGCTGAAATGACAGCAGTGCCATGGCTTATGTGCCACCACCAAACCACATGAAAGGAGACACTTTCTATGCACATTTGTAACAAGTTTCTAACAAAATGCCTTTTCATTTGGGTCACAGACAAACACAGTTTAATCCTCTGAATTTTTGCTCTCGGCTGATACTTGACATTGTCTGCCCAGAATAAGCCCTGACAGCAGGACAAGGACAGAGACACACAGAAGAAAAAACAAATAAAATTCTGAAATCACCTCCCATGTGAACTTTGTTCCCTATCATCCATGGAAAAAGGTTCACTGCAGAATCCAACCAACAGTCTGAGCACTGATCAGTATGTGGAAATCTTGAGATCCTCCACCCAACCCATGGTACCTCAAGGGTCCCAGTGCTTGGAAGCTTTCAGATCTGCTGTGAAACCCATATTTAACTGTGGAATACCCCTGTGTAAATGTTTCTGAGACTTTTGTTTTTCAATCAACTTGCTCATACTAAGTTTCATACCGGTATTTCAAAGAATCCCAGAATCACTGAATTTGAAAAAGACCTCTAAGCCCATCCAGTCCAAGCTGTGCCTGATCTCCACCTTGTCCCCAGCCCAGAGCACTGAGTGCCATGTCCACGCTTTCCTTTGACACCTCCAGGGATGAGGACTCCTAACCTTCCTGAGCAGCCCCTGCCAAGGCCTGACCACCCTTTGCAGGAAGAAATTCCTCCCATATCCAATCTAAACCTCCCCTGGCCCAGCCTGAGGCCATTCCCTCTCCTTCTGTCCCTGTTCCCTGGAGCAGAGCCCGACCTCCCCCCTGTCAGGGAGTTGTGAAGAGCCACAAGGCCCCCCCTGAGCCTCCCTTTCTCCAGGCTGAACCCCTTTCCCAGCTCCCTCAGCTGCTCCTGGGGCTCCAGCCCGGGATGCTTCATGATACAGGGTTCAGCCAAGGGACCAGCAACAGCCTCCTCCCTTTACCTGCACCGTCAGATTTAGCCTTGCTGACTTATCTGTCTGCCACAAAATCTTCCGAGTGAGGACAGACTCTTCTGAGTCAGAGAAACAAAGCACATGCATGAGAAAAACCATCTTGCCTGACAGAACTTGCAGGATGAGGTGGAAATCAAGGTATGGAAGGGTCATTCAAGGAAGATAGGGGCAAGGCAGAGGGAAAAAAATGTCTGCACATCCCTCTTCATCACAGCAGAATTTGTGGGGGGGAAATGGGGGCTGAAATCTCAAACTATTAAGAATAAGCCTGAGAACCTCTCTAAAACTGAACTATGTATAAGAACTGTGGAAGCCAAGAAAATAAACAGTAACAAACCACCAAGATTTTGTAATATTCACCCCAGGGTTCAAAAACTCCTTTGGCATGAACTGAATCCCTCACTTCAGCAGGAACTGAATTAATACATGCAGCAAGTCACTTCTCCAACACTGCCTTAACACAAAATACCTAGAAGATGGCAAATGCCATGCTTTAAGAGTATTCCAGAGTTTTAAGCACATTCCACTGGACATCTATCGAAAGACCAGTACATTTGACACCAGTTCCGGGCAAAGTGACAGAAATTACATAAAGGGCAAATACTTTAAAAAACCAAAAAAAAACACTATTGCAGCAGAGTGAAACACATTCACAGCTCTATAAAGAGGTTTTTTTTAAGATGTCAGCAAGTACGTGGGCAATGGAGACCCAGTAGAAACCTGCTTCAGCACTCAGAAGACATTCAGTCGCAGTCCTTCAACAGGTGTCTTCAGCCACTGAGCCACCACGGGGTGAGGGGAGCATTTTCTCTTGGGTAAATATTCAGTAGAAAGGAGAGGGTTGGAAAAGAGGGAGCACGAACTGTGCTCTGCAAGTACTGATGTAGCAGAGACAAACAGTGATGAGGGCCACGTGACACTGAGTGATTACAGAGCCTAACGATGGTTTAATAAAGAGTGCTTAGACAAAACGGTAAAGAGATCTTTTGGGAAAGGGAGAGAAAACTTCATTATGCTACCATGTAAATTGATGCTACTGCACACTGCTTCCCCAACACAAAACTAAAAGAGAAAACACACAAAGGAGACAGACAAAGATGATGAACACTGAATAACGGAAGAGGCTGGAAAGAAACCAAAAAAAAAAAAAAAAAAAACCAAAAAAGGGACCCAAAACAAACAAAAAATTTAAAAAAAAAAAACACAGGAAAAAAAAAGGCTGAAGGAGAGGGGTATATAAATCCAGGAGTGACTTGGGAGTAGATGGAGAAAGAATGAATATTCAATGCATCTGCCGTAAGAGCCAGCGGGCAATAAATGAGAGCAGCTGGCAGGAAGGTGGGGGTAAGATGCGCAGCCCGATCTCCCACCGGAGGATATGGATTTCTATCACACTGAAAACACGGGAGAAAACCGGCAGAGCCCCCAGGAGCCAAATCCTCTGAAACGCGCGGACAGGAGACCCCCGATCCCCCAGCCCGGGGGCTGCGGGGTACAGAGGCACCCGCAGCCCGGCACCGCGGAGGCCGCGGCCCGGCCGGCGGCGCTCGGCGAAGCCGTTCCACGGTGAGGCCTCGGGGCCGCCCGGCATAGCCCGGCCTTACCTGGCGGCGGCGCGGCCCCGTCCGAGGCCTCACAGCACCCCCGGCCCAGCCCCGACGCAACGCACCCCACCAGGGCCCGGCCCAGCCTTACCGGGCGGCTGCGCGGCCGCGGAGGGGGCGGCGCTCTGAGGCAGCTCCGGATCTGCCCCCGCCCGGGCTGAACCACTGCGGCTGGAGGGGCCGGCGGGATTCCGCGGCACCGGGCGCGGCCCCTTTGCTCTGGTGAGACCCCCTGGAGCTGTCTCCAGCTTGGGGGCCCTGATGCTGCGCCGAGCCCAGAGGAGGCCCCGGAGCTGGTCCGAGGGCTCGAGCCCTTCTGCTCTAAAGCCACGCTGGCAGAGCTGGGGGTGCTCACCTGGAGAGGAGAAGGCTCCAGGGAGACCTCAGAGCCTGTTCCAGAGCTTAAAGGGGCTCCAGGACAGCTGGAAAGGGGACTGGATGGGGGGGATGAAGGGACAGGACACAGGGAACGGCTTCCCCCTGCCAGAGGGCAGGGACAGATGGGATACTGGGAAAGAATTCCCGGCTGGGAGGGTGGGGAGACGCTGGCAACAGAGTGCTCAGAGAATCTGTGGCTGCCCCTGTATCCCTGGAAGTGTCTACGGCCAGGTTGGACATCGGGGCTTGGAGCAGTCTGGGATAGTGGAAGGTGTCCCTGCCCATGCCAGGGGGTGGGATGAGATGCACTTTTAATACCCCTCCAATCCAAACCATTCCATGATTTCTATAAAGAAGAAACGTTACCTGGTTTCCTAGGTGGAAGAAGAAACAAAAGGAGCCCTGTGCTAAGGAAAATGAGCACGACTGGGCTTCTGGCACACCTCAGTGTCCCTGTGCTGGTGTGGGCTGCCAGCAGCATCCACATCCCTCCTCACCCTGAGACGTGGTGCTGGAATCCGTCCCTTTGGAAACCAGCACTGTGCCTACTTGCAGCAGATATGAAACACAACCTTTACCGTCTCCAAGTGAAGTTCCCTAAGAACAGTTAACTGAGAAATTAAATAACCAAACTTTCTGATTGCTGACCCACTTGTCTCACCTCCCTGCGAGCTCTCCCTCCCAGTGCTGGGTCTCTCAAGGCCTCCTTCAGTCGAGGTGCACCTTTGAGGCAGGAATTTGTGGGTCCCAGACGTGTGGCAGCACTGGGCATGGCACTGCCTGAGCTCATTTTGGAGGAATGCAGACACTCTTTGAAATTCTTGAGCGCGATCTGCCTCTGGAGCCGCAGCACCTCTTGCTGGGATTCCCGCAGCAGGCGGTCGAATTCGATGATGTTCAGGCAGCAAGGGTCATCCTGTGGGAAACCAACCGTGGCATCATGGCACTGACAAGCACCAAAAGGTGAAACATGTCATGTTTAACTTGCAACTCCAAAAGAGGAGAGGCTGGGAAAATCCAGGTAGCATAGCACACACACATGTCTGATTCCTGGGTCTCCAAAGCCTCAAAACTCACTTTACATCCTTGATGCAAATACATTATTCCTTGTGAAGATGAAACGCAGCCTGTAATGCTCATGCAGCTCTCCCAGGGCTTTTCCAAGCATGGGCCATCTCAGCACATGCCAGCAGAGAGCGTGGCAGGATAATGTCATTTTACAGCCTAGCCAAACCAGAGCTCTCCCTGCTTTCTTTACTCCTTGGTGTGGGTGCGGACAAGCACTGGGCTTTGAGAGGTTGCAGGAATTAAGAACATCTGGGATTTGGTCAGTTCTTCCTCAGGATAATATTTGGTTTCCTAACATGCTTGATTTCTCTCCTCTCAAGACAGTATGTGTGATGGACACCCACCTATCTATAGCACAAGGAGTCACTCCTATCCACTCATGACCCAAACACAGCAGCTTTTGAAGGAAACCAGCACAGTCTGACTCTCCAGGGAAAAGGTTTCCAGATTTCAGGAAGCTGAAGAAACATATACCTGCATGTCTATACATACAAATCAGGTTATGAAAACCTGTCTTTGAAAATCTGCTGCTGGAGGAGACATTTTTCATTCCCCTGGAAAGCTCCTAAGCCAGAGAATTCAAGACATAGTTGGTATCCAGGACAAATTTAATCTGCTTCCCTGTTTGCTTCTTATTTGCCCTGAAAATAGGGTGTGCTTTAAAAATACAAATTGTGGAGAGAACCATGGTTACTCTCACATTGCAAGGGGGAAACTGAGGCAGCATTAATGAGAACTGATTATAGATTCAAGAAGTGAGCAGCTGGGTCCTCTCTGTGCCAGACCCGTGTTCAGGCTATCAGGGTAGTAGTTCTTTATACAAAATTGGCCGCGGCCATGTATAAGATCTCCCTTCCCCCACCACAAAAAGGCAGCTATTCCCAACAGACAGCCTTTGGAGCTTGGGGGAACAAGAGAGAAGAAAAAAAGCTCAGTCCTCCCCTCGGTTTCTATTGTCCCCATCCCCTGCAGCTGTTCCCCCAGTCCTCCACTTCCAAGAATCGATGCTGCAAGAAATTGCAGCCTGGATTTAGCTGGAGCCATGGTTTGGTTGGAAGCAGATCACTGGAGTATGATCTCAGGAAATTATTTTATTCCATCCTAAGAGCCCTGGCTTTGCAAAACCAGGCCAATGCATTTGCAGCCCAGGCTGCAGGGTGTAAGTCCTGCTACTGCCAGGGAACTGAGTGGATCCATTTCATAGCTACTGAAAAATTTCTACTGATTTAAATACCCAAGATTAAAATTGATTTGGTTACAAACTCTGAGCATGAATATCATAGCTCTGCATAAAACACCCTTCATTGGCATAATGCATTTTGCATGCTGCAGATAGATTAGGGGAATTTGGAATTTCAAGTAGCTGGAAATTAAAATTTAATGAGCAGTTTGCTTGGAAGAGAAATGGGAAAAACAAGATCAGACAGAATGATCTATATTGCTCTCTTTTCTGTGGATTCCCCTGCTCAGGCATCAATGTCCCAGTTGCTGGTGCCACAGGCAGAGTCACCTTCTGGGACAGGGTGGTCACCCAGGTCAGCCAAGGAAGGCAGTGACTGAATTTGTCAGCCCTGGGGATTGCATTCATGTGTGCTTTTTCTTGGCCAGGAATGAATCTTGCTCACCTACTTCTGTCACATTCCTTTGCAATCTGTCACTCCTGTCTCTAGCAAGTTCAGGTTACCCAGCACACTGCTAGGAAAATCAGAGTTTCAGCTTTCGAAAGGGTCTGTTCCCTTTTCTGTGGGGGTCTGAGGTGAGAAATCAAAGAAATGGGAAGGAAACTTTTTGCTGACACTGTAGAGCACAGAAACACCTGGATAAGTTTGTCCTGTGGTTTAATGCCACGAAAGATCAACGGGGCAGCTCTGTACAAACACCAAATACTGCCCTTTGTTCTAATCCTGACTAGATCTACATTGGGGAAATACTGAGAATCTACCTTCAAACCTGTAGTTAAACTGAACATGTGTGGAGGTCAGGGACAAAAATAAAGCTGTTTTCAGTGAGGAAGTATTTGTCACCTAAATACCACATAAGTAGGACAGGTAGAAGTGCAAGTGTTCAGCTCGGCTGGGAGGAGGGAGGTAGGGTGGCATTTGACCACATTTGCATTAGCAAAACGGGGAAATCAGCATGGGCCCAAGTGTTACTGAGATCCTCTGGAGATTTGAACTGACCTAAACTGCAAGCATCCAGTTTGGGAATCAAGGTTGCAACTGAGATGCCCAGAACATGTTGCTTTAGTCACCTTGAGTGGGAACCATCTCACCCAGCCCCAGCTGTCTCCAGAGGCTTCTTTCAGAGAAGAGCTCTGCAGGAGCGACACATCTGACCAGTCCTAGGTCTCAGGATGAGCTGAATTACCACTTTATCCCACCATTTATATTGTCATGGCCTGTGCTGGTACTGAGGGCAATGCAGATCACCAGCTCAGGAGCAGACACCAGCACTGGGGATGGTTTCATGAACACCCAGCCCTGCCTGGTGATTTGTAGCCTTCGTCATAAACATGTCAGGAAGCACTGAGTTATCCCCAGTTTCATGGTGGCTGTGACTCCTCAGAAAGCTGCATCTCCCCAGGAGGCTGGGGATCTAGACTGGTTTTTGAGAATGTAGTGGTTGGCTTCTCAAAGAAGCACTTTAACAGGAGGCCCTGCTTCTACATCTTGCTTGCAACTCAGCCCTTTGAAAAGTCACCCTGTGTCTGTGGCCTCTCAGGGGTTTCCAAGGAAGGAGTTTTAGTCACTGCTGGAAATGGCAGCTCAGATCCATGAATTGGAGGGACAAGCAGGGTGCCCCCCAGCACACTCTTCTGGAGAGAACTGGACAGTCTCCATCACACACTCCCCCAAGTGTCCACATTCAGCACACACATCAAATTCCCTCCCCTGTTTTCAGCCTCCACTTGAGACTAATTCCCCTCACACCACTTTCCAGAGTCTGTTTTCCATCACCACTGTTGTGCTTGTCCCCAGCCCCAGACTGATGTCCCACAAAGTGTCTCACCTTCCCTGCCAAGAGTTTAGCCTGCAGTTCCCGGCATTCCTGCTGAAGAGCTTCAATCTGCTTGTCTTTTGCCAGGAGAGCACTGGCTTGCTCTGTCAGGTCCTTGGCACGCTGGTGGGCAAATGCTTTTTTGCACAGTTCCAGGCTGGAGCCCTTCAGATGCACTGGAGCAGTTACCTGCACCAGAGAGCAGTGAGGTGTGTTCATGTGTGATAACCACACCCCATCACCCCTTGGTGTTCAACAACCACCACTCCATCACCCAGCACAGGGAGCACTGTCAAAAAATGCAGCCTGGCCCCAGAGGAGAGACAGACAGAGGAGCAGGACAGACCTGTGGAAAAGTAGAAGAGGAAAGGCTGGATGGAAAAGTGGCTTAAAGAACAGGTTCAAAGAGGGAAGGATAAGGTACTCAATAGGTACAGCCAACATGGGGGCTGCAGGCGGGGCAGAAGTGGGGAGGAGAAGGAGAGAAAAACAAGATAAGGTAAAAAAGACAAAAGAAGGTAGCAGAGAGGAGGGGAGAGTGGCAGGAAAGATGAGCATGGGATCAAATATAGCATGGGATCAAGGATAGAGGTGGCCAGGAAGAGAAACAGAGGTTCCGTGCGTTTCTAGCAGGAAAGAGCCTCAGCATGGATGGAAGGAAGATAGAGGGAAAGGCAGAGGCTAAGGAGAGCCAGGGCCAGCACAGCCAGGGAGGACTGGGAGAAAAACAGGACTGGAGGAAAAACAGTTTGGGTTCACATGCTCCCTTCGAGGGAGGAAAGCATAAGGTGGGGATGGCAGTGTGCTTAGGGGGAGCGGGGCAGGCAGGAACAGGCAGCTGGCTGAGTACAGGCTCTGCCTAGGCAGGAGCTGAGGCTGCCTGGGACAGTGTCCCTGGGATATCCCCATCCCTGGAGTTGGCTGTCCCACTGGGTACCAGCACCACTGGATGAAGGGGCAGCTTAAACCCTCTGTTCACCCCAGCCCTATGGGCAGTGAGGATACATCCAGTCCCTGGGTTTATCCAACCCCGCCTCTCTCTGCCCAGCTATTTTCATCTGCACAAAGCCTGACAGTCTGGGAAGGGGATCCTCTGCTGCCAGATCAGACACATGGAATCCTCTGTGTGAAGTTTTATTCCCCAGGTCTTCCCAAGCATCTCATGAATGTGCAGAAGCTGCATGGCTCTGGATCCACAGGACCTGTGTAGCAAGCACTGGAGGGACCTGGTTCCAAATTAACCCTGGCTCCTCAGGTTGCTTTCTCTGGTCCTACCTTAAGCCCACCCTCCACAAGGCTCAGCCATCCCAGCACTTGCTGCTGTCAGGACTGGGCCAGCACAGGAACCCAGCAAGTGAGTTCTCCAGGACTTGCACAGGCCCTAAACTGTCCCCACCCCAAAGTTTCACTGGGGAAGCAAATAAAACGGTATTTGTAGAGGTGCTGGAGGATCTGCATAGTATCTCAAATGGTTTCTCTTAACATAGTATCTGACAAGTCCATCTGTTGCCCTGCAAGTACCAAAACCCCGTGACAGATGGGTGACACAGTGCCTGGGGACAGAGAGGGCAGCAGTGCCAGGAAATCCCCCTACCTTCTCTCCAGCACAGCTTTCACTTCCTCCTTTCTACCCTAAATGGATTGAATTACCCATCACAATCCCTGCTTTCCTTCAGGAAGGTGTGCCCAAGATCCCACACCCTACAGCCACCTTCCACTGCTGCTGCACCATGTCACACACTCCAGGGTTCACAACAAGCTGCTGTTGGCTTGGAAAAGGCAGAAGCCCTGTGGCTTTGTGCAGCATTTCCAGTGAGGTGTGGATGGGACAGAGCTGCCTCTCACCCCTTCCTGTTTTGCTTCACCACACTCCTTTTCTTATTCAAATCCTTCCTGTTTCTTTTTCATGAAGTCAAATGTATATTTTCATGACTTGCCCAAAGAAAGCTGAGTTAATTACTTTAAACTATGACCTTACAGTAAGAAACCAAGCAGGAAGAAATTCCTCAAACCAGCCCCCAAGAGGAGTAGAGAAGCTGGGTGATGGTTGGGGTTGGTTATTCCTGCTCTGCTATGACGTGCAAAGCGTGTTTGCTGCAGGTTTAAGAAAAAGGGAAAGGAAAGGCCTTTCTAGCTCGATGGAAGCAGAAAACCAAAGGTTCTGGTGGTGAGGTGCTCTCCCAGCCCAGCTCCCCAGCTGCAGCAGGTCCCAGCACAAACCACTTTGAGGTTTGCCTCCTGGAGCTTCTGGGCTCTCTCCTCCAGGCGCTTGGCAATAACCGCCAGCTCCGCATTCTTCCTCTTCAGGTGCTTCACCTTCTCCTCTGTCTGGGGGAAGCAGCTCCTGCGCTGGAGAGCAGAAAGAGAAGTCAGAGGTGAAGCCTTTGCTCAGGAGCCAACATCCCTGCCTCTACCTACATAGGTAGACCTACATAGGGCACACAGGCCTTTTCCCAGCCAGGGCTTGGCCTGTTCTCCTAGAACTATCCCAACCATTGAACACCAATCTCTGTTGCCTCTGCAGACCCAGAAACCTGTGTTTTCCTGGTATTTTTGTTAATGTGACCTCTCAGTCACCATGACATTCCCCTCACCCCACCCCAGGCCATCCCACATGGTCCATCTCCCTCTACAACCTCCCCGGTGCAGGCTCCGCTAGGATTCAACATGTCTCCAGTATCAGGGTATCCTGGCCACCCACCCTTTGGACTTTCTCTTCCAGAGTCTTCCCAGTTTATTTCCCCAAGATTACAGGACTCAACACATCCCTGAAGATTTGTACTGCACCACCACAGCAAGCTTATCTGTGTCCTTTCTGTCCTGACACCAAAGCATGAGCAGGAGAAGATGACAAAGGACTTTATGATATTTGCAAAGCAAATTTCCTTTTTTTTCCCTATTGATTCTGTTCACTCTTAATTCCCTTTTATTTGTTATCTGTCTGTTCTAATAAGCTGCCACTTGCCAATGGCTCCTTCTCCCAAGGTCGAACCCAGATGTGTTGTGCTGTCTTTTCACATCAGCAGACATGTCAGGTCGACTAATCCTCACAATTATTTCCCTTCCTCCCCCTGTGATAGTGCACTTTGGCCACCTGGGCTGGAAGGCTGAGCCTGATTTTTGAGAGTCAAATTTAACACACAGGCTTGTGCTTCACTAAAATCCAGATGACTGATAAGGCGTAACCCCTCAGGGTGCAGGTCATGCTGATTTGTGCTTTTAGTGTAAGAAAATTATCTAAAATATGCGTTTTGAATGGGGTGATATAAATCTGAAATGCCGAGCAATCAAATTTGCCCAGCATGGCTGGGCTTCACCCCCACACTGCAGGGCCGGGCAAGGGATGATGCTCTCCAGGGAGGATGCAGGAGGGGAATATCCCCTCTTTCCTCAGAGTCCTGGCTGCCCTCCTGGGGAGTCAAGGATGAGGGAGGAGGCAAAAGGCAGAGGGCCCAGGCTGTGGCAGCCTGGCTTGGCTTTGGGGTGTAGCTGGGGAGGATCTTGGTGCTGGGCTGTCATGGGAGCAGGAGGCAGTACTGCACTGTGACCCAGAGCCAAGGCTGAGTGAATCAGTGTTCCTACTTTTCCAGTTAAAGAGGAAACAAGAGCGACTTCCCCTC
The DNA here is from genome assembly GCF_963662255.1 of Cinclus cinclus. NCBI lineage: Eukaryota > Metazoa > Chordata > Aves > Passeriformes > Cinclidae > Cinclus > Cinclus cinclus. Next base: position 10,618,714 of record NC_085067.1, on the reverse strand, counting down.
CCCAGCCCAGCCCTGCTCTGCACTGCAGGGAAGGGTCCAGCTCCAGCTGATAGCTGCAGCATGAAGGCACCCAGGAGACCCAAAGCACCCAGTCCTTCTCTGTCCTCTGGCGCTGCTCAGATTATCCCATGAGTTCAAGAAGCATTTGGACAATAGTCCTGCACTTGGCGTGACTCTTGGGTTCGGTGCAGGGCCAGGACTTGGACTTGATTATCCTTGTGGATGCCTTCCCACTCAGCATGTTCTGTGATTCTGTGATCTCTTAAGAGTTGGCTGCAGACAGCAGCTCTCTGTGTCCACGACTCCCTCCCCACGGAGCATCCCATGATAGCATCTCCTGCTCACCAGCAAGCTGTTCTCCTCAGCCAGGTTGGAGCAGCGGTGCCGCAGGTCCTCCAGTGCACTCAGGAGCTTTGTGTTCTGGCTCACAAGGAAGCTGTAGTCAGCCCCACTCTGCAAAACAGCACGGAGAGGCAAGGCAGGGCTTCACCTGCCTGGGGCACATCCTGCAGGATCACAGGGATTCACCAGGGGAAGTAGCAGAGGGGCCATAGCCTCACACCAGCCCCAGCCCTGTTGTGAGCCCAGCATCCATGTGCCAGTGCTTGGCAGGATCAGGGTGCTGGTGGCAAAGAGTAGGATGTGGGGGCTGATTTCAGGAGGAGGCGAGGGGCTGCATGTCCAGTGGGGGACAACTGGCCTTTGAGGTCATCTTAAGGATGACAGCTGCCATCTCCATTCTTTCAACTTCCACCTAGTGAAAAAGCCCAGACTTTTCAGTTGCCCCGAGCCGTGGCACCATCCAAACTGGTTCAGGTGAAGCACGGGCAGAGCCAGCAAGACCCAGGCAGGCAGAATACAACCTCTGACACCCCAGACCTGTGTGCTGCTCCCCACAGACTCAGTGGCTTCCAGCACCACATGGCTTTGGAGTCAACCAGATTTCCTTGCCCTCTTTCCCCCACCAGCACTTGTGTTTGACTCGGGGGAGTGCTCAGAAGCCAGACCCCAGATCTTCCTCTCTGTGTCAGCCTTGACTCTGGAAGGTGACATGCAAGATTCTTTGCAAACACCACCTTCATTTTGGCACCTCAAAAGCAGCAGCAGCTCTGCTGGGAGCTGTATATAGAGTTTTGCGGTTGCTGCTTCCTGCCAAGAGCAGCTCACCACAGGCTCACTACTGGAGCAGCTCCCAGCAAGGATTTCTGGGTGCTAGCAAAGCTCAGAGCTGAGCTGTTGCTTCACAGCTGCCATATGGCAGTGCCTCAGGAAGATCCAGCCACATGTTTTCCCAGCAGCCAGGCAGGTCTTGCAGGACCTGCTCCCAGAACCCAACAAGTCTCTGCTGAACGGCCACGACCTTCCTGGTGTGTACAGCTCTGCCCTGCATGTTTCCAGCCAAAGCTACGGGGGAAATATCCTTCACTCCCAAAGGAATGCTGCCCAAGCTTTCTGGGTAGCAAGAGCTCAGACAGGAGTTCAGCTCTAGGAGGTCTCATTACACTTTTGAACAATTCTGGTTTCTCCATCATGTCCATTGTAAAGATAGGACAAGAGACCAGTGCCACCAAGTCCTCTCCCACTGAATTCCCGAGCGTGGTGCCATGCCCATGGCTCTCCCAACTTCTCACACCTGTATAGAATTGCCTTCACAAAGCAGGGAGGGAAAACACAGCTGAAGGATGTTGAAAACAACAACAACAACAACAATACCAAACAAGAAAAAAACAAAACAAACAAACAAAAAACAACTAAACAAACAAAAAATAATGAGAATATGACATCCAGCCCTTCCCATCAGCCTCACAGGGTGTCCCCAGCCCCATCAGCCCCTTGAGACACCAGGATATGACATGCCATGAGCTGACAGGCTTTTGGCAGAGTGGTTTGTAGATGCCCACCCTCCCCACAGAAATCCCAGGGCTCATGAAAGCTGAGTGAAATATGTCCCATAGAAGGATACTGTACTGATACCCCCATGTAGGAAAACAAGAATGCATCTTCCTCTATTTTTTTCCCGCCTAGGCACTCCAGGCCACTGGAGTTCCTGGGGACGTCACACTGCAGCACCTGGATGCCCTCTCCTGCTCTCCAACAACTTAAGGCCACTCCCAGGGATGGTCAGGGTAGGCCCAGAAACAAAGGAAATCTCTGAATTCAGCATCACAGGGATGCCAAGAAGCTCCCCTGGGAGCCATGTGCACAGCTCAGTGCCCAGTACCACCTCCTGCAGCTTTACAGGGACAGGGAGGTGTCCCAGAGACACTCACAGACACCCAGATTTCCCCTGTCACCAGCTCCAGGAACAGCAAAGCACTTCCTTGGCCTGGGAATCCACACAGCGGACACTGCAGGTGACAGGGGACAAAGCAAGGCAGGTTCATGGACAGAGGGGTCCTACCAGCATCTCCTGGGTTGTGCATGGCAGCACCTCAGGCTGTTTTTCTGCTGCCACCCCCAGAGCCAAGCAGGAAGCCCTGCAATGAAGTCAAAGTGCATTATTTCCATCTCCTTGTCACTGCCAAGAGGCCTCAAAATTCTTGTCTGTCGTTGCCCTGAGACAGGGTGAGCATCATGAGCCAGCAGCCTCTGCGCTGAGATGGGAGCAGGAGAGCTTCTGAAGAGTAGCTGATGTGCTCCTGCCTCCCCCAACAGCCAGCCAGGACTTCTGATATCAGCAGCATCAGATTTCGGTAGAGGACAATCAGCACCTCCAGCATGGCATGGGGATATTTTGGGGACCTACATTCAAATTTCTGCATTTGAAACTCCATTTATGTAGCCATAAACCATTTCATCAGGGCAGGATGCAAAGGCTCATAACCCCTCACTTCCACCATGACAGGCTGTCCGCAGCTCATCCCAGGTTTTGTGTAACGACTTCAGAGCCCATGATATGGCAAAGCCTGGTACGTCCCTTCCCATTCTGTGGATATCGCAGCCTCCTCAGGCAAGGTGCCATGGAGCAGGAGAGTGTGGCTGTGTGCTCCAGGCTGGGGCCAGGCATGGGGCCAAGCCTCCCTTGTGCCAGCAGGCCCCTCTGTGGCTGCAGCTCCTTGGGGGTTTGCCCAAAGAGGCACAAGGGACAGCAGCAGTGAGAAGACGTGGAGGCAGGAGATCCCTGCTGTGCCAGGATGTCTGTTCTGCACAGGGTCCTCACTGCCATGAAAGCTTTGCCAAACCTTCCCGTTGGCTCTGAGCCAGCGCTGGCTGTGTTAGCTGAGCCCTCCTCCAAGACCAAGGAAAGCCTGGAACCAAAGGGCTGTCTAGACGTCATCCCACGCTCATTAAACATTCATTTCCTATAATGAAATGGCTTTTAATTTATCAACCACTCTGCAGCTTCTTAAGGATCCTGCACTGCACGGTGCAACCTTACTGCTGGCTGCACTCAGGGCTTCCACAGTGTTTTTTGTGGGGAGCTGGAGGAAATCATTAGGGAGGAGAGATGCAGAGGCTCCCCCCAAAGTGACTCATCCAGATGAAGACATACAGAAGTGTCAGCCGGAGTTGGAATACAAATGCATTCACTGGTCAGGGAGGTTTTCCGTGAGCCAAGGCAGAGCTGACACCATGGGGGAGCAGAGAGGGTCTCCAGGCAGCCACATTCCCCAAATCGGGAGCATCCTTGGCCACTGAAACATTAACCTAAAAATTAACACAAGCGACATGGTCTTTTCCACAGGTCAAGTTTCTAAAATGAGAGGAAGGCAGGAGCACAACAGCAGGGATGCTGAGGGAGGAGAGCAGCATGAACATGGCTTTGAAGCCTCCGATTCATCTGTCATGTTTTTTGGCAGGTAGAGCCCAAAGTTTCTCCAAGATGCATTGAGAACACCAAAGAAAGAAAAGCTTCAGCATGGCAGCTGCCAGAAAACTGCTGCTTTTTCACTTGAAAGCTTCAAATGCACTGGAGAGCTGCAGTGGCTTTTGCAGGGAGAGGTGCCCAGCCAGGCTGCTAAATGGGTCATGCAGGCAAAATCCCTCTGGAACACCCAGCATCCAGCACAGTCCTTAAAGTCCTGTAGAAAACTTGCAGGAGGCCATTGGGGGACAGTAAATCAGCCAAGCACTGCATGCAGCCGTGCTCTGCATTGCGGCTGGGGCTGTGGCAGCACCGCGGCACAGCCTTGAACCCACTGGCCCAGGGCTCCCCCAGCCGGCCCCGGGGAACAGCCAAAGTCTAAATCCAGCCTTGCTTTGAAATCCTTACTGAAAGCCAGACAGGGAGGAGGAATTTACCAGGTGACCCCATGAGCAGGAGGTCTCAGGTGGCCCTTGGAAACAGGCAGGCACACAGCTGATTTGAAAACAAACCTAATTTGAGGGTGTAGAAACCACACACAATTTGGACGTGTATAAACCACTGACAATTTCAAGATGCCCTGACTTCTCAATATGCAGCTGATCCAGGGTCCAGTTCCTGGGTTTGCTTTGCAGGAGCCATCTCTGAACACAACCCCTCTCTGCAGACACCTTGCAGAGTGATTTTCCAGGTGAAGCTATCCCAGCTCTCCTACTATCTTGGATATATTAAATCCACCACTTCTCCTTCATTTGAAATAACTCTCCCCAAGCCTCCACTATGTCAAAGCCCTTTAGCTGTTCGTTCCACCTGACTTTAGTAATTAGTTCCCTTAACTTCTCAATCCTCTTCACTTGGAAATGAAGCCTGTCATTGCCAATCCATTTTCTCCTCTTCCAGACAGTTTCAAGGGAATCAGCCACCTCACAGGACTAAGTTATTTTCCATAGGCTGTTCTTCTGCAGTGTCCTCACTGCATGCCAAAAGCAAGACAAAAATAGCTTCACCTCCTGTTGGGTCAGTGAGCAGAGCAAGCCCCAGTGCTGCCGCTGCTGGCCCAGCGAGCAGCCAGCACATCCCCACCCAGGGAACAGGGACAGTGCTGCCAAAGGTATGGGAGAAGAGACATGCCTGGGATGAAGCTTGGTTATCCTGCCACTCCTCTGACACTCAGTGTGTCCCAGTGTGCTTGTCCTGCTTCCTTCCTGTATTTTGCACCGTTCCTGGTTTCAGACACAAACGTCTCTGTTGTGCCCCTGCCTTTAGGGCACTTCCTCACAGCCCTATGTGCTGCCAACTCCCCTTTCCATCAGTCAGCATTTTCTCCTGCTGCCCATCCCTCTTCCAGCCCACTACTTGCCCTTATTTCCTCATTTATCTGATTTTTATCACCCCATGTAACAAATTCACGGAAGAAAAAATCCATCCAAGACTATTAACTTCAAAAATCCTTCCTCCAGCATGAGGAGTGCTGGAGCCATGAATTGGAAGATATTGAGGGAATATTCGTGGCACAGTCATTATACATTTGCTGTTTCTCTGCATTTCCCCAGGCATCCTCTCCTGCACACACTCTGACCACTGCCAGCTCTTCATATGCTCCTGACTGGGTGTTCAAAATGAGATGCAGCTAAAATTTGAGTCTCAAAAAACCAGGTCCTCTCTATCTTTAAATGGCGCTTCAGTGGAATCACCATTATGAATCCCAGGAACACAAACCCCGCTATTCCAGGAGGAGAATAATCACCTCAGTAGCCCTGATGGCCCTGGCTCACTGTCCTTTGATGAGCTCAGCTTCTCCAGCCTCCCAACCAAGGAGAAATTAATGTTCCTGCAAAAATGAGACAGGGAGGACTGGGAGTGGAAAATAAACTGCCAAGGCAGTGGATCAGCCCTCCAAAATCCAAGGCTGAAGCTGGGTCCAGCAAATCCAAAAGACAGAAGGATTTGCAAGGAGATGAGAGAAAATGACACTGAAACACCTCACAGCTGCTAGGAAGGTAGTTCTGAAATGCTCCTGAGGTGCTGCACATATGATTCTTCATCCTTCACCATCAGACAGAAAATAGGGCAGGGAATTTTGAGGAGTGGAGGGTTTGAAGAAGCCATAAGGGACTCTGTCAAGGGACAGGTGCTGCTCAGGGTGCAGGTTTTCCTCTGGCTGAACACTGATGGTATCATCAGTTCTTTTGTTTGGCCAGTTTGCTCGTTGTCCTGCTCTCCAGTGTGCTATGGAGATGTGTCCCTGCCTCCAGATGGCCACGACCCGCGTGGAGCAGAGGCATGACAAGGTCTGTGTGGTCCTGGACAGGCTTTCCCCAGCTGTGACCCAGCTCCCTCCGTGTTAAGCACAAAGTGTTTTGCAATCCCAGGTTGTGTGGGGCCACAAGCTGCAGCTGATCCATCAGATAACCTGCAGCAGCACCAGGTTGTGCAACACTCTGCAAGTACAGGAACATCACTCTCCTACTCTTCGGCCACTGTGTGACTCCTGGCCACCGCTGTGTCCCCTGCAAGGTCTTTGCCCCCTACACACCTTGTGAGAAAGATATCTGCATTTTTTAAGGTGAAAAAAAAGGTACAAAGCCTGTTCTTCCCACTACCCTTTGAACACTGGTGTACAAGTATCTCCCTTGTCTCTTACCAGTTTCCAAGAAGATTTGGCCAAGCTCCACTCCTGGTAAAGCAGAACTGTGCTCATCCCCACTGCACTCAAGGGACGTTGTTTCACTCCCCACCTGGGGAACATGTGGAAGACAGGCTGTACACCATAAAACCTGGTCAGGCTGCCACATTCTGAATCCACGACAGCTAAGCTGTCTTTTCCCCCCACTGCAGAATTTTCTGGTTGCTGCTGAACAAATAATTGAATCTGCAGAGAAGTAGCTCATGCAACAGTATTTCCACTATATAAAAAAATGCAAAATGTAAAAGATGTGGGAAGCAATGTGTGAAAAACTTCAGTGCAAACACAGAAAGACTTCACAACCTCTGCTGCTGTGTACTCATGTACATTGCAAATCATTTGAGCTAAAATGTGTACTGGCTTACTATAAGACATTTTTGAAGCTTTTCATTGTTTAGCTCTAAGCAGAGGTCAGTCTGCAGCTCCCTGCAATGCAGGCTCAGGCCCAGAGCACCCTGAGGTCTTTGTGGAGCATCTGGACTCTTTCTGGATGCCATGTGTTAGATAAGTCTATTTTGTGAACATGCAAAAAACCCCAAAACCCGTGGTGAAGAATGATAAAATTTCATTATTTCCAGAATATTTGATGGCTGGAGTAGGGATGATTGTTCTCTGATATCTCATCTTCCCTGTAACAGAAACTCTAATCCAAAAAAAACACTCCCAAGAAAAGCATGAGACTTCTGCCTTCACCCTGAGAAGTCACTGAGCTGTAGCTCAGTAAATCCCCTGTGCATGAAGAAGAGCCACAGTCCTCTAAGAGCATCATGGCTTGCAAAGTCAATACCAACTCTCCTTCTTACCACAGAACCTCAGCAGAAGCATCCATGATCACAGGTGTGCTTTGATTAAGTGGAAATACTCGATTCCTCACCATGTCAAACACTGAAGAGGTATATTTGCTCTTCCACCTAGCAGAATGCATCAGGAAGCTGAGGGGCAGATTTCGTATGCACAAGTCAGTTTTTGCCCAGCAATCTGGACTGCAGTTTCTCACCCACTTCTTCCTGTTTTCCAAATCACTGGCAGCTTCCCAGGGGCCAAGAACACCTTTTCTTTTGGGTCATATTGGCTAAAAGCCTGCTCTAGTTGCCCAGGCTATGGCATGATTAGATAGGAAGGAATTTTTCCCTGTGAGGGTGGGGAGGCCCTGGCACAGGGTGCCCAGAGCAGCTGTGGCTGCCCCTGGATCCCTGGAAGTGTCCAAGGCCAGGTTGGACAGGGCTTTGAACAGTCTGGGGTAGTGGAAGGTGTCCCTACACATGGCAAGGGGTGGGACTGGGGTGGGCTTTAAGGTCCCTTCAACCTAAACCACTTTGGGATTTTGTGATTCTAGGTTGGGATCAATGTTCTTGCTCATCTTGGTCATGGTCTGGCAATGGCCGACACAACACAGTGTGACAGCCCTATCCCAAATCCCACCAGCCCAGAGAAGCCAAGGACACAGTGAGGAGGCACTGCTTTGGTGTTCCTCACCCTCCACATCCCACACAAATGACCTGGCCAAACCATTTGGACATGTCTTTGCACAGAACGTGTGATCTTAATCAGGAAAGGAGCCAAAATGAGCATTGCCTTCCCCTTCCTAGTCTCACTTTGCCTTGTTTTCTATTCACTCCTACAAATAGAGAGGCACTGGCTCTTCCTGGCAGACAGCTGTCTGAGGTGGCCATGCATCCACAGTACTACAGCAAAGAGCACTAAGGCATTTGCATGAGGCTGAGCACTGCCAAGCCAAGGAAAATTATTTTACTCAGATTTTGAGCATGATGGAATACAATCTTCTAATTGGGACCGCAGGAAATGGCAAGGACTGGCTCCATTGCCCAAGGTCTCCCTCTCCTACTGCCATCTTTCATTCTGCTGACCTACCCTTTGCAGTAAAGGGTGCAGTTCTACACACCCTCAGATGCTAAATGAACAGCTTTCCAACTTTGCCAATGGAAAATTTGAAGCTTTTGAAAGACCAGAAATTCCTGCAAAAGGCACTGCGCTTATCTTTAAATGCAGCTTGGCCTGAGCACTTGATGTGGAGGATATTTACCAGCATTTTGTAACTCTCCCTGTGTCTCTGCTTTGTTTTATTAAGCCCCATCGGGACCAACAGGAGTTTTTTTGTGGTGTGTTGTTTTTTTGTTTGTTTTTTTTTTTTTTTGGTGGGGGGGGGTTGTTTGTGGTTTTTTTCTGGTTTTTTGGGGTTTTTTTGTGTGTGTGTGGTTTTTTTTCTTTTTTTTTCTTTTGTGGCTATTTAAATTCCTAGTCAGTGGAGGGCTCGTTGATTTAAGCATTTTCATTTGGGTTTACGGATTTATTGAATATTCTCAGCTCCACATGACCTCAAGGGAAGTTAAGGCTTGGGTTTTAAGAAATTCAGATCCAAAGCAACCCCTTGTGATTGAGAAGAAGTCATGATTACCAGCTCAGAGCACCCTAACTGTGCCCCTTGCCTGTGTGGTTCTGGGATGGGAACAAGGAATAGTCTGCTGCTGAGCTCATCCCTTCCATGAGTGATCTGGGGAGCTTGGGGAGATGAGTAATCCTGGAAGGGAAGGATGCAGGCAATATGCAGAAAATGAACGACCTTGATCCTCTTCCCTTGTCAATGTAGGGCACTAGGAGGGAGCGTTCCACTCAACAACTCACTCCCAAACCACCCTGAGTTTTCCAGGGCCAAAGCAGATCCCGCTGGAGCAGCATCCCTTGGGAGATGCAGGCAACTGAACTCTTGTGAGAAGTGCTCTAAAATCCATCTGACAGCATTCTGGGAACTTTCCAATTTCCAGACATTGGAAATTACATGTATCTATGCCACTTTAACCTCATTTGTCCTACACAGACAAAGTTTTTCTGCTTCTCTGATATTCATTATTTGGATTGGGATCCTACCCCTGCAGTGCCTGGAGATTCTCAGCAGGAAAGTAGTTTCTTGTATCTCATGTCCACACAGAAATTTTGGGAAGCAGGACCAGAGCAATTCCAAAGACCCAGGAGGAAGGATACACTTGTGACAACCACCAGAGAGCATTATCCAGTGGGGCCATGGTGGGACACACTGCTCTGCCAAGAAGCTGGGGAAGCCTGCAGTGCCTTGCAGGATGTAAGGACACATGACAAATGGATGGAGAGATGTGGGCACAAATCTCAACAAGGAAAATTCCCACCAGGCTATGGAGAATATTCCTCTCATGGGATCCCAGTCCCTGGAAATATTCAAGTCTTGCCTGGTCAGGACATGATCAGCCTTTTCCATCTCTGGAGCCTTCTGGGGGCAGGGGCTGGAAGGGAGGTTCCATGTGTGTCCCCCTTGTCCCACCTCCCTAACTCGAGTTCCTCTGCCAACTCCCAGATGGAAGAAGGGCAACAGCTCTCCACACTCTGCACTCAGGAGAGACCCAGGCAAGAACACCAAAATTAACTTGACCTACAGACAGTCTTAATGCCTCTCCAAGCCTGTCCCTGAGGGAATGGCTGAGCAGTGGTGGCAGAGGCTGGGACACACAGCAGGAGCATCATCATAAAATCAACATCTTTAATCAACACTGTCAGTGATAAGCCCTCAGGAGGATCTTCCCCACACCAAGAGAGGACTCCCTGGAGGCAGCTGTCCACATTATGCAGCTCTGACATCCCGAGAACAAATGTCCTAAAGGAAGCCCGGCTCTGGCAGCACAATGCACAGGGTGAGTTCCCAGCCTGGCCAGGAGCAACCCAAGCTTTGGAGGAGAGCTGAGCAACCCTATCTTGGCCCCAGCCCTAACACAGCACCTTGTCCCCAGGTTGAGGTGTTCCCCTTGACACCCAGGAGGGCGTTGCCCCACAGCCCAGCAGCACCAGCACTTGCTCTGCTGCTGACAGCAGCAGTGAGCTCCCTCCTAGGGTGGAACTGGAAGCTTTTCACATCCCTAAAGACACTTGGCTCCAGGAGAAACTGCTGGATTTTTTTTCCCTGGGAAAACACAAGGTAACCTTTCTGGAGATCAACATCAATGTTAAGGATGGTACTGCCATGGTACCACCAGCACCACCCCAATGACATCACAGTGCTACAGTGACACTGCCATGATGCAGCAGAGTAACATCGGTCCCATGGCACCACCACTCTAGCACGAGAGCACATCACATCACCACCAGCACCACTACCATGGTGCTGCCAGAATACTATGGGAAGGCTCCCACCCAGCCAGGAGCCTCCAAGATTGCAAGAAAACGCTCGGTGCAGCCCAAGGACCAAGGCAAACTGGATGGCAGGTGCTCAGCAGTCATCTCCACAGAGACCAGTGGGGGGGGGTCCCACTGCAGGGATCAGCAAGAATTGGTGCACAGCTCCCACCCCACAGGTGCAGTTCAGATGCTGGAGCACCCATAAACACCCCTCTGAACCAGCCACCTGCCCTCCTTCCAATCCCAGCCTTCCCACCCAGGCTCCCACCAGGACACAGCACCTATTCTCTCCCTGGCCAGCTATCTCTTCCAAAGGAAAGTGTTCCAGGACATGCTAGGCAGGGCTTGCGGCAAGCTGGTCTAGTGGAAGGTATCCCTGCCCATGGCAGGGGCTAGAATGCGATGGTCTGTAAGGTCCCTTCCAACCCAAACCATTCTAGGGTTCCCTGAAGACAGTAAGTCTCGCACAACCGACTGGGCTCCTGCAATACAAAAAGGGGGTGGGAACAGTAATCCATCCCATTCTGCTGTCCCATGTTTTGACTGCAGTGCTTCTGGCACAGCCAGGCCTGGGGTCAGAGTCAGACCAAGCTTCAACATGGTCTTTCCCTAAGCATCACCATAAACAGCCCTTCAGAACAGATCCTTAACAAACTGTGCTGGAGTGAAATCATGTTCTCCCTCGGTGGGTTTCCAGGGGTGCCGTTTCTCCCGCAGGCTGCTCCAGGCTGCTCTCCAGCTGGGCTCAGCAGCACGGCACAGCCTTGCTTAAAATACCCATGCTAAATCCCCGCCGGCGCTGGTCAGCTCTTCACCCCTGTGATCAACATGAAAAGATCAAGAGCCGTTTTCTCCCCTGTTTTAAAAGCACCACAGAGCTTCCCCAGATCCCAGGAGATGCCAGGAAGACGGCTGATGTTTCCCAAGAGGAAGGGTCGCAATCTGTCCTAAACAGGGTGAGCTGATGAACTTCTGTGATCTAGGGCGGTGAGACCCTGAAGAAGCCTTTTGGGCTGTTTTTAGGGAGATGATGCAGGGGCCGGGCATTGCGCTGCCCCGAGGTGCCCGAGTGCTGCCTACAGGGGCCGGTTCCTCCTGCAGTGCAGGTGGCCCAAGCCCTCCACGGATCCCCTAGAGAGGCGAGAGGATGCTCTGGAAGAGGGTGGCAGTGAATCAGGTCTCTGCCATTACCTGCAGAGCCATTGATGCTGCCGGAACGGGGAGATGCTGCATGGATGCTCAGCCTTGGCTGTGCAGGGCTGTGCCTGCTCCAGGTGGGCTCTGCCCAGCGCTGGCCCCGTCAGGGCTCCGGCAAGACCCCGCACCAGCTCCAGGGCAGAGGCAGCTGGAAATCCCTGCTGAAGGGCAGCAAAGGCTCCCTTCTCTCTCGCGGGTGTGCGGCAGCGGCTGTGGCAGGTGCCAGCCCCACCGGGATGGTTTCGTGGGTGGCTCAACCGCAGCCCAGCGCTCCCAATTCCTTTGGCCGTTTCGCACCGAGGTGACATCCTCCCGCCTCTCCTCCAGAATGAGCAAACACAGCCCGACCCCCGCCTTACCTGGGGGGGTCTGTCTGTCCGGTCCATCTCTCGCAGCGGCCTGACGAGCTCCGGTGCGGAGTGAACCCGCTGGGGGTCCGGCGGGGGGACGCGGGGGGTTCCCGAGGACACTTCCTGGGGCTGGGGTGCTCCGTCCCGCTCCGACCCCGGGGACAGCTGGCATCTGGCCATGTCACCCCCCGCGCCTTCACGCGTGTCCAGGTCCGGGCGGGCGGAGGCGGCGGGGGCGCCGCTCTGCCCCGGGGCCGCGCTGGGCTCCTGCATTGCTGGGGCAGGGCTGGGCTCACTCCGCACCGGCCACGACTGCCCGGGGCGTCGGGAGACGGCAAGGAAAAGCCGAAGGCATCAGAGCGGCGGCGGGAGCAGCCCGGGCCGCGCTCCTCCGCGGCGGGGCCGAGGCCGGGGGCGGCCGCGGCGGTAACATCCCCGCACCGGGACTGGCTCCGTCCCCGCCCGGATCCGCGGCTCGCCGTGCGGAGGCTGCTCCCGCCGCCCTCAGCCCCCCGCCGCCCCCGGCCCCATGACGTAGCGGAGGGGCCGGGGGAGCTACCAGCTCCTCGTCGCGGCCCCGGGCAGCCCCCGGCGCAGCCGCTGCCGAGTCATCAATACGGAGCCGGGCCGGGCACCCCGGGGGGGCCGCGCCGCACCCCGGGCCGCCAATGGTGGCGACTCCGTCGGTTTCCACGGCAACGGTGCGGGAGCGGGATCTGGTGCCTATTGATGAGGCGGCGGCGGGGGGTGGGGCTGAGCCCGCATCCTCCTGCACCGCATCCTCCCCAGCACCGGGGACGGGGAGACTCGGAGACCCGCAGGCTGCCGGGATGGGGGTTTGGGGACAGCACCGGCCCGAGCCCTGCTCGGCTCTGTTCCAGGGCTGCTCAGCTCTGGCCCTGGATACCCGACTCTGGTCCCAGGATACCCAGCTGTGCCCCAGAATGCTCAGCTCTGTCCCGAGGATGCTCAGCCCTACGCCAGGATGCCTGCTTATGCCCCATGGATGCCCATCTCTGCCTCGAGAATGCGCAGCTCTGCCCCAGGATGCCTGATTCACTGCAAAAGTTGCCCATCTGTGTCCCGGGCATGCCCGATTTTGCCCTGGGAATGTTCAGCTCTGCCTGGTTCTTTCTCAGGCATGCCTGCACACCTTCCTTTAATGTGAGCTAAACCTCAGTATCTTCCGGTCACACCGTGCTGGAAACAATTCTCTTCTGAAAAGGGCTGGTCCCTACCTGCAGCAGGCCAGGACAAGAGGTACGGGCAAGGTGGGAGAGGGTGGTTGATATGATCCTTGGTGACAGGAGCTCACAGCATAACGCTACAGCCAAGTGGGCGCTGCCTTCTCTGAGCAGAGAGCTCAGGAGCAGGCAGGCGTGTGCTCTGTCTCTCCCTGCCTCTTCCCTGCCGTGCTTTGTCTTTGATGAAGATCACATCATACATCAGGCTGCACAGTGTTAGTGATGCCCAGGGGAAAGCCACTGGGCCACCCCGGGGGACATCTGCCTGGCCCGGCTCCCCAGCCCCTCTCACTGCTTGACCCACTGCAGAGCAAGGTTTGCCAATCTCAAACCCAAGAAGGACTGATGATCCCCAAACCCCTGAGCAACTGGGACAGGTCCTGCCTCCTCACGCCCCTGTGTGTGGCAAAGCTCTCAGTCCCACTGCTGGTGCCTCCCTGCTGCAGCGTGGGGGTGGCATTTGGCATCTCACACATGCTGGTCCCTTTGTGGCCATGGAGCCGCCAGTAGAACCTGCCTGGGGCCACCTTCTCCAGGGCAGATACCATGGGGGGCCTTCAGTGCCCCTGTCAGACACCACTTTGTTGGCACCTCCTTTGAGCAGCTTCTCTAGCCCATCCAAATGTGCAGATGGGTCACCTCTTGAACCCAATGCCATCAGCTGTGTGTCACATCTGCCTGAGCCCAGGCAGCACAGACAAGTCACCATCAAGACAGTAAATCCTCTGCTGACTGCCATGGCAAGACCCACTTAGATGGATCATGTGTACGGGGAGTTATCACTGCATCTGGCAGAGTCTCTCTCACATCTGAATGTGGCTATAAGTCACCTCTCACAGCGTGCAGGGCTCTGCCATCCCACCTGAATCCCAGATCTCTTAGCTAAGGGGTGTTTGTGTGTGGTGGGAGGAAGCCCCAGACTTGTAATGAGCAGAAAATGCAGCCAACAGACCAAAGGGAAGATTCCAGAAAACTGATCCCACCTTCCTGTGTGTTCTGGTAGCCATGTACCTTCAAACCACCAGCTTACATGGCTCCTTCTGCTGCAGGAACAGGTCAGGGTAGATCTCGCCATCTCCCACTGCTCAGATCCACTCAGTTCCTGCCCATGGCTGTTCCCCCTGGCAAGGTACCAGGCAGGCTCCACAGGTGCTGAACCAGTGTGGAAGAACACCCAGGCACTGCTCAGCTCCCCACTGAGACAGAACAAGCAGGTTTCATTAGGAGAAGGCAGCAGCAGTGGGAGGAGCAATGCGTCCTGATAAGATCTCCTGTGGCTGGGGGCCCTCTCAGAACCCCGGCTTGCTTTGTGCTTCCACTGCCGTGTGCTGCTCATGGGCTCTGCTTGGCTCATCTGGGACGTGGTGTCACACTGTCCCCCGAGCATCCTTCCCCTTGTCCCACTCATCTGCACCAATCCCACCTGGCTCCAGGGCACTGCTGGGACCTGCTGCCCTGGAGAAAGAGTGGCCAAGGATCCCCCAGGTTCAAGTCTGGACTTTCACAGCCTTCAGTGAAAATCCCAGTTAGGTGAGGTGAAGGACAGGGTGCCCAAACCCCCCACACCATTCCTGGGGAGAGGATATCTCCTAGAGCCCTGAGCCTGGGAAACTGGAGATCATCTTTCACATCTTGGCTAGCCTACAGCTGGATAAGTCCTTAAAGTCTTATTAAGTCTCCTTTAAAAGAGAGAGGAAAAATTCATCTGGGCTACTGAAGACTCGATGGGTTGGTCAAGAACTCCCTGGGCTGTGAGTCACTAAGTTCTCATGAGGGCTACAGAGATGTCCCCCTGGTCCTCCAAATCACTCAGGGATCTGCTGTGGGGCTGCGCTCCCTGCAGAGGAGACCTAGAAAGATCCCTGAAACTCCCCCAGGACAGGGGAAACCACAGGCTCATGGAAAGGAGGTGATGATATAGAGAAAATGAAGAGAAGCAGTGATATTGGAGTGCTCAAGATCAACAGCTCAAATGTGCTGAGATGAGAGAGAGAGAGAGGAGATGAGAGAGGATCCCAGGAGAGCCCTCCAGCAGCTCCCACTGCTTTCCAAAGGTCTCCAGGGAGCCAGGCCTGTGCCTGGTTGTGCAGGGACTGGGATCCAGGGCATGGTGTTCCCTGTGCTCTCCATAAGGGGAGCAGCAAGGATAAGGCTGCTCCATGGAGGGCAGCAAATGGGAACCCAAGTGTGATCCAGAACACACAGTGTCCTCAAACTCCAGGGTCCATCTCAGAGCTTCTGAGCAGGGCAGTGGTGATGGGATCCCTGGGCAGCCCCAGACAAGATCAGATGAACCAGGACAGAGACCCTAGCCAGGATCAGGAGGAGACAGGGCAGGGGCTACAGATAAGGCTTCAGCAAAGGTGGGACCAGCCAGGTGCAGGGCCAGAGACAAACTGGTTGGTCTGGGTTCCAGCCAGCACATGTGGCTGGAGACAAGATTCGTACACTGATGATCCAGGGACCACTGAGGAGATCAGACCCAACAGAGCTTTACCTAACACAAAATCCCAGCCAAGGCCTGAAGAATCAGGGCTGAGCCTCACTGATGCTCCTGGCCCAGCACCTGGAGGTCCTGCAGAAAATTAAGTCCAGTTAGTGCCTGGTGAGTCCTCCTGAGGTCCTCCCCTGGTTTGGGGGATTCCAGCAGGGACTGGAGTGAGCAGTGGGAGCTCTGCTGTAGTTTTGGCTGGGAAAGAAGCACAAGAATGAGCACGAGGGGCCAAGGCAGCCCTGAGGGAGTCCCCAGGGTGTGGGGACAGTGAAGTGTGTCAGCAGCCAGGGGCACCTCCAGGCTGAGGTGATTGGTGGGTGCCAACCCATTCCCACCCTCCTTCCAGCAGCTCCCTGGGAATGGCTCCAGCACATGATCCCTCATGTCTCTGTGCATGAGCCACGCTGGCAGCTGCAGGGACATGCAGTGACACAAAAGGGCACCTGCTCTGCCAGCAGAGCCCTCCAGCTCCCATTCCCACCTCCTGAGCCTTGATGTGTCCTGGAGCAGCTCCAAGGAAGAGAGGCACATGGCCACATTCCCCCTGATCCTGCCATTCCCAGCAGCACATGAACACTGGCAGGGAATGGCTCCACACTCTGGAGCAGCACTGGGATGGAAGGCCTGTTAAAAATAACCTAGAAGAGGAATGTGCTGAGCTGGCCCTGCAGGGGTCACGGTGAGCCCCAGACAGTGTGGTGCTGTGTGGTGTGGCAACACCAGTTCAGGCACTGGGGCTGTGCAGGAGAGCCTGGCAAGAGTCTGGCTGGGCTCTGTCAGTCCCTACAGCCCTTCCAGAGCCATCCTGAGAGTGCTGGGATGGACACCTGCATCCCCCACCAACCCCAGAGGGGTCTCAGCCCCAAACCCTGCCCTGCTTGGGGCATTTTTGGGTTGGCAGAGCCACCCAGCATGTGTGGCACCCACCAGGGACTGGATGAACACAGCGAGGTCCTGTGGAGACTGGGAGCTCACCCCAACAGGGACAGGACATGTTTCCTGTTTCTGCTAAAATACCAGCATGGAGGGGGGCTAGGAAAAAATGAGGACTTTATTAAGAAAAAAAACACCAAAACAACAACAACAACAAAAAACCACCAGGAAGAAATAGCAGTTTCTGTTTTGCTGCTCTCAGCAAGAACCATGTTTCTAACCGTCTCTCTCAGCAGTGACCACTGAGTAGTAGCTGTAACCACATTAGACCTTGGTCATGAAAACTGGGCATTCATTTATCCTTCCTAATACTTGAATGCACCTTATTAGGATGTAAATTTTCAAAGCTTTTGCATATTAAAAATGTGAATTTGCTTTTCCGTCCCGGTGCTCACAAACTGAAAGCTGCTTAGGACAGTCCACAGTGGTTGCTTGGGTTTTTTTTAGCCCTTTTTCATTTTTACTGTTTAAAAACTTGTCTCCTTGTGACCATGACGACAGTTTTGATTTTTTTTTTTTTTCCTTCCACATCCCCTTTGAACAGCCACAAATCCAAGGAACATGGGAAAGCTGGGACAGCAATAAGTAAAACACCCAGTCCTTTCTGGACAGCTCAGTAAAAGGAAAACACAAAAAATTCAGTACCAAATCCCTCCCCGCTGCAAATGATCCCGAGACCAGCATAAGAAGTTTTACAAAACATAAAAATTTTCCACTGACATTTGGGTTAAAAAAATAATTAAAAAGAAAAAAGTATTTTTAGTATTTTTCTACTATTTTTAGATCCTCTCTCCCACAGGTAGGAGTCAAAGGGAAGACGCCTGAAGGGGTTTTGAGAGCTGACATTTGGGAACAAGGACCAAACCTCCTCTGTGGAAGCTGGGTTGGTTTTAGAACCCCAGGAAACACAGCTCAGGGGTGTGTGGATAGAGGGAGACTGGGATTGTAGGAGGAATTTTTGGCTTCACGTGGCTTTGTCACCATGGCCAGGGCTGCCATGAGACACAGCAACTTTGCTGGTGACCCTCGAAGGGCCAAAGGGGACAGTTCTGTGTCAATGGGCTGAGATTTGCTGGCCACCATCCCCAGCTGTGGTGTTCTCAAGGCTCCCCAAGGCTCCAAATCTGGAATGACCCCACTGCACGTGGCTCTGGGCACGGCAAAGAGCTCTTCCCCAGTTCTGCATTTCCCAGGAATGGCATAAAAAAATCCACAAGTCTATACCAAGAGTTTTATTTAGCAGTCACTCACCCCGCTGAACCCAGCAATCACCAGGAACCCCACTTTGTGTCCCGTGCTGCATGTGGCCGCCACTGCCCAGCTCTTCCCAGGGCTTTGCCACGTGGAAAATGAAGATGGGGGAATAAAATGTGCTTTGGAGTCTCTGCTGTCTACCTGGCCTCCCGGTGGGAGGGTTACTCCAATGGGGTGGGTCCCTTCAGTGGCACACATGGGACACTGGGCTGGCAGCCCCTCTGCCCACGTGGCCATCCCAGGTGCCAGGGGGACACGTGGAGACAAGCAGAGCATCCGCAGGAGTGTGGAGGAGCTCTGGGTGGGTGCCCTGAGCCAGGCAGGGCCAGGGGCCGCTCTTGGCCTGCGGCGGCTCTCGGTGGGCTCGTGGGTCTGGTGCTGCTCCGTGCTCTCTTCTCCGTAGCCCACAGTACACTCATCCATAAAGTAGGAAACACTACACCCTGCAGTGCTGTTTAGTAGTGCTTTCTACTTTATGGGTGACTGCACTGTCTCTGAGTCGCTGTCGGCGGCCGCTCTCCTCCGGCGCGGAGTTCCTTCCCCCACACAGGGCCAGTGCCATGCCCCCGCACAGGGCCCTGCCATGGGGCACCTCTGGCCTTGATATGGCCAAGGACAGGAATGGCAGGTGTGATCTGGCCCCAGGACAGAGAGCCTCTGGCAGAGTCACCTCCTAGGAGCCATGCCAAGCATGGGGGACATCCTTATCCCAGGGGAAAGATCCCATCTTGCCCTCCCTTGTCTCCCCAGAATCCCCATCCTGAGCACAGGGGGCAGCCTCACCTTTTCCCCATAGGTGAGACCCTACTTCATACCCCATAGCCACACCTCGAGCCCTGTCCTGAGCAGAGGGGACATCCTTACTTTTTCCCCCCAGGCACAGAGGCCACTTAATACCTCGTTCTGGTCATAGGGGACAGTTTTGATTCATTCCCAAAGGAAGGACCTCACATCAGACCCCATCCTGGTCACAGGAATAAGCTTTTACTTGTCCATCAGTGAGGGAATCCACCTCAGACCCCATCTGAGTAACAGAGAACCCAAATGCTTGGTCTCTGTTGGTGGGGACCCCACCCCAAACCCCATCACCCCCTCTCAAACTTCATCCTATACACAGAGGGTATGTTTGCTTTGACTCTATAGGGACGTCTCCACCTCATACCCCATCCCATTCCCACAGGACCCCCTTGCCTTGTCCCCACAGGGGAGATTCCACCTTGAACTCCATTGCTGCCCTTCAGATCCCACCCTGGTTTCAGAGAACCCCCACACCTGGACCCCAAGGATGAGTCCCACTTCGAACTCCATCTTTGTCCCTCAAATCCCATTTGCATCACAGAGAGCCCACCATGCCATGTCCTGATGAGAGGACCCCACCTAAATGGCAACCTGGCCACAGAGGGCTCCTTTGCTTTGTCCCTGTGGTGGCAAGCCCACTTTAAACACCATCCATGTGACGGGAATCCCCTGCACTGCCTTGTCCCTATGGTGAAGATCCTATGGCAATGGGTCCCTCTTGAAAAGTCCTCATGGGGACCCTGCTTGTTCTCCCTTCCTTTACTGAAGTCCCCTTTGCCCACCTGCTGCCCTGAGCTCCCCGTCCTGGCACTCACTCCCCTTGGGCCCCCCTCACCCCATCTGCCAGACACATGGAGATCCTTCAGATGCCCCCACAGCCCTTCGGGGTTACCTGCAAATCCCCACGATTGACACCACCCAGCCCCATGAGCCTCACCTGCCACACACCAGCCTCCACATCCACCCGATCCCGTCCTGGCTGCCACCAAAAACCCCCTGGCTGTCACTTCTGCTTTGGGCACTTCCCACTGCCACCCGCCTGCCAGCACGGCACCTCCTCCCCTGCCACCCCACTGTGCCCCCCTGTGGGGAGGACCCCCTTACCTGTCATTGGCCCCTGGCACCCACTGCCCCCTCACGGTGGCATCAGAGCCACAGATGCCAGCGCCCCTGGCCACCCCATGCTGGTCCTCCAGCACCGCACGGGCGCCTCGCTGGGTCCCTGTTACCGGGTCAGGGCGTGGGTGGCCTTCGCTGGGTGTGGGTGGCCCATGCTGGGTTGTGGGTGACCCATGCAGGTGCCGGTGGTCCACACCAGCCATGGAGGTGAGTGCCAGGTGCTGGTGGCCCAAGCCAGGTGCTGGTGGCCCGTGCTGGGTGCTGCTGCTGGTGTCGTGCATGGGGTGCTGGCTGGGGAGCAATGGGCTCCTACGGGGCACAGGGCTGCTTTTAACCCCATCCTGCCCACGTGGCTCCACCACAGGAAGAGCTGTCGCAGCGGAGCAGATAACGGTGCTGGTCCCACCCAGTGCCGCCCTGCAGCCCGACCGCAGCCGGTTACGCTCTCTTGGGCTTTGCTGCTGACAGCAACAAACATGCTTGTGCAAAAAAAAAAAAAAAAAAAAAAAAAAAAGAAAGAGAAGAAAAGAGAGAAGAAAAAAAAAAGTGTTTGCACCGGGTGACAGTAACTGAATCCACCTCCCATGGCTGCTCGGCTGCACCGTGCGCCCTCGCTCCATCCTAGTGGTGGGAATGGCATGGGGGCAGTTCCTGCCCACGGATGGTCCAGCAGCCTGTGGCAGGGGCTGCCGGACTCAGGAGCTGCCTGGTCATTGGGGGGAAGCAGGGGGGACACAGGTGCCAGTGAGTCACAGGCCCTAAACCTGTGCTTTAGGAAGCACATGTGGCGCAAGAGGCTTCCTGAAGCCTCTCACCCCATCAGGGGTCTGCAACACCAAACTTCGCCTGGCCCTGGGCAGCTGTAGTGACCAACAGGGATGTGAGGCCCCAAGAAGAAAATCGAAAGATGGATTTGGAGGTTGGCACATCACAATGGCCCTGGTGACAGCACTGAGATGGTGCTGGGACATGGAGCAGGAGGATTTTGCATGGTCAGCAGCACCCCATCCCAGTGCCAGGGAAAGCCCACCACTAAACTAGATCAAAACCTACAAACTAAATCCCCAAAAGTGACCATAAATGGGGCCACGTCTGTCCCTGCACTGTTTTTCACGTGCCTCTGAAATAGGCTTCTTTTTAGGCCAATGTGATTCACTCTCAACATTGATAATCTGGATGGAAATGTATAAAAAAAGGGTACTGGTGAGGTTTGCAGGAGGCAGGGGGAGAGCAAAGCCAAAAATAAGCTTCTGCCAAGCAACAGCACAGGCAGAAGTGATTTGACTTGAGCTGCATGTGTGCTGATGGCAGCAGGTAAAGGAGGCTTTAGGAGAGAGGGAATTGGTTGGGAAGCCCTTTCCACAGCCTTTTCAGCTGAACCGGTGGAAGTTTCAGTGGAAAAAAACAAACAGAACCCTGTGCATTAGGCCACCAAGGGCTGCCCTGTCTCCCACCCTTCCCTGGCCCTGTGCCCATCTCCATCCCTTATGGTCATGGGGATGGGGACACTGTGTTCCCTGTGCTGGAGAAAAATTCAGCAAGGAATGTAAGTGCTGTCGGTGATGTTGCCGAGGCCCCAGCTCTAAGGCCAGGAGCATCATGCTGCCTCACCCATGGTAGGCAGCCACTCGTCCATGGCAGAGGCTACCACGTGCAGGCTAGATTCATGGGATGGCCTCCTGATGGCAGGTGACTTTGGGTGCTTCCCAGACTGACCCTCCTGGGGACCTGAAACACGTAAATATAATTTTTGTTGTTAACCACAGAATATCCTCTTTTGGAAGGGATCCACAAAGATCATCAAATCCGTCTGCTGACCCTGCACAGGACACCACAACAATTCCACCCTGTGCCTGAGAGCAGATTGTTGCCAACCCAGAGACCTTCCTGGAGACATCCCCCAGGGCCATCAGCCACCTCAGTGCCATGGCACAGTCCCCAGAAGTGGTGGGTGCCATCACAAGGGGTGAAAGCTGCACAGGGTACAGAGAAAGGAGCCTTTTGGGGGGAAACTAGAGAGAGATTTGGCCCCAGAGGTGCTACTGAGGGACTTTACCCCTGTGACCCAGGGTCAAGGCCATGCTTCTGGCTGATGACAAACTGGTCCCTAGTAAATACTGCAGGCTGGGAGGAGGGGACAGGGTGAGAAGTCAGGTCCAGTGAGGAAACCTGAGCTGGAGGCTGACCATGGGGCAAAGCAGGATGAAGATATTTCCCAACAGAGGCAGCTGGGGGAGATGGCACCCAAGGACAAGATGTCAGGGAAGAGCGAAGCACATGGCCAGAGCTGGGGATGTGCAGGATGGCAGTGGGGAGGAAGCTGTGCCTTCCAAAATGGAGTCCCCAGCAGAGCCCTGCCCAGCACCTGCCTGTGTTGCTGAGGGGCCATGCAGGGAGGCCACGGGCACTTTCCCAGCAGAGAAGTGGGGGGAGGTGACGCTTCCTCTTTCCCCAGCCCAGCACGGATAGGGGATGTGACATTTTGGGTCCTGAGCTGGTTTCCTTCTGCCTGCATGGGTCTCAGAAAGGAAGAAATCAGCAGATCTGGCTCCTTGGGCTCTGACAAGGTCTCTGAAAGTTATCTTCTCTGATGATGAACTTACCACATTCCCCAGCCATTGGTTAATTTTACTGGCTGGCAAATAAGGCTGCAGGAATTCCTGCTCCCGCCCTTGTCTCTGGACCATTTAGTCCACTCTGTCTGTCTGACGGATCTCCAGGAGATTTTTGGGGTCGGGGGAGGCTGAAACAGCTGCATTTCCTCCCCTGAGAACCTCATGAGAATATCCGGTCCCCAGCTTTCCCAAGGCCCCTCTGCACACTCTACCCCCCTGCTTGGTGTCTCCCAGGGGCTTGCTGAAGTACCCCTAGGTGCAGCTCCCTGAGACAAACCATGACCCCCCAGGGCACTGCTCCCCCACTCTACCCTGCCCTGGTCTCAGGGCACCTTGATGCAGGTCAAGCACTGCCACGCACCCCAAAATTTCCTTTGAAAGGAGCACTGCAGGTGCCTCATTGCCACCCTGCAGCCCTGAGGTCCCCTCGGCCCGCAGGGCTGTTCCTTTTCCAGTAACTCTCCCAGTATCGGGGAGTGCAGGGGAGCTGGAGCCCGAGCTCGGGGTAGCAGCGCCGCCGGCCCCAGGCACGGCAGGGGGAAGGGCCCTTGTCGGGCTCTGCAGCCCAGGCACTGTGAAAGCGCTGATATTTCTTATCGGCTTTGCACCAACTTCCCCTGCTCGCCTGCGGTTTGTTCTGCCGGCAGGGGAAGTGCTGCGCTCAGCCCCAGGGCTGGGAGATGAGCTCCTGCTGGGCCCTCGGCCTGGGCTGGGAACCCCGCTCCGTGCTGGGGACAGGCAGCTGCCCTGCCACGCTCACAGGATTCCCATCCATCCAGCACCCCATGGCTTCCATCAACTGACATCTTGTGGAGGAAGAGGAGGAACAGGAGGAAGAGAAGGAGGAACAGGATGGTCTTACCCAAACCCTTCCTGAACCACCTCCACTGCCCTGGGGCCAGCAGTGAAGTGGCCGAGTGAGCCACTGGTTCCACAGCCAAGCTGTAGCATCTCCTGGCCAGGCTCCAAAGGAGCCACAGTGTCTCAGTCAGGCCACTACTAACACTGAAGCCTAATGACAGCATTCCCAGTGCACCACATCTCTCTGAGAACACAGCACAGAGGCACAGGGATGGGCACAGCTCTCTCTGACAGTGCAAAGGGTGACCTCCTAAAAGACTCCTGGGACAGAGGGCTCTGAGCTGGGATGCTCAGGAGAGCAGGTGCTAGGGATCTGCAGCAGCAAAAAATCAAGAGTGCAAACCACTGCCCCGAGAACTTTTTGGATAGGAAGAGCATTGTCTGCCACCATCATGGCAAACCTTCAAGGAAGAACTGCAGCAACTGTGGCACGGCTGAGAGGCCACCTCTGCACCCAAAAGAGGGGCTGCGGTATCGGCGTGGGCCGAGCCCCATTTCCCCACCGGGCACAGGGGCTTGGGGTCCCGAGCGGGATGTTCGGGGGAGCTCCACGAGCGCTCGGAGCCCCGCAGCCCTGCCCGTGCCCCGCCGGTGCCCCGGGGCCGTTAAAAGTGACTCAACCAGAAACTGCCGGGCCGGGGAGGCGGCGGGCGGGAGGCAAATGAGAGCGCCGAGGGAAACCTCAAAAAGGCGAAGTGACGCGGGCGGGCGGGGGACACGGAGCTGGGTTTGCCCAAATATGGCCAAAATCGCGGCCCGGCTGCGCCAGTGGCAGGCGCAGGGCGGTTGGGCCGGGCCCGGGGCTGCTCCGTCACTTTCCGAGGCACCTGCTGCTACCGGCCATGCAGGTGGGGGAAGGGACCCCACGGGCCGGGGGTCTGGAGGGCCTCCCACGGCACCCCGTGCTGCAGAATGTGCGATTCCTGTTTCCCCTTCTTCTCGGGATGGAAGATGCTCGGCAGGGATACCGGGAAGGAGGGATGAGAAACACCATGGCAGGATGAGCTGAGGAGGTGCAGGGCTAAGCTCTGTGGGTGACAGATCTTGCTGTCCCTTGACCTTGACCCTCCAGGACAAGGGGCAGGAATAGCTGAGCATCTCTGAGGGCCAGAGACATGGAAGAAGGGGGACAGACACTCAGGGCCAGGAAGCATTTCCCCAAAGCTGGCATTGGTGGCACCTTTCCAGGCCAGCTGTGCAGTTCCAAAGCCCTCACCTGGCCAAGGGGACAGATCCTGGACACACCGGAGTGTGTTGCCCTGTATCACACATCTGGGATGTTTGGGGACCAGAGGTGCAATGTCCTTTCTCAAAGCAAGTCCCAGGGCTCTGTTTGGGCACTCAGTGGTTCTCCTGCAACTGCCTATGCAGAAGGACCATTCCCTTGGAGAGGAAAAGCCCCTTCCAGCTCAACACCAGCATCAGCCTGGGTGACATGCAGCTGGCCAGGAGGAGGGAAGGACAAGTGCTACCTGGGATGCAAAAGGAGGTCTGGGAGAGCTGGGGTGGAGGAGATACCATCAGATTCTCAAATGCTTTCTTGGATTTCAGCTGTGGTCTCAGTTTGCCATGTTCCCCCAGGAAATGTGTCCTCAGCACCCACAGCCATCTCCACTGCCGAGCTGAGACTCCAGTCTGTCCCTCCCAACCCTTGGCATCTCCCTTCCCATGATGGAGTAGACCAGGGAGGTGAAAACTCTCAGACTAGAGTAGGGTTGGGACACCCCCACCAGACTCCAGAACTCCAACTCTGTGGGCAGATGGGTTTGGAGGTACCCACCATGAAGCAGTCTAGGGCTCTTTGCAGTCAGCCCTGAGCTTACAAAGGGGTGGATGTTCTACTTCCACGTGCCCTTTGCAGGCCTCTGTCAGGAGCCCACCAGTGCCTCCCCTTCACAAAGCAGAGCCTCCTCCTTCCACTGCAATTCCTGAGGGGAAAGCACCCAGAGGACCCTTCATTCATCAGAGCTCCCTGTTTCCTTGGAGGCCCCCTGAGCAGGGAGCACATCCCAGATCCTTGCCCACCTGCCTTCATCCCAGTGCACCAGGGATCCCTTGGGATGGGCACTTGACAGCTGGGCCCTGCTCCTGCCGTGCTTTGAGAGCACTGGAAGCTTGCCTCCCTTCTTCTCCCACCCCCCAAAACTGCCATCCTCCTGCTGCTGCTCAGATCTGGCCCTGGGCCCCTCTTCTCCCCACCACATCAGACACAGAGGCCTCAGTGGCTTCTGCCTATATGCCCCAATACAGAGGTGACAGGCAGGATGGGGCACCCATTCCTGGCATGCCCCAGGCTTTGCCATCCTCACTACAGCAGCATTTCATTCCAGGTACCAGGACAACTCAGCTCATCTTCCCCATCATCTCCACCTGTCAAGGTCTCCTCAGCCAGTTTCCAAGGAAAACAGTCTTAAGCTGGGGCTTGTTTGGGTCTTTCCCCCCACCCCTGCCACCTGTCTCCAAAGGTTTCCACATCCCTGAGGTAACCAATTTCCCCAGGCACACAGGGCGGCCAAAAAGCAAACCTGCGAAAGTCCAAGTCCACACTGGGAGCCAGTAAAGCAGGTGATAGTGGATTTAGGATGAAGCAGGAATGATTCTCAGAGAGTAGGAGCATCTCTCCTATCAGGAAAGGCTGGAAGAATTTGGATTGTTCAACATGGAAAAAGAAGCTTCATGGTGACTTAATTGTGGCATTCCAGTAGCTGAAGGGAAATTACAGGAAGGATGGAAAGAGACTATTTACAATGGCCTGTATTAGATGGGATATTGGGCAGGAATTCCTGGCTGTGAGTGTGGACAGGCCCTGGCACAGGGTGCCCAGAGAAGTGGTGGCTGCCCCTGGATCCCTGGCAGTGCCCAAGGCCAGGTTGGACAGGGCTTGGAGCAACATGGGACAGCAGAAGGTGTCCCTGCCAATGGCAAGGTACAGGACGACATGGTCTTTAAAAGTTACTTCCAATCCAAAACATTCCATGATTCATTCCACTGTCAGCCCCGGCAGCACCTCAATGTACCAGGCACAGAGCAGCTCCAGGAGCAAAATGGGAGGGGGGGGTGTCACCCTGCCTCGGCCCGCTGGGCTGGGTTCAATGTGCTCTCATGCACGTCCCCCTTCCCCTGAAGCCCGGGTGGCCCAGATGAGAGCCCGAGGGCTGCTCTGAGCCGGCTGTGGCAGGTCTCGTCCCCAGGCAGGTGGGGACAGGCATTTCCCAGCAGCTGCCTCTGCACAGGCACCGAGTGCTTTGCGGTTTGGAAAGTTGCTTTTCTGGTCCGCAGGGAGAGCCGGGGTATCGGTTCTCAAAAGCTGCACGAAAATCCACTGGCTCGTGTTTCCTGACCTGTTGGCGAGTCTGCCCTGGCCCCGCTGCCTAGATCTGCCAGCCTGCTCCGGATGCCAAACCTGCAGCATTTTCGGGCCTGGCTGAAATATTTGAGCGTCATTTGGTGCAGGGGGTGGAGCCGAACTGACTCATATCTCAGCTCCCAGGCCGTTGACGTTTTTCTCTCCCTATTCCCACTCTGGCTGCTGCCGCACATTTTTCCTCCAGTTCTTCAACGTGAGAGCTCCCTGCCCTACTTTTTTTACAGCGAATAAAGCTCCGCATTGTTTGTGGTTTTTTTGTTGGTTTTTTTTTTTTTTGCTGGTACAAACCCCAGACAGCGCCAGGGCTGGAGTCTCACTGAAGGGCTGCTTTTGGGAGCCTTGTGGGAGCAGAGGGTTACTGAGGTGTGGGATGCAGGCCCAGCATGGGGATTGGGCTCAGGGGCCAGTCTGGTGAGAGGCACTGCATTCTTGGTAGCGCTGTAGGCACAGCAGGTGCAGCTTTCAAGGACCACCACTTTAATTTTCCTCACTGGGGTGATCATTTGCATCTGCACTGCAGCTCCTGCCAGACTTAACTCTACATATCCTGGAGCACTCGAGCTTCTAGAAGGGGTGAGGTCTCTGCAGGGTTTCAAAGCCCCTCAGTTTCCCCGACAGAGACAGTTGACAGTGCGCACTGCTCCCTGGGGACAATTTCCTAAGCAAAGTTCCCAGCCCTGAGCAGCGACTGCAACTTCCCAGGAAGGGAGAGGAGAACCATGGAGCCTCAACCCCACGGCAACCCCAGTCAAACAAGCCCATCCTGCTCAGCGTCCTGTGCAGAGCCCTCTTGTCACCTCCTCTGCATCATGGGCCAGGGGACAAGGGTCCTGATGTGGCTCCAGCCTTGGAGCAGCTCCACCATTCCCTGCAGCCAGGAGAAGGCAGTCGGATTGAAAACTGCTCTGAAACAGCAGAAAATGGAGCTTGCGCTCAGTCGGACTCCAGCAGTTCTCCAGCCCCAGCACAAGACCATGCTGCCACCCCGTGGCACTGCCAGCGTGAGGCTCCCTGGGCTGGGCATGCCATGAGTGGGTGTTCCCACCCCTTCTTGTGCAAGGCCTGGTGCTGCCTCCCAACCACACCAGCAATGGGCTCGTCCTGGTCTGCCTGCCCTGGAGCCCAGCAACAGCCAGTGGCTGGTCCTGGAAGCTCCATCCTACTACTGCATCCCTTGCACAGGACCTGCAGGCCCGAGGCTCCATGACCTCCATGTAACCACCTCCACAGGAAGCACTGGCCATCACCATATCTGCTCCATCCAGCTGCAGATTTCCCACAGCAAAGGATCCTGCACCAGCACAGCCAGGGCAGGATCCCCCTCTTGAGGCAGGAATATGGCCCATGGCACAAGCAGTGACAATCACAGGCTCTGACAGGTAGGGGGGTGTCCTGGTTTACAATACAACATACATATTCTATTACCATTTGAGAAGGGTGATCATCCTTATCTCTGTGGGAAATGTCTTCTGTTGATGGGCCATAACTGATAAGGGTGATCATCCTTATCTCTGTGGGAAGTATCTTCTGTTAATGGGCCATTGAGTCCTACTGTATGATAAGATTACATCATCCCATTGGGAGATGCTCCAGCCAGGAGGACGAGCCAAGCCTTTCCTACCTAGATAAAAACTGAGGTTTAGAACGCCAAAGGCAGCCTTTTTCCACTGGATTCCAGAGGAAGAACCAGTTTTTTTTTTATCCACATCATCGCTGGACCCTTTGGAGGAAAACTGCACCAGCACCCTGAATGACAGGGTATCAGGCTGTATTCTGACTCTGTCAGTGGTTTTATTTTTATTATTGCATGTATTTTGTTTTTTTTTCTTTTTTTTTCCTCTTCCCTATTAAAAATTGTATTACTGACTTGAAGTCTCACTGGTTTTGCTTTTCAAACCAGTACAGGGGGCAAGTGTGAGCCCCCCCGCCACCTCACCACCCTGCAGTGATGAAACCAATGACAACTGCACCCAGCCCTGACCAGGCAGTGAGTTTTATTGAACTATTTGCACAGCTATTTCCCAATTCCCCCCTTTCCCACACCAATTGTAAAAGAGCTTGGGCATCATGTTAAACACCCTTTCCCAGCTCTACTCATACCCTCCCTCCCTGTCAAGGCTCAGATAAATGTCTGTGGTGTGGCAGAGTCTGGAGGTACTGAGCAAGGGGAGCTGAGCCAGCACACTCGGAGTCCAGCCCCACTTCCCTACAGGATAAAGCTCAGAGGTTTTGGAGCAGTGCCCACTGCCTCTTCCAAACAGCACTGGGATTTCCAGGCAGCACAAGGGCCCTTCAGGTTTTTATGGCTGTGTCCCGAGACTTGTAGGCCACGCCACGGCTCTTCAGTTCTCGGACGATCCCTGCAGCAAGGAGACAAACACATTTCAGTGTTCTCCTGCAATCAGAAGCCGTGGGAACATCTGGTGGTTTTGTCATGTAGAACTGGACAATCATCTCTGTTTCATAGAATCATGGAATATCATGAGTTGAAAGGGAGGGATATGCAAGGATCATGGGAATCCAGGTCCTCTGGCCCTACACAGACACCCCAACAATCCAACCCTGTGCAACCCTGGGAGCATTGTGTAAACAGTCCTGGAGCTCTGCCAGCCTTGGGGCTGTGACCATTCCCTGGGGAGCCTGTGCAGTGTCTAGCACCCTCGGGGGAAGAACCTTTCCCTGATATCCTATTTAAACCCTACCCCTGAGTATTTCAGATGTGCCTGGGCTGTGTCAGAAGGCCTCAGCTTCAAGCCTCATGATGTTTCCAGCTCCTTCCCAATGCAAAGCTCAGTCAGAATTAAGGAACCTGGAATTCCAGACACAGGCATAGCTTCCATCCCAGGGGGATGGGATTCATCACTCCTGGCTTAGGAGTCTACTCTGGGGTTACATACTGGGCAGGAACTCAGCCAGATGGATGATGCCCTTTCTGCATTCCAGAGATCAAGCAAATCCTCTGTGCCCTCCACTCAATTTGTAAACACACAAATCTACCATGGCATAAGCCCCTAGTGCAGAAGGAGGGGTGTGCTCACTGGGACTGCCACAACAGCACCCCATCCTGTAAAACCCTTTTCTATGAACAAAACTCCATGTTTTCTGGCAGACGAATGGTTTGAGATGTGCTTATTTCCAGAATCGATCATTAATCCCTGTTTATCCCTTTGACAGCCAGGTTTTAGTCAGCAGTTTACAACATAGACCTCTGGCAGGCTCAGTGCTGAACCCTAAAACTCCCTCTCCAGTCCAGCATGTCTTTGCAGTCACCTTTGCTGATCCCATCACACTGGGCTGATTCTGTCACACCAGGCTGATCTCATCACCACATAGAATGTTCCCTGTGCCAAAACCCTGACTCCATCACACAGGTATACCTTGGGGCAGGCGGCCAGTCACGGACACTGCGTAGACACCTGGCTTGAAGGTACCTGTGGGAAAGAAAACCCCGAGTTACCCCACGTGGAGCAGGCAGGTGGGAATCCTCAACCTGTACAGATGTCCTCTCACTGGGGCAGAACCCTGTCCACAGCCCAACCAGCAACCCTCACTGCCCCTGAGATGGGTTTGCAGAGAAGGGATCTCCAGCTTCCAAATTACTCACTGATCCGCTGCCACTTGGAGACCCAGCTGTCCTCAGGGCTCATCATGGTGATGATCCTGCGGGAGGGAAGGCAGTTGAGGGGAGGTCTCCTGGCTGGGTGACCCACAGTGTCACTTTGGTGTTCCCAGGCTCCTGGGGTCCATGGTCGGGCCCAGCCCCACTCACCCATCGAAGGAGGAGCTGGTGCAGTCATAGACCATCTCGCGGTTGCCCTTCATCTGCAGATATGTCTCACAGTTGTCACAGCCATCATACTCGAACTGGTCGATGGTCTAAGGGGACACGGGTGTCAAGGACCGGGACCAGCCGGGAG
This sequence comes from Cinclus cinclus, assembly GCF_963662255.1. Taxonomy (NCBI): domain Eukaryota; kingdom Metazoa; phylum Chordata; class Aves; order Passeriformes; family Cinclidae; genus Cinclus; species Cinclus cinclus. Next base: position 10,587,913 of record NC_085067.1, on the reverse strand, counting down.
CTGGGCGGCCGCGGGGCCGGGAAAAGGAAGGGAAGACCGGGAAGGTCCAGGCCGGGGAGGGGGACCTGGGCCGGGAAGGGCCGGGACAACGAGGGCCAAAACGGATGGGAAAAGGGCCGGGAAGGGCTGAAAGGCTCGGGCTGGGCGAAAGGGAATAGAGCCGGCGCAGGGAAGGGCCGGGGCCGGAGCGGGGAGGCCGGGCCAGGCAACGCCGGGGCCGGCGAGAAGGGCCCGGGAGGGGCTGCAAGGCTTAAGTGTGGCGGAGGAAGGCCCGGAGCCGGCGAGGAGCAATCCCTATGCCGGCCCCTGTCCCCTTGCCGGTCCTACCTTGACAAGGGAGCAGAGCAGGCAGGCGCGCAGGTGCCGCAGGTCCTTAGGGACGGTCTCCAGCGAGATCGCGGCCATCGCTGCTCCGGCCCCATTCTGCGGCTGCGCCGCAGCCCCGGCCCCGCCCCGCCCCGGGAACAGGAACGGGAACGGGGAGCAGGAGGGAAACGGGAACGGAAACGGGAAATGGGAGTGGGAACGGAGGAGAAACAGGAAATGGGGAACGAGAACGTGGAACGGGAGTGGGAACAGGGAATGGGAATGGGGACGGGAGCAGGAACAGGAACGGGAATGGGGAATCGGGAGTGGGAACAGGGAACGGGAGCGGAAACGGGGAACGGGAATGAGGAACGGGACCGGGAATGGGGACGGGAGCAGGAACGAGGAACAGGAGTGGAAGCAGGGAATGGGGAGGAGAACGGGGGACAGGAATGGGCCTGTGCTGGCCTCGAGCTCTGGCACGGCTGGGCCAGGCCGGGTGCTCCTCCCCGCGGGCTCCTCCGCCAGCACAGCCCCACGCACAAAGAACAAACGCGGGCAGCAGACGGATACGTGGATAAATATATTAGTAAATAAATATATTTCTGAGCACATCAGCATATTCACACATCTTTGTGTTTATCGGACATAAATACACAATTTTGCATATATATAAAACGTATTATTTTTTTTCTGTGTGTGGTCTTTTTTTCTTCTTTTTATCCTGGTTCATAATTTATTCCCAAGCCCCAAGAGCCAGGACAGACTCAGCAAAACAAAACAAAAAACAAAACAAAACAAACAAACGACACAAAAAAGCAACAACAAAATGAACTGACATTCACATTTCTAAAGGATCTGAAGGTTTTGTGCAGGAGGGGAGATATCCAGCCAGCCCGACCATATGCCCAGTTCAGGAGGTGAGAGCTCCTGGGAAAGGGGTGGGTCTTCAGTTTGGATAGAGGGAGCTTGGGATGCTCTGGCTTCCTTCAGTTTTGAACTGTGATTTTGGCTGCAAAGAAGGAAAATGAGCTCTGTGTCACTACAGGGATGCTGGAGAAACTCCATGGTAGAGCCCACAGGCACTGAGCACTCAAAAGCATCACTCAGAAGCCAGAGGTAAAGAACTGTGAGGAACCATTCCCTATTTCCTCAGATACTGCTTATTCCCTTCCAAGCAGCCAAGGATAGTCATCCATCTACTATAGGAATCTTTCAAACCCAAGTTCCCAGAGAGTTCCTTCCTCTCCTTCCCCTGAGCCCCCACCGGGACAGATCTGCACTCCAGCATTTTCTATGTGAACAGGAGCAGCAGCAGGGTAAGGTCAGGAGAAGGAGACACTTGGAAGCAGGCGCTGCCCTGGCAGCCTGGTAATACTGCAGTGGGGAGTGGAGACGGTGCACAAGTGCTGACCACTTTCCCAAAGAAGCTTATAGCACTCACACATTCAGGAATCTCCTCTTTTGTTAGGGATAAGGAGGGAAAGAGAGGACTTTAGAGCTGCACTTGTTCATTTGAGCACTGAAATGCATCTGTGGAGGCTCTCTGCCTTCCTGACTCCTAAAAAAAAAGCAGTGGGAGCACCCTGACTTCATGACCCTCACCTCTGTTAAGTCTCTGAGCCCTCCAGAATGGTAAAGGAAACAGGGAGCTGGTTCAGACAAGCCACAGACTAGGAGCACAAGAAGCCAAATGGGGTGAATTCAGATCCGCTCCTGGATTTTTCCTCTAGTTTAAGACTGACTTCCCTGCACGGGAGAAAACCTCTGAGCTTGTGTCTTCTTACAAGCAAGAGCCTGGAAAGGTCTAAATGTAATTCTGCTGGGTCCTTTGATAAAAGAAACTCAGCTCTTCCCTAGACTGAAAGGTCCCACAGGAGCCTGGTCACAGGAGACAAGGAACGAGCACTACAAGGGAATAATCTTGGGTTTAGAACAGTGCTATTGGTTGGTCACTTGACTGTCAGGGACTGATTAGCCACTGTGACAAAGATGCCTTTTTCAAGGATTAAGGGCAACAAACCCCGTAAAAAGCTTTCCCACCAGCAAAAGAAGGCAGAGGACTATCCTGAACTGGGACTGCATCACCAGAGCACTCTCAAGCTGCTTCAAAGAAGATCCAGGAAGCCTTACTGAAGAGATGGGAAAGTCTGTCCCTACATCAAATTTAAAATTGTCAGCAGTTATCTTCAGCTCTGATGTTGTATCTTCACCAATCTTCCTTGTGCTTGGAAGCACTTGGTGCCATAGAAATGTTCACTTCACATGGGAATCTGGCTGATTCTTTGGCCTGACCGATCATTTAGGGCAATGAACTTGACAGGAATTCTCTGCTGTTTGAAAGCTGCATGGGTTCTCTATGTTCTGAATTTGGCAGGTTGTATTTTGCTTGAATGTCTGAAAATTATGAGAGGTAGGAAGTAAGAACTAGCGACATTCAGAAAAACTCAAAATATTCATAAATGGGGGGAAAGGGGAACGTAATAAACCAGAGCCTGATGATCTCTCAAGTTTTCTCCCTGAACCATCAAAATGTTGGAAAAGACAGAAAAATCCTTTTGAAGGATTTCAGGGGTCTCAGAATATGAAGTTAAGACTGGGTAATGGATAGGGCTCTGCTCTGCATTTATTAAGGAGGTTTTTGCTGGGAATTCTTGTTGTATCTTGGGGCAATGACAGGAAGGAGAGAAGCAGGAGCCATGTGAACTCCAGGATTTTCCTTGACTCCTGTGATGGAGACATCTGGGATATGTTTGAAATATGGTCTTAACAGGGCTGGCCATGACAGCTGTTTGAGGGTAAGTGAAGTTAGAGGGTGAGTGAGAGACTTGTTCACGCTGCCAGATGAGAAGGTGGATTCTTTGCAATGGAAAGAGTCTGACCCAGTTCCTTCCCAGAAATGCTGATGTCCCTGTGTGTTCCCCTCTCCTGCTGCTAGCAAACATAGCCAGTGGCAGAGATGGCGTCAGCTGAAGGACACTGAGGTGGATCAAAAGTGGTGAGAGCTCTTGGTTTCCACTGAAGTCAGAAGCAGCACCTTGCAGGGCAGCCCTGTGAGCGGTGAGATGGAGAATAGCTTGGTCCTGTGTCTGAAATAAGCATGGAAAAGTTAATTGAAGAAATCTGGCTTTTGACCTAAATGAGGAAATGAAGTCAGGAGCTACCAGGCTACAGAAAGTAATTTCTGCAGCTTTTGGTCTGGAAGGCTTGTTTATTTTTGCAGTGTTTAGCAAAACCTTCTGTGGCATGAACATGCCAAAATAGCAGCTTGCACTCACTCGGTGAGCTCTCCCTGGGAACCCTGCCCGGCTCGGAGCGATGCCACGGCACGACGAGGGGCTGCCTGTGCCTTCAGAGGAGCAGGGCTCTGCTGGTGTGACCATCAGGGCATGGGGTCGTGTCAGGAGACCACAAGTGGCCCGCTGCTCTTGGCAGTCTGTGTCTCAGAAGGGCAGGGCTGGGCAGAGCCAGATGTGAGCAGCTCCATCAACATCTGTGTCCATTCCAGCTTCCAGTGAGCAAACAGGCTAGTGTTTTATTAAACTGAGTGTTCATGAACATCCTGGACCTCCTCTTCAGATCCTGCATTCAAAGAAAAGGAGAAATAAAAGTGTCAGCTACACCTGGCTGAGCATTCCCAGGCTTTGCAGAGGCTGGGGTCTTGACCATGCAATCCAGAGAACAGATGCTACAGGACAAACCACTAAGTGAAAGTGGAAAAAGCCACTAAGCCACTGAAACAGGCTCCCCAAGGAATGGTCCCAGCCCTGAGGCTGCCAGAGCTCCAGAAGCATTTGGACAACACTCACAGGCACAGGGTGGGATTGTTGGGGTGTCCTGGGCAGGGCCAGGGACTGGATTGGATGAACCCTGTGGGTCCCTTCCAATTCAGGACATTCCATGATTCTAGGAAGTTTCTCCCAGTTTTTGAGAGGGAATTTTCTGGCCACCTCCCAGCCAGTTTATTCCTCTAAGGTGAATAAAATCTTAAGATAAGACATCAAGCTACTCTTTATATATTTCAGAAGAGGCAGGCTAAGGGCACCCCAGGATTCACATCACTACTAGGTGTTGGCTTTTGAGGCTTTTAGATGTTTGCTCTTTGTGAAAATCTGTGCAGCCAATTCAAAACTTATTAGGAACAGAAAATAATACCAATTCATATCTCACAGAGCCAGGGGGCAACAGAAACTCCAGGCAATAAGAGTCTGGAGTTTGAGTTGAGTGATGCAAGAGTGACGCGAGACAGGAACGACACATGTTCCACAGTGTTCAAGAGGCTGCACAAATTGCTTCTGAGCCCAGCTCAGGCCCAGGCTCTTCCCCAGCCCCTTTTGCCAGGAGAATTATTGACAGGCAGGTGCTGAGCAGTTTACTTGGAACCATCCAACAAAATGGCTGCCTAAAAAGGTGCACCCGAGTCACTGCTCCAGACAGCCCCTTTCTCTGTAAGTCACTGCCTGCTGTCACACACACCATGGTGCCTGCCCAGAAGTCTCTCATGCTTGTTCAGAACTTTTACACAAGGTCAGCATAGCCTAGCAAAGGCATACAGGCATTATTTTTCCTATTTCCCTTTTTCTGAATGTTTCTAAAATCAGAGAGAAGAAATGCCACCTTAGAGATTCATCAAGGGCAATTTAAAACAACTTTTCAGAATAGTCACAACAAATTCTTGTTGGTTATATATCACCAGCTGTAGGAGCAGAGTCTTGAAAATGAAATATGTGGGAAGAAAACAAACAAGTGAGATTCTGCGTGGAAAAGCATAGCTAATCGATGTGGGAAAATTAATGCACGTGGTGTTATACATGTACATGTGTGCAAGCACGGCCATAGTATCTGAAGATGGAGTTTAAGCATATCTTGCATCTGTGACTTGAGTCACAAGTATGTGGAATAAGCCATTTCTAACTGCTTCCCTTGTCACCAGTTTATGTGCAACCCAAGAAGAGACTGTCCAGCTTCAAGGCCTCTGTGTTCACATGCCTTCAGTCTCAAATAGCATTATTAGAATATTTTCTGAAAGCTGTGCCTGCATAAGTGTCCCCTGCTTGTGCTAAGAAAAGATCATGAACTGGGAGAGGTGGGATAACCTCGGCTGCTGGACTGGCCATGGCAGGGCAATGACCTGGAGCACGCCTTGATGACACCACAGAACTCTTGGTCTTTGGGTATTAGGTTTTAAGAGTGGTCTTTTCCTGCCCTCTAATCCCTTTCCCCCTCCCTAGTAAAGATCAAAGATGTAACATGAAAGGGACTCAGGATGAGCAGGAGGGACGAGAGGGGGAGGATGTTGAGAACACTGCAGGAGATGAGATTTCCCAGGGAGAGAAATCAAGAGATTTCATCAGCCTGTGCTGGAGTAATGTGGCTGTTCTGAGATGCTTTCTGGGTGCGCCAGGGTGGCTCAGGAAGCCCTCCAGCTGGAATTCACTGTCAGTTGTCTGTGTTCCCTTAAAAGGATCCATCAGCATTGCTCCAGGACTGATTCTCCAGGGACACAATTCCCAGGTGTGGTCTCTCCCAGGCAACAGAAGAGTCAGGGATGCACCTTTATGCAAAGTCTGCCAAGAATGGCTCGTGGAGATGCTCAAGAAAGAGGCATAAACTCCATAACTGTGCAAGGCTCTTTGGGATCATCCACAGCGTTATTCCCTGCAATGCCAGTGCATGGCACTGCCTGCACAAGTGGAATTTCTCCAAGGGCTGTGAACCAAGATTCAGCCTCATCTGGCAACTGGGCGAGGTAAGCACACACCTGGAGGTGCTGCATCCCACAGGAGCACCAGCAGCTTCTGGAAGCCCTGGTTTAGGAACTTCCTGAGCCAGAGGGTGGATATGCATCTCTACATTTGCTGCCTCTTGATCTGGGCTCTCAAAACCATTTTACTTCTGGCATCTACATCCCCTGGGCAACCAGCACCAGTTTCACTACACACCATGTGTTGCCTTTTGGGTGTTTTAAAGCTTCTGGTTCCCGTTTGATGCCATCAATTACTTTGCTCTAAGTACTCTCTTATCTGCCTTCTCTTCTGCTTCCCTAATTTCATATCCTCTCTTTCATATCCTCTGCTAATCATTTTCTTTCCCCACATGAAAGTCTCACTATTCTTTCTATTTTCTCAGAAAAACCAATCACTGGGATTGTACCAGATACCTTTCTGCCCTTCTTCCAAGCCTGATTTCCCTTTATTTTTCCACCCTTTTTGGTGATCAGGAGCTGTGAGATCACCACATGCTTACACAGCTGCATAAAGGCACTTTCTGCTTGTCCCACATAGTTCCCAGCCAGCTAATGATAAATGATGATTATAATAATAACAATAATAATGGTAACAATAATGTTGTGATTTTTACTGAAAAGTGGCTCTGCTTGAGTGTGGCATTTTGTGCCAGGTACAGGGGATTTCATCCACCACTCTCACTCCACAGCTCAGCAGCAAGAGATCCTCCTGTAACACTGTATCCAGTTTTAATGCTAACATCCGGATGGATTTTATATGTTACACACTTTGCTACCTCCTCTCCTTGTCTAGGATATTTATGAACTTGCTGGAAGTTGGAGAACTCCACTTTTCTCCTTCTCTAAGTAATTCCTCTACATTAAGTCTGATCTGCACTCTTGTCTCCTTTTTCAGTGAGTTATTTATCTGTGGGAGCACCTTCCCTTTTATCCTTTCAGAGCTTCCTTCCCCTAAAAGATCTGCCAGGTGTTATCTCTCCCTACAAAAACTGGGTTGCCTCCTCCCCTGGTTTTCACATTCAGCCATGTGCCTGCAAGTCAGACCCTGTATTTGAATTTTTAGCAATTTGCTTGGCTGGAAATTCAGGCTCATTGTTCTGTGGCTTCAGCTATTTCCAGCTGGTATTGCCCTCAGCTCTTCCTCCTGGCTCTGGGCATGGGTAAGAGATTACAGTCCATATTCAGGATTTATCAGCCGTGTGCTTGAGCCCTGCAGGATGCCCAGTGGGTAATCTGTACCCCTGGCAATTTGTTACTCTCCACTGTATTTCAGAAGTGCTCAAACTGGTGATTTGGTTCTTGAGGGACCCTGCCCCCCTGCCCTGAATGGAGCTGTGCCAGGTGAGAACCTCCCCAAGAACTCCCCTGGTGATCACTAATGCAATAAAGGCAGTATGCCCTTTCTGCTCTGCACTTGCAGTCCCTGAACATCCCTCAGACCCCTGTTACTCCCTAGATCTGAACAACCCCAGGCAGTTTTCTTCCTTCTGATGGAGCTGAAAATGTTTGCATTAAAAGTCTGTTTTACCCAAGCTGTTCACAGAAATATTCCCTAGCCTGTCTCTCCATGGCTCTGCACTTCACTTGGCATCCAGCTCTGTTCTGATTTCCTTCTCCAGCCACACCTTGGCTTTGGAAGACCAGTTTCCGAGTATCCTCCCTGCCTTGCTGCTTGACCAGCCCTTTTCTAGGACTGTAAATGATCCCTGTACCCAAAAGCATCTTTTAACTGCTTATTTTAGCAGTATTCTCGTAAGATTCTCCTGTCTACGTAGGCTCCTCTTTGCAGCCTGTGCTGATGCAGTGTTATAGCTGTATTGCCATCCTCCATCTACTTGGGGGCAATTGGGGATCTTTGTGTCACTCGTCACTGGACTTCACACTCTCCTTAGTGCGGTGTCTCTCCCCATGCCACCAGAAGAGGCACATGCTTCTCCTCTCTGTAATTTCACCTATGAATTACAGGGTCCCACCGTTTGCTTAACTAGATTTCTGAAAAGTTTATGCCAAAACTTTAATTTAAAGCTGGGCTTTCTGATTCATCCACTTGTATTTTTAGCCTTATGTCATTTATCTGGAGGCACAAATGAATTTTTCCTTAGTCTCCTTGTCTGTGTTTTGTGCCCTATTTGCATGGGACTGTCTGTTGAGATTGTTCTTTGCTCTTTTTCTTTGCTCAATCTCTATTGATTTATACCTTTCACAAGATAAAGAACCAATGTGATTATAACTCAGAGCTTGTGTTACATCAACCAATATTTTCAGCTTGGTGGCTTTTCTGCATAAGCCCTGCACAAGCTCTGTGCTCTGTCATCTGCTCTTAATAAAGTTAAATCCTGAATCTATATAGTTTCTCAATCTTGCAAGGGAATTCTGACTCTGGCTGGCCCTGAAAGCATCTACAGAAGCTATTGCAGTAAACAGATTCACAGCACCTTCAGATACACTGGTCCTTCTACTTGCTGGAATGGCGAGGGAACAGGGAATGAAGGCTTGGTGTGCTTGGCAAAGCAGCTGACATTGGCTCTGGGTGGGGGTCAGAGGGTCATCAGGAGGTGGGCACAGACTGGGGCCACTGGGACCATTTCCAAAGAGACAGAAGCATCCCAGCACAGACCTTGCGATACCTAGCACCCTGTGTTAGATGCACAGACTCCTGCTCTTGGAGCCCTCCCAGGTTCATTTGGGAGCTCAAAGCAAGCCCTGAGCAGCCTGCCCTGAGCCAGGAGGGCTCTTTACATGTGGGGTACCCTGGGAGGACATTGGCACTCAGAGTTCCCTGTAACCAGAGACATCTCTACCCTGATGCCTCCTTATCTCTCCTAACACCAGCATCCCTCCAGGCCTTGAAGAACCTCCCTATCACCTATCTGCAGTGTCAGGCACTTCTGCACCTGGGAAAAGTATCTGTTCCTGTGAATCTGGAAGACCAGAAGGCTGCAGGGAGCCAGGACCATGCCCATCCAGCCTCCCCGGCCCCACTGCCTCCGTGGCACCGGGTGTGGGGTTGGGCTGGATAGACAAGCACTGGGAGGAAGTTATTATCTCTGCGGCACAATGGGCACAGTGACTCACGAGTTTAAGGCCAGTGTTTTAACACAAATTAAGACAGCCAGATCTGTGTTTGGTACCTAAATCAAAAGGATTTGCCTGAGGACCTGCAATGAGTCAGTGTCAAGGCGAGGAAGGGAGCCAGCTCTGCTCCCAGTCAGCACCTGCCCCTGTTGACCTGCAGGTTGCTGCCTTCAGAGGACCTGAGAGACCAAGACCTGGGAGCTAAACTCAGATTCTTTCAAAGACACTCATCTCAGAGGCGTTCTCCCGCTCTTTGTGAGAGATGTGCAGCAGTTAGGCAAAGGGCCAAACTTTAATTACCTCTGATTTCCAAAAGACACTAAAAAGCAACTCCCACACAACAGAGGCAGGTGAGAAATGAGGGATGTGCAAATCCAGAAACTCAATTAGTCTGTTCTGCTACCCCGGGCCACACACACTTCCTTTCTCACTGATTCCAGTTAGCTGGGTTTGGCTAAAACAACTGTGGGCCAAAAAGCTTTAATGATGACGACTCTGCCAGTAAGATACCCAGAGTGGGGCAAGCACACTGAAAAACATGCTCCCACCCCTTCCTTTGGGAGATATTCCAGCTGCTAGAGATATTCAATTAAAATTAGCCACCTTATTTCTCAGCTGCAGTATTTCAGGGTTTGATGCACTCTTTAACACACTTGCTCATCATTCAGGCCATCACCCTCACAGGTGAGCTCCGGAATGCTCCTGCAGTCAGTGCTCCAGTAGGAAAACCTATCAGGAAGGTACCAGGTGTCCTGGCAGCTGGTGTTCCTTCTGCAAACAACCCCCAGCCCTCCCCCCCCCCTCAGCCAAATTCACCTGCTCACTTCCAGGAGAGGTGAAGGCCAGACTTACCCTGACCACCCTGCTGAGATGGGCAGTGAAGGTGGAGGACACTCAGACTGTTTCTGGGGGCGCCCGTCCCTGAGAAATCTGCAGGAACTGAGCCGTTTCTCTCCCGTCCTGACAAGCCCTCCTCCTGCTTCCTCAGCTCGGAGCTGGACTGTGACACTAAACACTTCCAGAGCAGCTGGGAGCCGCTGGGCAGGGGAGCGCTTGGGATCAGTGGCTGGGCTTCAGGAGAGCAGTGGTAGCCAGCAGGATGGCCAGGAGGAAGGTGAGTGTCGCAGGCTCCGGCCTTGGCTGAGTCCTTGGCCAGGAGAGCAGGGTCAGGCTCCAGGGCACACTTCCTTTTCCTTCGGTGATGCCTGCTCTGTGAGCTATGTCTGGGGGGCAGTGGGACAGAGTGTGTGCCAGCTGCTCCCAATAGTCTGTTGGCATCAACACTGAAGTCCAACATGTCTGGAGAAGTGGAAGGGGAGTGAGGGAGCTCCCAGCCTTCCTGGGGACAGGCTGGCTGTCCTGCTGGAGCTGCCTCCTGCAGCACTCCACTGCTTTCCAGAGGCTGCTGAGAGTGATGGCTTTTCTCAGTCCTCTTTTGTGTCCGAGCACTGTGGAAGGCAACCTTGGCCCCGGAGTACCGGGATTTGCGTGGCCCCAGCCCCTGGCTGGCCCGCCCCGGGGGACACTCTGCATCCCGCCTGTAGTGGTGGTGCTGGTGGTGGTGGTAGTGGACGTGGCTGAGCACGTGGGGCTTGGCCAGAGCAGCCCCCCCTGGCACCATCAAGTCCAAGGACTGGGGCCGCCTCTCCCTGGGCAGCTGCAGCTGCTCCTGGCCACGGTCTGCAGTGGGGCCCTCAGAACTGCAGTACACGAAGGGATCATAGTCGCTGCTGAGGGAGCTGCGGAAGGTGGAGCAGCTGCCGTGGATGCCCTGCAGGCTGATGTCCGTGCAGTTCAACATGGAGTCACTGGAGGAGCCGTTGCAGGGCCCCGAGCTGGAGTCGCTGCCTGGCCCATCAGCCAGGTACCCGCTGTGCTCTGTGAGATAGCTCTCCCCAGAGCCACTGCTGTTGTGCTGGTGCCCGTGGCCAAGCCCCCGGCGCAGGGCGGGCACACGATGCTGCTTCTGTGCCAAGGCTGCCTTGGGCGCCAGACAGGGGGGTTGAGGCTGAAGGGGACACGTCCTGTGGGGTGCCAGCACCTGTCCACATGCAGAGGGGTTGGGGTGCTGCTCCTCCAGCAAGCCCGGGGCCAGCGGGGCCATGTGGCCACAGGCCAGCAGGGAGGTGGCTGGTCTGTAGGGCATGTAGTGGATGGTGCCAAAATCCAGCTGGGAGAGCTCTGGAGAGTGGAAGAAGGGGTTGCCGTGGGCTGGCCCTGGGGCAAAGCTCCTGAGGTTCCTCTGAGGATATGCATGTGGGAGGTGGTAAAGGGCATGTCCTGGATGCTGGCGGAAAAGGTGGAGTCGTCGCCCAGGCTCCATGTCCTGAGGGACCAGCCTGGAGCTGGCAGCCATGGCCTGGTCCCCCGAGTCTCTGGCTGTGGAGAAAGAAGGGAGTATTCAGCACAGCTCCCAGCCCAGCTGCAGCAAACTCTGGCAGTGATGCTCTGCTCCCCTCCCACTATGGCCCCACATCCCACCTGTACTCTGCAACTCCTCACTGCCGCCACCAAACCACCCTGGTGGTTCTGCACTCTCAGCACTCTCCCTGCTGTTGCCCAGATCCCACCTTCCCTTCTCCACAGGTCCCAGGACTGGAATCCCTCCTCTTGGGGCAGGTCCCAGCCCAAGCCCAGCACCTTGCTGTACCCTGGTGGGCTCACAATCAAGGGACTCCTCTCCATGCATACAGTCCCCTGTGCACAGAGACACAAGGACCTGCTGATCCATCTCCCAAGAGTAACTGGAGCTCCTGGGCACAATCCTGCACCCAACCCTGTCCCCATGCTGTGTCTGAGCCCTACCAAGAATATTGAACATGCAAAGTGGACACGTGTGGTGTTGCTGCAGCCAAGGGTCAACACACTCCCGATGGAACTCGTGGGAGCACGAGATGATCCGCAGTTCCTAGAAAGAAGTGGAGAGGAGGAGGATGAGCGAGAACCATGTTCCAAGACCTAGATGATGGAAGTGAAACTTGAAGGACAGATGTTTAACAGTGAGGGATCTGCAGCCCAGCTGTGCAAGGAGGAGGCTGTGGAGCACCTCCGGTTCTGCTCTGTGAACATCCAGAGAGGTGCAAGCCCTTGGGAATAGGGAGATTTCAGGCTGGCTGCTCTGGAGCAGCAAACCAAATTTTACCCTATTTCAACATGGGCATTTTACCCCACAGCCACAGCTGGAGACCTGTTTGGAGACATGACTTCAGCAGAGGCTTTATGACCCAGGGGCAGGCACACCTCCATGGATGCAGTCCCTTTCCAGCACTCAGGAGTTCAGAAGGAAGCATCTCACAGGCCTCCAGCTCCCACTGCTGACCCCTCCACCTGAGAAGCCAGAGCCACGAGTGCCGCAGCCCTGCCCAAACCCTACCTGCCCCTCGCTGAACTCCTCGAGGCAGATGGCACAGACCGGGGTGGAGCTGCAGCTGCTGGCAGAGTCCCAGCGTGGGGCTGGCCGTGCCCGGGGCTGGTAGCGGCGCGTGGCCAATTGCCCGATGGCCTGCAGGGTCTGCTGCTGCACCGAGTCCTGTGGAGACAGATGGGGCTTGAGGAGAGGTTCAGCCATACTCTGCTCTCCCATATTCAGAATGGGATTATCAGAAATTTGGGGACGATACTCATCTGCGGAGATGACTTTCTGTCTAAGCTGACTCAGCCAGAGTAGGCTTTGTCACCAGCAGGAGACATCTGGCCCTAGACATTCAAATCACTCAGCAGTGCTGAATTTTTGATCCCCAAAGGACTGTCTCTCTATGGGACAAATGGGATAGTGTCAAATATGGAAATACATCTGACTCTGGGAAGATGATTATTTCATTTGTTAATTTCTGTTAAGAATACTAAATCATACAATCATAGAATCTTGGAATGGTTTGGATTAGAAGGGGCCTTAAAGCTCATCTTATTCCACTCCCCTGCCATGGGCAAGGACATCTTCCACTACCCCAGGTTGCTCCAAGCCCTGTCCAACCTGGCCTTGGCCACTTCCAGGGATCCAGGGGCAACCAAAGCTTCTCTAGGCAACCTGTGCAAGGGCCTCAACATCCTCACAGGGAAGAATTTTTTCCCACATCTAATCTGAGTCTCTCTTCTTAGTTTAAAACTGTTCTCACTGTTCTGTTGCTATCTGCCCACTTCCCCTCCCAAAAGGTGGCTGTTCCTGCTTCTCCTGTATTCCTGTTTGCTCAGACATGTCTACTCCATGAGATCCCTACCTGAGTCCTGTTCAGCTGGCACTTTGTGCGGACAACAAAAATTAAAATGATGACGACCACAGTGCTGACCACTGTGAGAAGAATCCACACGTCGTAGTCTGGCTGTTGGATAAAACAGGACAGAAATTACTCTTGTGTGGAAATTACTCTTGGTAGGAGTTAGAGGCCAGGGGAATCTCCATCTCTTCTGGACCATCAGCCTTGCGAAATATCATCCTTGGCCAAGCTCTTCCTCTTTGCTCTTTACAGGTAAAAGAAAAAACAGTTCAGTCTTTTCTGCACATCCATACTAGAATGGAATATCTCTGTCTTGCAGCATCTCAGCTCCCTTGAGACCTTGGTCTAAGGCAGTAGAAGATAAGATAATCAAGGCTTGGTCTTACTTGAAGAGACTGAGAATCCCCTTGCCTCACTCATGATGTTAAACCAAAAGAAACTAAGTAACCTGAAAGTGCTTTTGAGCCTTTACTTGCAGCAGGTCTGAATGCTACAGACAATTCCTGTAACTCCTGCAATGGCGATCTCCATCCCTGAGCAGGAAAGCTCAGCATCCCTGGGAAAGCCCAGCAGGCTGGAAGGGAGGATAGAGGAGGCACTGGGAATCATGGGTCTCTTACCCAAGCTGGTGGCTCCTTGACCTCTATTTTCACATGGGCCTCTCTGTTCTTGTTCACAACACCCATGAGGAGCTCAGCGTCATGGCCCCTGATCAGGACTACGGGCTGGCTCAGGCCTCTGGGCTTCCTCAGCTGCAAAGAAACAAACACAGTGAAGGCTGATCCAGAACAGCCTGAAACAAGGACAATCCTGGCCCCCCAGGCACGTCTGTTCCTCATGGCACTTCTTGCAACACTTCAGAGACTGACTTCTCTCCCAGATTTACACTATCCCTCTATGATGAATCAGATGGAAGCTTCTATTTTATCAATTTTCTAACATGGACTTCTTTATTTTCCCTGCTGGTGACTCCTCATGCACAACCAGTCATTGCTTGGTGTCTCTTGAGCTGCTTTCAAGCCCCTGTGCAAAAGCTCTTGGTCTCTCTTCTTCCCTGTGGAAGTGCCAACAGCACTGCCTAGTGCTGCCATCACTACAGAAATGCTTCCTCTGCACTGGACCCATTCAGTTCCCCTCTTCCCTAAGGACATTCTGCTGCTCCTGGTGACACCTGCAGGTTTCCACTGTGGTCCAGGCAGGCTGGCACAGGCTGGCTCAGCAAGTGTCTGAGCCTGCTCTCCTCCAGACTGACCTGGATCAGGGTGGCCACCAGATTCAGTAACCCCTTCCCATACCCTGGAGGAATCCAAAGGTCAGTAGACAGGGATTGAGATGTGAATGGAGGTGCAGATGGTCAGGAAGACCATGGAGGCAAGGCTGAAGGCTCTGAGTTGTTGATAGGATTTGATACTCTTGGCTTTGGTGTACCAAATGGGAAAGCTGTGGAAGTGGGAGCCAAGGCTCAGGGTAGGGGTCAGAGACTGGGATCTGAGCAACCTCAGTATCATGGACCTGCATTTGCTGCTGTGTTTCTCTGGCACCAGAAATTGAGTTTTAAGTGCATGAAAGAGCCATGAGGGATGGATCCAATAAAGAGTCAGCCCAGAGTTTGGAGGCACCAGCTCTCCTGTCTGTTCCATACCTACAGCTGGATGTTTTTCATATCCCTGGATTATCTGGATGGGGAATTGATTCCCTTCCAGAGATGACAACAGTGCTGGGGAAAGGGACCTTTGGAGGTGTCTAAACCAAGGTTAAACCTGCACCAACAGAAAAGCAGGGGGCTGTGACTTTGGCTTGAAAACTTGAGAAACCACCCTTCCTGAGGTACACTGGGCTGTCTGGACTAGATGGGATGGAGAAATTTATGACTTTCCAAGAGGAAGCATACAGCTCCTTGCAAAAAAGTTTGATTGACCAGACAATGTCTTTTAAGAGCATGGATATGCCATGCAGAGTGTCTGTGTGGGGTAAGAGCCAACACCCAACATTACCAGCATTATCCTGGGACCTCCCACTGGTGGCTGAGGGATCCTGCCCTGAGCACAGTTTGGGATGGGACAGGAACACTCTGTTTTAGCTGAGGGTACCACTGGGGTCTGTACCTGATCAGCAGCACTTTCATCATCGGTGATGTCGAAGAGGATCGCACGAGCTCCACGCTCCCCTGCCAGCTTTGCCTGTCCAAAACAACAGAAGCTTCAGTGGACATTTTGTATCGTAACCACACCTGCCATTGGATCTGTTTCTGCCTCCTGGGCTCTTGCCAGGAGAAAGAAGCACCTGCTTGGACTGAGGAAACCATTCCCACCTTGGTTCCTGAGCTTATGTTTGGCTGCAGTGCCTGCGCTTGCCAAGAGCCCTGTGGGCTCACGGGTGGTTTCCTCCCGAAGTTGTGGAGGTGAACGAATTGATGGCATTGCAGTCACAGCAACACACAAACCTAACCATTCCCCAGGTGCTCCTTTGTTTCAGAGCTGGATTTGCTGGGGAGGGACGTGTATCTCTGTTAGCCCTGCTGACCTCCACCAAGAGCAGAAACTCCCACAGGTCCCCTGTCACCTGGCAGCACCAGGGCTGTCAGGGGGACTGACTCCCACTCACGCTACTCTTCCTGGTTCCCCCTTGCTCATCCGGGAGAAGCTCAGGAGGAGCCAGGGCTGCAGGTCTGCCCTAGGATTAGCAGCTCGATGGCTTTGCCAGCATGGAGAGACAGCTCAGAGACCCATCTAGCTAAGCACACATGTCACCCTGGTGAGGTAACCAGCCAGGACCTCATGGGTCACCCACCTCCTCTCAGGCAGCCCCTAGAGCCCTCCAGGCAGGCAGAAGCAGCCCGGGGAGATGGAACATGAGCAGAAGGCTGGGCTGGGCTGTGGTTGTTCAGGCGGAGCCCTTTGATCCGCGTGTCCCAGGCACCCAAGCAAACAGGAGCAGCACTGCCAAAGCCCGGGCCAAGGGATGCAGCATTCCTGGCACGGCTCAGCGGCATTCGTTCCAGCCCTGCTCCTGGGTCACCTCGGTGAGGAGGGGTGGGGGCCTGGTCTGGGTACAGCGATAGGAGTGGAGCTGCAGATGGTCAGGAACAGGCAGAGATGGAGGCTCTGAGCTGCTGATGGGATTTGACACTCGTAGGGAAACTGAAAAAGCGGGATCAAGGCCCAGGACAGGGATTAGAGACTGGGGTCCTGCCTGGGATCAAAGGAACCTCAGTCTTTGCCAGCACTTTCAGGGGAAGAGGACTTTTCAGGGAGTGAATTCCACCTGATAGTCAGGTTTTGATGAACAACAAATGGCTCTACAAAGATTTTATCCTGCTAAAGACACTGACTATGGGACAATGAACAACTGAGACTGGACAAATTACTCTTCCCAACGGCCTTCTAATTCCGGTTGCAAAGGACACAACTTCTGGTGATGAGGGACAGGGCCCAGGGAAAGGCTGGAGCTGTGCCAGGGAGGGTCAGGCTGGAGATCAAGGAAAGATTCTTCCTCCAGAGGGTGCTGGGCACTGCCCAGGCTCCCCAGGGAATGGGCATGGCGCGGAGGCTGCCAGAGCTCCAGGAGTGTTTGGACAGCACTGCCAGGGATGCCCAGGGTGGGACTGCTGGGGAGTCTGCAGGGCCAGGGGCTGGATTTATGATCCTTGGGGTTCCCTTCCAACTCAAGATATTCTGTAATTCTGTTCAAGCCTTTCACTACCTGCTTGATACAATAATTTTCTCAGTGTTTGCCTTCTTTGTGCTGTATCTCTTCAGCCACATGGCACAGCCAAAATCCCTTTTTGAGGACTGAAACACTTCTGGTGCAAATAGGTATATACAGGATGATTTTTGAGATCTCAGCAGTCTGTCAACCAGACCTGCAATCACTGGTTCAACCAGAAATAAAAAAGCACCCCCCGAAAAATTTACAAATTATGATCAGAAAGAAAAATAAATCACCTTGAATTTACTCCAGAGGTCCTTCCCATGCCTTCCTCTCCTCTAATGCTTTCTCTGCTGGTTTTAGCTTTGGATGCTGAAGCAGTGGTAGAATTTAGGAAGCAGGGAAGTGCCTCAGGTGGCTGGTGGAGTTCTCATGCTGAGCTGGCCAGGGCCACCTGTGTGCAGGGCTTGGCTGGGTTACAGCTGAAGCAGAGGTTGTGATAACACTCTGCACATGGCTATTTTTATCATTATTGATACAGCCCTGCAATTCCACATGCAAAGCTCTGCCCCAAGACACACTTGCCAGGAAAACCAGGTTCCTACTCCAGCCAGCACCAGCCACATCTCACAGCTACAGCCCTGCTCCAAAGGAGGAGTGTGGTCCTGGGATTTTGAGGAAGAGACTTCTAAACTGCCCATGGCAGCTGCTTAGAATGAGATGATTTTTTAAGGTCCCTTCCAGTCCCAACCGTTTTGTGATTCTCTGATCTGTACGATGTTAGAGGGAGGGAGCTTGGCAGAGGTTTCAGGAGGATGGAGAAGCAGACAGGCAGGAATTGCAGGGGGTGGAGGATCTGTATATAAAGATGGCCCAGGGATGTGGCCAGCTTAAGGAGCATCTGCTCGATTTCATGGCTAAACTACTCCTGTTTGTGAGAGAAGAACTATGAGCCTCCCTTGGTGAGATTTTAGAGCAAGAACACCTGCAGGATGGCAACTGCTGTCATGTACAGCTGGATGTCAAAATCCAGTGTTGGTCCTGGCTCTGGTAATAGAATAGTGATGAATGATGGTCTACCAGGTGAACTGAGGGATTGTTTGCTTTGGGGTGTTTAGGGGTCTGGAGGAGGGATCAAGACAGAGTGCAGCAATGCACCATGTCTTGTCCCCACCGTGCCAACCTTCCTCAGCTGATCCTTGGACTTGGTAACACACTGGTACTTCCAGTGCTGTGATCAGAGTCTCAAAGATGAAGGACAAAACCAGCGAAACAGTTAAGACTCCCAGAATCCCAGAATGGTTTGGGCTGGAAGGGACCTTGAAGTTCATCTCATTCCACCCCCTGTTATGGTCAGGGACACCTTCCACTAGACCAGATTGCTCTAAGTCCCATCCAATATGGCCCAAGTTTTGAAACCTTTTAAGGTTCTGAAACAGAAGATGGACCTTTGAAGCTGCTTTGTCCTCCTGTTCATGATCCTCCACAGCAGCTGCACTGACCAAACATCCTGGGGCATCCTGGCATCACTGTCATGTGATGGCCATGTCTGGATGGACATGGGAGAGCTGGAGGCACCTACCCAGCCCTTTTCCTTGTGTCTGTCACAAGCTGTCCAGGTGGGCCCAGGCCATTTTCCAGGTGTGAAGGAACTGACAGCAGGTTGACAATTCCATCATGCTGGCTTGATGCCAACAGCTGGAACCAGCTCCAGAGCAGCAGCATCCCAAACTTGGGCTAGGCAATCCAGGAAGGGATAGGTACTGCTGCCTGGCTGCCCATGCAGAGAGGAGGAACCAGCCGTGGGATGGCATATCCACCATGGCATCACATCCCTTTCCTTGCTTTTGATGCCACAGCCTCCATGAAAAAACACTGCTGTGTGGGACCAAAAACTGGGTCCAGGTTTTGCCTGCCTTCTTCAGCTGAGCTGCAGGGAACATGGAAAAGGACCCTGCTGTTTTCCACGTTACCACCAGCAGGAAGAAAGCAACAGGGTGGAATCACCTGAAGGCAATCCAGGTAAAGCCAAGAAGAGCTGAACAAGGGGGTTTTCATGCTTGTACAACACTTGTACAAGCACGAAAATAGCCCAACATTTGGTGGAGAGACAATCAAAAGAAAAAGCCATTGTCATTCTTTTCCATTCAACTTAAATCAGAGTCACAAAGATTTTAAGGCTTAAAATGACCCTTGTTCCTACATGACTTCCTTATTACCAGAGAATTGGACCGGTGACCCGTGCTTTTGGCACAGGAACTTCTGTTTCATTGAGGTGCCTGATCCAAAGACCTCTGAGATCTCCCAGGGCCTGAACTGTTAACAAGTCATGATCCACCACTGGTACAGCTGGTCTTCATTCATCTCACTGCTTAGCACTGACTCTTCTCATGCCTCATCCAGTGAAGTATTACAGCACTATTTTTGGAAACAGAGCCACAGAAGATATTTTCTGTGTCCATGTTTTCCCACAGGCCAGAGAACACAGAGAAACACAAACCTCCTCACAGACCAGGGAGTAACATGAGGCTGTAAAACAGGAGGCAACCAAGAGTGTGGGATGTTAGGTAAGGTCTGAGCATCCCAGAGCTGCCAGGCTATGGGGAACTCCACACCTTTTAGGAAGTCAGACAGTCCAAAAGATCAAGGGATGGGTGTTAGGCATGGCTCACACAGCATCTCTCCCAAAGGACCCCTTCTGCCAAAGGGTCCTTCTGCCAAGGACCCTGATCTGTCCTCATCCTTTTTTCCACTTCCCAACAGCTCTTTCCTACCTTGCTGCCTCCTCCTCCCCTTTCCTTTGCTGCACCACAGGTTTCACTTCCCAGACTGATGCTATTTCAAGCATTTTTGCACTTACCTTGTTGGCCAGGGACAGGCAGGGGTTGGGATCCCTATCCGGTTGTTCCAGCTTGACAATGGTGATGAATCCCGATTCTGTGTGTTCATCCTCACTGGTGTTGCACAGGGATAGTGGGTGGGACTGTGGGACAAAAGCAAGGGGAAATTCAGATCCTGGGACTCAGCACTGCAAAGGGGGCTCAAGCCCACCCTGCATACCCCTCCAGACCTGCCAGAGTGTACGATCCCCTGTTGCTGGGTGTCACCATAACACTGCTACACCCCATGGCCCTGCCCGAGCCAGTGAGGCTTTGAATAACACAAAAGAACAGTCACTGCCCCAGCTGGGTGTCACCCCAGCCACTTCAAGCACCACAGTCCCCCAAAAGCCTGGCTGGACTCTGTGGAGATACACAGTTCTACGGCTTCCAGCTGTGCCCCACTGATGGCCCTGGCACTGGACTTCCCAGGAAGGGGGCTGGCAGACATTCCCCTCAATCCCAGGGTTACACCCATTAGAAAAGTGCCAGGAATGCTGCAGGCAGTGACAGGGGGGCTTTTTGCTGCCTGTGCAGTGATACAACCCAGCACTGCAGAGGTGGGAGGCACCACAAAGCCACAGAGCTGCTTTTGGTAGCACCAAGTCTTGGGCACCAAAAGAAGAACAGGTCTAATAAAACCACAGAAGTAAGTTAAAATCATCAAATCCTATGATGACAGCATGGAGACCAACTAGCTCTAATCTCTAGTGTATATGTCTGTGGCTATGAGTTTGTATCCAACTCCTAATCACATCTGGAGCTGCTTAAAACCAAAGTAAAAGCAAAGGATTTCAGTGAAATTTGAAATATTTTAAAATAAAATTCGTATCCTTTTGTCAAAACAGTGGTCTACTGGAAGGTGTCCCTGCCCATAGCAGTGGGGACAACAGGATGATTTTTAGGCCCCTTCCAACCCAAACCATTCTGGGATGCTACAATTTAGACACCAGACTTCAGGACATCAGACAGAGTGCAATTGTACCAAGCTAAGCACCACAAACTCTAGAAATCCAGATTTTCAGGGAAGCAATTGGATCTGTTATGGCTTGGAGCAGTCAGGGAAGCTCCCTTGGAGCACTGACAGGCGCTGCCTTGACCAACACCAACATGGCATCTAAGTGCCCATGACCCCGCTGGATTCATCCAGAATGCCATTGCTTCATGCTCCGCTTGCCTGCCTGGGAACTTAGGTTAATATGTGATCATGGCTTTGGGTTAATATGTGCTTGTCACAGCCACAGAAAAACACCATAAGGAAATGCAGTGTGTGTCTCACACAGCTCCAACAGCTCAGAGGGACCCCACTCGAGCCTTCTCTGGGCTGCTCCTGGAGCCTGGGGGAACAGGGAAGGGCCTTGGAGCTATGTCACATCCCGGCTGTGATGCCCATGGGGCAGTCCCGTGTGCTGAGCTCGGAGCAGCCTCTCTGTGACCAGGACTGCTGGGCCTGATCCCAGCATTAGGGTGACGGGGCCTGGCAAAGGGTGCCCAGAGAAGCTGTGGCTGCCCCTGGATCCCAGGAAGTGTCCAAGGTGAGGCTGGACCAGGCTTGGAGCAATCTGGGCTAATGGAAGGTGTTCCTGCCCATGGCAGGGTGTGGAACTTTAAGATTTAAGGAACTTAAGGAACTTAAGGAACTTTAAGCTTTAAGATCCATTCCAACCCAAGTCATTCCACGATTCCATGATTAATGATGAACACCAGGAATATGAGCAATGGGCCAAGCTGCTGCACCTCCAAATGTGCATGTGGAGCATATGGAAAATGCTGGCAGCTGCTCTGGAGCAAGACCCAGATGATAAATCTGGAGAAGACCTGCTGAGGAATGCTGGTCCCTGCACCTGAGACCCTTCCCACGTGGGCAGCTGTCCATGGAGCTGAGGAAGAGTAGTGGCCCCTCGTTATTCTGTGCTGAGTCCCTCACAGACACGGGAAGCCTTCTCAGCACCCTGCAATGCCCAGGGGCATCACAGGGGCATTCCTGGGGCAGGGACACAGGCACCATTCACCACAGCCACACACTCTCTGCTCCAGAGACCTCTTCCCTCTCCTCCCCTCAGTTTCTTCTACTGTTTGTTGCTGTACAGACAACTACTCCAGCAGCAGCACAGCAGCAAGATGTGACTCTTATTTTCTACATCCTTCCATATAATTTCTTGGCATTCCACTGCCCTGTTCCTGGCATTATGAGTGAGGGATCTTGGCTGCACATTGTGCTCACAGGACAAGAGCAGACCCGAAAAATAATCCAAGGATGATGTGGAAAAACAAATATTATAAGACTTGCCAATGCAGAGGATTTGTGCCCCATGCGTGGCTGCAGAGTCAGGATCCCTTGCTCCCTCATGGGTCTGTGGCTGCAGATGAGCTCCCAGGCAGGGCATCCCTCTCTCTCCTGGGCTGGGCACCACTGCAGCACTGACTGCCACAGCTATGGGCCACGGCTGCTCATCTGATCTAGGAGACAACAAAATCTCATTGCTGGAGAGAGGGGGGTATGTTCATACCCAGAATCAGAGAGGTTTCATACATGCTGCCTAAATCCCATGACACTCCTGCTCCAACACTCCTTGCTCCCAGGGACTCCCAGTCAGCACAGGGACCTCAGAGGTTATTATGCTGGACCCCACATGCTGTTTCAGCTGGGATTCCCTGGTGGAAGTCACATTGCTGCTCTGACAGATCCTTCTCCCAGGACAATCCCTGCCTGGCTCTGTGCTCCCAGGATGAGCTGGGATCAGCTGGCAGGGTTTGGACCCACTCTTGGGTGATTCAGCCCTGCAGCTCTGTCCACACCCTGGCCCTGGGTAAGTCACTGTCAGCGTACAACTCCTGGCTTTGTCATTCCATCTGTCTCTGTCACCACATCCCTCCTGTCACACCTTCAGAGAAGACACAGAGCTCCTCCTCATCCCTGTCTTCTTGCTATCACCTTTTTGTTTCTTGTTTCCTTACCTTATGGCTTGTCTTTATTTTCTACCTTTTCTGTCGACAGTGCCACTCCTAAAATACTGAATTTCACTTTTTTAACTCCTCCTTGCCATCTTTCCCTCTTTATTCTCACCAGTCCCACCACTTTCACATCAGTCTGCCCCTCCCAGCATCACTCACAGGTTGCACTGAGCAGCAGAAACATGGGGAAAGGTCCTGGGCTATCAGGCATGGAGAGGTGCCCAATTCCCAATTGGGAGCTTCAAGTAGAAAACCGGAGGAAAAAAAAGGTGACCCTGCGAGGTCATCTAGCCCACTTTGCTGCCTGGAGGCAGGCTCAGACAGACCTAAAACATTCCTCAGAGACACTTGCTCAACCTGTTTTCAAGACCTCCAAAAAGGGGAACTCCTCACCCACTCCAGGACGCCCTTCTCCTCCACACCAGAAAGTGTATTCCAGTGCCTCACTGGAGTAGGTTTTGCTCCAGCGTGAGCCTATTAATTCTCACTGAATCAACCATGCCCATGGAAAAGAGAGTATTTGTACTTCTTTTTCCTTTCTCCCCAAGGAGCCTGTAAACATTTCTGTTCTCCTTTCTGTTCACCACAGAGTCCTGAGGGACAAGGGCTGAAAAGGGACTCAGAGAAATTCCTCAGTTTTCTCTGTAAGGGAACTCAGAGCATTTCCCATGCTTTCTTCGTGGGGGAGCAATCAAAATTTGATCTGATCTGAAGTGGCAGGAAAAATGTTATCACCAACCCATAGGATTGGCATAGAAAAGACAGGAAGGGAACAGGACAGGAGAGTGTTCACTAAAGGGCTTGAGAAAAATCCCAGTCTGAACTCTTCACTACATTGACCACAATCCCAGAAAAACTGCAGGCAGCAAATACCAAAATGCACTTGAAGATGTCGAGAGCAATGCCGGGAATGGCAGACTGTTAATCCTGACTTCCCTGCCAAAAGAAAAGCCAGGTTAAAAAAAAAAAACAACAGGCTAATGAAGAAAAGGGAGGAACTAACAGAGCTTTGGAAAAGGAAAGGGATGGTTCACAGAGCCACAGGGCTCCTCAAAAGCAGTCAGTGAGTGTAGGACTAAAGGCAGTTCCATGAATGCTAGACTCTGGTGTCTCTTCTTCTGTTCCTCTGGAAGGTCAAGATTATGGAAGACAATGGAATATTGTGCAGTACTGCCCAGGGAGAATGGCCTGGAACAACAGAACAAGGGGGAATGGCTTCCCACTGCCAGAGGGCAGGGCTAGTGTTGGGGGTTGGTTCTTTCTCTTTTCCCTCTGTGGAATTTTCCTCATTGTCTTGCTAAGGTACCTGTTGACTGGGCCCTGGTGACAAGGGGGAGGGAAGAGGGCAACCCCACGAGATTCAAACTGCCAGAAGAGGAAACGGAAGGCTCTGGCTCGGCCCATTTTCCCCCTGAGTTCAGACGAGAAGGACGATCCCTGCCTCTGTCCCATCCCTGCCATCCCAGCGCCGGGAGCCACCTCACTGCTGTCAGACCCTGCCCTGCTGCCTTCTCACTGTAACCTGCCACCATCCAGCACTCTGCTGAGCACCAGGACCCACACCGTGAGCGGAGAGCTCTCTCTCCATCTCTCTCTCCCCCTGGGACAGCGCTGCCATCACCCCCAGCCCTCCTGCGGCTCTGCGGGACCCGCCCGCCCCCAGCACCGGGAACTGCAGCTCAGGGAAAAGGTGCCTGCAGCCAAAAAACACTGGGACTGAGTTACTGTTCTGTTTGTGGGTAATTTCATAGCTGTTGTTGTTCTTGTTTGTCTTGTTAGATATACTAGTAAAGAACTGTTATTCCTATCCCCGTATCTTTGCCTGAGAGCTCCCTTAATTTAAAAATCATAATAATCTGTAGGAAGGAAGGATCACATTTTTCAGTTCAAAGGGAGGCTTCTGCCTTTCTTAGCAAACACCTGTCTTTCAAACTAGGACAGTTAGATGGGATACTGTGAAGGAAATGTTCCCTGTGAGGGTGGGGAAGTCCTGGCACAGGGTGCCCAGAGCAGCTGTGGCTGCCCCTGGATCCCTGGCAGTGTCCAAGGCCAGGTTGGACAGGGCTTGGAGCAGCCTGAGATGTCCCTGCCCATGGCAGGGGGTGGGATGAGATGGGCTTTAAGGTCCTTTCCAATCCAAACTGTTCTTTGAATCTATGATCTTCAGAACCAAAACGAGAAGAAAGCAGGACAGCCATTACAATGATCTCACCAGGACAGTCCCAAGGCAAACTGCTTGTCCAAATATTCACAAACCACATGGAAAATGAGAGGGATGGTGAATCGACCGAGTTCTTCAGTAACACATAAAAATCCAAGTTGGTAAATATTAAAACTGCCTAGAAGGATACCATGATACTGAATGATGGAGTGATACAAAATATTAAAAAATGCAAATATGAAAAAATATACCCAGGTATTTTACACAGGGATGAATTCCAGGAGAGCCATTAATGAACAGGAGAGAGCTTGGAGTCTCTACAGGGAGTTTTATGGAAACTGTTGTTGAATCACCCAAAGCAGTCAAAAAGCAAACAGACATTACTGTAAAAAACAAATGAAAAATGAAAAATCCACTATATAAAGCTGCAGTGTGTCAACATTTTGACTATTACAAAGTCCTTCTCATTCCATCTGAAACAGAGATTTCTGTACAAGTGATTAAGTCAACAAGAATACTTCAGCTTAATACAACTGGGATATGTTAAAGCTACAAAAACTCTTTAAAAATATGAAGAATTCATGGGTCAAAACACCAGGAAGAGCTGTTAAATGCAAAGGTGGGGCCAGCCTGGCTGTGGGCACAGCCTGCTGCAGTCAGAGGTTTGCAGAGGAGCATCCATTGGGATTTGCCTGTGCTCTGCACATTTTGGGGCTGCATGAGAACTGCACACATGGGGTTCTGCACTCACCAGGCAGCTTCACACTCACCTCCCCACTGGAAGACTTTTGCCATGAATATTTTATCTAGAAACCAAACTCCAGAATACAGCTGGGACTCTTGGTCAGTGGTGCCAGAGAGCCAAGAAAACATCTGCTCCCAGAACACCATCAGAGCCAGCTGATGCCTTACCTGTGGGACAGTACTGTGTCTTCCAGCTGTGTCCTAGCAGCACTTCTCCTTCCCCTCCTTGCACCAGTATTCCAGCAGGTGGGATCCCACAAAAGACCTTGAGGGAATGCTCATGCATGCAAGGCCAGGAGACGGGTGCAAGGATTTTGTCCAGGACAGCAAGGCCTCCCCTGCCACAGCTCATGCCAGGACCATTCTCCACATGCCACTGGTGCCACAGCTTTGAGTGGATGAAATGCCTTGTGGAAAGGCTCTTTCACAGAGGAATTACAGCCACAGCAGCAGTGAGCAGATGAGCCAGGGGCCTACAG
This sequence comes from Cinclus cinclus, assembly GCF_963662255.1. Lineage (NCBI taxonomy): Eukaryota > Metazoa > Chordata > Aves > Passeriformes > Cinclidae > Cinclus > Cinclus cinclus. The sequence continues at coordinate 10,561,706 of NC_085067.1, read as the reverse complement.
CATCACAGTGGCGCCTTTGGTGACATGGAGCATCTTGGACACGGTCATGCCACATCCATGCATCCATGGGACATACCTACTGCCTACTGCCCTGCTGGCTTCACCCAGCTGTGTCATGTCACTGTTACCCACCATGAGCTCCTGAGGCAGGATATGGATATTCCTGGATTTGTGGATATGTCTGGCTCAAGACACCTCTTCCCTGCTGGAATTCTGTCAGTGAGCCTCTGAGTTAAGTAAGGTTTATATTCCTTTGCAGGCTTCAAAAGACAAGTGGAAGTGGTCTCTTACTACACTCTCAATCTTTGCGGCCAACACTAGCATGGCTGTAAGAATTACTGGGCAAGATCCTCTGCTGGGTCTATGACGAAATGGAAATGGGGCACCTGAGAAAGGATTCCTGTGGGAAGGAGCAGGGCAGATGTCTCAGCTCTAAAAGGCGGATGTGCACCTGCACAGTGCATCTCCCAGAGGTGTCAGAGCATGGGCACTGTCCAAACTGCTGGAACCAGGGACACCTCCAGAGACCATGTAGAGCTGGGATGGAACAGGACATGTACATTTCTTAGTCACTGCAGAATGCTCCTTACAACAACACTGCCCTGCTGGGACAACCCAGCCACCAGATCCTCCTGCCCCAAAGGCTGCAGCCTGCCCCAAAGCTCAACCTGATAAGGGGTTGGAGCCAGGGGGGGATCAGACTCTTCTCCCAGACAAGTGACAGGACAAGAGGAAACAGCTACAGGTTGTGCTCAGGGAGGGTCAGGTTGGACATCAGTAAGAACTTCTTCATGTCAGGTATTGGAAGGGGCTGCCCAGGGAAGCGGTGGAGTTCCCATCCCTGGAGGTGTCCAAGCAATGGCACTCAGTGCTCTGGGCTGGGTGACAAGGTGGGAATTGGTCACAGGTTGGATCTGATGCTCTTGGAGGTTATTTTCCAACCTCAGTGCATCTGTGACTTCGTGAATGTCTTCACTGCTGTTAGAAAGGCTCTTCCCAGTTTACCTGAACTCTCCACTTCACCAGCTTAGCAAAAGCCACTCTTACCCCAAGACCATTCCACTCTACTCACAGAGACAGCAGCAGGAATGACAGGACACCACCACAGGCACAGGAGATGCTGCCAGGAGGCTGAAACACAGTGACAGCGGAGCTGGGAAGTGCTGTGGTACACTGCTAGGACATGGGAAGATGAGGAGGGACAGGGCAGGGAAATGAAATGAATTTTAGCCAGGAAGAAGATGGAAATGGCTGGTTGGAAAAGGAAAAGAACAGCAGAGTGTTCCAAGAGGCCCAAGGAAAAATTGCCACTTCCATGACTACTGGGCATGAAGCTCAGCCATCAGGATATGGAACTTTTTAAATTTATCTGCATAAAGTTTCAAGAGCTGTTATAACAGCAAACACACCTTACCCACATGTGAGTCACAGACAAACACATTCACTGATAACAGATGCATTATTCTTAGAGACTCAGGTCCTGCCCCAACGTGTGAACAGTTCAGACAACCATCCGAGTCCCCTGAAGGAATGGCCAGAGGCGGGAGAGGAGACAAAGGATCTACAAGGTGCCAGTGCAATACTCCCGGTGCTTGTCCCTTTACTCATGCTCGTGAGTTTCACTACCTTTGGCCAGAGTCAAGGGTCAGCAGGCCTGAAGGTTTGATACAACAAATCAGTCCCTAATCAAGAAGTGACTCTTTCCCTCTCCTTTTCATTACCAAGCTGGTAAACAACAAAGAGTAGTGCTGAACCCAAGAGGGATGTTTCTTTGATTATCACATGTGCAAGATTAGATGGTTTAGGTGAAGTCTGAGTCTTTTCTGTTGCTCTCTGCAACTCCCTGAAAGGACCTGGCACTTGGCCCTGAAGGGCCATGTGGGGGTCAGGCTCTACTCCCAGGGAACAAGGGACAGGACAAGAGGAAATGGTCTCAAATTGTGCCAGGGTAAGGTCAGGCTGGACATCAGGAGGAATTTCTTCATGGAAAAAGGTGGTCAGTCCTTGGAAAAGGCTGCTCAGGGAGATGGTGGAGTCCCCATCCCTGGAGGTACCCAAGGAAGATCTGGATGAGGCACTCAGTTCCCTGGGCTGGTGACAAGGTGGGGATTTGGCACAGGCTGGACTTGATGGTCCTGGAGGGCTTTTCCAACCTGAATGATTCCCATGGGGCTGGAAGAAACTCTCAAACACCTTTCACTGACAGCTCTTCTGAAGTTTGCTCTCCTGCAGACAGAGAAGTCCCACATGAGGGAAGCAAATATCACTTCTGTTGGCCCAGCCACCATGTAAGGATTGTATGGACTGGCAAGGAAACCTCTGGAAAAGTTCCATAACAATGTCTGGTTAAACTGTCTCTGTCTGCTCCACACACCATTGTTGGAATATCAAATGCAAAGGGAGTCTGGTCAGCCCTGACCCACAGCAATAAATGAAGTAAAGGCAAGCTGGCTAAAGTCACGGGAGAACAGCTCATGCTCCTCTGCCTCAAGCACTCTGCAGGCAGTCTGGATCCCAAATCCCAAGGAGAGCATCCAACCCATGCTGACCTGCTCACCTCACACATCTTGGAGGGCCCAGCCTGTCCCCACTCTGGAGCCATCTCCATCCTTGAAGACCCTCTTTGACACAACCCTCTGTACTGTGCTGGCAGTGGCTGGGAGGTTACAGCTGTCCCACAGAACTCACACAAGTCTTGTCCCTCTGAAGCCCTTGAAACACTGGCAAAGCCCAAGCTGCGCTGGCAGCTCTCTCACCTCTCCAAGCACAGAGGTCCCTTGGGACCAGCTCAGGGGTGGCACAAACACATGAGGACTCCCACAACTGTTCCATGTAACACTTGAGAAAGCTCTAACTCGGAAAGCAGCTCTGCAGTGATGGGCCGAATACAGAGGCTCACCTGAGCTCTGATAGCTTCCCTGCAGCCACTGGGTACTTTTCCTCAACCACCAGCTTTTTACAATGGATTTCAAAGTTAAAACCTTAACAACTGATGCCAGAAGGAGCATCCTTGATCTTCTAGAAAGGAGAAATCAAATCTAGAAGAATTAAGACTGACACGAAAATTCCTTTTGGGGCAAATTAAGCAGCAACTTCTTCTGAAGCATCACACATCTCCAGGAAGGCTGAACTGCTTCTGGAAAGAGACCAGAGGGCTCTCCAGAGGTTGATGCAGACTGGGAAATTCTCTAAAACTCTTCTGAAGATGAAGCTCAGCAGCATTGTTACCTGCAAGTGTCAGGACCCTGACATGGCCCTGAACCAGGGCTGCGGCCATTTCTGGAACGGTCCAGGGAAGCTTTACTTGTTCACGAATGAAACGTTTGTTAGGATTGCACATGGAGCTGTTCTCACCAAGGAAAAGCTGCCGGCAGGAGATCGGTTTGGGGTGGAGGAGCCAGCCCTGCTGAACCTTTCTGGCTGGCGCCAGGGGGAGCGTTGCCTGATCCCTTCCCCCTCTATCTTGCTGGGCTCCACCAGCGAGCCAGGTGCAGAACAAAAGGAAAGTAATGATTTAGTTATTGCTGCAGCGCAGAGGGTTTGAAGGTCAGGCACTCAGCAAAGCAGCCGCTGTAGAGCCAGGCCTGCTGCAGCCCTGCAGCCAGAGCTGCTCCGCAGGGGCTGGCGCTGTGCTGCTCCAGCTCCTGCGCGGGCACATGAAAGGCTTCTCTCTAATGTAATAACTGACGGCCTCTTCAGTGCTGTTTGAACTGTTTACAGACCGAGTTAACGATTACAGGCAATGTGTACCTTGGCTGCTGCCCAAAATTCTTACCCACCCGTCAGATACTATCAAAGAGCCCTTCACTGCTGGCCTGGAGTCCTTCCAAAGCAGAGCACTGAAATGCTGGCGTAGAGGAGGGGCCTTGTGCGCTCCCTTGTGAAACCTAAACTAGAAAGTCACAGATCTACTCTGGAGAGGTGTCCTGGGATCCAGGTGCCAAGTCACGTAAGACACAGGAAGGCCCAAGGGGTCCCTGAAGCTCCCCGTGCCCAGGGCTGCACGTGGGTGGGCCCTTGCCTGTAGGACATCAGTCACGGCTTTGGGCTTTGCCGTGTTGCCTTCCCAGCCTTCGCAGAGGACACCACACAGCCCACGAGCTCCGGCTGTCCAGGTTTCCCTCCCTGCGTGAGGTCACTGCCCATCATACCTGGTTCTTTACACACAGCCTGGGTGGTTATGTTAATGATGGTGGTTACACAGCTTAAAGCTCCTCCTGCCAAAAGCATCTTCAATACCCTCATACCTAAGAGTGAGGACAAGAACAAACCAGGTGGTGAGAGATTAGATAAAATCACTTCCATTATTATTTGTAGATGGAGAAATGCAGGTGTAGTTATAAGGTCTGGCTAGTGTTGGGCTTGAAAATAAACCCCAGCTCTCTGGGGCAAATTGCACCACGTCTGGAAATCCCATTGAAATGAAGGAATGAAATAAAGAACTGGCCAGCTGCTCTAATTACAGCTGAGTAACACAGAGCCACATTCAAGCAGCACTGAGGCTGCAGAGCAAATTCTGCTTCCAAGGAGGAATTTCTGCAGCTGCAGAGAAGGGTCCGTTCTACCCACGGTCCTTCACCCACAGCTACCTGGGAAGGCTCAGCAAGAGCAGAAGTTCGTCTCTTCACCATGCTCTTCCCTGGAAGGTCCTGTCAGAGGCAACTTCCTAAATACAACTAGAAACAAAAAAATACTTCAATTTCAAACAGAAACTCATCTTATGGTCCATCAGTCTCCCTCACCACCAAACTTAAGACTGTGAAATGCTATTTAATGCCATTCATATGCAGACCATGCCATCATCTTCAAGGTACCACCAAACCATTGTTAAAAAGGTGCTGCTTCAGTTCATCCCAGAATTCCAAACTCCCAGGCACACCAGCAGCAGGAACTGATGCATCCCATGCCTACCAAGAGCCTGCACAGTACTGGTCTGCCATCACCCCAAAGCTCTTGGTACAAAATGACAGGTAATAAAAATGTGAAACTTTAATTAAAATTTTGTTCCTAAAACAAGTTATTTTGTCCAGCACAAAAAAAATGCAAACTCATCTCTTTCACAGGCTGACAAGAGATGGAGTTTCCAAGGGATGATTTCCACAGAAGGGCTGATGCCTCCACTCCTTGCCAGTTCTGTCTTGAAATATGTTTCATGTCAGCAGGTCCTGGGCACAAGGAAAAGATTGAACAGCTAAAAGAATAAATTATTGGCTTTTCAATCTCTGTGCTGGCTTCCCACTGTTTTATTGCTCAGATGTAGTTTTCTGTAGTACGGATGAGCAAGTGGCTGGTGGAGGACACAAGTCTCTCTTGTTGGACATTGCTGTATTCCCAGAAGACAGAAATGTAGATGCAAATACATTTGCTGTGATTTGATTCAATGAAACTTGCTGGTACAGTGCAGTCCACGACAGAAATTGGTTCCTCCTACGCTTACTTGCTAAGACATGAGTTCAAGCCCTCTGGGATCTGCAATTCCCTGGCTGCTATAGATGACATCACTGACATCTAAGGAGCTGCAGGAATGCCGAGAATGCAGCTGCAAGCTCCTGCGGATGCTGAGCTCATCTGCTGCTGCAGGAGGCACCAAAGATGGGGTGTCTGGGTGGCACTCCTGCCTCATTTCCAACCTGCACTCACTGCTCTTCTTGAGGTCACACAACACCTGGGCGGCATCAGAACTGCATCAGAACTGAAATTGCTTCAAAATTTATTTCACTGACGTCTTCAGATGCTGAGCAGAAACAAGAATTTCAGCATAGGCCCAAATTAATGTAACCCTGTGATCTGGGCAGGAACTGATGCCCAGGCCATCTGAATATGAGGCAGAACTTCTTCCCTGAGCAGTGCCTGAGCCCTGAACAGGTTGCCCAGGGAAGGGGTGGAGATATTCCAGAGCCATCTGGACACAATCCTGTGCCCTGTGGTCTGGGATGACCCAGCTGAGTAGGGAGATGGGACCAGGTGACCCATGGTAGCCCCTTCCAGTCTGACCATTCTGGGATTCTGGGAATCTGTGACCCAACTATCACAAGCCAGCAGAGACCACTCAAAGAGTGGTTTTCTACTTGGTGTTCCACTTGGGATTACCTTCCCAGCATTACTTGAGTTACTGATCTGGGAGTTGTACCCAGAGCCAACTGATGAACAGTCTGAAGGATTTCACATACACACCTTATTTCCTTTTAGCCCATTTATACTTGTTCTACAACATTCCCTGCAATTGATCTCAACAAAGGATTTCAGAGAAGCCAATAAAATACTCCTTCTTGGACTGGAGATAATTTCACAGGAGACTTCCAAGAGTGAGCTCTGTTACCACCCTTGCTGCATCCTGGGAGATTCTAGGCACTGAAGATCACAGAATCCCAGAATGGTTTGGATTGGAGGGGACCTTGGAGACCATCTCATTCCACACCTTGCCATGGGCAGGGACACCTTCCAGTAGACCAGGTGGCTCCACAGTGTAAGAGACGTTCAAAGAGCTGAGCTGGCACACTGGAAGGACCTTGAAGCAGGTAAGCATGAAACTCTTCTCTTAGTAACAGCCCGCTGGGAGACTCCAGAGTCTCCAGCATTCATCACCAAAGGGCAAGTCTCCATGTGGAGGTTCTTAGGGACAGGGATGACAGAGGTCTTGCCTCAGGACTCAAGAGGGCAAAAATGTAGAGAAATTTCCATTTTCAGGCACCTCTGCTGCCGTGTCCAGAGCAGCACAGAGCAGTGAACATGCAGGATGAAGGACAAACAGGGCAGGAAGTGAAATAACTTTCCTGCTCAACAGAGTGAGGTCCAGTGGATGCTCTACCCACTGTCTTCACTTAAGGGCCCCAATAATTTGATCAAAGATTCCTTTTAAATGACTGAGCTCTACCAGCTGTTTTATTCCAAGGAATGGGAAGGGAGCCACTCACAGCCCATTTGTTTGGGGCAGCGAAAGGAGGTTGAGTTGTGACATCGCCTCCACTGGAGCATCCAGCCCTTACCATCCTGGATCTCTGCAAGAGACGTCAGAGGAGGATCAATGCTGGGATAATGAGAACATCTGGAGCCACAGTAGTTGAAACTAAAAGAAGTTCAGAAAGGAGAAAGGCCTCCTGGTTACTGGAGGGAGGTCTCCTGCTCTCATCCCTGGTTCCTGCAGAGGAAGAGACACAAAAGACGGAGTGTCCATTGGCACCTGCCAATTATGCATTTTTCTGCTTTTTTCTTAACATGATACTGGCCCCAGCCAGAAAAAGACCACTGGGAGAGTCAAGCACTGGGTGAAGCTTTGGCTATCCAGCACTGAAACTGTTGTGTAAAATGAGCCATGAACACCTTGGTTCAATCATGCAGACGCTGGTTCCTGGGGTCCACTGCCTTTTCTCCTGGTTCTGCAGGGTGGAGGTGGTTGCTGCAATCACAGATTCTCCCTCTTTATCTGCTACTTTTCATCTTGTAGTGCTCCCACTCCCAAAACAGGATGTCTGAGGTGGGTTTACTGCACAGCCATGCTGGAAACACATGGAAGACTTTTTTGGTGTGGTACCTCACCCCTCTATGCCACAAAACCTCCATACTCTTGCCTTGATGGCCTGGGAAAATGGCAGGTGCCCATCTCCCAGGGAAGGAGAGAGCTTGTTGTGCTGGATCCCATATCCAGAGCCACGCCAGGTCCATGTAATGTGGATTTGCAGCTCTTTGCAGAGAGCACACTCTCTGTACAACTGTACCTTGCTGGCATCACAGGGAATCTGCTGCTGTCTGCTCAGGGCTCTGCAAACTCTGCAAGGGACAATTCTTCATTACAGCTTAGTTGATTTCTCCCCTGATCCAACGCAGTTGCTTTTCCCACCAATATTCCCTGAAGTCACACTGAACAATGTGCATTTACACTGCCCAGTACACTGAGCTCTTGGTTCCCTCATGCAACTGGCATCCCTGTCAGGGGGAAGGACAAAAAGCCATTGTAGCCAAAACCTCAAGAGCCTGCCCCAATGGTTTCTGTGGTATTCAGAATCAGTGCAGCACTTGAGAACACAGGGATAAATCATTAACAAGTCATTATTGTTCACAGGTATTTTTGGCAGGAAACCACTGAGGTCAACTTGAACAAACTGCTGTGGGGTAGTGGGGGTGGCACTTTTCCTGCAGGAGCATTCAAATCCTCCTCTAATACCAAGAAATGGGCTGGACGTGACCTTCCTTGCTGAATCTAATCAAGATGGAGAGTAGCACAGCCCCTACTTCCTGCTCTTCTTGGCCCGAGCTGTCTCCCAGCTCCATGATCAATCCCTCACGTCCGCTCTCTGACAACGCTGCTCATCACAGCTCCCCTGGCAGCACGGGCAGCCTGACAGCCCAACCACCACTCCTCGCGTACCAACCCAAGGATCTCCCAGCTCCCACCAATCACCTCTGCTACTGGGAGCTGGAGAATTCCCAAACTGCTGCTTCTCTCAGAGCTCTGTTCAGGGATGGCTGTTTCTCATGCTTTGGAAACCTGCAGAGATGCTGCTTCTGTACAACTGTGTCAATTCCCCCATCCTCAGCCAAACTCATTGGCTCAGTGGTCAATGGGGCAGATGAATCCATGTGCCATCTGCTCCCCGGGGCCATCAGCACTGGCAGCAAATGCTGAGAGCCATCTCCATGGTTAATATCCTGGAGGTTGATCCATCCTCACAGCTTCCAGTGCCATCAGACACTCCAGCTTCCATGGAGTATTATTAATTCTTCTTGTCATCCAGTTTCCTGCTCAGTGGCCAGCTGGCCACTGACCCCACTACTATTTAGTTGCTGTAAATCAAGTGCCACAGGACACTTCCAGAGCACTATGATGTGGCAATTCCTCCGAATATGGGGATGTGGTCAGTTTAGAATTGAGTAACCAAACAATTTGGACACAAACAGCTTAAAGGCTGTGGTGTGCTGGTCAATGTGAGCTCCTGCTTGGGAGATACAGCACTAACATGGGGCTCCTTTTAAAGCCTTAATAAGTCTTCCAGAAGATGCCATGGATTCAGCTCAGCTGCTCAGGCAGTTTCATGCCCAACCAGCTTGCAATGGTTTGGTGGTGATTTTTTTTTTTTTTTTACTAAGAAAAAGTACTTTCAACTTTGACATTTAAAAATTGCCTTCCGTAAGCACAAAAAAATTTCTTTCCAAACTCACTGTTTTCTGGACACATTCACGGAAGCCAAGAAAACCAGTCAGGTAACCAAGTCCAGCTCCTGAGGCAGCCCATGTTTCCATCTTTCTCTAAAAATATTGACTCCACAATTGCAGACCCAGGCAGGGACACAACAGCTGCTTTCCAAAAGCCTGAGGCATGGTGATAATTCAAAACAGTTCTTCTGCCCAGCCTGACCAAAGAAGGTTCATGACAGAGCTGCCATCAAGTAGGGTTTGACAGGACTGGGTTTTCCCTGGAATGATAACAGTGTTCAAAGAAAATCTTTCTGAGTTTGACATGGTTCATATTGGCTGAAGTACAGCCTGAGCTACAACCAACATTTCAAGGACCTTCGTGCCATGGAGCACCCAACAGAATTTAAATCCAGCCAGGAAACTTGCAGGAGTAGAATTTTCTCAGCCTACCATGGCATGCACAGAGGACCCCTCAATGCTTTCTTTCCAGGGATTATTCCTTTATTTTGCATTTTGTCCAACTGTTCCCACTCCCAGAGATGCACCCAAGAGTTTCACTGGCTCTGTAGTGTCCCCAAGATTCTTCCACCCTGTCCCACCTGGGCTGTGCCACTGTCTGCACTCCTCTGCTTCCACAACCTCCAGGCTCTATTTCCCTGGTCCTTCAAAACTCCTTTCATAGCCCAGAACTGGGGATGAACATCAAGTTGATTATAAATCAATTTATTTTGCTGATAGAAAATTCTTTGCAGGGCATGAACAGCAGGAGAAAGAAAGGACTCCTCTGAACTTTGAGCTGGCTGGAAACCCCCAGAGGGCAAGAATCCGATCCCTCCTTTGAGGAGCACGGGCCTGTCTGTACAGGCTGAGGGACCAGGAGAGTTCTGTGCATGCAGCTCCAACAGTACTCAACAGACCCTGCCTTGCCTTGCTCAGGACCAGCTCCAGCTCATGCGCAGAAATGGCTCTGCTCCTCCCATTAGCACCCCCGGACAGACTTGTCCCTCACCCCACTAATCCCCTCCTCCAGAGCCAAACCTTTTCCCCATCTTCTCCCTACCCACCTGCCCCACACGCCCTTCAGCAACCCCATCATCCACCCAAACCCAAATCCTTCTCTCCCGCTGCTCAGAACCACCCTGTGCATCCTTCAGAGCTGCTTAGGAGGAAGAAATCCTCCACACAATCACCCCAGATCTGGGCAGGAACATGCATCCACCTATTACTTACTGTTTACCAATACCTCTGCCCTGGATGCAGCCGTTCTGCAGATGCCATAGCAACACTTTTTAAAAGACATCCTGAGTACGGACAGGACATGTTCCTTAGGAGCAAGCAATCTGCTTATCAACACTGAGCTAGAGAAGCCATGTCCACAGGTTTCATGTTTTCTAGCCCTAGGAAGAAACGTCACTCCTTGGGCAGCCAATTGTGCTCTGGATCAGACCCATCTGCTTCCCAAGAGGACCAAAGTCCTGCAAAGTCTTTTAGACTCAGTAAAATAAAAAATAAAAAACCAAAGCAAACAAAACAAAACAAACAAACAAACAAAAACAAAAAAAAAACCCAAACCAAAACAAAAAAACCCTAAACCACCAACAAAACTGAACGATTTGTAATCTTCCTTACAGTCTCTCTATCCTAGTGTAGGTAACACCACAGGCCCACCAGCATCTCTGGACTCAGCTGTACCATCCTAAGCCATCCTGGGATCTCAGTCCCTGAAATCAGAGATCAAGACTTCAGGAAATGCTTGAGAAGGGGCTCAGCTCAGGTGGATTCCAGAACACACACTTTCCTTCAGAAGAGGAAGAACCCCTTGGCCCCTTAGAGGACTATGGTGCTGCTACCTGAGATCTCAGCTTGCAAGAGGAGATGTGAAAAGACTCCTGGCAATGCCTGGTGCATCCTGGAAGATGAGGTTTCCATGAAAGCAGAAAAATAATTTCAGATTACTTCCTTGGAGGAGTCTGGGACTGCTATGCACCATATCCAGTGCCTAAATCAGAGATGAAAAGATTCTGGGAGATAGTACCTCGGCTATCAGCTGCATGGAGGAGATATGAAAAGACTTCAGAAGATACCTGGGAATTGTCTCAGGTAGATCCTGTAAGATGCAGATTCTACAAAAAGAGAAAAATCATCTCAGCCAGCTTCCCTTGATCAGTCTGGAGCTGCTATCTGGGATTTCAGGTCCTGAAATCAAGAGATCAGGACTCCAGGAATGCTACCACCTTGTCATGTTTGAATTATGGTGGTAACATGGTCCTCAACAAGGCTGGGCAAGAATTTCCACAGCTGCTGTCTGTCTGATTCTGGTGGCAGCCCCAGGCCCCCTGGCTTGGGGCTCTGCTCATCTCAGGGCCCTTCAGCCCACCCAACCAGTACAGACAGCTCTGGGGCAGATTTCTCATTCTCAGCCTTTTCTGCCATTCCCATCCTTTCTGGAAGAAGCGTCTGTGCTTGTCCCAGCTCTCCTGCCACAGCGAAGGATGCCCTGGAATCAGTGCAGCTTCCAGCTACCCTGAGTCCTGCTCCAAACCCAGGGCAGAGAGGATACCAGGATGTCCATCCCTCTCTCCCCATTGCACCACAGCTGAAGAAACTCCTGCCTGATTCTTGCCCTCCTGGCTTCGCTCCGAAAGTCACCTGGCCCCTCCACTGTCACTCACACCCTCCCTGGGCTGGCAGGACATGAGGGGTCTGGCAGGGAATGGAAAGGCATGTCTGCTCAGGGGAGCTCAGCTCAAGTCTGATGAGGTCTGTGGCAGGAGCTGAGAAGAAAGTGAAGGGTGTGGAAAAATAGGGAGGAGAAGGATTGTTTTGGAGGAGAACAGGTCCAGAGCTCTGGGCAGTTTCATTAGAGGAATATTAAGTAAATGAGTCAGAGCTTGTGGTGCCTGAGGCTCAGGAAAGCTGCTGCTGGAGTGAAGGATGGTGAGGGAAGATGAGGATCGTGGTCTGCGAGCGAGATCCAACCAGGACACAACAAGAGGAAACTTGTTGCCTGCTCAGACTTTGATGAACATTTGCAGAGATCAAGCACTGCAAATGTTCCATAGCTGCCTCAGTCTGTGCCTGACTCCAGCTCTGGGCCAGGCACACCAGGGAGCCTTTCCCAACCCACTGCACTTCCCAAAGCACTGGGGCTCATGGAGTGCCCCCCTCCAGCAGCACCCTCACAACTTGCTGATCCCTCAGGTCTCTAAAGCAATTTTGCAAGTCAGGTTTTATGTATTTGTAGCTGGTATCTGGGGATAAAATTTGTCTCTTAATTCCTGCACCTAAAATACTGAGTATTGCACTGATACCACATGCAAGAATGCTCTGGGTATCAATAATCCCTCTGCAAGTGTTCCAGGCCAGGTTGGACATTGGGGCTTGGAGCAACCTGGGTAGTGGAAGAGATCCCTGCCTGTGGCAGAAGTTGGAACTGGGTGACCTTTAAGATCCCTCTCAAACTAAACCTTTCTGGTTTGATGAATAAATGTATATCACATATGTGTAAACAGATATGTACCTATGTGTGTATATATATCTATATGTGTACATATATACAGATATACATCTGTAAGTATAAATATATATAAATATTTACCTGTACTGCAAACACAAAACCCAACCTTGAAGTTAAGATGGGTAAACCAAATTGCCTAATTTCAAATTACAAAATTAATTTCATAAGCACCTGGTAAATTCAAAGTAAAGAAGTTAATTCAGATGTTGTTGTGGTAACAGAGATACAGGAATAATACAGTGGGCTGCACTGAAATATATTTAACTGCATGAAACAGTTTCAAAGATCTATAGGATGAAATTCCACACCAGTGTGGAAAAAATATACCAAAGCTACCAACTGATGATCTCTCTGTGGTGATGCCAGAGACCAGGAAAGGCATGTGAGAGAAAAGCACAGTATTAACCACAGCACCCCAGAATCACTGCAGTTGGAAATGATCTTCAAGACCATGGAGTCACAGCTGTGCCCAGTCCCCACCTTGCCCCCAGCTCAGAGCACTGAGTGCTATGACCAGGCCTTCCTTGGGCACCTCCAGGGATGGGGACTCCAAACCTTCCTGGGCAGCCATAATTAATGGCTGACTTCAAACATGGCCATACTGAGAAGGCAAATGTTGTACTGAAGTCCAATCAAAAGACAGATTTTGGTATCTTTATCAACTTCTTCATGAAAAAGTTTGGAGCAACCTCCAAAGTAGGTGCAGTCCTGGATAGTGCGCAGGAGGGTTGGTTGAAGACAGATTATTTCTCTAATAGTGCCCACTGTATATTCAAATTCCCCTATTTGTAGGAAAGAAAAATAAATAAGTAGAAATAAGTACAACATTCTGAAACCATTAAAAGTCTAAGAGTAAGAAAAGTAGTTTGAAAAACATTTTAGAAACCAAATGAAAAGGTAAAATGTTTTGGGTTATACAGAAAATATTGAGAGATTTCCTGCTGAAGGCTTGGAGTAAATTTACACCATTGAGCCCAAAACCCAAGACTGTATAATAAAGGAAGGAGAGGACCAGAAAGAAAAGGAAACATTTTAAAAGTGGAACTTGAATCCAAAGGATGAGAACAGCAAAGACTGTAATTCTGGCAAGTTAAGGAGACTGGTCAAAAGAGAAAAACATGCCAGGGGCTCCCATACAAACAATAAAGACTTTTTCAACACATTAGAAGCAGGATGTCTATTAGTGAGTCTCTGTGGCCAACAAATAACTCAGGGAATGAAAGACGCACTCAAAAAATATTTGCAAAAAAAGCTACATGAATTGTTTGCATCATGGGGCACCACAAAGGAAGTCAGGAAGTTCCCATGCAGAGCATTTCAACGTGGTCATAAATTACTTGGGAAAACACGAATTAATGAGGTGACAAAATCTGCAGATGAAACACTATTTTTTGGAGCTATCCATATCTTGAAATCCAAATTATCCAATCTCAGACTGATTGGGAAGACTTGCATGAAGGATCTCAGGCTATTCAGTAGATGGTTTATTGAGCAAGATGATGCCAACAGCTCCCACCTCCTCCCATGCTCCTGGCCACACATTCCCCACTGCTCACCCTGTCCTTGACTCCTCCATGAGCTTATTCAGCTCACGAAAACATCAGAAAGTGAACCCAGCAAGGAAAATTGAGCATTTGCTGCAGTTGAAATGAGTTGGACAAGTTTGGAAAAGGGTCTCACAAGGCCTGGGGTCACAGCAAGTGAAGGATGAGTTATGGCACAGAAAGTAGGAGAAGGGAAAGCAGTAATTAGCAAAAAAGAAGAGCAAGTCCTCTTCAGCAAGGAGTCGGGATCAGCCCTGTGTGTAACTGCTGCTGAAACGGCTCTGTGCTGGGAGAGGGGAAATTCAGTATCAGTGAGGACAAAGGGATGTGCCTGGGAACAATCATTTGAGCTTTAAAGGATATAGACTTTAATACAGCTCATTAAACTCAGGGGAGATACTGGAATAAATCTATTATTCTGGAACACTTTCTGAAAGCATCATACTGTTGGTGGGCAGTGTACCTATCATATATATATATATATATGTCTATATTCCTGCCCTACCCAATAAAGCAGATGAATTTAGAAATTTATGGGAAAGAAGACTGGGAAATGCTGTCCATGGCACACCTACAATCCAACACGCCTTTTGGTAATAGGGACTCTATCTCAACATGGGAAAATGTGAAAAAGGGCACAGGTAGCAAAAACAGACAGATGGCAACAAGGTGGGAAATCTGTGGGTAAGAGGAACCCAGGATGCTCCACCCAGAAGAGGATGGCGCCTTGTAAAGTTATGAACATTGGAAATGATGTAAAGACAGATTAATTATTCACTATTCTTCATAATGCAAAGAGGAAGGGGTCACCTTAAACCACTTCCTTTCTCTCCTGACTCCAAACACCTGTGTGTTCACTGTGTCCATGCACAGCCCACACCTGCTGAGCTGCTTTGCCCCATCTCCCTTTAGAGACAACCAGAGAACCCCTAGGCCTTTGCATGGTTCATCTGCGCTGTGACAGACACCCACACTGTGTTCAAGCAGTTGACCCAAGAAGTCCCAGTCCTATCCAGTGACTTACCAGCAAAGACGCAAAACTCCTCTGCACAGAAAACAACTTTTTGGAGATGTCAAGCCTAACAGCAGCCATTGGATTTCCTGAAGAAAGAAGCACCATCTCAGATCTTATTACTCACTTCTGGGTAAATATTTTCCTTACTCCTAAGTAAAGGCACCTTTGGCTTCATGTTCTCCAATAAAAGTAAGTAAACTGTTATATGAAAACCAGCAAAGCAAGTCTCTTGTCTGTACAAAAATCCTGACCTAAGGAGATGACGACAGAACAACTTATGGAAGCAGGGACCGCAGAGCACTGCTGGGAGAGGTTCAACACTACCTAATATTGTGGAACCCCAGAATCCCAGAATGGTTTGGGTTGTAGGGACATTAAAGATCATCCAGTTCCAACCCCCTGCCATGGGGGGCTTTTCCCTTCCACAATCCCACGTTGCTCCAAGCCCCACTGTCCAGCCTGGCCTTGGACACTTCCAGGGACAGACTCCTTGTCAGCTCCCTGCACGTGGTGGAAGGCCACAAATAGGTCCCACTAGAGCCTTCTCTTGGCTGAAATATCCCAGTTGATTACTGTTGGTTTATTTCTGCCGAAAAATAAAGGCAGCAGAGCTGATACAGAATTAAACTCTTGGCTTGGGCTTTCACAACTCCTTTAAACCTGGCTCCAGGCTTTGATGTCAAGTAACTAAACCAATCAGGCAGTTTAGCAAGGCTGGGTTTATCATGGTATCTCTGAGGAAGGCTACCTGAGAGAGACAGCACAGTCACTCTCCTGCTACCCTTGAACTGGCTCTGCTCAGCCTCTCTCACCTTCCTCTGCAGCATACCTGGGAGGCCTCCTGGACACCTCGGGAGCATGAACACAACAATCTGTGTCTGCTTGGCTCCAGGCAGGATCACACTGATATAAACACTGACCCAACACTGTCCCAATAAGACCAAAACAATATTGCCAGGCAATAAGAAGGAGAAAAAGCATTATCAACTTGACTTTTGTTCCATTATCTGAATTTACAACCTTGATTTCTCATTTAAGCCTGAACTTCCAGTCAACCACAGGTAAAAGTACATTGCATTCCCATGTTCCTGCAAGGCAGCCATCCCCCTGTTTCTTGAGGAGATTGCATCACAGTTATCCAAGATTTTTATCCAGCAAGACCATGAACGTGAGCTCTCAGGATGTAGAATAGACCTGAACACTTGTACAGCAGCTTTTAAGAGAACACACCACATCTGGCTTCAGAGATGGAGTTGTTTCCTTATTTCTTTGATATAGAACCTCAATTTTTGTATTTTTGTTAAAAACTGCTTTATGGTTTGAATCTTACATATACTCAAACCCATGTATTTTTCTTTATTGCTCTGCAACACATCCAAACAGTGCTAAATATTGAGTTGATAACAAGTGGATTGAATTTTCAGGGGGGCTAAATTATTTCAGTGAAAGAACTTTGAAAACCTGAAGGAAGCTTAATTTCCACCTCAGTGGCTGATGATGTCAAATTTCCAGGCATCTGGTCAGCAGCTCTGTTTACAAGGGCTGTGTCTTTGGCGAGGGAGTTGAGAGAAGTGCTTTTTTTAGTTCCATTTGCTGCTCTGAGGAGCTTTTAATGAATTACCTGAGATGATAATATGATTAAGTGAGGGCTCTGTGCACTGTGGGCTGTGCACAGAGGTCTTGATAACGGAACAGAAGAGCACAGGAAATGGGTCACCAGAGAAGGCAATTACTGAAATGAAGGGAAAATATGGAGAGATGCTTATCTTGTTAAAACATGGCTGGAAAGAAAGCAAAACAAATCAGTGAAGCTCCAAGAAAACCCGAATATATCAGCTTACAGGTGCAGTCTGAGTGGAAATGGCAGATAGATTTTTCCCTGTAAATATATCTGAAAGACAGTTCAATTCCTGAAGTTACTTCGAACTCTGGCAAAACACAACTGAATATCCAAACTTAAAAAATATAAAAGAAATTACTTTGAAACTCAGAGTTCTCCCCCTCCACCAGCACTCACTGGATGATCACTGAACTGGGCTTTGCGTAAGAGAAAAAGTTCTACACAAACATTTGATAAGCAGGATGTTTCAGTTCATTTTTTACCCAAAGATGATTCATTTCTCAACTGGAGAGAGAAAAGGGAGTTTGGTAATGATTTGCTTAATGAATAATTCAGCTACATGTGACAGTCAGGCTTCAAACATTTCTGTGGGCAAGACTGTACACACTGTAGTTTCCACAGGCAAAGAATAAACCAGAAATGCACTTGAGATGCTCATACATTGTTCTTTTCTCTTCACCCTACACTAATCAATTGATATTAGCTATTTAATAACTATCTATTTAACTGGAAAAGTCAATCAAATGGAGGAATTTATATTAATTCTTTGCGGCAATCTCACTGCAGATAGCAAACACCAAGTCCTGCACCATCATAAACAATGTCAAAAACAAGGCTTGCCACCAGCTCTGATGTCTCTTCCACATGAGAAATGAACTAAAATGAGAATTTTAGTATGACCAGGCACAGCCTCAGACACCAATATAATCCAGGAACAAAGAGTTCACAAAATACAGAGGATGAGGGACTTGTACTTGTGAAAGCACTGACTCTGAAAACAACCAAAGGTCAATGAAAGGACAATATCATGATGAAATAACAAATTAACATAGGCTGCCAGACTGATATCATGGTCAAAAGGTCAGATGTGAACCTCTGGGTACAATTCAGATGGAGGAGATCAAAGATCACAGGAACTGCCAGACTGGATTAAAGGAAATCCGTAACAAACACCCAAACTATGGACTGGTTTGCATGGCCATGAGGCACCCAAAACATCATCATTGACCTCTCCAGGCAATGTAACTCCTTCACCAGGACACAGACAAACTACAATTCAATACAAAATTGTCCTTCCAATCTGTGCTAACATGCACACATCCAAAAAATAAAATCCTCAAAGGTCTAAAGATTCAGAAGTTTTCACCTGGGTCTCACAGGATTTTTCAGGGAAGCAAAGGAATACTCCCAGAACACCCACAGTTCTCCAGCCTACCTCCTTAAACCCATGTTCACACAGATGCTTAGCTGGAGTTTAGAAAGTATTAAAAATCTCTCAAAGTTCTCAACATGGTCAACAGAATTAAACAAACACAAGGAAGTTTGTCTTCATGGAAAAACATCAGCCTCATCCCTGCATTCATCTTATTTGCTTAAAGCACTATGACCACCCAAAAATAACACCAGTTTCATTCCATCATTTTCCCCCTCACTTCAGAAGTCATGGCACAAGGGTCCCAGTCCTGCTGTGGAAGAAGGAAAATGTTCCCAGTATTAAGCAGTGCTCTTTGGGATGCACATTTCCATGTATAAGTGTTCAGAACAGGAAGCAGGGACAGACTCCCCATTGCAGGCTGACAATTCACCCCAAGAACAATACTCCAGTGGAAGCAGGGAGAGTAGTTCATGTGGATTTCTACCTCCTCAAACAGCCCAGTTACTATCCCTTTATCTCTTTATCTCCTTTTCTCCTCTAAATGACAATCCACATACACATTCAGGAGACAACTCCATGCAGTAATTGCTTCTCCATAATAAGTGCATGGGGCATCACAAGCACTTCAGAGTAGTGTGTAACCCACAGTCTGCCTAATTTAGTAGCATTCCTGAAAGCATCAGCAATGGTACAGAGTTTCATGGAACTCCACAGCAATGCAGACATCAGAAATGGAGCCATCTTCTGCTCAATGGAGAGGCCATTGAACAACTTTGACCTTTGATGGAATTTACTGATGGCTGGAGGCACAACACTTGGGCAGTATCACAACATCTCCTGATACAGTATGTTATGCAATTATCAGTATCACTGCAGCTCTTTATCTCCCACCTCATGATATAAATGGACTGAGGCCTCCTGCAGGGTTTGGTCCTGGGCAGACAGAAGGAGATGTTCTATTTGACATCAGTGTCTGAGGAAACAAAGCTCTCTGTCCCTGAAGGTCTGGGGGTCACTGGGGGGAAAAGAAGGACTATTTTCTGGCTCCAGCAAAATGTAGGTATGACCTCAGGAAAACATGTAGGAAACCTTATCTAGGAAGGAGAAGTAAAGATGCTGGATGTCAAAAATTTAGCAGTAGGTCCTTCTCACCCTCTTGCAGAACTCTGTGCTGCCAGGGAAGTCACATTTAGGAACATGGTTAGAATAACAAACAAGCTGACATAGGCCTGTGGTGACTGGATGGTGAGATTCTGTTTAAGATCTCATGCTGGGGTAGAAGTCAATACTCTTTTATCAAAGCTTCCTACAGAATTTTAGGACCACAGAGTTAAAATCAAAAATCCCTCAGGTGTCTGCATTGGAGTGGTCTGTACATCACAGTTCACCAAGCCCAGTGAACTAGCCAGGACCACTGAAACACAGTAAGGATGAGAGGTCAAGAGAACAGAAGCTGTTTCTAGTAACAACCACTAAAATCTGGAGGGGAGAGCTCAGAGGAGGGACTGGAGCAAATGTCTTGTCTTCTGTTCAAGTCAGGCTGGGAGAATAGGCAAGATGCTCCAGTCCCTCTGGCTTTAACTTTCCCTTATCCTGTCCCTCAGGCTCAGCCTCAGACTGAAACTTGTAGAATCACCATCTTTCCTTATCTTGCACTCATCTTTTGGGGAAGAAGGATTAGACAGATGTCAATTAATCCTTCTTCAGGCTGCAAAATCAAGAATGTGATACCAGGATTCCAAGGAACAGGCTGGCCTGTAGGCAATGGTGCCAGGACTTGTTGGCACCTGAAGAAGTGGATTTTGCAAAGCCCCTTGTTTCTGCAAGCTGCCCTTTGGGACGTTATCCCACATTTCCCACTTGTGGCCTGTCAGCTAAACCATCTTTCTGCCCCTGGAACAGCTTGAATTCCCAGTGCTGGACTCCATCAGACACGCTGCATTCCCTGGCTCCACTGCTTGACACAGAAACTACAGGACCTCAAAATTCCTTCTTTGACATTAGCTGAAGAAGACATAAAAATGTGAATCATAGAAACATAGAAGTGTTTAGGTTAGGAAAGCCCTCTGGGATCATCAAGGCGAACCATTCCCCCAGCACTGCCAAGGCCACCACTGCCCCATGTCCCCAAGTGCCACATCTACAGTGCTGTAAAACCCCTCCAGAGATGGGGACTCCACCACTGCTCTGAACAGCTGCGCCAGTGACCAATGTTTCAATGAAGAAACCCAAAATCCAATCTAAAACGGTATGGTTGGCGAGGGTTTGAAGCTATTTTCGACTTAACACCTCCCACTTGGGGTAAGAATTTATGTCCCAGAAGTAGTTATCTGATTTACTTACCTGATATATCTAAATAAAACATATTTTTCTAACACAAAGTAGTTATGGCCATTCATGGCACGTTTAGGGGCTTCATTAAATTAGCAGTGTAGGGTAATTCAGCTGATAGCCATAGGATTACGGCTGGGGTTTTTTTCCCAGTAGTGTGATGTCTCAGTCCCATTTGTTTCAAGATAAATGTTTATGGTTGCAATCAAGGATTTTAAAGATCTTTTCCTACTTAAATGATTCTATGATTTGACATCAACTGGTTTTCTTGGCAATGAAATAGCTGATGTTTGCAGGTTACATTGATTCATTCCCTAGACAAGGAAAGGGGAATATGCCAACAGACCTTCAAAAATACATATTCCGTGATAAGTAGAAAAACTCTTATTTCAAATGCAGGAACATCTGCCTGTTATTGAGATACAGCTCTTATAAAGAGAAGATAACTGCTGAGAGCATGTGCTGTACCCAAACTCTCTGGAACATACCAAAGATCCAGGTTCTGCTGCTTGAGATATACACACAGAGTTACTATCCCATCAGTTGAACATAGTTGAGGGAATAATGAATTATGAGGGTGACAAAGAATAGAAATGGTACGCTCAGTAAAGCTGGACAGGACTTGGAGCAACCTGGTCTAGTGGAAGCTGTCTCTGTCCATAGCAGGGGGTTGGAACAAGATGATTAAGGTTCCTTCTGACCCAGGCCATTCCAAGATTCCATTATATGAAGGCCAAAGTGCCAAGGGCTTCAAATGCTGATTAACAGCACCAGCTGAAAGACATGCTGTGAGATTTTCAATATTTGAACCTAAGGAACCTTGCAGTGCTTTCTTTGTGAACGAAGAGCAGAGCTCCATGTCAGTGATGGAGAGTGAAGGAGGTACTTATGCAGTTTTTCCACCCAGACTTGCCCAAACAGAGCAGAAGGGGGCTGGAAGGGCTGGTCCTGAGCGGGGTAGGGCTTGGGCTGGAAGGTTTCCCCAAGAGGGAAGAATGCAAGGGTTGATTTGGACGAAAGGTCCATCTAGCCCAGCATCTTTGCCTTGACAGTTGCCAGCAGTGGATTTCTGAAGGAGCAGCAAGAACAAGACAAGCTTGTAGGGTTTCTGCCCCAGGCACTCTCCAAGCCTCCAACATTTTATAGACTCCCCGAGGCAGAGCTGGGACTGGTTATTTCATAGCCATTGATGGAGCCTTCTCCCATTCATTATTTCCAGAGGTTCCATTTTGAACCTCTGTAAACTTTCAGCATCCACAACAGTTCCTGCAGCAAGGGACTGGACATGTTAATTGTACAGTTAGTAAACAGCACTTCCCTTTGAACCTGATTCTTTGTAGCCTCATGCAATGCCCCATTATTTTCACATGGAGAGAAAGTGACAGTCAATCCCTATTCATGACTCTATTATAGACTATTATATAGACTCATTATTCATGACGTGGATCTTCTCTGTATCACCCTTCGGATGCCTCTTTCCCAGCCAGAAGAGAGTTAGTCCACTTTGTTGTTCTTTGGATAAAACACATTTTATGCTTCCTTTTATCCTTGTGTTTTTCTCCAAACATCTTCCAATACAGCTACTGCTTTTTCAGAGCTGTGGGGAACAGAACTTCACACAGGATTCAACATCTGGATGTACAAGGGATTTTCACAGGAGATCAGAGAGATTCTCTGGTTTATTCTCTCACTTTCATTGCTAATGATCCCTTTGTCTTCATGACAACCACCACATATCAGGCTGATACTTGCATGGACCAGTTTGTTAAAATCACAAGACACAGTTGAGGCAATGTGTAAATCAGAGCCCATCACTTGAAGGTGAAGAAATCACTGATTCTCCATGTTCTCCTGAATTATTTGGTCTCATAAGGTCATGCAATGATTCACATATGAGCCTTGTCTTCATTATTTCTAATTAGATAGTGTATTGGAAAGCTATAGAACATTAGCAATCATTCCCATTCCCGTGTGCTTATCAACCAACACCTGGGAGAGCACAGCTACAGCACACACAGCTGTAGCCATGGGCTCCTTCCAAAGGCAAAGTCCGACAGTCACTCCTTCCACCTGCTTCTTTACCTTCCAGTAATTATTTGTCCAGGAGCCTCCTTCTTAATCCATGTCTTAAGTTTCCCAGGAAGTCTTTGCATTTGGGATATTCAGCCAGACCTGCACAACTGATGCTGCAGTTGAGTCCTTCACACCCACTCATAACACTCTGTGTTATAACTTCTATGAACTTACCATTTTACAACACAGTGCTCTGGGCTTTTGTGGATGAATTGGAGCTTAGAGAAAAACTGGAATCCCACCAGCCACCTTCCAGGGATTTTAAACAAGAGTTCACAGACAAATTAGTAGTTCAATTATTTCATCCTCCCCAGTCCTTGGGTGAATACCACCTGATCCCAGCAACTGATAGCGGTAATTGTGTCTATCTCCATCACCATCTCGTCTCCCTACATTTCAGCCTGAGACAGGTGAAAGCACAAGGAGAATTGCATTAATTTTTGTGATGGGAGTTTCACTGCACTGAGCACAACTTTTAGACTTTAATTGTTTTATAGATCCTAGCAATTGTCAGGTGAGCTTTCTGCTTGTGACTGAAGAGACTACAGCATTACCACATCCAAGTTTTCTCTTCTCTTTTCACTGTCTTCATATATTTTTAGGCTGTTTCTTTTTTTTCTAATTTTACCAAATTTCTTGCATTTCCAGGATGCTTTTGTATACTTTCTTATTCTTATGTTTAGGTATCTTGACATGCTTTTTTAATTTTCAAGTATTTCTTGAGAAGTACATAATATCTTAATTCCTACTGTAGCATCCTCAAACACTTTGATGCAAAGGACGTAACTCTTGGTTGCCCTCTCAGATTTTTTTTAATGACCTTATTTGATTTCATGTCACCCTTTTCTAAATTAAAACACAACTGCAGATGATTTTTGGCCTCTTAACATCTCAGCAGGAATAAAGTACATGACTGTCACTGTCCAGAGTGACTTTTCAGAAGCAGGATTTTGAATGAGGGAATGGAAAAGGCCAAGGCCAGCATGGCATTTCCCAGTTTATTCTGTGGAGAAAGCAACCACAAAAGAGGCAGCCAGAGAAGGAGCATGAAGAAAAGAGCTGCCACCAACTCTGGCCACAACCAGAAGTAACCACCAGAAATTATGAAATGGTGGTTTCTCAACCAAAAACCAACACAAGTTGTTTGATTATCTTTTTTAACATAAGGGCTGTGTGTTGTACAGGCATGTGGGGTTCGTCCATCACTCAAATCTGACGTGCTTCTCTCATGGAGAAATTGTGCCAAGTTTACCAACAGCAGCTTTTGGTCCCCTGGAGTGACAAAAGAGAGATCAGAGGTCCTCTGAAGGAGGTAATGGAAAGACCAGATTATCTTCCTGATGAGAGCAAAGTGTTGGAAGCAAATGCTGACAGGCAACAGCCTAAACCCTTCTGTGAACTGCTACTGAACAAGAACAAAACATATAGAAAAGCAACAAGAGTAACCATTACTCTAAGCAAGATGAAAATTATACAGAATTTTAAAAAGATATTTGGGAGAGCAGATGAGGGGAAAAAAGTAGCTGAGTGGGACTATATAGCCTGAGGCATGTTATGTGAATGAGACCAGGTGAAACAGGGTAATGGGAAGAACACTAGCATTTTGGTGGCCCCAGGGAAACGTTTGGAGAGAAGCCTTCAGCACTCAGGGAGAGTGTGCACCCACAGCATGGCTGCAGGAGCACCATCCAACAGGACACTTAGGTAACAAAGAACAGGGGCAGTACAGCATCACAAGCAGAAAGGAACTCTTATCTCTTCAGGATCTTGGGGAGGTTCCACTTATTTTGGCATAGAACTGTCTTAGTAAGAAGTTATTCAGATCATTTTGCAAGGAATGGGACTCAGGACTGGAGCAGCAACACAAACACTGTCTCTCTTACTACTCTAAAAAGTAGTCAGGGATGGGTTACTGGAGCTTCCTCTCTACAGTGGATGGTCATGTAAAGAGACCAACCAGTCAAGATTTAACTTCTGATTCAAACTGACACACAGGAAGCTTCAGCAATTATCACTATTCACTCTCTTAGTTGACTTTCACAGCCTTAGAGACATTCCCTATATTTAAACAATCTGAAAGCAACATTTTGATGCAGGATCTTGTACAAAACTCAACTAATGAAAGAACCAGTGTTCTCCACCCATTCCCTAGAACTTGCCTCTTCTGCTCTGCCACAGGGTCATCACCCCTTACCCATTGTAGACAGTGTCTTCACTGTACCTGCCCTGCTGTTTTTCGGCTTGGTGGCCTATATAAGAACTGTTTTGCATCTCTAACAGAACTGGAGTGCTGCTCATTTTTCACATCTGGATCAACTCAATCCCAGGGTCATTCTCCCCAGGCTTCTGCAATGGACGTAGCCCTCCTACAGTTCTATATCAACAGTGCTGCCCAACACACATACCATGGAAACACAGCTGCTGAGGAGCTTTGGAAGTAGAAGCCGAAATCTATCCTTTCATGTAATTTTGAACTAGAATTCACATACCTTTTACCAAAACAAAGCAAATTTAATCCCCAAACTGCTTTACTTACATTCAGAAGTGACATGTCATAACCAAGCTCAGTCAAAAGCTTTTAATTTGTTTCACAGTGTTTATGGCCAGAGGAATTTATTCAACTCCCCAGTCAGAACTGTTGTGTTTGATAATTCAGCACATATCTGCCACTACCCTGATGCTGAGCACAGTAACAGGCATTAGATTAACCCATTTGATCACTGGAGACCAAATTACTGAGATGGAGAACAAAAGAGAGATCAAAGGGCCACTAATGCCCTTAACCTGCCCCTTCAGGGAAGTGAGAATACATCCATTGATTTAAGCGCATGATTCAGATCTCAACATGCACAGGAAGAGGACACACCCCCAAAATTTCAGATGATTTGAACAGGGTGGCTGCAGGGGGAGAGAGTCTTCCACAGAAATCCGGCAGCACAGGAGAAACCCATACAACCTAAGCACATCCAAAACAGTCTTCTCTCTACTACCTTTGAACGCTGACCTACATGTTTGAGTGCCTTGTTGTGAGCTAAGGCCAATCCTTGATGTTCCTAAAATCAAGATGTAAAGGTCCCAAGACAACTCTTGGCCAACTCCCGCCTGAGCCATGTTGGAAGCACGCCCAAAGCTCCAAAGCATGAGATGTGATTACAATTCCTTAACGCAGCCTGAAAGTGTTGCGGGCAAATGAAAGGCTATGCAGAGCTTCCTGTTCTTTGCAGCCAGCGAAATAAGGGGGAAAATAAATAGGTGTTAAAACTAATTAAAAAATCACAGAACTCAAAGGTAGAAGAGACCACCATGACCATCCACACCACTTCTGTCTACTTTGCACCTGTACTGCTGCAGCCAAGCTGAAGACCTTGAATGGAGGGAAGACCAAAAGGGTAATAAAATATGAATGTGCATTACTCAAGTGTGATATATTCCCTTGTAGCGTGATTAATTTTATATTTCTGCTTTGTTCATAACCCAAAATTTCACTTATTTGACCCTCGACAGTCCCTGCAACACAGACTGTCATAATACTGACAATGATAAGACCTGAAATCAACTACACTGCATGTTTCCCATTGTACTTAGTTGTTACTTTTCTCAGTTTAGGATAAAACTTGTTTTTTTCATACTATGACTCTTGGGCAAAGTCCACAGAAAGTTTTCAGGCAAGGTTGTGAACATTATAGGCTTTTAGATATGTTTTTTGGCATGTTTCACTGCATGGAAAACCACTGAGATATATTAAATAAAAATGCATGTCAATTTTTGTTCAAAATCCAGCCTGATAAAACAGAGCCCTCTCTGATCATACTGAGTTGGTGTCGTTTGCATTACTTTGACAATTCTGAAAGTTTTCATTTAAAAATAATGAATTCACATGCAGTTCAAAACAGCCTTCCTCAATCCATAGGAAATGCCCACCAAAGCTTTCACTTGACGGAGGCACAGAAAAAAAACCCAATTCTCTAATGGTTCAGAATTATTCTACAACAAATTCAGCCTGGCTGCAGCCTGCATGCACCACAGGGGCCTGTTTCCCTCCTCCTGCAATCTCACTCCTTTATCAGCTTATCTTTGGGAAATGTCCACTTGTTCCCTGGATGTATTCCAGGGTCTGTGCATGGCCAGACATCCTCTATTGACTATCACTCACTCCATCCCTGTGGGTTCAGTCATCTGACCATAGACCTCTGCTCTGCTCCAGTTGGGAGCCTCCAGATCTGTCACCTTTTTACTACTGAAAATCATCACTTTAAGATAGATCTGTGTCCCCTGTGATAAATAATTCAACTCCAACTACAAGCAGCACCAGATGGTGCACTGGGAAGCTGGGACATTTAGGTTTAAAGTCCTTTAAACTCCTTAAACAGGGAACAGTTTCCAGTCATGTTTTCTGGGTAAGGAAAGGCGAAGACACACCATGGAAAGCTCCAGCTCAGCCTCTGTATATGCTCAAGAGAGGGGTGGGAGTTCAGAAACAGCCTCTGAGATTAACCTTTTCTAGCAGCCAACTCTAATGGAGGTTCCTACTCTGCATCTGGATTTTAATGGGTCACCTTCCAGCTGCGCTTAAATCCTCACCAATACTGAACTAATCCACACCGTGGGTTGCACTGGACACTGCCAACACTGTAGTCATACTCTATGTCTAATTTCTAAAAAATCTGTTTGGGCTTCTTCAACACTACCAATGCCCCTGTGCTGGGTGACTACAGCCTTTTTGAATCATTGCTTCGTGTGTTCCCCAAGACAGCTTCTACTTTCACAGAATCACAGAATCACAGAATCACAGGATGGTTTAGGTTGGGAGTGACCTTGACATTCAGCCCATTCCACCACCTGCCATGGCAGGGACACCTTCCATTATCCCAGGCTGCTCCAAGCCATGTCCAACACAGCCTTGGACACTTCCAGGGATCCAGGGGCAGCCTCTGGACAGCCTGTGCTGGGGCCTCAGCACCCTCACAGGGAAGAACTTTCTCCTAATACATAATTTAAACCTACTGTCTTTTGGATTGAATCCATTCCCCCTTGTCCTGTCACTCTAGGCCCTGGTAAATAGTCTCTCTCCATCTTACTTGTCTGCTACCTCACAGAAGGCCATGATCAGGTAACCCTGGAACTTCCTTTTTCCAGGTTAAATAATTCCAAATGTCTCAGCCTTGCCTGAGCAGTATCTATGAACCATGTAAAAACATGTGTTTTTTTCCTCTGTATGTGCCATTGTCTCAGTGTTTCAGTGTAATTTCCCTTTAATGGTTTCTGTCCGAGTTACACTTTTTGGTAGTTAAGCACCCATTTTTATGTGCTGCAGTCAGGCCAAGTGGCTCCATTATTGCTGCTTCTGAGGCAGTTCTTGCATATTACTTAAACCAAGTCTGTGTACTTCAGTATGAACTGTTCCAAGAGATAGAAACTGCTCCTTTGAACTGTCCCTGTATTGTGCTATCGGAACAGTTCATTCACACATAATTTAAGTCCCCATTATCACCTGGTTCGACTTTCTCACTTCTTTGATCTCTGTCAACATTATGCACTCAACATCCTTTTGTTGATGCAGGAGCTGGGAGGATAGAAGACTGCTAAGATATTTACTTTGGTATGGGTTGGGAGTGTAAACCTCTTGGACCACTTAAGGAGGTGATTCCAATTCCAACTGCATGTGCTTTGCAACACTGGTAACACACTCCATTGTCCAGGGTCATCACTGCAGCAATTCCAAGGGATAATTATCTCTGCTGTTCTGAATACCATGCTCCTCCTCTAACTGGATCTGTGACCGATTTTCTCCTTCTGAATGGTACATGCCACCAAAAAAAAAAGTCATTCAGGCTCCTCCTCTAATTAGCACTCAATACATCTTAAATATATAATTTTGAATGTTTTTAACATAATTTATTCTTTGAGGGGGAGAGGAGTAAGGAGGATAATCCTTGGTTTGGGGGTTTAGAGCCTTTAGGGAGTTTTTTCTGTGGGTTTTTTAAGTTTGTTTTTTTTTTCTTCAAGGTGTTTTCCTGCAGTGATAAGTTAAAACGATGCACTCCGTGGATAAGTGAAAAGTTGACTTTCTCCTACAATCCCCTCATTATGAAACTGCTGAGTTTGTATATAGAAGTGGAATAAAGTATTGTGAGACTTGCAATGAAATAATGGATGTTGGGAAAACTAGTTCTACACACTGCCTGCTCAGTGAGACTGTGCCATTGTCCCACACATGCACTGGAATTTTCTATGTGCCAGCACGTGAAGGGATTTGGACTGCTGATCACTTTGCCCTGTAGTAACGTGAGGTTATCCATCTCTTTTTAAATACCATTAATAGCAACTCTTCTCAAACTTTTAACACTTATTCTCAAATGCCCAGAACTAGAGACGGTACCAACCCCTGCCGGTCTGCACAGACCAAAGAAATCATCCTTTTCCCCGTGTAGAAGATGGGGGTTATACGTACTTAAATACAGAGATATTAATGCTCAGTTTTAATAATGCATCCTTTTGATCGAGACTTGATCATCTTTAAACTGTCCTAAACAAGACTGTAAGTGATGAACTATATCTCAAATAAAAAGGTTTCTTCCATAAAATAAATAAAAATAAACTTTTTCCTAATAAAAAGCTTTTCTTACACAATTACATTTTCACATGTTGTAATTCAAATTAGAAAAATCTTCTTTCAACTCACTCTGGTTACTCTCTCCTTTCCTTTCCAAGACATTCTTCATTTTCCTATGTACCTTCAAACCAAAATCACCTCTCTCCAGTACAAAGTGGAGACTGAGTCAAGGGTAAGAAGGAAACCAAGACTTATTCCTCAGAAGTCAGCCAACAGAGTAGCAGATGTATCAAAAAAAGAAGCTGAAAAATCTCTACGGTAATCCTGTGAAAGGGAGTTAATCTGTAAACAGCCACAGGAACTGCAATTCCGAGGCCATGTTGAATCCTGAGCTGCTCGTGGATTGTCCATTGTCCTTCCAACCTACTTGTCTAAAAGCTTTGGTTCCTACATCTGTAATAAAGGGCCAGTTTTTGACTCCCAAGGGACTTTTAATGGCAGTTCAGATTCCTGCAGTCGCCCAACAGATATCACAAAATCCCAGACAGGTTTGGGTTGGAAGGGATCTTAAAACTCATCCAGTTCACCCCTTGCCATGGGCAGGGACACCTTCCATCATCCCAGGCCGCTCCAAGCCTCAGTGTCCAACCTGGCTCCAGGGATCCAGGGGCAGCCACAGCTTCTCTGGGCATCCTATGCCAGGGCCTCCCCACTCTCACAGGGAAGGATTCCTAGCCAATTTAAACTTTCAAACCTAAATTTCCAGTTTGGAAACTGCCAGTGAGTTCCCCAGGTACTTCCTGCATCCAGCAAGAGTTAATGCTCAGAGCAGGTGCTCCCTGAACAAGCTGAAGCACTGCACAAGCCTGGAGATGATTTCTGCAAGAAATCTGAGGTGTTGGTTTTTTGACCTATAAAGGCTTAAGTGGCTCTGCCTGCTTGAGAAATTCCTCTCCCTTTGCATCACACTGCAGCAGCAGCGTTGGAGTGCCAGAGGAACACTGTTGGAGTTACAATGGCAGGGGTGGCGGCTCCCTGGCATCTTCCTGCTCACCCCCTGGGCAACAACGGAAATAGATTTCCCACAAAACCACCCACAGGGGCAAAGGCTGTGAGGGGAATTCAACGCTGGGGCTCTTTTATTGTAAGTAAAGAGGATATTGTGCTAAAGTTGGCGTCTAAGATGTAACACACCACAATCAAAGTCCATTTCTGCAGATGATCCTGGAAAATAGGGCAAGGAGAAACGAAACCAGGAAAACATTCATGTAGAAGTACCTTTGGTGAGGCTCTATCACTTACATGCAAGATTTTCTGTATTAAATTAAGAATGCATTTCTAAAAATATACTGACCAGAGCACTATGAAGATAATTTAGAAGTCACAAAAAAGAGAACCTGACTTGACTACAGGGCCTACTCTGGTTCTTGGGCAATCCTATTCTACTTCTGAAGGAAGAGAGCACTGCTTTCAAAACAAGACTGGATCATTCATGCCTCACTTCCAAGCTAAGTTCTACAGTTTGTGTTCTCCTGGACAGGCTGACTGCACCCTACAGGGTCTGACATAACCAAGACCTATGCAAAAATGCTGTAAAAGCCCCATTTCTGTAAATGTACCACATTATGTCCCTAAACTACATTTGAAGAAGCAGTTGTGCAAGTATGCATGCACATCTGTAAGTTTATTTATTAAGCAGGAGTTCCATTGACATCAAAGCATGTGACCTAAAGTTTTTGCATGACTGGGATGCTGACAACCAAGTGCAAAAGTAGATGTCCCAATAAAGCCTGATTCTGGTGTGTTTAATATCCCACTATCTAAAACCAAACTTCTTATCTTCTTATAAAAAACCAAAAGTATTATTTTCTATAATTTCTTACTTATTATGTACCTGAAGAGTTGCATCCCCATTTCCCATTTTCGCTTTCCAGAGGTAAGAACCCAGTGCAGGATCAGAACCCAAACAATTCTAAATGCCATTTTATAGGCCAGGTTTCAATATTCAGCAGCAAAATTAGAAACCACAGCATGAGATTGGCAGGAGAGGTCACAGGTACACTTGGCTAAGCCCTCCCAGAGCACTGTGCCTGGCACTGGGCAAACATCCTGCTGCAGAAGGCACAGCCTGACCCCCTGTCCCAGCGCTGCCAGCTGAAAACAGGACTTCTCACGCTGGATCCAGTGGGATGTAGAGCAGGAGCTCACCTGAGTACACAGAGTAGCAGAGTCAAGGCCTGGAAACACACCCAGGGCAGGTCAGTGTCTGTGTGCCCAAACTTAACAGGCTGGATTAGTTTCCCCAGCCCTCTCTATTTGGAGGATGACTTTTAGAGGATGAAATTGGACACTATTCACAGCTTTTTATTCCAAACACCTGGTGCTGCTGTGATAGCACAAAATTCCCAATTGGTATCGCTGCATTTGGTTAGAAACCTCCACACATCCCTCAGGAGAGGTTATCATCCTCCCATTTCTAAAAGGTCCTACCCTATACTTTGTGCTCGGTTGCAACACCAATGTAGCCTTTGTAAGGAATAAATATTGACTTTCCTGGACATTGCCTCACAACAGAAGAGGACCTTGATTGCATTAGTCTCAGATATTGTTTTTAGCCTGGTAATATATTTTTATAGCAAAGATTTCATTCTGAGGAGTTCAAAAGGCATGGAAAAGCAGGCTTTATTCATGTCACAGATTGTCCACGTTCACTTTCAGACCAGTAACCATGTTCTAAAGCTGGCTCAACTGTCCCTCTCTTCTCAAAAAACTACACAAGATTTATTACTTTCATTTAAATTTCCAGACTACAAATTTAATTAAGATTGCAACATAGCCCATTTGGAAAGTCCTGGAAAAATCCAAGAGAAAATTAAGACTTAATATCAGTGTAGGCTATTTTGTCCTTTTTTTATTGTTCTTAGGAATAAAGCACACAATTTCTAGGCAAATGAGCCATAGAATGGAAAGAATGCACACCAGGTCTCAGGAAACTGAGGTCCAAAGTCAGTGTGTGCAGGAGATGGGTCTGTTCAGTGAATGGCTCAGCTCTGGCTGTGCAGCACCTGCCCAGGTGTGGAGATACTCTCCCCTTAATAAAGGTCAGAGAACAGCATTAATTCATCTATAAAAATAACCTGGTGGTGACACCACTGGAATTCCTGTGTAGGTAACATTCACCCTTCAGGTACAGGCAACAACAAGCAGGCCCAGGATTCTGGTGGGCACAGCCAGGATAGGTTTTGGAGCTAAAACAGAGCCTCGGCATTGGGTGTGGAAAGCCTCATGAATTTCAGAGAAAAAAAACTAATCCTGTTTTCTGTCAGATGTTTCACATCCCAACATGTGACTTGACACACTCAGCTTTATAACATCAATTAAGATACGAAATAATCTCCATGGAATCAGCCGACCACATCCACAATTCAGCAGTAATAAAGCGCAGCCAACAGCTCGGCCTCGAAGGAAAGCTCAGCCCTTTGCACGATACCGTCCCCTCGGCCCCTGTGATCAAAGCCGCCGGGACAACGCACCGAGCACGGCACGGCACAAAACCACAAACCCATGCCAGGACACGGAACCCAATGCACCGCTCGGGGAGCCGACGCAGCCAGGAGGGAAAGGGGACAGGCTGGGGCGGGTGGCAAGGCCGCCGGAGCGGGACCAGGCACCGCTGCTCTTACCTGGAGCAGTTTCCCTTCGGCCGGAGTCACCTCGGCGACATTGGCGAACTCCCCTTCCAGGATGATGGGCTCCACCTTGAGCGGGATGACCCTGATGATGGCTTTCTGCGCCGCCGCCCGCTCCGATTCCACGGCCGCCGCCAGCGCTAGCCCAGTGTGGCCCAGTCCTGCCTGCAGGGTCGCCATGAGCAGCCAAGGCCAGAGGACAGCCAGCTGCACCTGGGGGCCAGCACTCATGCTACCAGCAGCGGGCTCCGGCCGCTCATACCGCTCGGGAACGCGTCCTCACCGCGGCGGGCCCGGCCGGCGGCACCGCTCCCGGGGCTCCGAGCCGGCTCCGGACAGACCCAGGGGCCGCAGAGCGGGGCTCGGTCACCGCCAGCGCGGCTCGCCGGCGACGCCGGCTCTCGCCACCGCCGCTCCTCTCGCCCCGTGCCACGTGCTCAGAGGCCGCCGGGAGCTCAGAGGCATATTTTAAACAAACTAAAAATAAAAAAATCCTAAGTTTTGAGTCTCTCCTCCGGCAGATAAATCCAGAAGTATCAGCAAAATAGGTTGCAAGCAAGAAGTCAGTTTGGGTGCACAGGGAGCATTAGGAGCTCCTCGGTCCCACGGAGATGAGGCACGGGGAGCTCTCCCCGCGGATGTGGAGGCCTCCTGTCTCCTGGCCAAGAGTTAGGTAGATCCAGAGGTTCAAAACATCCATCCCAAATACCCTGGAGAAACACCTCACCTTCTTGCTAGCATTTCCCACAGCATAAGCACAACCTTAATGTTATCTGCACCGATTGGTATCCTTCCCAGAAATCAGGCAGGTGGTATTCCTTGAATTTATGGTGATAAGGCTTGCTCTGGTACCATTCCCTTCCAAATGGAGTTGATCCCTTCCATCTTCCTCATGCAGAAGTGCTTCATTCAAGTTTGGAGATCAGCTTCACTTTTCCCTTAGAAATCCATGCTCACAATCTGACTCTGGGTAGAGTTCTAAAAGATAATTAATAAAACACGGAGCTCCTCTTCATGGTTGGAAGTTCCCAGAAAATAAAAAAGGCCTCCCAAACACCACCAAAGTTTAGACACGAAGCCCAACAGGTATCAGGCAGAAAGTTACGGCGTATCTGGTTTCTCTCACACTATTTCTGTGCGTGCCCGAGTTCCGGTATGACCACTTCCAAGCACACGTTAAGAAGATCCCGACTCAAGGCCCCACAAAATAAAACAGAAAGCTCCACGGTCTGCCCAAAGGTCACATGAAATTCATCGAAGAGTCTTCATAACTGGGAGAATTAAAGACAGAAAGTGTTTTCGATTAAACTGAAGCTACAGTGATCGCACGGCTCTGGAGAAAAAGGGATTTACAAGAAAAAAAAGCTTTGCAAACCTGTTAGGCAGTGAGCCTGCTGGAGTCCTCAGGGGCCAGGCCGGGAGGGAATGCTGCAGTAAATCCCAGGCAAAAGTTATTTCCAGTAGCTTAACAAAACCATGTGGCTCTGATGATGTTTGGGTTCGGTCTTAAAAAAAAAAAATCGGAATTTATAACAACAACAAAAAAAAGGTATTAAAAAAAAGAGGAAAACTCTCGCACAACACGCAGCAGGCAGGTAGGTGCAAGCGGAGCTCCACAGCACGAAAGAGGATCCGGGGAGATCAAAGGCAGAAAATTACAGCAGACAGAGAGCTCCCGGGGCAGGCATGGCTGAAAGTGAAGTGTCCGCATGTAATCGCCCGACCTGCGCCAGCACACCCGCGCGCTCCGGGAAGGCTTCCAAAGCGCGGCGTCCCCGCAGCGGAGCCGGGCACCGGTCGTGCCGGCAGCGAGCGCGATCGGCGAGCAGAGCTGGGACATGGGCAGCGACCCGGCGGCGGAGCCGCTGCCGGGGGTGCGGGGGCCGGAGCGTGGCTCCGGTGGCGGCAGCGGCGGAACGTCCTGGCGGGCGGGCTGTCGGCCGAGCCCCGGGCCGGCCGGGCGCTCGTACCTGCGGACACGGGCGGGTGGAGCAGCCGAGCCACCGCCCCCGGCCGGGCCGCGGGCTCCCCCTCCCGCCCCTCCGCCCTCCTGCAGCTCCCGGGCCCGCGGGGGCGGGGGATACCCGCCCGGGCCCGGCCCGCCGCGGCTCCGGGCCGGCTGCGCTGCCCGGCGGGGCGCTGCCCATTGCCCCCGCGCTCCGGCTCGGGCTCGGGGAGGTTCCAGGTCGGGCTGATGTCAGAGGTGTGGAATTCCGCCGCTCGGGCTCCGCGGGGAGGTGGAGGTTACTGCGGGCCGGAGCCGCGGGCTCGGGCCGGAGCGGGGATGCGGGAGGCGTGGGGAACCCACCGGGAGCACTGCGGGCCGGGACCCACCGCGGGCCGGGGATCGCGCTCGCTGCTCCTGGAAGAGGGGCCCCAGGAAAGCGAAACTGGTCTCCGAGCGGCGTTGTGACACCCCTGGAGTCACTCACGGAAATTAAAAAAATGATGCAAACGGGGAGTCCGTCCTCTCTTTTGTAAACTTGTCGCTGTGCTGAGAGTTGTCATAACAGCCACAGCTACTGAAACACGAAGCATGTTTTCAACTACAACACTCGATCGTCTGCAATTTAAAACAGAAAATGCAAACCAGCACCCATTTCTGTTAAAAACTTATTGCAGATTCAGTATAAAATACCAAGTTTTCTATTTAAATATCCATATACTTATCTAATGTCAATACACCTATGAAAAAGCAATGTACCTACAACTATATACATACAGCTATATATGTAAATCTAACTATTACACATATAACTATACATAACTATACACATAACTATATATAAAAATATAACTATCCCATAACTATGGACATATGTGACTATAGCTATATACACATATATAAATATAGCTGTGCACACATATAAATATGACTATATACATAGGGAGCGCAGCTGGCAGCTGCTGCATATTTTCACATGCTCTCTCTTGTTCCTTCCTTTCCAAAGCACCTCACTTGAAAGACACATCTGCCAGCAGATGGAGATCTAGGAAGAAGCGGGAATGCTGAGTAAATCTGGGGCCTAAACCTAGCAGGCGGGTGTGCTCCTATCGGGGACTGAAAAATATAGCTCCAGCTTGGGAATTTGAGGCCTGCAGTTGAAAGAACAGGAATCCTTCCAGTTCTTCAAACTTTAAATATAAAGCAACAACAAAACAAATTATCAGCAAAATGCTCCCATGCTCCAAGATCTTTGCCTTCCTTTCCATGGATACCAGCTGCCCACCATTAATTAAAGCCAGCCAGGACCTGCAGGAATGTCCCACTTGTGACACACACATCTTATCCAGTCCATGAAGGGCTCGACTGCCTCAGTGTTGCCAAAGCTGGTGCCAAAATCCTACAGAAAACTCAAGGTGTGACAGAGAGCACAAACAATAAGGTTTTTTGTGGTTTTTTTCGTTTTTTTTTTTTTTTTTTTTGTAAATTACCCTATTCAAATCAATGTGGGGATGTTTCCAATGTCTGGTCAAGAAAGTGAACACACACCCTTTAAGTCCCCACAGCAAACCTGGGAATGGCACTCAGGAGAGCTTTAATCTCTCAACAGAGTCATTCACATCTGAGGCAAAGAACTGCAGCCCTTGTTCTTTCTCTGTACTGACAAAGACACTTCACTCCTTCCTTAAATGCTTCAAACTGATGGGCGGTATGAGCTGAATTATTAACTACCACCATTATCTGGAATCTACACACTCCCCTTTGAAGTTAGCTACAGCTCTCCCAACTCCACCACCAGCTCCTGGATGCACAGCTGAGAGGCAAAGAGCTTCCTACAAGGCTGAAGGAGGCACCAACTTTGGCTCTAAAATGTATCCAGAGGACTCTTGGTGTCCTCTTGTGTCTCACTAAGCTGTGGGTATTAAGGTTTCTCTTTTCATTACTAGGTTGGAGGATTGTTTGGCCTCAGATGTTCTGCTGCTGGTTTTTCTCATATGCTCCAGCATAGATATCAGCAGGCTGGTACAACATTTATTTTGTGATCTAAGATGAAATATTTGGTCTTCTACATCAACTTCATCAGTTTGGTGGGGTTTTTCCCAGTTACTTCCATAACACCTCATTACTCAGCATTTCTTTTAGAGCACAGTCACCCTCAGCAAATACAGCTCCAAATTGTGACATCCATGTTTCTGACAACTCCCAGAACTTCAGGTTTAAATTACTAATTTAATCAATACCTTCTCCATAGAGGAGGAATTAGTGTAAGCATCTCTGCGGAAGTGTGTTGATAAGAACACTGAGAGGCTGTACAAGTGTATTATTTTAACTGTAATATTTGAGGATTCACAGTGCCACCAATAACTAAACTATTCTTATATCTCCTTTCTTTAATAATCTCAAAGTAGTTTTCTTGGCAATGTCCAAAAAAAAAGTAACATCTCTTTTTTTTTTTTTTAGCAAGGGAGAGGAAATTCTTCCCACTAGGTTTACCATCTGAATCTATCCCTTCTAGAGATTCAGATGCTGAGTTCCTGAATATTCCCAGATCACGCTAATGTTCTCCTTAAAAAGAAAATGGAAGGAAGGGAAGGAAGGGAAGGAAGGGAAAGAAGGAAGGAAGGAAGGAAGGAAGGAAGGAAGGAAGGAAGGAAGGAAGGAAGGAAGGAAGGAAGGAAGGAAGGAAGGAAGGAAGGAAGGAAGGAAGGAAGGAAGGAAGGAAGGAAGGAAGGAAGGAAGGAAGGAAGGAAGGAAGGAAGGAAGGAAGGAAGGAAGGAAGGACAAAGATCACTCAATATTTCCCTGTAATCACTTCAGTATAAAATAATAACTGTTTTTCTCTACCCTAAAAGGGCATCTAAACTGAGGTGAACCCTGCCTGGATGGGTTACACAATACATTTGTAACTCAGGATCCATTGAGGGTACCAGATTGAAACTCAAGCTCTTACAAAGTTAAGCTAAACACAAAGTCAGAAAAGTAGAATACACAAAGTTAGAGTACATGTCCTCACAGTCTGAACTTTGCCTTCAGCCATCAAACTGGCCAGAAGAAATAAGCCAGAATACCAGAATGGGTCAGGCTGAAAGGGACCATA
The DNA here is from genome assembly GCF_963662255.1 of Cinclus cinclus. Lineage (NCBI taxonomy): Eukaryota > Metazoa > Chordata > Aves > Passeriformes > Cinclidae > Cinclus > Cinclus cinclus. Next base: position 10,523,814 of record NC_085067.1, on the reverse strand, counting down.
GACAGTCATTGCTGCCACTTCCCTGCTCAGGCAGGGCCATCCCAGAGCACAGGGCACAGAATTATGTCCATGTGGCTCTGGAATATCCCCTGCCCCTGTGTGCAGGGAGGGTCAGAGCAGGGCCCAGGCTCTGCTCCAGGGCCCAGCAGTGACACCAGAGGAACGGGCAGGGACTGAGCCCAGCAACTGCCCCTGCACAGGAGGCACAAATTCTGCCCTGGGCAGTGCCCAGCCCTGAACAGGCTGCCCAGGGAGGGGCTGGAGTGTCCCTCAGCGGGGATATTCCAGAGCCACATGGGCACAACCCTGTGCCCTGTGCTCTGGGATGGCCCTGCCTGAGCAGGGAGGTGACACTGGATGTGTCCCACTCAGAAGTCCCACCAGATGAAACCAGCGTAGTTCCTCCCAACCTTACTAATTCTATGAGTCTGTTCAGTGTTAATTATATATATATAGGTGTGTGTGTGTATCATATGAATAGAATTATATATGCATTTGACAGTGTTATATAACAATATTCCTAAAGACCTGTGCAAATGTAGTAACTGAATACTCCAGGGTAGTTTGGGAAGAGGAGAAAAGTTAGAAAAAGGTTATTTCTGAAAAAAAAGAGAGAATCTGTCAAACAAAAGGGCTAATAGTCCCTGAATTGCTCTTCAACACAAAATAAACTCCTGTCATTGAGCCTGCTCATGTTCAGGACCACCATCAGTCTTCTCACCAGTTACCCAAGACACAGGGCCTCAAAAGCAAACCATCTGCCCACAAAACAGGGGGCTCACACACTTGATCCTTCAGTTCCCAGCAAGGAAATTTGGGCCCCAAACTCCAAACACCTTCAGCAACAGAGAAAATACCCATTTGGGCATGAAGGATTTGGTATCTGAAGGAGCCCACAGGAAAGATGGAGAGAGAATACTCCAAGGGATGGAGAGATGAAGAGGAATGGCTTCCCACTGCCAGAGGGCAGGGTTGGATTGGATATTAGGAACAAATCCTTGGCTGTGAGGGTGGGGAGGCCCTGGCACCAGGTGCCCAGAGAAGCTGTGACTCCCCCTGGATCCCTGGCAGTGTCCAAGGCCAGGTTGGACAGGGCTTGGAGCAGCCTGGGATAGTGAAAATTGTCCCTGCCCATGGCAGGGGTGAGATGAGATAAGCTTTAGGGCCCCTTACAGCCCAAACTTTTCCATGATTCTGTGATGTAGTTCTGGAGCTGCAGCTCAGGAGCTGGCAGTGTTTGCGGCTGGCCAGCACTGCACACAGAGTAGGGGGGCTGAGGGAGATCCCTCCAGCTCCAGCTCCAGCTCCAGCACCAGCACCAGCACAGGAACAAGTCCTCTCTTGGAGCCTGTGTTTGGTGTCGTGTCAGGGATACCCAGCACTGCCCCACTGCACAGGGCTCTCCAAACCTTGTGTACAGGAACAGCAGGCACAGGTACACAAAGTGCAATTGCAACTTGTCAAGCACCACCAAATATAAACCAGTGAGGATGCTTTATAGCGATCAAATGTTGTTAAATTATATTTTCCACAGAAAACAGAAACTTAGTATCTGTTTATCAGAAACAATCTGACCATTTATCTAAATTTTCAATTAAAATCTTTGTATTCAGTGGCAAATCTCAAAATACTCTTCTATATAAGATGAATAAAACTTGTAAAAGCTTCCACATTATCACCATGAATTCACCTGTGCTCAGTTACTTGCCAATAACATTTTCTTCCTCTTCAAGGGTTTGTCCACATCTACAGGGGAATGACTCCCAAGGATGCCTTTGCCATTACAGAGTAGGTCAGAATGCTGCTGAATTGTTCTCCTGTGATCACAAGTTGACAGGGCACAGTCACCTCCAATGGCCCTTTTCTTTAGTAGAATTCATATAGATCAAACAACATTCAAAGCAGAAAGAAGACAAGGAAAAGTTTCAAAACCATCAAGTCCTGCCCAAGGGAAACCAGGAATCCCATTTTAACAATCAGAGTCTGTCCTTCTTCTGGAGATAAATCAGAGTTAAAGAACACTGGAAATGAAGTTTCTTTTGTTAAGACAAGTCATATAAATATGATGAAGAGAAACTCAGGTATACTTAAAATACAGGTTTATTTTGGAAGAGATGTAGGTATGAAGGATTAGTCCTTAGTGCCTGATTATCCTCAGACTTTCTGTCTGAGGTGATGGTTAACAAAAAGCTAATCCCATGGAGAGGTAATGGTTAATAAAAAACTAATTCCATAGATGAATTAATGACAACAGGAAGCCACAGGATCACCTATTAGAGGAGTCAAGTCCTGCTGTGACCCATACAGATATACCAGCCTGCAGACAGTCATCACCTGTGGTTGAAAGGGAAGGGAAAGGAAGGGAGAGGAAGAGAAAAGCTGTAATTGGAGAAGTTTAGGGGTGACGTTAAGCAAAGCCTTTCCATAAGGCAAGCCACCTTTATATTTTTGTGATCTGCATTTAAACGTAGTTCCTTTATTTATTTTTTTTTCAGCTGTATTTTTAAAACCATGAACAAGGCATTTCACTTTTGCTCCATTGGTTGATTATTGTCTGAAGCAGCCAGGATTTTAGGTAAGATCCCAATTCAACTGTCCAGGGATGGATAAGTTCATCCTGCCAAAGCCAAACCCATTCAAACTGCAACTTCTTCTGCCTCTTCTCAGAGACCTTAGCTTGTACCTGCTGTAACACAGGTCATTTTCTGGGATGCAATGCAGGAACTCACATGCATTTCAAACTGGAAAAAGTGCCCAAACTGCAATTAAAATCAGTTTCAAAATTTCAGTTTCACTAGCTAGGACAGACAAGAATGCGACAAGGGCAGCAGTGAAACAATGAAAAAGGACAAAAGATGGAGAAGTCAGGACTCAAAAGACTGATGGTTTGCTGGTCACTTGAGCTCAAGAGGAAAAATGGTCAAATTTAGCCAAAGTGGTGAAAGGGAAGATGGGAATTTCATTGACAACCAGCCCTTTTCAGGGACTGCCATGACTAAACCAAAAGGTTCAGAATCATTGTCTATCCCAAACATCCCAAACATATTCAGAGACAAGTTTTATGATTGTGACTCCCATTACTCTGATCCTTAAGTCCTGGATGAAAAAGAAGCTCATGATGAAAGTGAGAGGACAAAAGTGGACTGGGTGAAAAATAACTATTGGAATATCAGTGGCCTGACTGGCTGCTGGCTATTCCCATCCTTACACCAACACGTTATCCTAGCCATAGACTGGCCAAGTTGGATATGGTTGGATAAACTTGGATAAGCTTATATTAAAAAAAAACTAAAAACAACAAAACATGAATAAAAGACAAAGGCTGATATTTGCAATGCAGGAAACTGGATGATCAAGCTTGGGTAGGTCAAGCCTTTTTCAACACACATAAGCATAACTTGCTTTGCTTGTCTTATGTGAGAGGGAAAAAAAGAGGATAAGAATTATGCTGTAGTAGAAAAGGAAGCCCTTGCATTTTTACTTCAGATCTTTTGATATCTGATAAGCCAGGCCCTCCAAGTAAGGAGAACTTTTCACTGGAATGATATAAAACATTTAGAGTAGGCCCTGTAGTTCTCTTTAATAAGGCACCTTGGAGGTGGGGCCGATTCCAAAAGTCACTGTAGTTTTTCTCATTCATCAAGTGAAACTCAGGGCTGCAAAAAGCTGTCTGGAAAAAAACGTGGAGCCAGTCTTTTCATAATAATAAAGAATCTCTTTTTGTCCAGGTAAGGACATTCTTCAAAGATAAACATAGACTCGTTAACTAAGATAAATTCTGGTGAAGTCAAGCAAAAAACTTTTGAAGAACAAACCACTGCGCTGATGAGGACACCCACTATGCTGATGCCCTGGAACCTCACTTGAATTACAGAACTGCTCGTTTCATGTTCAGTTCTTCTTTGAAATAGATATTTGTAACCCACAATGCTTCCCCTTTCTCAAGCAGATCCATTTTCAAATTTATAGCCTTCATTCCAGAAGTCCAGAAGCCTGCAATTCTCTCCTACAGTCTCCCCTGCTCTCCCCTGCTTCCTGGGCTCCCCTGGAAGTGGCTGCCATGACAGGGGAGCTGCAGAACTAGCACAGCCACTGAAAGGGCTGGGGGCTGAACAACCCCATGGTGGAGCTTGAGGATCCAAACACAGCCACCAGACTGCCAGAATTTGTGCTCACTTTGTGCTTATTTTGATTAAACATTTCAAGAATCACAAAGTAAAATAAATTCCAGAAATATATTCTTCCCCAAGTGATTTGAAGACCAATTTGTCTACAAAAACATTTATTATATGTTACATATTCTCTTTATTGTATATATATAGTATTTATTTTATATATATTCTAATAAATATGAAAAGTATATATTGGAAAATTGATCTACACCCATGTAGAAACTCCATAAACATGGTCTTTAGTGTTTTACTATCAGCCTTTTGATTTGGCTGTTTGACTTTATCATCACAGCAAGCCACAGAAAGTGGATTCAGATAGGAATGTGAATTTCACTGTGAAATTGAACACTGATTTTATTATAAAAATCAACTTTGTAGATGAGGCAGTTTTCTGCGGGTATTACTTGGTGATGCAGAGAGCAAAGGCATTATTTGCAGGACAGACAGTCTTTATAATCTGCAATTGTTCTGAGCAAGAGAGAAATCTTTGATGAAATCAGATTTAGTCCAATGTTGATAATCAGTAAATGCAACAAGTATAACTTGAGATGGCAAACAGCTCAGATAATTAACTTGCAATGACTGGAACTTACATGGGATTTTTCACAAGATCATTGCTATGAAAAAAAAACAAGAAGGTTTTTAATATCTCTGCCTATTGCCCTTTTTAATAGGATGTTGCTGTATTTTTGTGCTGTTTGGAGCAACAAATTTGGGAGCTGAACAACACAGAAAGAGCTGGTAGCCATCATTCCAAAGCAGCAGATGTGGGAACGACTCACATTAACCAAAAGCTAATTCTGAGCAGCTTTATGATGAAATCTGGGCATCTTTGAGAATATTCTGTGACCTGTGAACAGAACACAATTCTGGATATGGCCAGCCGCCCTAAATATATATATTATATATGAAAATAAAATTCTAAATATTAATATTATATAAACTCTAAATATTAATATTATATATTATACCTGTGAATCTCTCACTGAAAACTCCAAAGTGTATTTGCAAACCTGAGAAACCAACAAAAGAAACCTTTGAAGGGCTCCAGTGAAGACAAAGTGAGTGAGCAATTGCAAAGGAGAAATTTAATGTAGCTTGTTGGAATGATTCCAAGGGAAAACAAACAGATACTATAGAAAAACCCAATCTTCTAAGAAAAGAAACTGAAAGACCTGAAGGGGAAAAGTGCTTGTGGAGTGGGAGATAAGTGTAAGACATCAAATTCAGATCATATGCTATTAAAAGCTTCAAGTAAAAAGTCAAAACCACTGAAGGAAATGTTTGCTGATGGCAGAGATTTTAAAGGGGAAGATGGCAATTCATCTCTAAGACTTCAAGATGGAATCAAGAGTCAACAAACAGACCCAGGAGACTTCACTCACATGCTCTCATCCTGCCCTATTAATTGGAGAGAAGTTTCTAAGCTCTTTTGTCTAAGATATGGTTGATCCAGTCATACCCAGGAGAAATTACCAGTTACAGCCCATTCTCTCACCAGCTGTTGTGAAATAGCTGACAGGGAACAGTGTTCTCCTTTGAGTACTATGGAAACAGGGATTAATGGCATTTTATGGAATAAATAATATTTACTGATAAATTACAAAAGAAACACGGCCCCTTCCTTCTTCCAAACAAGACAGATCAGCCTTAAAATAAGTTTGGTTTCAGTCAGAAAGGAGATGTATTTGGGCCCATGGAAGCTCTGGATGGACTCTGCATCTCAGCAGGAACGCAGCAGGGAAGGCACATGGATGGTGGACAGAACACTGTCCTGAAGAACAGCAAAGTGAGGCAGGGCTCTCCATTCCAGAGAAAATGCAACTGAAGGAACCAAGACAGAAGTGCTTAAAATTATGGGCAGTGTGAGGGACTTGGATGGAGACCCAATCGCATCAAAACCAAATGGAGGTTGAATGCAGGAGGCTCAAAAGAGATGGGGGAAGGTGGGGAAGGTGGCTCTGGGCACAAGAGCCCCATGGTGAAGTCCTTGGCACAGCCATGCATGTGCCACTCTCTACATCAGATGGGACAAACAAATTCATGGAAATTAAATCCACCAAGGGCTATTAAATACAACTTATGGTTTATTCATTCCCTCAGCCCACACAGAATCACAGAATCATTTGTAGTGGGAAAGCCCTCCCAGACCATGGAGTCCAAGCTGTGCCCAATTCCCACCCTATCCCCAGCCCACAGCACTGAGTGACACGTCCAGGCTTTCCTTGGGCACCTCCAGGGATGGGGACTCCAAACCTCACTGGGCAGCCCCTTCCAGTGTCTGACCACCCTATCAGTGAGGAAATTTGCTCCGTTGGAAGTATTTTGGGAATGCATCAGTCCCTGCTTGCTATGCTCCTTCCAGCTCTTTGGGCATTGCTGTCAGAAGAGACAGTGAGTTTTGGGATGAGAGTTTGGTCTGACCAAGGCCAGTGTTCTTATCTTCAAAGCAGAGATCTGTTCATTAGAGAATTATTCAGACATTCACTAAATCCTGCTTTCTCTAAACTGGAAAAGATTGGATTAATTGGATAGCAATAAGCATGTGAAATCTAGCTGGGGGGTGATAACATGAAGACCACATTCTTACAGATACCTTCCTCTTGAGACAATGTTATTTTATGGCTCTCAGTGTTGCAGTAAAAAACAAATCAATCATCACTTTAGCTGAAGGCACAAAGGCTGCAGCTTTACCAGAGACTGCATCCAGTTCCACTCTCTGGCACAAAGGCTGTAAATACTGGGAAAATCTCTTACTCTTCCATTTCAGGACTACTACATCCAAACATGGTGGGAACGGCCCCTTGCCAAGCACTGAACTAAGCTCAGCACTTCTGGGGAGAGCTCTCACCAGTCCAATGGTCTAGTGATGGGGCTGAGCAAGTCCCCCAGGCACTTTTCCTGGGGTGGGGTCTGCACTCAGGAGGGGCTCACATTGGTACTGAGGGCTTCTTACAGGTCCCAGGGCTACCTGCAAGCTCAGGAAATTGGAAAGACCAGAAATCCAGCCCTGGGGTCCCAGCACAGCAAGGATATGAACCTGTGCAAGCAAGTCTAGAGGAGGCACCAGGATGATCAGGGGAATGGAGCAGCTCTGCTGGGAGGAAAGGCTGGGAGAGCTGGGATTATTCAGCTGGAGAAGAGAAGGCTTTGGGGTAACCTCAGCGTGACCTTCCAGTGTCTGAAGGAGCCAACAAGAAAGATGGAGAGAGACTATTTATAAGAGCCTGGAGTCACAGAAGGGGGGGTGGGGGGGTAATGGCTTCCCACTGCCACAAGCAGGGATAGATGTCATTTTGGGAAGAAGTTCTTGGCTCTGAGGGTGAGGAGGCCATGGCACAGGATGCCCAGAGAAGCTGTGGCTGCCCTATCCGTGGAGTTGGTGTCCAAGACCAGGTAGCACCCTGGGGTAGTGGAAGGTGTTGCTGCCCATGGAAGGGATAGAATGGGATGAGCTTTAAGGTCCCTTCCAAATCAACCCATTCCACGTTTTTATGGTTCTATAAAATAAATACAAATCCAACATGACCAGCATCAGATGTGTTTCAAGCTCCAAGGAACATGTGCTACATAATTTCTCCCAAAATCTGTTGGAAATTGATGGAATGCCCAGATCATTTCCAGACATTTGGGTAGGAACAGGCATCAAAAGGGGTTATCACCAGCTCAGCTGGGCCAAAGAGACTGACACTCTCCAGCATCTCCCACCCCACTGGAACATGCGCTACACAGGGAATACCCAGGAAACAACTTAAGACCATCCTTTCACTGGGAAATTATAAAGTCAGGCCCAAAAGTTATGCTTAAGGGGAGGTAGTTATTAATCTAGGGTCAACAGAACTCAAAATTATGCAGGAAATTAGGGAATGCAGCTGTGCGTGTTCCTGGCTAATCAGTGAACACTTGGAATGGGTCTGGATACAAAATCTGCAAGCTCTGGTCCTGTACCAACTAAAGGACTGATGAAAATGAAAATGATCTCTTCACTGAAATAAGAAAGTTTCTTCAAGAAGGGAAAATGGGAGCGAGTATTGTCTGCACTTCAGCAGCCAGGTGGGATTAATGCCTTCCTGCCACAGCCCCAGAGGTCTGGCAGCTGTCAACTCTCTGCACGCTTGATGAACTAATACGCTCATCAGAAAGAAATTAATTGTCTTCTGAAGGCATCCGTCTAAGAAAGTTGGAGTGACTCAAGCTCTGGGAGGTGCCTGTTTCTCTCCACTGACTCTCTGTGAAATCTCTGTGCGAGCCCAGGCACATCCAACTGACTATTACACATTCAGATGAATCTTAGGCAAGATAAATCCTACAACGGGTTTTGCAAGTGCATTACTAATGCAGCTACTCTGCTTTTCTCAAGGGAAAATGTGGTGCTCTTCACGCTGTGTTAAAACAGATGTTTTCAGCTGCTTTTTATTTTAAGAATCCCCTTTTGGCCATGTGAATTTTAAGCCCTGCATGCAAAGACAATTATTTATCTTAACGGGGGTGTATGACTCAGAGCACCATGACTGCTCTGAGGTTACCACTCACCATAAAGGTGATCATAGGCAAAAGAACTCTTGGCCACGGATGCATTTGAAGGCATGACTGGACTTGCAAGATCAGGTGGCACCAATAACACCCATTTCTCACACAGCCTTCTCGACTGATTTTTCATTATTCTCTGATTAATAAAGCTTCACTGCATTTCTCTGATGCAGCCCTACCTCTAGCAAAGGTTTTGCCAATAGTAGAAGGCAAACAGAACTAAATCCTTCAAGTATTTATGGTCTAAAATACCCAGATGGGCTTTTTTTTTTACTGCTCTCACAGTGAAAAACGCAGAGAAATCTTGTTTCTGAAGTCAAAAAAGAAGTTTGAACACACATTAAAAGAAGTCTTTTGACAAAGATCTACTTTGAATTAATTTACTGGGACTTCAACAGTGACAAGAAAGGAGACAAGAATAAGGTTGAAAATATATTCTTTAGTCCCCTTACTTAGGAAATACATATTTGAAGTATCACTTTGCAAATAATCTAATCTTGGTGCTGTGCCCTTAAAATGAAGGGAAGAAACACGCTTTCAGCATTTTGTATATTACAGTGTAGACAAGGAAGGAGAGCAGATAGATTAACAGATACACGAAATCAGAGAAGCAAAGAATGGTTTGGGTTGGAAGGGACCTTGAAGCCCATCCAGTGCCCCTCTGCCATGGGCAGGGACACCTTCCACTGTCCCAGGCTGCTCCGAGCCCCAATGTCCAACCTGGCCTTGAACACTGCCAGGGATCCAGGGGCAGCCACAGCTGCTCTGGGCACCCTGTGCCAGGGCCTGCCCACCCGCACAGGGAAGAATTCTTTTTCTAATAACTTGCTTCAGCTTCTCTTCTGAAGAATAAAAATATTTCAATGAGACTGAAAAACTCAGCAGAACCACTTTGGATGAAAGGAAATAGTCAAGACTTTTGTGCTTTCTGCTCTTTAGTGCAAAAAAAATACAACATAAAGAAGTTAGGCAAGAAAAAAACTGAACAGAACGAACTATTCTACACAATATTTTTGACTAATCTTTGCTTTTAAAAATATAATCTGGGAAAACATGAGACCAAGAACTTTTCAACATCATCAGTCCTTTATTGTCCTAATTTTGCTTAACTGAAAAAAAAAAAAAAGTTAGCCCAACAGTGACTAGTTGTGGACAAACCTTTTTCTCTTCATCCTTTAACCTTTGCAAGGAGGGTCTGGAAATCATCAGAGAATGCTCAAAATCTGAAGGAAGAACAGAGAATCAAACAAAATCAACCCAACAGAGAATCTTTTGTCTTTAAAGGTTTCTCTTCCATTTAGACTTTCCAGTTTCTATCCAATTCTCACTGAGATGTACACATGGCAGAGCATTGCAGAAATATATGCAAAAGTATCACTTTTCACTCTCTTTTGACAAGCAAGTGCAGAAATTCTTTTCATATCTGATGGACCTGAGTCCTGCAATGAGGATGTGCAGGGCTGGAGAACAGAATTGGCAGTGGGCTGAGCCCATTGCTGAAGCAGCCAGGGTGGAAACTCCTTTATCTGGAAAAGTTTGGCAGTCTTCCTGCCTCTGGGATGAGGTTGTTATGTAAAAGCATGGAAATAAAGTGCCTTGGTGATAAAAGTGCGCTGTGTCTGCAGTGCTGCAGGGGGTACACAAGAAAATGAAACAAATGTTGGGGAGAGGATTTTTCCCAGGCAGTGAAAGGCAGCACGAGGAGCTGAGGCACCACAAAATTTTGGGGGAACAGGAACACCTTTGTTGCAGCACAGCTGGCCCAGAACCAGGCTGTGTCCCCACCCTGAGCACATGGTGCTGCTACAGTGGCAGGAGAGCAGTGTCAGCACACCTCTGTCCAGCGCTCAGTCTCCTCCAAATTCAGTAACAAAACACCAGTGCTCAGAAATGCACTGGAAATCCAGTGTGCAGGAGCCACTAAACCAAAGCAGTCATTCAGAAAATGCTGTGTGTTAAACCTGACAATATGGTAAAAACCCATGGAAATCACAAAGCCAAGACTTCACCAGAACTCCAGTGCTCCTGAACAGCTCCTGAACAACTTGGGGAAGAGCAATGTCCAAATCCTCCAGGTGACCCTGAAAGCACTTTATGACAATGCATTTTGTCAAGAATAAAAATTCAAAGTCAACTTCTTTTTTCACAGTCAACTCAACTAGTTCGGTTTAGACAAAAATATCCCAAAGTTTGCCATTTTGTAATTTTTTAGATATTCTCTTTTTCTCTTAGCTTCTTTTCTTGATGATTATTTCATTAAATTAGCTCATAAGCTGTGACAGTTTGTTTACAGCTATTAGAGGCTGTAATGAATTTGTTCAGGCATCAACAGCAACAGCCAGGATTCCTGTGCTCACTGAATTCCTACAAACACACTATCATTTGTGCCTTTTCTGCAGAGATATCCCATGACAAGTACAAATTTCAGGATAGTTTACACCAAAATGGTTCGTCCAGCAGCCAGGCTTTCTCACTGTGGAGTTTCCAATTCTCACTCTAAAGGAATTTTTAAAAAGAGTCTCACATTTACCTCTTTCCGTCCTCTTACAGGCCAGGTTGGACAGGGCTTGGAGCAACCTGGTCTAGTAGAAGGTGTCCCTGCCCATGGCAGAGGGTAGAATTGGATGGGCTTTAAAGTTCCTTCCATGCCAAACCACTCCATGATTCTATGATTTGAACTAATTCAAGATGGACAACTTGCAGTCATCATTCTGCAAGTTCACATTAAATCATTAAAAATCACTAAATAAATACAACTTGGCCCTGAAAATCTATTAAGAATTAACATTTAGGACTGATCAGATTTCCTGCTCAGAAAGAGCAGAAAGTAAGTATTTTTATTTCAAGCAGTATTTTTACCATATATTAACAGAGAATGACCAGACATCTCAGAATTCCCTTGTTTATATTTTACCTTTGGATAGAGAAATTATGGTTGTCTAGTCTTAATATATCAACAAGACACCAAAGGACACCAAGCTAGGAAGCACAGTTGCTTGACAGGAGTTGTTCCTGGATGTTTACCAGAGAGTTCCATGTTGCAAGACATTTGGAACACACTGACGTTTTGCAAACAAAAATATCTTTTATCTCTCAAATTACCTCACATTTACAGCAAACCCATGCCTAAATCATCAGGAAAGAGAACTGCCAGAACTCAGCTGCGCATGAAACTTGATGTTAGCCTTGTTCTGTCTTTCTAGAGCCTGAGACTCCAAGAACCAAAGCTCCCTAAAACTGCATCCCATAGAAAAAGGCCAAAAAAATCAAAAGGCCATGTTTGTTCTACCACTGCCCTGCAGTGCATCAGTCAGAGCAGGCTGCACTGAAGAAGTCTCTAATGACTCATCTTCATCTTAACAATGTTAATATTAAATCATCAATTCTTCCTAACTTGGTGTTGAGGTGAGATTTTCTGGCTTTTCAAATGCTTAGGTTTTTTTTCTTGGCATTATAGGTGAAGTCCCATATATACCACAGAAAAGACCTCAGGAATCACATAGCAATTCCTGCTTTTAAACAGTAACCAAAAATAAGGATTGGAATACCCGACCTGTCCTAAACCTGGATGGTGCTTGCAGGACGCAGGGCGTGTCAGAGCAGCCCAAGGAGCTGTACGGACAGACTGACCCGGGAACCAACATATCCACCTTCGCGGAGAACAGCCCATTCACAACAACAACAACCCCGGGTGACCAGGGCAGGTCCCCCCCTCCCTCAGCTCCCCCAGCCCTCACAGCCCCGGCATCCCCCTCACAGCGCTCCTGTGGGACGTGTCCGGCCGGCCCGCGGGGGCGCCCTCAGTGAGGGGCTGAGGTAAAAAGGCGGGAAATGGGAGCTCCGAAGAGGAGCGGCTGAGGGAGCTGGGGAAGGGGCTCAGCCTGGAGAAAAGGAGGCTCAGGGGGGACCCTGTGGCTCTGCACAACTCCCTGACAGGAGGGGACAGCTGGGGGGGATTTGGGATCTGCTCCAGGAACAGGGACAGGAGGAGAGGGAACGGCCTCAGGCTGGGCCAGGGGGAGCTCAGGGTGGACACCAGGAGGAATTGCTTCACTAAAAGTGTCCAGCCCTGGCACAGCTACCCAGGGCAGGGGTGAAGTCCCCATCCCTGGAGGGGTTTAGCAGCTCTGTGGATGTGGCACTTGGGGACATGGGTTAGTGATGTCCTTGGCAGTGCTGGAGAATGGACTCTGTGATCTCAGAGGGTTTTTCCAACCTTAATTATTCTGTGATTCTAAATCTGCAGGAGCAGCCTAAGCTTGGTGAGACTGAAGCTGTGCACTGCTTTGGGCAACTTTTTTTTTTGTTTCAAATTATGATAATTTTTGATAATGATTATTTTTATGATAATTTTTTTCAAATTATGATAATGCCTGCGTGTGGCATCTTTCATCTACAGTTTTATTTAAGGACACACAGAGATACCCAAGGTCCCAAAAACAAATGGAAGCATCAAAAATTCACTTTCACAGAAGCCCAAGATTTTGAAGTGAAATATGTGAACTATCACTGAAAATGGACCAGACAAACATTCACACACCTCAGAAAGCTCGGAAATCCTTCCTGCCTGTGTCTCTTCTGTTGAACTGTCTCCTGCTCAAAGGATTCACAAGGCCACATGTCACCTTCTTCTTCCTCTTCTTCTTCCACATCCCTGGCCGTTTCAGCGTTATCCATTAACACACCTGAGTAACCCCAGCCCTCGCCAGCCTAACCTGGCTTCTCACTACACCGAAATGTGTTTGTTTTGTTCAGTGTCTGCTGAAATAGCATGGCACATCACACACGGCCCTGGTTGTTAATTCACCAAGGATTCCTGGCAGTTGGTGCGTGGATGGGGAAGGCTTTGATGTCCCTGTTTGTGCTGGGTTCAGACCCATTTCGGTAGGTATCGATTACCTCAGGTTGAATGTGTTGGCAACGAGGGCTTTATGTTCCTGTAGTGATAACAGTTCCCTCCATGCCTAATAACCAGGAGAGTTCATTGCCCCTCACTGGGGTGGCCAGGCTGACCTGACACTAGCCACAGGTGTCCCAGCAGCTTGTTACTTAATATTATTTATAAAAAAATGATTTATCTCTTAACTGTGCATGGGGAAATTCTGCTGTGGTATTTTCCTTGCTGGGGATAAGAAGCCAACAGGCCACACCCACATCCCACTAGTCAGCCTTCCTCTGCCTCTCCAGATGGCATTGGAACTACTAAAGATGAAAGTTAATTATAAATGGTCTTTTCTTGTAAAAGTGCTGGTCATGACTAATATTGAACAGTGTTGCTGTGGCAGAGCACCCACCACAGCTGGGACCAGCCCCTCCAGCTAGTGTCCTGCCACAGGCAGTCCCTGTGTGACCAACCTGTCATGCCTGTGGTGGCTGTGGTGTCAGGTCAGACCCCCATCCAGCCAGTTTATGTGACCATTTGGTCACAGATCAGATTGGAGTGGGCTGGAGCCCTGCTGAGGGTCAGTGGAATCTCATCCTTGGGTCAGCAGTCAGGGATTCTCTCTGAGGGTCAGCAGCTGCCTGAGGGAATTCCTCAAAGCTGAGCCCTCGCCTCACTGGGGCAGTGACTGCACATTCCATAGAGAGGCTACCCTTCTAAATTCTTCATAATTCTCATGTCAGTTGGGTAGTACCAATTCCATTTCACATGGCTAATCTGTATTCAAGTGTTGGCAGAGCTGTAATTTCACTGATTTATCTGGTTTCTAGAAAGAATCTCATTTAAATGCTTTTTTTTGTTGTTGTTGTTCTGGAGTTTTACAATCTCCAGCAAAAGCAGCCTCCTGAGCTGACCTCGTGACTGTGAGGAACAATGGTTTACGTTTCAATGTGACAAACGGTCCTGTTCCCCACATTTCTGATACGAGGCCTTTAAGTATCACCTGACAGGAACACCTGAGCTGAACTGAGGGAGTAGTTTACCAGGGATCTGCTGAATTCAAATATCCCTGAATATTCGAATTGAGGACAGACTTTCCAGGAGATTCTCTCTGGCTCCATCACAAACTAAGACTGACCTGCAGCACCATCCAGCTGACAAAACACAACTCTCCCATCCACTATCCTGCACAGAGGAACCACCCACACACCTACCTGGAACAGGTGATAGGAAAATGTCAGTGAGGAGTGAGGGGATCATAGAATCAAAGAATGGTTTGGTTGGAAGGACCTTAAAGCCCATCCAGTGCCACCCCCTGCCATGGGCAGGGATACCTTCCACTATCCCAGGGTGCCTCAAGCCCCATCCAACCTGGCCTTGGAAACTGCGAAGGGATCCAGGGGCAGCCACAGCTGCTCTGGGCACCCTGTGCCAGGGCCTGCCCACCCTCCCAGGGAACAATTCCTTCCCAATATCCCATCCAGCCCTACCCTGTGACAGTAGGAAGCCATTCCCTGTGTCCTGTCCCTCCATCCCTTGTCCAAAGTCCCTCTCCAGCTCTCCTGCAGCTCCTTTAGACACTGGGAGGGGCTCTAAAATCTCCCTGGAGTCTTTTCTTCTCCAGCTGAACAATTCCAGCTCTCAGCCTTTCCTCATAGCAGGGAATCCTGCCTAACAATGCTTCCTTAGAAAGAAAACTTCTTGAGTCCTTACAGGAGAGACTGGGAGGCCCTGGTTAACTGCAGAAGGACATGCTGTAGGTTTGTTTGGAAGAGGGCAGAGGTGTTCTGTGCCCCGTGATTCTGATTGTGAGAAGAGATATTAAATCCCTTACACACCTTAATCAAGGGAAAAGGTGATGAGTAACAGCACCCTGAAACCCCCTGGGCAAGCAGAACTCCCCACAGAGGAAAGAAGGGGCCAAACACAGCAGCACTAATATAGAGATTTTATTTTGACTGTATTGAATTGTACAGCACATTTTGTTTGTCACAATGTCATCAAACTGATTGGAGAGTTTTTGGCCAGCACATTGTGACACTGAAACTCACAAGAGCTAAAAGCGGTTTGGACTAATGGCCTCAACAGGAGGGCCAGCAGTACCTGGTTTCTGGCTTCCTCATCACTTGCAGTCATTCCAACACTTGCACAACAGGAGCAAATCCAGTTTCTTCTGCCAGGCCAACGGTCACACTTCCATGTCTGGCAATGACTGCAAGGTACAAGGTAGGGGAGAATCTGAAGCAAGGTGCCTTCTCTTCCCAGAGCCATGTTGGTTGTTCCCAGTTTGGAAAAGAAACAGAGTCTAAGTACAGGGTCTTCAGGGGATGAGCTTCACTCAAAAAAGCTTCACTTTACAAAACCAGAGGATGACAAGTCAAAGTGCAGGAAAGGGTCCTTATTTCATCCCTTCCAATGGAGATAACAAACCATTACCGAAATATCTAGGAGATCACAACAGTGTCAAGTCCTTTGCCTTTTTAGCAAACCAGTATCATCACAGATCCTCCCTGCTACATACCAAGTCCCAGCTCCTGAAGTGCAGAATATATTTGGAAAGAAAACCTACATTTCTGGAAAGAAATGCCCCACTTTCAAACTCTTCTTCCTGACTAGTATCCACAGATGCCTTACAGAGGAGGCAGGATGGATACTCTCTGAGGGATCTACAGATTACAAGCCCACTTTATAAGCCTTTCTTCCTTTCTAAACCCAGTTCCTTGTCCTTAAGATAAGCTGGGATTCCTGTTCTCTAGTGTAAAGGAGAAGAGAGGCTATTACAAG
Organism: Cinclus cinclus; assembly: GCF_963662255.1. Taxonomy (NCBI): domain Eukaryota; kingdom Metazoa; phylum Chordata; class Aves; order Passeriformes; family Cinclidae; genus Cinclus; species Cinclus cinclus. The sequence continues at coordinate 10,507,446 of NC_085067.1, read as the reverse complement.
TTGGCAACTCCGAACTTTGACTACTGTACAGGAGACCAAAAAAGAAGTCAAATTCAAGAGGCATTTCAGGTAGCACTGGGGCAAGTCAGAGAGATTGTTTCCACCGCTGAACAGATGGCACATGTCATGGTTATCACTGAAGCTTGGCTATACATCCTAAAGTGAAAAGCACAGACCGTAGTGTCTATGTCAGCCAGTGTCCTTCCCCATCCCCGTTTTGGTATTAATGCTTCATTCTCCCTTCTTCGGGTTACATTAAGTGCACAGAAATATATAGCAGCATTTGGACTGAAACCCTCACATACACCAGACAGCACATTCCAGGAGGTAAAACAACACATTATGGCCTATACCCTCAAGGTATCAAGTTTTCAGGATAAAGAGCAGTAGGAAGTGGAGAGCTGAGGGCAGAAAAGGGGAGGAGGAGCAACACAGGAACATGAGTTCTGTTTCCATGCCAGGAGAGGATCAAGGTGCCATTCCTGTGTTAGCACCAGGCTGTGACACGACCACAGACAAAGCAGATGGGCAGAGCAAAAGTGAAAAGCCAATCTCCCATCTCCCCATGGTGCTGGGGGCAGAGACAAAGTCCAGTGTGACACTGATCCTGGCAGAGCCTGAAAATGGGCATGATCTGCTTGGCCCTTTTCAGCTGGAATGAGTTTCTCTTCGGAGCCCGAGAGAAAATCAATTACTGATGGCTAATGAGTCTTGTTCACCAAGCTGATCGCAAATCACACTCATGGAAAGAGAACCTACAGATCTGCTCCAGGCTGAGGCCTTTCCACCACCTGCAGGATCACTGGGAGTTTGTCCTCTTCCTTCTCACACAGCAGCTTGCCATTAGAGGGGGAGGTGGTTCTAAACATGCCTTTCTATTGCTCTGGGGGGACTTTGCACAGGCAAGAGCTGTGAAAACGTTGCTTTCCAGCCCACAAAAGGAAGAGGTTGTGATCCTCTCTCAGCCCTAGGCCATCAGGGCTACAACACACGGGCCCACCGGCTCCAGGGTGGGGACACAGCGAACTCTCTGATCTGAGCTCCTCTGCTCCAGGCCGGCAGCGAGGCTGCTGCAGACAGTGCAGCTTGGTGTTCAAGTGTTGCACCAAAGACCTTCACAGTTACCCTGGAGGCAGTCACCCTTCAAACCCACGAGAGAAAAGGCTGGGCTTAGACAGGTCCCTTGTCTGGCATTCAGCTGGAAGCTGTGGCAATGGGTTTCTTCATATGTTGACTCATGATCTCCCTGGCACGAGACACTTGGATATGGTCATAACAGGAGTTACAAACAAGGACAGGGTCGTACAACTGCTGATCAGGGATGGGCAGCTTCTGATGGCAGCAGGTAGCACAGAACACATTCCCACAGTTCCTGTCAAGGAACAAGAAAACCAGTGAGAAGAGAGCTGGGACTACCACAGCAGAACTTTAGCAAGCACAAAGGGTCCAGGTCAGGGCAAAGCACCAGCCTGACTGAGAACTGTAAATGTGTTTCTTATACTATGGTCAGCCGTGCAAGCAAACTGCTAGTGCTGAAAGGGACTCATTGCTGTCCCAGAGAGGGATCAAAGGCCTTGGAAAAATAAAAACAAGAACAATGTAGAATGGAACTCTGCAGGGAACTTATGAGGCCTGGCATGTACTGGAAAGACCGAAAACCTTCTCCCAGAGCTGGAGGGAGCAGACCTGTCAAAGGGGCATTTTGTGACACCAGACTGAGGAAAGGAAGGACCCAGAGTGCTGACGTTTTTACCTGCAGTGGTGCCTCCGTTTGGCCAGCCAGAACTCACAGTCGCAGTTGAAGCAGTGTGAGGCCATGTGGTCTGGGACCCACCGTGTGACCTAGGGCAGACACCAGTCAGCTCCCATCTGTAATCCCCCAGTGACAGCTCTGGGCAGGCTGAGGGTCTTTGGGCCACACCTCATAGTGAGCCAACCCCACCTGAGCCAGCAGCAGAGGACATGTCAAGGACATGGGAGGCTGCTCACTGCCTCACTACCAGACCACTCTCTGCTGCTGTGCCCACCCAGGTCAGCTGCAAAAAACATTCCCTCCTACTACATCACAGCTCCATGAAGGGGCACACACCTCTGTCTCCTTCTTATCCACAGGTTCCCAGCTTGCTTCTGACAAACAGTCTTCACTGTGGTCAGAACAGAAATCCTCCGTGTCACTGCCATCTGATTCCTTCAGACACGTCTGCAAAACGAGACCAGGTCACCAATCCCCTCTGCTGCGGGCCGCACACTCCAGGGCACGTCCTTACTCTGTGCTGGGGAGGGGCACCCAGCTGGCTCCCAAGTCCCCAGACACAGGGCAAAGCATCCAAGAGCGTGTAGGAGTTTGGCCCTTAAAGCAGCAGAGATACCTCTGGGTGGATGAGGACATGGCCAGGACAGGGACACAACTGACAGAGGAAAAATCTTTCCCATTCCCTCCCAAAGGAACGGAGTGGGTTGGAGAGGGAGGTGTGCAGGGGCACAGGGACTTAAGTGTGGGGTGTGAGCAGCCTGTACTCACAAAGTCATCCTCGTAGTCCATGGGGGGCTCGGCTGGAGGGGCGCAGAAGTGGCGGATGTCCAGGCGCAGCTGCAGCTCCCGCACCTGCCGGCGCAGCTGCTCCACCTCCTGCTTGTAGCTGGCCTCGATCTGCCGCAGCCGGTGCTGGATCACGTCCGTGGGGAAGGGCAGCCCGTCATCATCCAGGTGGAGAGGAGGCACAGGAGAAGGACATTTTGGCAGCAGGTGCTTGGGACCAGAGGCTTGTTTCAGGTGGCAGGGCAGCCACAAACGGCTGGGCTTTCCAAAATGTGTGCTCACATGGCCAGTGCAAGCTGAGGGCTTCCCACCTTCCCTGCCAGACCATGGGCCACTGAGGCACAGGCCTGAGGCCCGCAGGGGTTTGCTGCTCAGCCTTTTGCTGCAGCAGGCATAGGACAGGAGGTGTTTGGGTGTGGGCTCCCCATTGGGGAGTGATGTCACCATGCCTTGAAAACTGTCCCAGTTGGACCCCAGAAAGGAGAACTCACTGCTTTGGCTCTGGGAAATGGGCTTGCGCCATTGCTCCAGCAGGAGCTTCCCTGGCCGGCCAGGATCCTCGAAGGGCATGCTCTGGCCAGCATCACCTCTGCCCTTGTCTGCATCTGGGGATGGGATACCCAGGGCAGGGCATGGGATGTCCTGAGAAGGGGTGCCTGGTGCGAGGGACTCCTGGCTAGGAATGTCTTGGTGGGTGGTGATTCTTTTGAGACAGCCTCCTCTGTTGGACACCATGCCAGCAGCCTTCAAAGGTTCCTGGGGACAGGTTTCCAAATGCTTTCCAGAACTGGTGGAAACCTTGTCACCGTCTTCCTGTCTGGAAGGATTTGAATCTGGACCTATGCCATCCAGTTCCTCCATGAGTGTTCCACTTCCTTTTTCCACCTCCACAGGGACACTGCTGGCTGGCACAGCAGCCTGGCTGTCCAGCTGCCTGCTCAACCCTTTGTGCTCAGCACAGCTGCTGCCTTGCAGGGTAGGGTTCTCCTCCTTCTCCTCCCTGGGCCGTGCCTCTCCTGTGGCCACTGCAGCACTTTCAGCCCCCTCAGTGCTGGCATGCCGGGCTTCCAAGCCCACTCGCACCTCCTGACAGTGGTTGTTCAGGTTGGGGTCACTGGATGTGCGGGTCAGAGGGCTACTGGAGTCACAGGCTGAGAGCAGGTCATCCACAGATCTTGTCTTTGGTAATCTAGAATAACAAAGCAAAGCAAATCTCACAATAAACCCCCCAAAACTTCCCTGTTTTCAGTCAAAATTGAGATGAGGGCAGGGAAATATATTCCCCATTACAGCTCCAGGGGTGGGTGGAGAGGGGCAGCGCAGCTGCAGGAGCTGAAATGCGCAACACCACAGCTGTGGCCTCCTGCCTTTGAAGTGCGGCCGGGACCTCAACTCCTCTGAGCGGCTGGGGCACTGCTAACAGAGCTCTTGCTCCCACAAGGAACTTGAGAACAACAACAGGGAAACTACAAGAAGCTACAAAAAGGGCAGAAAGACCTGTGGGTATGCAACACCCTGAGCCTGAAGCTCTAAGCTCTTACCTGTCCAAGCACCTGCCACTGAAGTCCTGACTCTGAGATCCAGGGGGCATGTAGATGTCCATGTCCTCCTGTCCCAGAGGATGTGGCGAGGAGGCCGGGAGGTACATGGCTGTCCAGAGGTGCAGGGCGCGCACGTGGCACACGGGATGCAGCACCTGCGACACCACCCGCGTCAGAGCCCAGCTGCCACAGAAATCCCTCCAGTCCCTCCCCGCTGTCCACCAGGGGAAAAGCCTGGAAAGCTGGACCAGGAGCTCCACTGACCTGCTCAGATCCGGGCATATAGAGCAGGTTGTGGAAGTTCTTGTTGCCAGCCCGCAGCAGGGACCACACGGAGCATGTGCGCTTGTAGATGTTGTGCATCTCGCGCTCGCAGGGGCTGTTGCCCAGGAAGGTCCCATAGAGGCAGGAATATGTGTGCTGCACCAGCTTCACCTGTGGCACGGAGGCAGAGCCTTGCTCAGAGCCATGGGGAAAAGGGAGCTCCTGCCTAGAGGGGACACGTCTTCCCCTCCTCAGGGAGGACTCATGCACTGCCTACCCAAGCTGTCATTGCTTCCACACTAGTCAGGTCAGGGATCACTTAAATAGAAGGGAAAGCAACACTCAACCGATACCAAACCCATCTCTCTAGAACCAAATGACTCTCTAGAACCCTCTCCAGCATTTTTTGGTAAGACAGAGATGAATTTTTTTACCCTATTTTATTTTTTACCAAATATTTCAGACCCATATAGCTCTGAGATATTCAAATTAAACCAGTGCTGCTGCTGACATCTGAATTCCCTGGGCTGGAAAGGGACTGGAGAAGGGATTCATGCAAACCCAGAGAACATAAACTCTCTACCACCCCTTCATGAGAGAACAGCTTTAGACTAAAAGAAAACAAATTTAGATGAGCTGTTGGAAATTGTTCCCTGTGAGTGTGGTGAGGCCCAGGACCAGGCTGCCCAGAGAAGCTGTGGCTGTCCCATCCCTGAACATGTCCAAGGCCAGGCTGGACAGAGCAATCTGGGGTAGTGGAATGTGTCCCTGCCAATGGCAGGGGATGGATGGAACAGGATGGGCTTTAAGTTCCCTTGCAACCCAAACCATTCTGGGATTCTGTGATCACATCACAATCTCCCAGGTTGTGCAAACCTCTTTTCTTTCAACTCCAGTACTGTAAAACATCATGGCCTTTCCTCTATCTCTGCTCACATGTCTGCATATGTATTCCTTACCAGAAAAGCTTCATTAAATTCGAAGAGGCAGGGAAATTGCTTCAGAAGCTGATGAACAGCATCCAGCCACTGGAGAAAAACTGGGCACTGCTCGTTCTGATCTTCCACCTTTTCCTGGTGTCCACAGCGATCCCCAAACTTGTGACCAAAATCCAGCCAGTCTGATTCAACGAGCACCTGGAAGCCCTGTGAGTAAAAGAAAAAACAACTGCAGAGACTTTGCTGAGGATACGTGGCAGGACAAAGCAAGCCCCATCCACCAGGAAAAGCTGAGAAGGAGGCTGCTGCAGTGCCTGATTTTGGAGCAAAGCTCACCAGGGTTGGAGGCTCCCGCAACACACTAACAGTTGGTATGTCTATGCTGTAATCAGCTCAGAGAATTCAGAGTAGGAAGCAGCTGAACTTTGAACACAAGATGGTATTTCCCACAGCAACTCCCCAGGCTGGGCAAAGAAGTGAGGAACAGTTCACCCAAGACAGGAAGAGAACAGGGAAAACTCAACACCCACCATAGCAGCTCAGAAACACCACTAAGCTTATTCCCAAATGCAATCCTGCTCCTTTCCACAGGATTCCAAGACAAAAGCTGCCTTTGAACAGGCATGAACTGCAGCAGAGCACAATCCTACCTCCATGGTCCTGTAGTAAGGGTCCAGCAGAATTTTTGCCAGCGCCACAATCTGTGGAGTCCTATCCCAGCCATCAGAGCAGTGAACCAGCACCGGACGCCCCTCTCTGTCCACAGCACTGGAGACCAGCACTGCTGCCTTTAGCATGACAGACAGGTGCTGCAGCCACTTGGTGCTCTCCAGGGCTGAAAGCCAGCTGCAAAGGGGAAAAAAGGCAAGAAAATAGTTGCTTAGCTCTCCACCAAAGAAAATAAAAATACATTTTAACATCAGTTTTCTTGGAGTCCTCAGTGAAAATTAGTCTTTTCTAAAACATGTCCCAGAGGAGCCAGGCAGCCTGGAAAGAAGGGCAAAGAATCCAACCCAAACTTTAATTTTTCTCAAATACAGCCGCATTTTAGAAACCGCCAGAGGACACACACAACCAAGTGACACTGAGACAGTGCCACAGTCCCTCCTGGATTAATGGATCAAAATTAGCAGCATTTAAGCACAGCGAGCATTTTACTCTCCCTCCATTTTCTCAGGTAGAAACCTGGCATAAAAAGAGGAAAAAGGAGTGAAACCCTCCCAGGTCACTGACAGATATGGCATCAAATTCAGCTAGAGAAGAGTCACTCACTTGCTGGGGTCTGGCACTTGACTGCAGACAGCACGCAGATACTGGAAGCTGTTCCGGATGGAGTGGATGTTGGCCATGCCCATGAACACGACTTCACAGTTAGGGTAATACTCTGATACAAGAGACAGGGACAGAGAGAGCTACAGCAGCTACAGAACATTCTGAGCTGTGAGGGACCCACAAGGGTCATCGAATCCAATTGTGCTCCTACTGCAGCAACTGGCTCCACGCTCCAGTGCAGCTGCCCCTCACACACCACTCCTGGTGTTCATGGTGTCACCAAGGTTGGGAAAAACCTCCAAGCTCACCAAGTCCAACCAGTTCCCAGCACTGCCAAGGCCACCACTGACCCATGTCCCCAAGTGCCACATCTACAGCGCTATAAAACCCCTCCAGAGATGGGGGACTCCACCACTGCCCCGGGCAGCTGTACCAGGGCCTGACAACCCTTTCATGAAGAAATTTTCCCCCATACCCAACCTAAACCTCCCCTGGCACAGCTTGAGGCCATTTCCACCTCATCCTGTGCCCTGTTCCCTCCGAACAGAGCCTGACCATCACCCAGCTGTCCCCTCCTGTCAGGGAGCTGTGCAGAGCCACAGCGTCCCCCCTGAGCCTCCTTTTCTTCAGGCTGAGCTCCCCTATCTCCCCCAGCCACTGCTGATTCTCCAGACCGTTCCTTAGTTCCATTCCCTCCTCATGGTCTTGCTTGTTGTAATGGGCACAAAACTGTCCCCAGGACTGGAGGTGCCTCAGCAGTGGCCAGATAAGGAGGACGGTCACTGCCCTGTGACAACACTATTGTTGGCACAGCTCAGGTGTCATTGACCTGTTGCTCACCTGGGCACACCTAAGCCCATGTTCAGCTGCTGCCAATCAGCACCCCCAGGTCCTTTTCCACTGGGCAGCTTTCCAGCCACTCTGCCCAGCCTGAAGTGTTCTAGTGGGGCTGTTGCAAGATGCAACAAATGCTGGGTCCAAATGCAGGACTCAGCACTAGGCCTTATTGAACCTCATCCAATTGGCCTTGGCCTGTTGATCCAGCCCATCCAGATCTTTGAGTGGGAACATGCTCCCAAAGACCAAGCACCAAAATGCTGCCCTGATGCCCAACTGTGCCCTAGGAGCCACTGCCAGGCCCAAGAGGAAGACGCTCTCGGATGTTCTTGGCCCTCGGTACCTTCGCATTCACAGCCGCCTCCCTTGGCCCTGTTGGCCACAGCTGCTGTGTAGGACCTGGCATCGAGGATCAGCAGCTTCTGGGGGGTTCCCACATTCTCCACGCCTGAACACGCTGTCAAGGACGAGTCTGCAGGGACACACAGGGACTCAGCTCCTGGCACCTCCCTCCCTGTCTCCCTCCACCCCAGTGCCACCGTGAGCGAGCCCAGAGAGCCACCCACACGCCGCAGTCACGGCACAAGGGGGCCCGGGTTCTGCCCCTGGACAGCGGGGCAAAGCCCTGCCCTGGGACAGCCCTGGAGCCCCTCTGTGGCGTCCCCCGTCCAGAAGGGCTGCTGGGAGCCATCTCACCGAAGTCGGCGTCGCAGGGCTCGCTGCTGTCGCTGCTCCCAGCGTGTGGCGCGGCGCCCGACGCCCTCGCTCCGGGGTTCAAGGCACAGGCTTTGGCAATGGATGTCACCAGGTATTCGTCGTCGGCGTTCCGCCAGCCCCACCAGCTGATCTCGGGCTGGCTGCAGCGTGAGATCACCGCCCCGTTGCGCACGTGTCTGCAGGGACACAGAGCCTCGCTGAGCCCCCGGAGCATGCGGCTGGCCCAGGACACATTCCATATGCACAGCCACACCTGAGCTACTCCTGGCTGCAGCTGCTCTGTCTGCTGCAGCAACTGCTCTATCTACAGCACTGACTCTCTCATCAAGCACTGAAAGAGGGCAGGGAATCTCAAATAACCATTTTTCATCACTGCAGCACTGACAGAGAGGCTAAACCAGCCTCATATTTTATTTACAATAAAATAGAGTAATTTAGGTTGGAAAAGACCTTCCAAAGCCCCAAGTCCAATCTCTGACTTCTATTTAGATGCATTAACATATCCTGTAACCTATAAATATATAATATTTAAAACAGACATTACTATATATAGGTAGGACAGTATTTATATATTAAACCAGAGAAAAGAACTTTAAATCATTATGGTCGCATTTTGGGAAAGTAATAGTTATTTCACAGAGTCATGGAAAGGTTTGGATTGGAAGGGATGTTGAAGACCATCTTGTTCGACTCCCCTGCCATGGTCAGGGACACCTTCCACTTGTTTTTAAAGCTGTTCTGTTCTCTCTTCTCTTTCTTTTTTTCCCTCCCTTGAATTACAGACCCATTCTTAAGCCATTTCACTTATCACCTGTAAGTTGGGAAGATGAGCTCACTTGGCATCAGACCAGGGAGTTTCTGGGTGGAGGCCCGAGCTGGTGTTTATCAACAATCCCTAAATGTGAACCCTACCCTGGCTGGGCTTACTGACACCTGGCAGGAAGCCTGAAGTAGGAATCAGTGCATTTCTCACATGAACACACTGATCAAATCATTCCCAATTGGTCTAGAAAGGGAAGGGACTGGGAAGTGACAAAGCTGCTGGTGACAGAGAATGATGCAGAGAGTGTGAAATTTAGCATTAATAAGTGAAAAGTATTTACAGATGATGAAAGCATAACCCCAGCTGTGACACAGAGCAGTTTGGTGCAGATCAGAAGCGAAATCCCAAACACTTTGAAGTCACTGGGGAGCTCTCAAAAGCCTCAGCTCAGTGCTCAAGAGAAGCACAAAGGTTCAGGATGTGCTAACAGTTATTGGGAAAGGAGTAAGATAAAATATTATGGCTTCACACCTTAACCATCCTAAAATGACACAAAAGTTCAAAAAAGTTGATGTTGCCATGATCAAACCCAGCTCCAGAGATGGATGGCACAGACACAAGCAAGCACTGGAATGGTCATGCCATGTTTCAGAAACACTAATATCTCTTGGACAACAAACAAAACCAAGAGTGGACTCACAGTCACAGTGCAATGTGGGACTAACTGGTTCCAACACCTGGTGGCAGGTTCACCAAGTGACCACGAGGCAGTCACTCGCTCTCCAAAATGGGTGTAGGAAATCAAAGATATCAGATGCTCCAAAGATGCACTAGGAAAGAGCACCTTCATCCCTCTCCTGTTTGTTATGTTTCTCTGAGGTGCTGCTCCTGCTGCCAGGTCCTTCTTGCAAATGGGAAAATGAACTGAACAGCCCTAAACCAGATCCACACACCAACCATGCTCAACCATCCCACCACCCCTCCTGCAGCATTTATCTGGAAACCAAAGAATCACAGAATGGTTTGTGATGGTTTTTTAAAGCCCATCCCATTCCACCCCCTCCATGGGCAGGGACACCTTCCACTGTCCTAGGATGCTCCAAGCCCCAGTGTCCAAACTGACTCTGGACACTTCCAGGGATCCAGGGGCAGCCACAGCTTCTCTGGGAACCCTTTGCCAGGGCCTGCCCACCCTCACAGGGAACAATTTTTTCCAAATATCCCACGTAACCCTGCCCTCTGTCAGTTTTCACAGCTTCCTTAATGACATCTCACAGATAATAACAACGAAGACTTTAAACTGTAGACGTCCAAAGAAGTAATGTTCATGTTTGGCCAAGTCAAAACACCGTGGGGACCCTTTACTTTAAGTGCTGCTCTGTTTTGCAAGGTGACTTGCAGAGCAGTCACTCCAAGGAGATCTATTCCTGCCTTCAGGATCATTCAAGGATGCATAACAGAGAGCAGCAAAGACTTTGTTTATAGTAGTAGACGAAACAGAGCCAAGGTGTGGACTTAAGCACCAGCCTGTGATCATCCAAGCCTGCTTGTGAGCCACCCACAGCTCCTGGCCTGTGCCAAGCAGCACTTTCCCAGACAGCACCTGAGCATGTTTTTGGGAAAGGCAGGTGCTGTGCCAGGGACTGCTCCCAGAAGGCAGCTTGGGGGGCAGGACAGGGTGCAAGGCACTGCAGCTGCTCTGGGCAAAGCTGAGGATGTTGCCAGGGTCGTGTTGAACTCACAAAACTCTTGGTAACACAAACCCCTGAGCACTGAACAACAGCTGGGGACATTCAAGGGACATGGTGACCTGCCAGTAAACGAGGAAATGTGGCAGCACCAGCCAGCGTGAAGCCACCAGCAAGCAGAAAGTACAACAGGTGCCAGCAGAGGAACCAAAACCACAGCTGAGCTTGCAAGAAGCTTCACAGGGCAGGGGAGCACCAGAGCCTGCTCTGTCTTCCCTGCACATCTCCCCAGCATGAACACAGGAACCATTTAGGGCCTTTTCTTACTTGGGAGTTTTGGGGAGGTTTTCCCCAAAGGATAAAGTTCCTTTCTTGAAACTGGAATGGCATAAAGTGCCAGAGTGTTTTAACTTACATGGAACAAATTATCCTTGAGGGATCCTCAGTTTATTTTTAATGACTCAAGACCCTTTCATTATCTAAAACTGCAATATGAAGTGCCTCTGTAGTTAATCAGTTGAGTTTTTCCTCAGAGATTTATTCTGAGCACAAGGCTAGAGCACATCTGATACTGTCAGCACATGCTATTTAACCCACAACAATCTAGACCTGATTAACACCTGGTTTAGTGGAAGGTAGCAGTGGGGTTAGAAGTAGACTATTCTCAAGGTCCCTTCCAACCCAAACCATTCCATGATTCTGTGATGTCCCAAATCTCTGTTACTTCCTGGACAAATAAAGGAGCTTGGCTTAAAGCACAAGAAAGAGCTTGAAGAGGGTTTACTGAGCTGAGATATGTGTGTGTGTAAGTGCTTCCATTCCTCAGATCGTTGGGATAAACTCCCGTCTCACTGTGGCAGGATGTGAGAGCCTGAGAACGAGGCTCAGCTGTGGGCTGCAGCAGTACCTGCTGTCCCCTGGCAGGGGATGCCAAGCGTTGCAAGGAGCATTCCTGCTGCCACAGGCTCAAGGTCTCCTCAAGGTGGCTGAGCAGACAGAGACAGAACTGCCACGCCATGCCCGTCTGCCTCACTACTCAGCTAAATAATTGATTGCAACCTTTGCCTTGTTTTAGAAGTGGATTGCGCCTAGAGGCTCCGGCATCTCTCCTGTGCATCTCTGTGGAGGACTGAGATGGAGACCTGAATTTCTGCTTTGCTTAATAGCTAAATTAAACTTTTTTAAAGAAATCTGATAATAGGGTACCTTTGGTGCCACACTTTACAACTCTGACTGTGACCCAGTGAGATCAGCCTTATCCAAAAGCTCTGAAGTCTATCAGAGTCTCTTGGGATGCAGGCAACCATCCATTCTCTCCTGAACTCTGGGTGAGGAGGAGGAGGAGCTGAGTGTCAGGCTTTTCATTTCCACACAGCACAAGGCACTGCAGAAGCAGCCAGGACCCTCAAGGACCCTCCTGCTCCAAAGACTTCAATCTTGAAGGCAAAGACTAAAAAAAGTGCATGAAAATCAGAGACACATGGGCAAGCACTTGCCCCATCTTGTAACATCACTTGTCAGCGTCTTCTAATCTGATCCCAGGCTGCAAAGGGCTGCACTCAGCTCGTAAATTACTGGGTACCATTACAGAGATATAAAGCAAGGAACAAAATAATTGGTGGAGCAGAAAAAAGACATAGCTTTGCCCTCGGGTGGGGAGGCACAGTGGGACAGGCTCCAGCACTAGGCCATTTTTAGCAAAAGGAATCACAAATACAATTAACTTCTTAGTTGAGGTGGCTACAAGGAGGGAAAGGCTCCATCTGATAAGCTGTGCTCATTCCCACTCTGCTGCAGAATTGAGTTCTAGAAGGAACACACAGTGTTTTGCCACATCCAACAGCAAGTCATGAAGTGTGAAGATGCAGAGTTAAGGTACCTGTGAATTCACTGGCTTTGCTTCCTGACTTTTCTATTTTCCAATACAACTCTGATTTTAAGGTTTTTTTTATATCTGGATTTGGTAACTGCTAACACAGAGTCTAAAGCTACAAACCATAATGTACATTTTGCAACAGCACAACTGCCTGGGTGCAGTTGTGCCCCTTTCCATCAGCCTCCTGTTGGTTTCAAATACATCAGTCTCCTGGGAGACAATTTAATGAGAAACCAGCCCTACCCTGCAGAGCCCCATTGGCTGCCTGGCCTCCTGCATCCACATCTAGATTATTCCTGGAAGGCTGGTCAGGGAATATTTCACAGAATTATAGACTATCCTAAACTTGAAGGGACCCTGAAGGATCATCCAGTCCAACTCCTGGCCCTGCACAGATGCTCCAGCAATCCCACCCTGAGCATCCCTGGGAGTGGTATCCAAACGATCCTGGAACTCTGGCAGCCTCGGGGCCGTGTCCATTCCCTGGGGAGCCTGGGCAGTGCCCAGCACCCTCTGGGGGAAGAACCTTTCCCTAAAATCCAACCTAAACCTCCCTGACACAGCTCCAGCCATTCCCTTGGGTCCCTCCCCTAGTCATCAAAGAGCAGAGACCAGAGTTGCCCCTCATGAGGAGCTGCAGATTTGGGCATTTCCAGGTCTGTCCAGGCCTGAGCACCCGGCTGAGCACAGGGCACCCAGCAGGCTCCTTTTGGCTCACATTTCTTTTCAAAGTAGCAGCCAGCCAAGAACCAATGTGTGGAAAGATTTTGAAACTTTGAGAGAACTTCAATTTGACCTCATCTTGCAACATCTCCCGTAGGAGGAAAGTCACCCACACCTTTAAAATCTAACCGAAAGCAGCAAAGGACAGTTCTAGAACACTGCTTCTCTCTTCTAGAAAACACTCTGCTGCAGACAGTGCTGGGAGAAGGAGCCCTGGGAGCACCACATTTGCAGGTGGGAGGCAAAAGGACAGACAACTCTCCTGCATCCCTGTCCCAAAGTTCCTGCAGGACTACAAGGACTGTTGTGGGTTTGGGGCAAGGAATTTGAGTTTACAGTTACCTGTACACCACCACAGGGATCCTCTTCCATGACCTGAAGGAAGCCACATTCTCCAACTCCTTGTCAGTGATCCAGACAGGGACCAGCAGCTTCTGGGGATAACTGGAACAAAGCCTGGAAAAGAGACAGCATGAAAGGCAAGATGAAAGACTTAGCAATCAAAAATCTGCACCAGAGCAGCTCACATTTCCCCAGACTCAACATGCAGGACGTTGGCTCTTTCTCCTCATATCTGTCTCAGAGCAGTCTCAAAAAGTGAGCGAAAATGTGCTATCAGGAATGAACTGAGAGAAGACAACCTCCTTTCCCCCTCAGGCCTCACCTCTGGGTTCATACTAGGTATCCTAGTACTTTCCAGGATGCCTTTGGAACAACCACTGGATTTAAGAATTCAGGAGGGTTTAGGGAAATGGTCAATAATTTACATAGAGTTTTTGTTTTCTTGTAGCAGGTACACAGAGCTTCTGGTAAAGAACGGCCTACCACGTTTTGCCCAGCAGAACAAGATACCACTGCTTGACACATTGTTCAGTGAAGAAGACACAAATCTGCCCAGAAATTTAGCAGTGGGGACTGGGGGTATGCAAATAAAGTGACAGGAGTGGGATCTAAAGCATATCTTGTTTGGTGGGTTGCCAGAAATCAAATTCTTATGGATATCTGAACAGGCACCAGCAGTGAGAGGAGAACTCTGAGAAAACAGAGCACTGCCAGAGGGTAGGGATGGATGGGATATTGGGAAAAAACTGTTCCCTAGGAGGGTAGGGAGGCCCTGGCATAGGGTGCCCAGAGAAGCCTGTGGCTGCCCCTGGATCCCTGACAGTGCCCAAGGCCAGGCTGGATGGAGCTGGGGGAAGCCTGGGATAGTGGAAGGTGTCCCTGCACATGGAGGGGGTGGAATGGGATGGGCTTTAAGGTCCCTTCCAGCCCAAACCACTTGGGGATTGTAGCACACACAAAATTCCAGGAGTGCAGGGGGGGCTTTCTGGCTCCTCCAGCTCCTCCCCCGCTCCTGCTGCTCCCAGCACAGGCTGAGGGCAGGCTCAGACACAGCAGTGCCTGGGAGCTGGACCAGCTGAGCCCCTGCAGTCCAGGCAGGCACAGGTGGGTATATGGCAGAGAACATCAAAGAGCAGCTCTGGCTCAAAGCTACCCCACATCATTTAGAAGGAATGTTTCAGGGCAGATGGGGAGCAAAGTGAGGGGTGTGAAAGGATCCAGCCAGTAAGCTCCAAAGGGTGTTCCTGAGCCCAGGCTATTCCAACTCATGGCAACAGGCACAATTCAGTATTAGTTCATGGTGCTAGTTAAGAACTGCCTGCCACATTGGAAAATGGCACTGCAGTGTCTAGACAGCTCCTCCGAGAGCCCCAGGCAGAAAGCAAGGGTGGCTAAGGGATAAAAACAACTGGGTGAGGATGAGGAATTCAGGAAGCAAAATTAAAGCTGTCAGTTAAGAAGGTGAAGACCAGGTTGGCTGTGGCAGGATGTCTGGGCTTGGACATCTCTGAAATGCCTCAGATTCCATAAGTAAAGGTGGTCAGGAAATTAGAGAAGCAGTGAAGCGTGACTGAGGACCAGGAATGTGGGAGAGGGTTAGCACTTGTTCAGGTCTGGAGGAACTTCTGGAATAGCTGAGTCTATACATGAACAGGCTTCACTGAAGTGCAAACAGTTCCCTGGCACCTCAGATGAAACATGAGTGATGTCTTAAAAGTACAGACTGGGGAGAGGCAGTCCAAGAGAGGCTCAGGAATTTATCTTCTGAGAGTTAAATCACTAAAACTGCAGCCTTAAGAAAACAGTAAGATAGAAATCAGTAATTTTCAGGTAGCAAACAGCACATCTTTAAGAAGTGAAGCCAAACTCAAGCAGGGTGCATAGAAACAGGCACTAAGGTCAAGACAAAGAAACATGTCTTTCTAGGCTAGAATTCCAGAATAAAACCCCAGAGGAAGTGAAAAACCAGGTTAAGTAACTCTGTAGGCTTAATAGTATCTTATAAACTGATACAAGGAAGAATATCTGTGGCACCCTGAATTTCAGAGTACAAGCTTTGTAGGAAGGCCAAAATAGGCTGAGCTTGTGAACAAAGTGTGGGCAGGATAAAAGTGTGATGCTCAGAGTGACCAGCATCTACCAGAATGTCCATGGATCAAATCCAAAGCCTAAAGAGAAACGGGACAGCACTGAAGCAACACTACCAGCCCCTGGAGTGACAGGAATGACATCCACAGAGGCTGGAAGAGAAGCAGAAAGGCTTTGAGAGCAGAAATTCCCATGGGAGACTTCTGTTGCTTCCACATAGAACACACAAGTGTCTGAACCAAAAGTGACATTTTCAGACATACCCAGGTGTTTCTTGGTGCTGCCAGCAAAATTATACAGAAGTTTCTGACCCTTCCTTTGGACCTAAGCTGCTCCAAAGTAGAATAGCTGAAAAATCCCTTTGTTACAGCATTCATCACTCAGTAGATTCAATAATGTTGAGGGCATAAGGCTTCCACAACAGCAATAACAACAACACAAAAGGCAAGTTCAGTGCCCTTGGGTTTTGAGTAAACATGGCTGTTGGGAGGGAAGTCAGCCCTTGCGTGAGAGCTACCTGAAATATCAATGAATGAGCAAATAGGGCAGATTTTGATCTTCAGAAGGGTTTTTTTTGAGATTTTTTTTGTGTGCCTGTGCTTTTTAACAGGTGTGTCCCCATAGTGCTGAAGGATGCTCCTCTTAGGAAACAGCTGCTCTTGAGAAGATAAGAAATAGTTCAGTACCTCAACGATCATTTTTCACCACAAGAGGAGTCCTGAAGGAAACCACCTGCAGTGGGGTGGCCTGGAAAGCCCTTGGGGCCAAGCTGAGCCAGACCACCAAGTGAAACAGCCTTGAATCATGAGGTTTGCTGGCAGGAGAGGGTGGCTGGAACAACACAGACACAGGAATAAGCACCTGTGAACAAGGATCGATGGAGAACCTTCTTACCACAGAGGTAACAATGAGGGAGAAGAATTATGAACACCCTCATTTGGAAGGGATACACGAGGATCAAGTCCAGCTCCTGGCCCTGCACAGGACACCCCAACAATCCCATCCCACCCCATCCCTAAGAGCCTTGTCCAAGCTCTTGCTTCACAGAAGGCAAACACGTGTACCACTAACAGTCCTCATAGACTTACTGTCCACATGTTCCAGTGGCAAATCCAAGCAGGGACAGTAATTATCACTTTCCAACGGTATAGACAGTACTAAAATTTTTAGAGAAGTGTAAAAACGACAAAATTTTAATTAATAGCAGTCTCAGAAACCAGCAAGAAACACCATCTGGCTAAATCAGCAATAAAACCTGAAAACGAGCATCAACATTGGAGGAAAAGTTGGGGTTTTCTTCTTCCTTTTTTTGAAGGAACTACACATGTACCAAACACACCAGTACTAAGGCTGATATGAAACAACTACCCCAGAGAGTCTGTGTGGACCAAATGGGCAATACTGGAGTGATCCCATTTCCCTGGGTATAAGATCCCTGAAGAAGTGAGAGCCAGGGAGAGACCGTGTAATAATTTTATTATCACTGTATACTTTTATCAAGACTGAAGGAGTGGTTATTATAAGCTTGTATTTCTCTCATTTTACGATGGCTGTCGCCAGGAAGGAGATAATAATTCCCAGATAAGGACATCTCAGAACAGACTTGAAAGACAAGGAACAAAGACATTACCTTAGAGTATCCTGTCTTTAACAGCACTGTTTTGCCAATGCAGGGAAATAAAAGATAGAAGGACTATAAACAGTTAAAAAGTAACCTGATCCCTGTGAATAGAGGCAGGTGGTTATGATCAAAAGCCAAGGCAGCATTTAAAGCCACACTCCCCCAGCAGCAAGAGAGAACTGGTTGGAGTTGCACAAGGCAATTACACCACCCCTGAGATCCCAGGATGTCTGCAGGAAGCTGGGACTTGTGAGGATCCCCAGGGAGAAACTCAGCAGGTGGAGGGAAGCAAAGCCAGGCCCACGCCCAGCTTGCTGAGGTTTGTTTTAAGTCCTTTCTTCCCTGGTTTGGTTGGAAATCAAACACCTGTCTTCAGAGAAAGTGGCTAATGGCTGTGGATTACTGCCCAGGAAACAAAGCACAGATGGTCAATGGAAGTTGAACTTCCCGAAATAGAGAGAAGCACACCTTTCAAGATCCAGCAGGGAAGAAGGCCTGACACACAGAGACTCTACCTAAGGCAGGAACCCACACACTGTGCACTCCAAAACTGAGCAGTTGAGGACAACTTTTATTTGGCACCCTTGGAGAAACTGTGTAAATGCCAGCAAAGTCATGTGAACAGTCCCAAAGCAATGATGTAGTCAGTAGGGCAGAGGTAAAATGGAAATCACCCTACAAATTTAGTGCCTGTGGCCTGGATTCTTCAGGAAAAGAGAACAGGCAGCAAGCTCCAAAACTGGGATTTCCCCAGTCCAGTGTGTCTGAGTCTTCTCATAGTCTCCACAGGAAACCAGTAACCCGGAACTGTCCAATCCATAGGATGCCTGGACTGGCTGGGGCAGAGAGGAAAAGCTGAGAGATACAAGTCGTTTCAAGAACAGAATTATAGGGAATGCACAAATGAGTACATCCATCAAAGTCTGAAATCCCATTGGCTTAATGCCACCTGCTGCAAACACTGCAGCTGCTCTTCTCCAAGAGTCCTGTGCTCCTGCAGGAATAGAAGGCTGGAAGCACTGACTGGTGACAAAAGGCCTCTTCCACTGTGAGAGTGGGACAACCTTGTAGAGAGGTCCACCCCAATGCCCACAGGGACCACCTCCAACACCGGCTCTCCTGAAATGTGACACCACAGTGATGGAGAACCCCCCTGCTGGGGACGTGCCCAGCACACCACCACGTTCCTAGGGAATGCTCTTTGCCCTTCCACACTGTGAACCTCCCAAGCTGCACTTTGGGGCCACCACCTCCTGTGCCATGTGCCACTGCCAGGAGTTCTACTCCACGCCCTTTGTGAATGCCCTGCCAGCAGCTGGAGGCAGATCACCCTTCAGCTTCTCCTACTTAGACTGAATGAGCTTCGCTCTTTGCCAGTCTCCTGAGCCTCCCAACAGCTCTCCACTGGCTCACCCTAGCTCCTCGCGGAGCTGAACAGCTGCCTGAGTATGAAAGCTATGGCTGTTATGTCAAACTGAGCATTCCAGAGAGAAGGACTGACCAGAAAGACAAACCCACAATGGATGGGCCTTCAGACTCCCAGATGTCCTCCATGAGGAATTAGAGCCACCACATTATAAACTACCCGAGTCAACATTTACAGTTCCTGCTAGCTCTGATGTTTGGGCTGTTTTCCGTCTCCAATTCCATGATGTGAAAGGCAGAAAGAAAAGGGACCTGGCTCATACTCTGATCTGCCTGGGGGCTGTCAAGGCCAGGAAGGAGGATTAGCTGAAGTCTGACTCACCCACTGCTCTGCATGGGGATTACCAAGGGAAAAGTAAGGCAAGAGGAGAGTGGAGAGAGCCTGGTGATGAAACACTCACTTGTAGTAGTTGTTGATGTCAGAGACGCGCCAGGCGTTCTGCAGGTCAAAGCCCATCCTCACCAGCTCCATCTCGAACCGGAACCTCACGTGATCCCCTGAAGAACAGAGCGCAGGCAGTTACTGACAGCATTGATGGAATCCAAATGTATCCATGGAACTCCACAACTGCCACAGGCTGGAGAGAGTCACAAAACCACTGAAAGCTTTGGGTCAGAAGGGATCTGAAGCTCATCCCATTCCACTCCATGCCCCTTCCACTATCCCAGGGTGCTCCGAGCCCCGTCCAGCCTGGCCTTGGGCACTTCCAGGGATCCAGGGGCACTCACAACATCGCTGGGCATCCTTTTCCAGGGCTTCTCCATCCCCTGATTAAAGAATTCATCTTAACATCCCATCTAACCCTGTGCTCTGTCACTTTAGCACTGTTCCCCCATGTCCTGTCACTATCCACCTGTATAGAAAGTCTCTCCCTCTTTTTTATAAGCTCCTTTAGGCCCTGGAAGGGGCTCTGAAGTCTCCCTGGAGCCTTCCCTTCTCCAGGGGAACACCCCAAGCTCTCTCAGCCTGGCTCTAGAGCAGAGTGGCTCCAGCCCTGGGAGCCTCTTTTTGGCAAGGAGAAACTCCAGGGCAATTGGATGGCAGCAGGGATTGTGCTTCAGAAGCCAGAAAGACTTGTCCCTCACAGGGGTTCCCCTGCTTGTTTTGTCAAGTGAGATCTCATCTCTGGGCACAGAAATAGCCTCTCCATATCAAGGAGGTGTGGGGGGGTTAATTTAATCCACTTCTGCCCATCTGGCAGAGACAGCTTCCAAAGTGGATGTCAGGAACTGTATGGCAAGGAGCACTGAGCACCTACCCCAGGCAGTTCCTTCCTCCAGACTGCTCTCAGACGCTGACTCAGGGTTTCCTCTTTCATGTTTTAGCCTTGCCTCACAAATTCTGGATGCCTTTGTCGCTCCAGTGTTAAACTGCAAAGCTCTTTGCCTCAGCCATATCCTGCAGCATCAACTTGCACAGGTGAGTTTATTTATACTAAACACTTTCTCTAAAGGAAACACAGCAAATATCTCTGATTGCTGGGGTTTGGGGCATGGTAAGGACACAGAGCTTACCTTTCCCCTATCAGCTTCTCTTGGAATTGCTGTACTATTTAGAACCCCACCCCTCCATCTAGCCTGTCTTTGGACATTCCATTCAGGCTACTGCTGCTCTTCTCTAGGATCAGCTTATTTTTCAGTCTAAAGCTAGGTTTCTCACTCATTTTAATTCAGTTTTTAAATAGCTTCATCATTGAAAAGACAAAGCAACTGCAAGCAACTTTGTGTTCCCAGGGAAGGGAAACTCCCAGTCCACACGAGGGCACCAGCACAACTCTGGTTTTCTCTTCATGGACTCAAAGACTTGATTTCTGCTTTCATGAGGATGAGCCAGAGCTCTCCACAGGCCTCATCCTGGCAATGTCACAGCATTTTTGGGTGTTGGAGAGGAGACGCAGATGGGCTCAAATTAATTAGGCTGCCTCAAAACTGATCCTGTTTGCCTCTCCAGAACAGGACTGCCTGAGGTGTCTATCACTGTGATGAGAGAACTTAAGTATGGGATGTTTTCTCACAAGGAGAAAGGGAAAAGCTGCTTCTGTGTTGCTGGGTTTTTTGTTGTTTGTAACTAATTCCTTTCACTGTGCTTCTTATCCAGCAGCATTTGACCATCAGCTGGATCTCTACACCAGGCACAGGATGACCCAGCAAGGCGAATTTGAAAGCAGACAGGGTTTATGAACAAGACCTCAATTGCAGTGCAGTGCTGCTGGCCAGAGCAGCAGGAATGGCCTGGCCAGGAGCTCACCTGGACGACAGAGATGTGCGTGTTGATCCTCCTCATCTACACACACCCCCAAGCACCAGGCGTGGTAAGCGAACGCAAAGAGGTCCTCAGGTTTGGCAGGGCGGGCGATGGCTCGAGTCAGTCTCTTCAGCCACTCCTGGCACTGCTTGAAGGTGGAGAAATGGCACCTACAAACCCAAAGGCAAATGAATCACCCTCAGCGGGGATATTCACCCAGCCAGGACTGAGCCAGGAAAAGAACACAGCCCTAAGCCTTAGAATCCTGACCATGGACAGCAATTCCAACCGCAGCACAGAGGGAGCCACCAGAGCTGGTCCCAGCCTGCAGCAGCTGCAACACAGCAATAAACCAGATACCTGATCACTTTGGAGTCCTTGCAGATGATGTGAAGCTGGAACATATCCCGACACTCCACGCTTTCCATCATCCTCAAAGGCACCTGCGAGGGACGGACAAATGTAGGGCATGACAAGTCACACCACAGGCCAGAGCAGCCCCAGCAGCTGTGCCCGCAGGCTCCTCATGCTCCAGCACAGCTCCACCACTCTCAAGTTGCTTCTGTGAACTACAGTCCCACTCCCAAAGTTATGGAGCTCCATGAGTCAGCATAGAGCTCTTACATGATTATTATTCTGATTTCTGTTCTCTCCCTTGGTAATCTCCCACCTGGGGCCAGTTCCTGACTCAGTCACATCCAGTCAAGCACAGGTAATTGAGCCAAACAGCTGCAGTAAGAGACAGCAGGTCAAGGCAGTGAGAGAAAGCCCACTGCCTGACTCTGTGTTGGTGAGAAGTCTAATTAAAACTGGCCTGCAAGAGACCCCAACAGCCTTAAAACAACCAAAGTTATTGCTTGAATTTAAAGAAAACTGCAAAGGAAAGACCTAATTACTATCCAAAGGAAAGCCCCATCCTCACACTTAAATACAGCAGCAAAACAGCAACTGCATGCCTAGGCCTGGCATCCTTCAAAAGGCATCTTCGGGTGCCACAGCACCCAGGAATGGGGAATTCCCACCCCTCCCTGCTCTGAAACCCTGGGAGAGGTGATGGTGCAGGCAGAGCCAGACTCACATTGATCACAGAGTCCTTGAATTTGATATGCAGGCGGTAGTTGGAGATGGCGATCACAGCGTCATTGGCATGTCCCAGGTACTCCACCCCCTCACCCTGCAACACAGTGAATGGCACCTGGAAGGGAGACAGCACAAGGTCAGGTCACACAGGTACTGTGTGCACTGGAATTCCCAGAGCCACTCTTCCCTTTGCCTCCGCAGTGCATCTCCCAAGGAGCCATTCCTAGCAAGGGGCTCCCCATGCCCTGACAGCAGCATGGACAGCACTGGCACCACTGCCCAGCCCTGCACATGGAGCTCCCCCCAAAGACACCTCTGGAGCTTGTGAGCACCTCCTGAAGGATCACTTGTGTGCCAGAGTCAGGGGTGGTCTGGGGACAGAGGGACTGAGAGGCTCTGCTATTCGGAGAGTGGAAACCAGCCCTGGCACAAGAGGCATGGAAAGGGACACGACTGCAGGACAGCTCAGAGAGATGAGGGGAGTGTTCTACATAGCTCCTGAAAGAGCCCAGCACCACGTGGAAGCACTGGAAGTGGCTGCCCAGGGAGGTGGTGATGTCACCATCCCTGGAGAGGTCCAAGGAACAACTGGATGTGGAACTCAGTGCTCTGGGCTGGGCGACAACGTGGGGATCAGCCACAGGTTGTACTTGATGGTCTTGGGGATCTTTTCCAACCTCAGTGATTCTGGGATTCTGTGACTGATCAGAAGCCTCTGTCCCAGGGCAGTGTTACCTATGTGATCCTGCTGTGCCATTTAAACATGGGAGGCCCTCAGCAGCACCATCCAGGTGAGCAAACGAACTGAAGTTGTACCCAGTTTCTGCTAACAAGGCTCTCAGGGATTCTCTGTATATAGTTATTTATATGACTGAGGAAGCTTGTCCTGATTAAACTGCAGGAAGGCTTCATTAAAATTACCTGTATTCCATTTTTTAAAACATCTCCACAATCAAGTGTCTGTTTTTCCCCATCAGTCTGGGGAAATAACTGCCATAGTTATTTTTAAAACACGGGATCCTGGCAGACAGTCAAGTTTGACTTTTCTTAGATTTAAAAAAAAGAAGACAGAACAGCCTAAAATTCAGCAGGCCCCTTTGTCCTTAGCTAATCAGGCTCCTCCTGTTACCTGAATGCCACATACACCAGGTGATGTCAGTAACCAATTATGCAAAAAATGTCAGGACTATTTATCATCTTGGCCAGACCTGAAGCCTGACAGAGAGGGCAGCCAATGACACAATTTATAACACTGAAATAGTAGAAGTCAGACTACCTTTTCTTTATTATACCCAAGCCATAGAAACAACTTTGAAAAAACCTGAATTTCCTGGATTTCAGACTTCAAGTGACAACTGTACTAGCAACTTCTCCTTTCTTTGTACAAAAATAACCACCTTAGCCTGGCATCTGTCCAAATGCTCTTGAAAAATACTAATAATTTGCCGAAGAGAATACCATCTCTTTATTTCTGCAGTTGCTTTCTGCACACTTGACAGAGCTGTTTTTATCTGGCATGTGTCTCTCCTGCTTACACGACTCTTTCACACAGCAACAGAAAGGAGACAGAACAGAAAGGACCTAGTAAGGCTGCAAGAACCAGTGGAGGGAAATCCTGCAATAAAACCAGCAGGTGCCCCAATACAGCTTGTTATCAACTGATGGCATCCTTCTAGAGTCACAGGATCCTGGAATGGTTTGGGATGGGAGTGACATCCCAACCCAAGCTCATCCAGTTCCACGCCCTGCCATGGGCAGAGACACCTTCCACAAGGCCAGGTTCCAAGCCCCATCCAAGCTGTCCTTGAACATTCCACTTCACAATAAATTAACAATTTACTGAAGGCAAATTACCCTTGGAAGGGTTGAACTTTACTTCTCCACACAGCAAACTAAGGTTGCTAGAGTTTGCTCCAGAAGTCTCAGCTCAGAGTCTTCAGCAGCTTCACCCCCCAGAGCCACAGCTCTGCAGCCCTGATCCTGCACAACTCCCCAGCCCGTGGCTGTTCCTTCAAGCCAATAGCCTTCAGTCCTTGCTTTTCCCAGCACTGTTTACCAAGGCAGTGACAGTCTCAGAACAGACTCAAACACTGCAGCAGCAAGAAAAAGGTGAGTTTGGCGACAGCCCCAGAAGAAGGATGATGAGCACTGGATGATGTTAAAGGAAACCAATTCCCAGGAGGGAATACTGCCCTTGCTGCACATCAGCAACAGCACCTGGGGCTCTTCCCAGGGCTTTTTGCAGCAAGAGGCTCGCACCATATGGAGGTTCCTTCTTCCAGCCAGCATGCATCAGGAAAACACCAGGAGCAAGGTGCTTGAGGGGAGAGCAGGCAGTACAGCTGCATGCTGTGGCTGCACAGAGCATGGCCCCCATGTTGCTCCTGTCCCAGGAATCTCCCTGGATGCAGACTGCAGGACTGGGCAGGCAGCAGCACATTCCCACAGGGAACGCCCAGGCTGGCTGTGCACTGCAGCATCTCCAGCCACACTCCCAGCGGCTGGTGATGCTGGACACATCCTGCCAGGACTGGGCAGGCAGGGACAGGGCCCTGGGAATAGGCAGCCTGGCCCCCATGAACAGGGACCTGCTGCTCCAAATGTGCCCCCGGCACCGGCCTGTCCATGGCCTCCAGGATGTACTGGGCTAGAGAGCTGCTCTGCAGAGCCCAGCCTGCCACATTCCACTGCTGTTCGGGTGTTTTCACTTCCTTACCTGCAGTGACTCCTCCTCCTTTATGAGCTCCTTCGGGGGGAACAAGTCCTTGGCCTGGATGTACTCCAAACTGGGAGGGCCTTCCTCACCCTGCATTGCAAACAGAGCACACAGTCAGACAGCCTCGGCCAGCACGCACGGTGAAAGCCAAAACTTGAAGCTGCTGGATATTCTTGACACTCCAGGAGCTTGGGGCCTGTGCATGGAAATGCCTGTTCTGCCTCCAGACCCCAGCAGTGCCTCTGGCTGTTGCAGAGTGCCCACAGTACAGCAAAACGCTGAAGCCTCCAAGTCCCGCCTCTTCCAGCTGAATGGTGTTTGGAAAGCCAAGCAGACACACCTTGGCCACGGGGGACAGATGTGACAGTAACTTGTTATGTCAGCTGTACCCATTACCTGCTCCATGGCACCAGAGCAGACATACCATGACACAGAGGGTTTCCATCTACAGTCTAGTGTCAGCCTACTCTTCCTCCTCTTAAGGACTGCTTTGTTGTTTTCACTCTCACACCAAAGAAATCTGGGAAGAGCCTGAATCTTCTGGAGGAGAAGATACAACTGTACCCCAGTGCACATAATTCACAAGAGACACTACTCACTGGTGCCAGCGCCGAGCCCAGGACAGCTGGGCATGTTCAGCCTGCTCAGATGGACACCCCAGAAAACCCACAGAGGCCTCAGGATGCTCTGAGAGGTCACAGAGAACCTTCACATGCCATCCTTCACAAGTGGAGTGTATGTCTCAGTTTGGAACATGAGAATCTCCATTCACTCATACAATCATAGTATCCTGAGCTGAAATGGATAAGGATCATCAAGTCCCACTCCTGGCCCTGCACAGGACACCCCAAATCCTACCATGTGTCTCAGAGCATCGTCCCAATGCTCCTTGAGCTCTGGCATGAACTCTTGCTGCCAATTTTCACCAGCCCTCACCTAGGCCCTGTCACATCACTGAATTGCTGCCCAAAGGAGTGGCACCTGGACATTCAGTTGCAGATGCTCACTGCTCTGGGAGCACTGGGACTCACTGGAGTCCAGGATGGTGGCAATTCCACAAGTATTTGGTGTGGCAGTGTTTTCTTCAGAAGAATGCTTGCTCTCTAACTCTAGCTCTAGGCTCTAGCATTTACCAGGAAACACTGTGTTCTGTAAGCATTGAGTAATATTTTTAAATGACATATCTTTCTGGATATGTCACCCAAGCCAGAATTCCAATTTCAACCTGAAGAAAGGAGATCCCAATCCTTCTGGCTCATGAATATTTAAAAATATGCTAAATCCTCTTGTGCTGCTGACAGGGGCTGAAGCCTCAGCATCTACAGGAGCAGCCTGGCCTGAGGTGTTCCCTGGACCTCAGACAAGGGCAGCCAGACCTCTCACACCCCACATCCAAGGAACCTGCACGCATGTAACATGCTGTTAGAGCCTTCATAAAACTCAGCATCAGCCCCAGCTGGAGGCAAAGGCACTGCCCCTATCACCATGCTGTGAGGGTCACAGGGCACCACACCAGCTCCAGCAGCAGTCGATGCTCACTGGAGACCACAGGAGGCTCAGGACCCCTCCTGCCAGTGGCTCACTCCAAGGCTGAAGCACCAGCCCAGGAGAGCACAAAGAGAAGGTGTGTATTCATGTGCCAGTGTGGCAGCCAGGAAGAAGAGATCCTCTCCCATCATCACTTTGCAGTTCACAGAGAAATCCCAGAGAGCAGCAAGAACTGGAACAGGGCAGTGTGAAGCTCTTCATCTGCCTGGGTGTCCTTGAGTTCCTCCTCACCTGCAGCACACGGCAGGCAGAGGCTGAGCATCCTTTCCTGCCACAGCCCCATCCTGGTTAGCGGCAGGGCGGGGGTCAGCACCTTGCTCTCTCCACAAGCCTCCTGAAGCCCTTGGAGCCCATCTGGCCAAGAGTGCCCTGGGGGGGTTGAGGGTGGGTCTGCAGGAAGGGTCAGAGCAGGAAACCCCCTCTCGCTGAAGGTGTAAATGGCGCCGAGCACAGGAGCCCCTCTGAGCTGAGCACAACACAGCACAGCACAGCACAGGAGGGGTCCTGCACAGCCGCAGCCAGGGAGGGGGTGCGGGGCTCCCCGGCGGTCGCCTGCTCTCGCAAGGTAATTCCCCAGCTCCAGGCAGGGCACAGAGCGTGCGGAGCCCAGCACAGTGACCAGGGCCTGCGGGGCTCAGCCCGCGGCGCCGGGCACTGCTGCGCCCTTGGGTCCGGCCAGGCCAGCAGGGACAAGCACGGTGTCCTCTGGCGGCATGTGGGAGCGAGGAGAGGGGGATCCTCCTTTTCCCCGGGCAAATCCGGAGGATGCCTGCACCGGCATGTGAGCTGGAGAGCGCAGCTGGTTTACGGCCCCGTTTCCATGGAGGAGAGAAGGGGAATAAAAAGCAGCACTTACAAAGCAGTTGAGCATGGAGCAGGAGACGCGGCCTGGCAGACTCATGTTCATTTCCCGAGGCGGCAGCAGGGCTGGGCAGACACAAGCAGCATCTCCTCCCTCCGGCTGCGAACTGCGGCCCCGGCACTGCGGCAGCGTCCCCGCTCCGCCGGGAAGGGCAGGAGCATCCCGGCCGCCGGCGGCCCGAGCAGGTGCCGCTGCCGCTGACAATAGAGGGAGGGCGGGCGGAAGACGGGCAGACTCCACCTCTCTCCCAGGGCCGCCAAGCGCGGCTCTGCCATCTGAGCGTCTCCGTGACGGGCAAGACAGAAAATGGAGCGGGCGGCGGGATCGCGGGACCGCGGGCACAGCCCGTTCCCCGACCGGGAGCGGCATTCCCGGGCCACGGCGCTGCTCCGCCGTGTACCTGCCTTGTACCAAGCTGATGGTGGTGGTGGGGCGCCGGGAACAATAACGGGAAGGCGGCTCCCTCCCCCGGCACCGCGCCCTCTGCCCCGAGCCCTTCACCAATATCTCTCCGCACCCGCACGGAGCCTTCTGCCACGAGCCTATTGACCCCACACCAACGCCTCCACACCAGCACTGAGTCCTCTGCTCCAAGACCTCCGTCGCAGCTCCATGCCCTCTGCTCCGAGCCCTCCACCCTGGCGTCGAGTCTTCTGCCCCGAGCACTTCAACCGTGTGCCGACCCCTCCACCCCAGCATCATGCCCTTTGCCCCGAGGCTTCTGCAGCAGCACTGATCCCTCTGTCCCCAGCCCTCCACTCCAACACCGAACCCTCTGCCCTAGTACCGAGCCCCCAGCCCAGACCCTCCTCCCAGAAGCTCAGCCAGGACCTGCCACTGCACCCCTGAGCCCGCTAGCCCCCCACAGCCCTCTGTGCCTCGACAGGGAGATGAGGATAAAGGGGATGCCCTGCTGCATCTCACCACTGAACACTTCCAAGACTTTAGGTCCTCCTTTCCAGGAGCTTCAAGTGCACAGCGAATAGTTGGATGTCCCTGGCTCCCACCGGTACCTGGGTGGTGGAGTCTGGGCCCTGGAGTGGACAAGGCTCCTCTCACTGACTGCTTGGACACTTAGCTGCTATGTGAAGTTTCCCCAGCTCCCACTGGTAATGCTCACAGACACAGGGTAAGGCCATGGGTGCAGGAAATGCTTGGTTGAGCACCCATCTCCACACCCCAGCCTTCTACAAGCTCACCTTTACTACCTGCTGTTCATCAAGCCCAGTTGCAAACTGCTCCCAGGTCACAGCCTATCCCAGGAACCACAGGAGCAGCTTCCTGGGCAAACCCATCTCCATTTCTACCACCAGCTGCCACTCGGCTCCACTACTGAGCCAGAGGGAGAATCTCTTTGTTAAAATGCAAAATTAAAACCTGACCCCTCATCAGTCCTCAAAGGCCCCACTATTTGGCTCAAATCACACCAGCTTTTTGCTCCCAAAACACAAATCTAAACACAGCATAGCCTGTAGCCATTGAGCTCCTCTTAGATCTGTTTGCCCCAAAGACACCACAGACAGCTCTCCCCAGCAATACCAATGGGATCTCAAAGGGTTTTTCTTGAGTCAGATAAAAGACTTCAGCGTTTCTCTGCAAAATTGTTCAGGGTTAGATTATTCAGAGCTGCCTCAGCTGAAGGGACAGCTTTGTGACACCTAGACCTGCTGCCCACTGTCATTTGCAGGGCAAAATTCATTTCCATGAGCTCCCTTGCTGACAAAACAATACCATGGACTCACACGGCTACACCAGCTTCACTACTTAGGATAAAATACTTAAAAGGACACATAGCCACATCTGGAGATAAGCCATGAAATCCCATTTCACCCCTGCTCTGCCCCACTCCACCATTTACATATAGCACAGTGAGTGGATGTCAGGCATTGCTCATCCTTGGGGCACCTGAATCAGCTGGTACCCACAAACCAAAACACAAGAACAGAGGGTTATGGACACAAACAGAGGGTTACACATAAAGACAGAGGGTTATGCATAAGGTTACGGATTTGTCTTGGCCAAAAGTGAGTGGCAAGAGAAGTACCCTGCTCCCTGCAGGTGACCTTTGCTTAGGTCACTGGAGGGAATGCTGAGAAACCAGAGCAGCTAAAGCTGAAGGAACCTTTTATACTGGAAAATGTGGCATAAACACTGTAAAGCCAATATTTATTATTTTTCTGACATGTATCGGGGAAAAGCAATACAGCACATCTGGGGAAGTCTGGGAGTCTCTTGGGCAGAGTGTAAGCACACATTGCTGTTAAGTGCACATAGCACAAGACCAGAGTTTACAACACACAAAACTACAGACAAGGTAGGTAAGAGGTCTGCTACAATCCACAGCGAGATTTTTAGGGCCAAG
This sequence comes from Cinclus cinclus, assembly GCF_963662255.1. Classification (NCBI taxonomy): domain Eukaryota; kingdom Metazoa; phylum Chordata; class Aves; order Passeriformes; family Cinclidae; genus Cinclus; species Cinclus cinclus. Next base: position 10,477,999 of record NC_085067.1, on the reverse strand, counting down.
GCTCAGTTCAGGGCCTGGCACAGGGATTGTTTGCAGTAGGACCTTTGTAAGCCCCCTAAGCTGCAGCTGTGCAGAGTTAAAGGGCTGCTCATCCAGTCAGTACTCTGCATTTCCAACCTAAGCTGACCTGAACATCCACAAATAGAACTTCTGCTTTCACGGAAATATTTTTGCACTTTTAGTATCAGAAAAGGACACATACATGACTTAGAAACCTCTGCCCAAGCGCTGAGCCTGGTGCAAAGCAGAAACCTTGCTCTGAAGTTCCGTGGCTTCACAGACTTTCAAGAAGAACTTGATTCAGACTCTGCTTTCACTTCCTTCAAGAGTTCCCAAAATACCTGCCCTCCTTTCCCTCCAGTGACCCAGGCAAAGGCAGGAGTGTGCTGGGCAGCCCAGCACAGGACTGCAGAGTGCTCCAGACTCCTTAGCTGGCTTAGCCACAGGGGTTTCCTAAATACCACCTCGGATGCCTCCCCAGTTGGGCTCTGCTCCATAATCACAAACCAGCAAGGAAGAAGAGAAAGCTATTTCACAGAACTGGGTTCCTCTGAGTGTTCTCAGTGTGTGTGTGTGTTCATGTAGGAAGAGTGAGAAATCTCCCTCATCATCTCCCAACCACCATTCCAAGTGTTTCTCAGTTATGAAGAAGAGGAGCTGAACATATCGTGAGCAGCATGTTCTTAAGGGCAGCTGGCAGTGATTCGCCCCCTTTCCCTCCCACTAGCACTGCCCACAGCTCCTGTGTTGCTCCTCCCACCCCTTCAGACATCCCTGGATCCACACTCCAGGTAAACAGCTTGCAGCCTTCTCCTGACGGTCCCAAAAGGGATTTGAAGGCTAGGAGATGACACAGTGCTTGGCAAAAATAGGACTGGCACTCAAGGGGCCATCCTGCAGCCTCCAAAGATGATATTCCCTATGGAGACATGCCTGCATGCACCAGGAGCCCAGCCTGCAGCAAAGGGTTCACAGAGAACATCTGGTCCCACTTGCCCAAGGAGTCTTCATTGGGAGCACGGGACAGGCATCAGGATGCTGAAATCTCTCTCATGGTCTGGAGCCAGTCAGCATCCTGAAATGAATCATTTTGCTAGTGGCTGATCCAGCTTTCTGCAAGTTTGGGACAGTGTGGGCCAGGGAGCAGCTAATTCCCACCTGGTCAGGTCCCTTCTAATCCAAACCATTCCATGCTTCTAAGAGAAAAACCAGTCCCATTTACTGCAGGGAGTTGCCAGCACACCTGACTCAGCCTTCAACAGCTGTATACCCTTGTATACCCTTCCCAACTCTGGCATAGCTTTATCCTCTATTTCGTTTTGGAACCACAAATAAAATCACTCCTATGCAGAAGGCACCACACCCATCCTTTCGATAGATTAAAGGTGGCCTTTTCCTCACCCCAGCACGGGACATCACCCCCCAGATGAAGGGGAGGGAAGGCAAGGGCTGGCAGAAATCTGCATGCGCAGCCTTATCCCTGGTAGCACATCCATTGCACAGACTGCCCTGATCTGCCTCCAGCTGGAGAAAACCGAAAGAAAAATTGGCAGGAGGAGGTGACTGCCCTGAGAAGGGAATTCCAGGACATGAGAAGTCAGCAGAAGCCAGGGAAGCTCTGTCAGCCAGGGGCTCCAGCAGCAGTGGGGCCATCAGGATACCCTGTATAGATCCTTCCAGGTCTGAGATTTATTTTCAGTGAAGATCAAGCTAGGTACTGGTTATCTTTTTTTTTTTCCAGGTGAAATTGGAAAGGGAGAGACTTGCATAATTTATCTCATTCCAAAAGTTAAAATTTATTCTCTTTCTGCCTAGCAGATGCCTACATTGGGTAAGATGAGCTGCACTCAGACATGTACTTCTCTCTCTCTCTCCATAAGCTGATGCTGAGACTGATGAGCTGTGGCCAAAGGCACTTCTTGTTCTGCCGCCCCTACTTCTTTTGCACAAAGGGCATCTTTGTTTCAGGTCCCCCTACATAAATAGTTCATTTCCTCAGAGCCTAGGGAGGTTTGTGGCTGAACTGAAAAGCTGCTGAGCCTGAGGTAGAAATAAACCCTTAGACCTATGCAAAGAGAAGCTACTGTTTTATACCCCATAAATCAGGGCTGGGATGGTCGGTGTCATCTTTTAATCTGGACAGGATGATAGAAGAGCTTATAGGTCTGTAATAGTGCATTTGGTATTTGTTCAGAAAGGTGCCCAGAGTTGAGCATGAAACTGAATATGCAGCAATAAACCTTTGAGGAGAGGGATGAAAGGGCACAAGTCAACTCCATGGACCAGCATGAGGCAATGAAGGGTAGCTGCAAATGCCTACCTCAGATAAGTCATGGGCCCCTCCACAGGGTAAGAACCAGATGCCTACAGTACCAGTATCCCAGCAGTCTGGAGAGGGAATGCTGCTGTGGGGGCTGAGCACTGAGCTGCCAGCACAGCACCTGCACCAACCCACCTGCCAGATTAGTTTTAAGTCACGTATTAAGGTACCAAGTGCCCGTTAGGGCTCCATTAGCCAGAGTTAAGGATTAAACCAGCACTAGTGTTGTCTTCAAGGTCATTCCTATCAGCAGCTAGTTTTGGGGAAGAGTCTGCAATCCAAGCTGTTAACACTAGACCACAAATCCAGAGCAGCAGAAAGGGGAGAGCATCTGGTGCGGCACATCTGGGGTGCTGCTGAGTAAAGGCAAAGCTTGCTAACCACAGGGCACTGGTGCTGTGGCCTCAGCCACAGGGAACTGGGATCCAGCCAGCCCCAAGGCACCCCTTAACCCACAGCCCACCTCCAGCCCTCCCTGTGTTTACCTCAGGAGCCACGGCCCTCCACAGGGGTCACAGAAGGACTCCAAGGAGGCTGCCAGGAGTTTGCATCAGCTCTCTGCCTTCAACTGCTGACAGGAGCTCAGGTAAGAGGGTGGAGGTAAGCACTTATTTCTACAGCTTGCAGTTATAAGTTGCTTTCTCTTCCTCGCCACAGGAGACAAAAAGCCTGTAGTCTCTTCCCAAAACAGTGGGTGAAATGGGAGGGGCTTTTGGTGGTTGGTTTATTTCTTCCAAAATGAAAAAAAATAGTTAAAAAAAATCAGGAGCATTTTAAAGAAATATATATATTAAAAAAAAAAAACCTTTCCAGAAGTTTTTTTTTTAAACAGTAAAGGTATCTTTGGGTACTGATAAGGAGCAGGAAACTCCTCCTGTAGAAGAAATGAAACAATGATTACATCTAAGGGTGGGCAGAACCAGGTCAGGGTAAGGTCTATCCAGACACAGGAAAAGAATTCTGGGGAAAGAAAAGCTTCCATGTTTTAGTAAATCAAAAATTCCAGTCTCTCCATTCAAAAAACAAACAAACAAACAAAAACAAAAAACAGAACAGGTCCAGGGAGGGTTGAACTAAAGGTGGGTTTGCTACAGAGAATTTAGTAGACTAGAGCTCTTCACATGTCTAAGGGAAATGTGTGGAGATCTACAAAATCCTGAAGGGCAGGAGATGCTCACAGGCAGCACCATGCTTTATTGTTATTCCCAATACAAGAACCAGCCCAAACAACACGGAGCTGCTTCCAAAACAAAGCAAGAGGTGCTCAGCAGCAAAGCCCTGACACAACTGCAAATCTTCACCTGGTTTTTAAAAACCTGATGAATTCATGGAAGGAAAACCTACCAAGGGCTCATAAAACATCAATAAATTGTTTCTGGATTACCAAGTCCCTGAGCTGCAGGTCCTGCCAGGTGAGGACACACCTGAGTCACGCAGCATTCACTGGGCCATCTGACCAGCCTTGCCCTCAGGGGCCCCTCCTGTGTTGGCCTTCTCCATGTTTCGTGGGGGGATTTCTGATGCATTTTCCATGTGTTTATTCCCTTTTTCTTTCATTCATAACTGGATACATCTGCAACCCTCTCACCTCAGAGAAGCTGTTGGGTTTTACACCTCCAATGTGACACCAGGGCAGCTCCAAGCTGAAGTGTGAGGTCCTTTATCAGGTTTTCACACGTGAGGACTTTGACCGCCCCACCCCAGACCAAGTTCCTGACCCTGCAGCACAGGGATCAGCTCTTCCAGCAGGAGATCTTGAGGCAGCACCAGGAACATGAGGACGGGCTGCAGCAAAAATGCTGTGTGTGTAACTACTCAAGCTGAGAGGTCAACTAATGCAGAGAGCGTGTTTCCTTTTCTGTTCCAGTTGTTAAAAAAACACATCAGGGACAATCCCTTAGGAGACGTCACCATTTCCTCGAGCACTCTCCCAGATTTTTGGCTTTTATTTTTTCTAACATGTTTAACCTAAATTTTCACGTCCTTAATCTGAATTTCCAGCCCTTTGTCTGTCTCTGTAGCTCTCCTCAGCACCCCTTCCCCCACAACAACATGAAGCTGGTGCTGATCCATGTCACTGCAGCAATTCAGGCTCTGCCCACCCACAGCCCACATGCAGATCACCCCTCTTCAAACTACCCCCTCAGGACACTCTCAGCATATCTTTCAACATTCCCAGTCTCCATCTTTTTTTCCTCCCAGCAGATCCCTTGTATTTTGGGTTATTTCTTGCTGGAGGCATTAGAGGCCCTTTATCTGAATTTATCAGCAATCTGGCTGCTTTGGCTGTGGTTCAGATTCTTTGCTACCACATTTTTCTGTGACTAGTTCTTGCAAAATTTCTGCTCCTTTGGTGGGACCAGAGCTGTTATTAACATGGTGTGAAATCCTTCACTGAGAGGTGACACAGGAACACAATGAGAAACCCCAGCAGTAAGTTTTAAAGAAAAAATAAATCAGTAAGCCACAGAAACTGGATGATTATGTCAGTAGCCCAGGGAAACAGAAGGGGGTTCCAGTCTTATTTACTTTTTTCCCCAATAAGAGGTTTAGGGGTAAATGTATCCTACTAATAGCATATTGATGACAGTGAAAAATCCTCTCTATTATATTATTACATATAATACACAATACTGTTCACTCTTCTGGTCATTCTTGTATTTCTTCTCCTACATTTAGCAGCAGTAAAAGATTTGGACACAAAAAGAACAAGATCACCCACAGAGGATAGAGGCAGACCAGAATCATGGAATCATTAGGATTGGAAAAGCTCTCTAAGATCATAGAGTCCAACCATCCCCAAAGCACTGCCAAGGCCACCACTACACCAAGTCCCACATCTGCAGGGCTGTTAAATCCCTCCAGGCACAGGGACACTAACACTGCCCCGGGCAGCTGTGCCAGGGCTGGGCAATCTTTCAGTGAGAAATTTCCCCATTATCCACCCTGAGCCTCCCCTGGCCCAGCCTGAGGCCGTTCCCTCTCCTCCTGTCCCCTGGAGCAGAGCCCGACCCCCCTGGCTGTCCCCTCCTGTCAGGGAGTTGTGCAGAGCCACAAGGTCCCCCCTGAGCCTCCTTTTCTCCAGACTGAGCCCCTTCCCCAGCTCCCTCAGCTGCTCCTGGGGCTCCAGCCCCTTCCCAGCTGCCCTGGACATGCTCCAGCCCTTCAACATCCATCCTGTAGAGAGGAAATAAGACATGGACTCACCATCCTCAGACACTGTCCAAACCCTCCTGGTTCAGTCACAGCTCAGTCTCTTCTTGTTCCTCAAGTCTCACCTGCACCAAAGAGGAGACAATGTAAAGCAGAAGTTTAGCTTATACAAATTTAGTTAAGAAGTTTAATTTACAGGAATGGTACTCCATACTAAACATAGAAGTAAAAAAAAAATCAAGACCCCTGAGACCAGTGCCCAGTGTGTACCTATCCCTGCCAATCTGTTTTGTGCCCTTTCTAGGAGCTGCTGGAAACCAGATTTAGTACCAGGGGGAGACACCAAATCATTTTGGTCACTCACTAACACAGCACCCAGGACTTGTCACATAAGCACACAGCAGCCTGTGCCCCACAGGTACAAAACCCACTCTTCAGGGGAACACAGGAGGGAGCTGAAGGAAGGCAGACTTGGGCATTGTGGTTCAAGGACCTGGGGAAGATCTTTCATGGGGAACTTGAGTGTTTGGAGAATTTCACTGTGGTCCTGGGAGGAAAAGACTGCTAAATCCAATCTGGTCGTGCTTAGGAGGTGGGGCAGGATGCAAACACTCTAAGTACCAGGAAAAACCAGCAGTTCCTTCTGCCAGCTTTGCCCTGCTTGAGGGAGGTCATGGGAGGCATCTATAGGAAAGGAAAAGCAAGGCAGCAAGACTTAAACAAGGTCCTTCTCCAAGAAGATAATTTCCAACAGGACCAGGTGCTCCCACAGGTGATCCTGGGAGCTCCATGGAGCAAGAGACCCTTCCTCAAAGTTTTCAGGTGTCTCCAATACAAGATCAGTTGATCACCAACATCTCTCTCATCTGCCCACATTTTGCCTCTGCTTTGCTCTTCCAGCCACACAGAGGGGATGGAATTATCCACAGTTAAATACTAGGACCAGGGATGGGCTGAGCACTAGGCACTCCTGCCCCTGGTACCACTCACCAGCCTGAGCAGCCTCCCACTGCCCCATCCCTGGCAGTGCCCAAGGCCAGGCTGGACAAGGTGTGGAGCAGCCTGGGATAGTGGAAGGTGTCCCTGCCCATGGCAGGGGATGGGATGGGCTTTAAGGTTCCTTCCCACCCAAACCATTCTGGGATTCTGTGAAGCAGCACAGAAACCTGCATGTGTGTATCCCAATGTTTTTTAAATAAAATTTTATTTTAAACAGGGATCTTCAGTATTTCAGTGCAGCTTGAGGATGGCTCAGATCTCGCCAACCAAACCTGATTTCTGCCAGTCTCCAGCACGTCAGAACTCTGGAAATGCTCAAGGTCTTCTGTAAATTTTGCCACCATTAATTCTAACCTTTCTCATCCTCAAGTGAAATATAAATACCAACAAATGTGCAACTGGAGATTATCTAAACATCTCACACAACACACCACAGCTGGGAATCCCCCTTCTTCCGCCACTCAGGAATTGTGTTTGCTACAGAAGAGCTTTGAATACCTGTCCAAGGCTTTCCTTTGCTCAGGGATTTCCTTCCCAGCCCAGAATTAAGTCAGGTTTGACACCCACACGTCAGAAGGCCAAGCTGAATGCCAGCACCGAGGAGTCATTGCTGAGAAGTGATTCCCACAGTGAGGCAGCTGCTCCCACCCTGCTCCTGCTATGTCCAAGTTGGAATTGTTGCCCTTGGGCTTTCAGGTCATCTCTCACATCCCACCATGTACTTGACAGGAAAGGACAGAAGGAAGGAATGGGAGGTCAGAAAGGACTTCAGAGTTGTGCAATATATTTCTATATTTAATTCTCATCTTTATGGAGCCATGAGGGCTCTGAGGGCTGGAATCCCTCTGTGCTGGAGCCAGGCTGGGAGAGCTGGGGATGTTCACCTGGAGAAGGCTCCAGGGAGAGCTCAGAGCCCCTTCCAATGCCTGAGGGGGCTCCAGGAGAGCTGGAAAAAGACTTTGGATGGAGGGAAAGGACAAAGAGGAATGGCTTCCCACTGCCAGAGGGTAGGGATAGATAGGAGATTGGGAAGAAACTCTTGTCTATGAGGGTGGGCAGGCCCTGGCACAGGGTGCCCAGAGCAGCTGTGGCTGCCCCTGGATCCCTGGCAGTTTCCAAGGCCAGGTTGGACATTGGGGCTGGGAGCAACCTGGGACAGTGGAAGGTGTCCCTGCACATGGGAGGGGGTAGAAGGAGATGATCTGTAAGGTCACTTCCAACCCAAACCATTCTGTCATATTACCTTACATTTAAAAGCAAATCACCAAGTTCCAGGAAACACTGAAAAAAAACCCACACAGGGAATCAAATTTCCTATGAAAACAGAAAAAGCCAAATACTGCACTATTGCCCTTCAAACCCAGATCAGTCTGGCTCTTTTGAACAATAAAAGCCTTTTCCCCACTACTTAGCAAATGATCCCCACTATTTAGCAAATGATCTGACATATCAGACTTCACAGAGGAAAGAGCCTCCAGCAGGAGCCACCAGGAGAATCACTGCCAACCTGTGACTTACAAGTGATGTGAGAAGCACATTAATTTGTGGGTAAGAAAGGGAAGAAAAATGTTAAATATGTTTTTTTTTCACTAAATCTGAAGATATTTGAATTATTGACAACATTGGACAGCAGGAGTATTGCTCCTGCAGTGTGTTTTGTACCAATGTATCCAATCACTGCTAATGGCCAGTGCAGTTTCTCAGTTCCTTCCTTGTACAAGTCAGTAATGACCAGAAACTGAAACTCTGTGGCTTCATCATGAGCCAGGAGGTTCCTCCCTGCTCCCATCCCCCAGCTCCCCGGATAGCCAGTTTCCCAAGAGGAAGGCAATCCTTGGCAGCAGGACTCCTGGTCCCAGAACCTCAGCCTGCTGGAATGCTGCTGCTCCTGCGTCCCCAGGGCCTTCCTCCTCCTGTGGGAGCAGGGGTAAAGCTGAGGATCCTGAGGATTGCTCCTGAGAATTTATGGGGTGAGAAAAAAGCCAGGAGATACCACAAAAACCCAAGTGCTGGTTGCACCTCTGGGGACCTGCAGCTTTACCCAAATGACACTCAGCCCAGGCCACCAGGCAGTCTCACTCAAGCACTCGTGCAGTTCCACATGCTCCTGTGCTGGCATCTCAAATGCATCTCCCTGTTTCAGGGCTGGCCATGGCCCTCCTCCTTTCAAAGGCTGCTGTTTCCCACTGGCTGCTGGCTCTGCCCATGTGGCTTCCAGACCAGGGTCTCCAGCCCTTAGGAAAGAGGTGGTAGCTGTCTACTGCTCCCAGAAATGCTGTCCAGCACCTCTCTAGGCTGGATCCACCCACTTCTCCTGTGGAAATCAGCTCGGCACCTGCTCAAGGAGCTGCTTCTTATGCAAGAGGCGGGATTACCCCAAAATCCAGGTCAGAAGCACCCCTTAAAATCTTGGGCTCAGGGGATGGGTAGGGGTTGGCCACCTGCTATGCCAAGGTGGAGACTGATGCTACAGAATTAAATGAAGAGGGGAACCAGGGACAGAGAAAGCCAAGACAAAAAGGATAGAAAGAAGATAAAAGAGAACAATGGCCTTTCACACACACATGGAATCACTGAATCACAAAATGCTTTGGGTCGGAAGCGACCTTAAAGCTCATCTTGTTCCAGCCCCTGCCATGGGCAAGACCAGGTTGCTCCAAGCCTTGGTCCTTGAACAATGCCAGGGAACCAGGGGCAGCCACAACTACTCTGGGCAGCCTGTGCCAGGGCCTCCCCACCCTCACAGAGAATTCCTTCCCAATATATCTAACCTAAATTTCCTCTCTCTGTTTGAACCCATTCCTCCGTGTCCTGTCACTGGTTTCTGGGTGCCAGTGCACACTGATAGCTTGTGCTGAGCTTTTTCACCTCCAAGTCACCCCAAAGCCCAGAGCCTCAGGCTGTTCTGCTGCTGTGCAGTCACAGGCAGAGTGTGGGGCCAGCAGCTGCCTGCCCTCCCCACTGCTCAGTGGAAGGAGGCACAGGACAGTACTGAAGCTGCTGGTGGGACTGGTGAGGTGATCCACTTCACATCTAGGCTGGGGGAAGTAGAGAAAATAACTCACTTCTCTTGAACATTTTGATAGCTTGTAACCTCCTCTGGAACTCTCTGTCTGGGAGACAAACCCTCAGATAACACAGTCATGTCAGAGTTGAGAACACTCATAAAACTCTTCATTTGCTCTCCTGTAGCCTCCTACTCACCTGACTCACACCACACTTCCTTATGCAACCACACAGCTGCCTCCAGCGATCTTTGCCCCTCCTGGTAAGAAATAGAGGGGCAGGGACCGGAGCAGTGTCTAGAAACCTCTGTCCCCATTCCCTGCAGATGGTGGAAGAGGCTGCTGGAAGAACCTGGCCAGGACCAAGCTCTGCCTGCATCCTCCAGGATACTCAGCCTCAGCCCTGGCCAGACTGTCACATGCACGAGTAAAGGACTGCTCCTTTTCCAAACTGCAGCTCTTGACTGCAACACCTAGGACCCCTCTCAGCTGCAATCCAAGCCAGAATGCAACAGGAACTGGGAATTGCAGCAATCCCTACAAACAACTGGGCTGTCAAAGCCCAGGAAAATCTCTTCTCCTCCCTCTGTCTCCCCAGGTCTCACAGAAAGCACAGTGCTGTGAATTTACAGAAACCTCTGAAAAAAGCTGAAAGTCCTGCCTCCAGCACAGTGGAATTAACAATAGTGAGCTGGGCATACAGAACATGAAATAACGAGGAACAGCACCTGCTCTCTGCCATCACAGCACAGAGCAGGGATCCTGTGGGGAGAAGGGTGCCCCATCGAGGCACGCACACATGGAGCTTTGGAAAGCTGGGAAAGAGAGCAAGAGCTGGCTAAGGCCTCCTGGCTGCAGGGGTGTCGTGGATGCCCCAGGCGAGGTGGGTGGCCTCTGGCAGCTCCTCACTCCCTGTTAGGAGGCTCGATTTTAATTGCTCATAAAACCCCAGCCATTGTTTGCAGTTGGAGCAAAGCTCTCTGCACTCAGCATGTGCCCCAGGCAGAGATTTTTGCTTTAATTTCGGCTAAAATTGTGGAGTTGGTCCTGGTGCACTTAAAGAGGAAGAACAAATCCAGTATTATAAACAGAAGATGTTAGAAGGATAAAAAAAAACAGGAAACCTATTAACCTTATTGTGATCCCAAATGAAACAGAAACAGCCATCTCAAGCCTCCCGACTAATTAGAGGCTAAAAATGTAATTGTCAGACCCCACAGTAACATGCAAAGCAAATTGTATGGGCCAGTCTTTCTTATTTTAAACAAAATTACAGCTCAGAGGGTTGTTTCTAATGAAGGCCATGACCAGCTGCTCTTCAACAACAAAACTCTTTTACTGCTGAATTACTATTAAAATGAGAAGATCAGGCTACCAGAGCCCAGGAATGTCACAGCAATACCAGATGAGGGTGACAAGTTGGCAAAGTATTCAGATTGCTCTGCAGCATGAAGGGATCATAATTTATGGTCTAACCAGGGGGAAGGGCTGAATTCCAAGATACAGAATTACCCATGGATGAAGGGCTGCTGGAAGTACAGCTTAGAGGATCTCACAGGCACCCCTACATAAGCTGCTCAACAGGGACTGGAAGAAATTCTACTGCAAAAATACATAATAGCAGTGACGGCAGAGGGGACAGATGGGTGGCACTGCTGGCACCATGGCTACAACTGCCAAAGCTCAGCCAGCACACTTGAAGCAGGAAGATCAATCCCATGGACTAATCCAAAGCAAAACCAGCTCACCTATGCAGCTTAAAAACCCTAAGATAATAAAACAAATTTCTTCAATATACTGCAGTATTTAAGCAAAGTATCAGTTCTGCTGACAAGGACAGATCTCAATCCAATTACTGGTAAATGAAGTTTCAGAATAGAATAAATTCCATCAAGCTTATGGGAAAAGTTGTAATTTTTGTTGCTTGGATGTAATGGAGTATTTAAAGCTCCATTAAATAGTTGTTTTTAGTCCACACCTGAAGACATGAATCTCCACAGGCTCTGAGTAAGCAGAGCTGCCCATGGTACCCTCAGCACACCCCAACCTCCAGTTGCTCTTCCCACGATCAGTGGCTTGGGATCACGGACTAAGTCTCATGTTCAAAGTTATCCTACCTGGGAGATGTAGGGAGGGCAAGAGGAATTACCCCAGGGGAGGGGGCCACCTGCTATTGCGCTGCATGCCCATCCTGAGTTCCAGGGGATGGCCTCAGGCCAACAAAGAGCAAGACAGGGCCACCACTTCACTCACCCCATGGCACAGGACCACATTCCATCCCAGCTCACTCACAGCCACCAGGAGAAGGCCATGACTTGCAAACTCTTCCAGGTTGTCCAACCCAGGAGTCAGGTCACAATGAAAATACCTTGAAAGCATTTTTCTTCATCTTTAAAAGTAACAATGACCCCTTTGAAGACTTCTGAGGTTCCAGTTGCATTCCAAGTGGGAACATCTAGGTTTCAAACATGGGATTGTTCCCAAGAACACAGGCCAGGACACATAAATCGGCTCTCTGCAGGACTGCAGGGTTCAGGGAAAACTGCCATAGCCAGGAACGCTCCTGGCTGCACAGCACCATCCTAAAGGAGGAAAGCCCTCAAAAACACACCCACACGTGGTCAGTGTTCGGCTGGTCCTCATGGCCATTCCCAGGGCAAGCACGTACAACTGTACAGGGAGGATGCTGGAGGCTGGGATCAGCCACAGAGGGACACAGGGAACACAGGGACAGATTATCCAGGCCTGTAACTGACAGCCAGGCCCAGGGGGAGAGGGACAGAATACGCCTGTGCCAGCTGCAAAGGAGGGCAGGAGATGTGTGTGAGGATAAGGTTACGCAGAGCAACAGAGAAATCAGAGCTCTGCTGGGACCGCAAATCCCCAAAGAAGTGCGGGAGGAGCAGCAGAGCAAAGGAGAGAATGGGGAGAGCGAGTTCAGGATTTCAGGAGCACAACTGCCACGGAGTCAAATATCCCAAATGGTGAAGGCAGGGAGGATAACATGGAGATTTTGCCAAGCTTGGGGTTTTTGCAGCAGCAGTTCCAGGCTGAGGAGATGAGGGACTTCACTTTGACTGGGCTGTGTTCCAAGGACTTACCATGGAAGTGGGGAAAAAAATTAGGCACAGGAGATGAGTAGGAGCAGAGGTAAGCTTTGCTTTTAACAGGAGATAAACTACACAGCACGGAGGAAGAGTCAGAGGCAGGTGAGAAACTGAGCAATGGGGGAAGAGGAATAGTGCAACAGAAAGGAATAGACAGCACAGGGGCAGAAATGAGAATAGAAACCAGAGGAGAACTTGTGCCTGGTGCAGAGAAAGGAGCAGAGTGCCAAGAGGAATGAGAAGCAGGAGGGGATGCTGACACTGTAGTCTGTCCTTTCTCTTCTAAAGAAACAAGGTCCTACGCAGTAAAAAAGAAGGAGAAAGAAGGTTGGAGAAATCAGAAGAGTGCCTAGAGCAGCCACAGGCTTAATAAAAGTAAAGCTCTGGTTTAGCAGAGCCCAGAGGAGCTCTGCCCCAAGCCCTGAGCCCACATGGCTGTGAGCAGGCCTGGACCCCAGAGCTGTCATGGATGCACCCCTGCCAAAAGGGAGAATGAACAGAAGAAATTATGGAAAAGGAAATACGTGAAGTGGACTGGAGATCACAGAGGTTGGGAAGAGCAGTGCAGACCCTGGGACAGAGCTGCCGTTGGGAACAGGGGTCACTGAGCTGAGCAGGGGTCAGTGGAGCAGGAGCAGCACTGGGATACCATCAGTTTTGGGATTCATGCTGCTGAACAGGGTAGAACTGGGGACAGCTGAGGGTGGAAGAAGTGCAGGAAGGATGCAGGAATGTAGAAGAGGGTGTGGAAAGAACTGGAGGGGGAAACAGACAAATAAGACTAGAGCCTGGGGGAGGAAACCACCATCAGAATTCAAAAAATGCTGAACTTGATAGACTGGGCTAGGGATACACCTGGAGCCAAGACCTGCCAGCCACCTCTTTGTCAGGCTCAAGGGACAGCTTAGCCTGGGGACACTGTCAAAGCAGTCTAATGACAACTTGTTTTACAGAAGAGTGAAGAAACTGAGGAGGGGGAGATACTTATGGTGCATCCAAGCTGCATGTCCTCAGCATGCATTTTGTCTGTCCTATCCTTTCCTCTGCCACATCTTGCTCAGCCAGGAGTCAGGAGAGATGGATACACAGAGGAGCAAGAAAACAGTTTGTAACACGTGCAAGATGGAACAGAATGATCTTTAAGGTCCTTTTCAAACCTTGCAGTCTGTGATGCTATGAGATGAGGGTGCACAGGCAGATTCTGATAGACCCCAGCTGGAGGGTCCAGCAATGTCATCCAGATGCCATCAAGGTGTACGGGATAATGAAGGAAGAGAACAGAGCACTTTTCCAGACCCCTAACGAGCACTGCTATCCATTGCTGCAGTGATTTTAAACATAAATAATTTCAGCAGCCTGCCTGCCTGCCAGCTGACTCTGCTTTTTACATTAATGACAGTGAAAGCAGAGTTCAAGGGGAAGGAAGTGACACTGAAGGAAGCAGAGCCAGGACTAGGAGCAGGATTTTCTCAGCTCATCTCCACTCTCCTCCCGAGGTCGTCGCTCTGCTGGCACCGCAGCCCCGGGGCTGTGGCAGCCGGTGGCACCAGGTGGCAGCAGCAGCACACCAGGGATGGTCCCCTGGCAGGTCAGCATAGGGACGGGAGCAGGGGCTGCTGCCATCACCGCACTGATTCATTCCCCATCGCAGCCAGCCCGAGACAGCTGCAGAGAGGGACAGACCCCTCAGTCTTTTCCATGAGGGCACGTGGAGGAACCACGGCCCCAGAGAACCCTGCTGTTCCCCTGTCACACCCACCCTACAGGCCTTTCCATCCCAAGCTGGCAGAGAAGGAATTCAAAGCCAAGGCTCCAAGCCGAACTCCATAATCATTGAACTCACAGGGACAGGAAGCACAGCCCTGGCAAACATTTCCAAAGTTCCCTGTAACTCCAGCCTGTTGTTCTCCAGCTTTGTTTGTTTTTCTTTAAAAAAGCAGTTGGGACATTTCAAGTCACAATTAAGCATTTATTCAAGTACAAACAATTGCCTGGTCCCTACCCAAAGTTGTGCAGATGGACCCATCCCAGCTGCAGTCCAGGCTCCTGCCTGCCCCTGGCGTCCTGCAGCTCCAGAAGGAGGGATGTGTGGGCACTAGGCTCCCTCTCATGCTGCCCTGGCACCTCCCTCCACACCATGCACTACAGCAACTTAGTCTCAGGAAGGAAGAAGCAACAGCTTCAAGGAAATGGTGCCTGCACTACTGAGGTCACATCCCAAGTCTCCAGGCCAGAGAAGTGCTGTCTAAACTGGTCTCTGTGCAAACACTCAGTTCTCATTATGCACCAGGAGAAGTCACCTTTAACTGTCATCAGCCTGGGGAGTCTCCAACAGCCACAGTTTTTTCTGAAAGGCAATCTTTGTCACTGCAGAAAAAAACTGACATATGTGACCCAAACGCAGCAGAAGGCTCTGAAATCCAAAGATAGTCTTGAATTGTGCCACTTCCCCTCCCTACCCCACTACAGGTTTTCCCAGCCAAGCTCATGGCTTTCCCAAGCACCCATGTCTAATATCCTGGCATTCAACATGTGGGTATTTAAAAATAATTTCAAACAAACAGCAGCAACACAATTTCAGCTCTTTTGTTATTACAAATGCAACTATTATTCTTTTATACGGGTGCATAAACATACCCATGTGGTACTACTTTAGGAGTCCTAAGGTTTCTGAGGCATGTTCCTGAAGCCAGAGGACAGGACTGGACCCCTTGGTAAAGGGCAGCCAGGACACCTCTGGCATCTAAAGAGGTGCCTGCCTGCAAGGATCTGGAATCTCCCTTGGGACAGTCAATAGAAACAGTGTCTGAAAGCAGAAAATACTGCTTTTATTCCAGGTGATCACATGTCCTGTAACACTACTGGGATTCATAGCCCTGTGACAGCCATGCTTCCAGCTCTGGCTGAGGCTCCTCAGCTCTGGAACCATGTGCTGCTGGCTGGAGGCAGACCCCAGGCCAGAGCTCAAGTGCCACCATTCACCACAGGCAAAACTTCTAGGACAGCACAGCGTGTTTTCTCCAAGAGTAGTTTTCTTCCATGGGAATAAAATGAAGAATTTTTAGTAACCCACATAAACATGTACGTGAAAAAGCTACAACCGAAACCATCAGCAGGTCTGAGAAGACAAGGAAGCATCAGGATTTATTCTCTTTACTCACCCAGACCAAGCTCAGTTTCCCCAGCAGCCTCCTCACAAGCGACAAGGAGGATCCTGTGCCAGTCCCTGCAGCACTGACCCTTGAAATGTGGCTAGGAATACACAGGTCTGTTGAACACTCCTCCCCACTCCCAGGGGAAAGCCAGTTCCTCTCCAAAACTTGTAGTAATTGTACTATCATCATATTAAGTTACCAGATCCCCCTTTCACAGGAAGAACCTCTAAAACAGAGCAGTGGACATCAAGTCCATCTTGTTACAGCATCAAGTAACATCAAGTTAAAGCAGACCACAAGAGGAGATGAAAACCCTTGACAGTTATTAATAAGTTAAGAGCTCACTTCCAATTGCATGTCCAACCTGAGCATGGTCAGAGCTCTTGGCTCCCATGGAAACCCTGGGTTTGCAGGCACTGTCTCCTGACGGTTTGTTATGTCGACAGCATGGACATCCTCCTTCCCAAGGAATCCTCTCAGGGCTTTGTGTTGCCACAGCTGTTCTTCACATCCAGGCAATGAACTCAGAAACTTGGCCTTCATGAAGCTTCTCTGGAAGTGGTATCCCTCCCCAAACCAAACAATACCTCACCCAGTGTTTAACAATTCCCCTTTCCCACCCCAAGACCCCAAAATTTAAGAAGGTTAAACCAGAGCCTTTGGTCTTTAATTTCCAGGTATCTGGAGCCTTTCAACACTAGTTTGCACTTCAGCAATGGAAAATCCCATGAAGGCAGTGCCTTGCACACTGACCTGCTTTCATTAATAACCTCACCTCAAAGGATGTGAGCAGGTCAGCAAGTTCAGCTGAGCTTAAGTGCTCCCATCTCGTGCTCTCTCTAAGCACAAGCTTAACTGCTTCTAAAAACAGTGCTGGCCATGCTGGCTGCTCCAAAGGCACTCTTAGAAAGGGAAATCCCCAGCCAATCGATACAAGGGAAGAGAAGGCAATTTGATATATATAGCAAGTCCTTAGCTTATCTAGCAGCAAGAGCTGCTCAAATTCACACACGCTGTCCCTTCCCTGCTGGCAGCTTCCAGCAGGATGAGGCATGAAGGTGGCCACATGCTGAGTTCAGCACTGAGAGAAACCAGAGGATTTATTCTCATCTGCTGCAATTCACACAGGGAACAGAGCCTGGGATTTCTTCCCCTTAATAACTGACTACAATAAAATTCATTAAGGATCAAATTCCTACCTCTACAAAGTTTGGGACAAGACCGCAATGCATCAGACTTTATCTAACACAAAGGCAAATCTCAGTAAGCAACTGCAATTTCTATCATCTTTGCCCAAACACGAGGCAGTTCCCTTCCTCCTGACAGTACATCACTAACACACACTGATGGAACTGAAATCAGTGGCAGCTCTATCAGCAATTCTAGATGAATCCATGTTTTCCCCAGCACTGTGTTTTCAGTCCAGCCCACACTGGCACACAGGCCAGTATTCTGAGCTCCAGCCCCACAGCTCTGGAGAACGAGTAGAATGGAAAGCTGGAGTCGCAGCACTCAGTGAAACATCCAACTTCCCGGCTTCTATAGCTCCAGTATCAGCCCTTTGCTAGGGGGGTGGGAGGAACCAGAGCGGCAACACAAGGGCAGTGGGACCCCACCCGCTGCTGCTGCTCCCCAGGGTATTACAACAGAGGAACTGGCTGTTCATTCCAGCTTTGGCTGGGAGTACTTCGTCATCAGTAAAACATGCTGAAAATGTGACTTCCTCTGCCATGAGACCTATTGAACCTTTTCACAGAAGTCTAAAGAACTTCCTCTTGTACTTCAATAGAAGACAAGCTCACAGGAAGAACAGTTCCTCTCATACTTCTGGGAATTCCTCTAGTAAAAACACCTATTGAAGAAGGAACGATGCAGTGGAACAAAGGGAAAGGGGGGTATGGGATTCACTTGTCCATAAGTCTGTGGTTTATTATAAAAAAAACCCTATGAATCCACAGCACAGAACCACTTTTACTTCCTGTTTTGCTTCATTTAGCAATGGCAACAAAAGCTCTCTGCAGAGTTTCCTTATGTACCAAGTCTGCACAGAACCTCTGCATTCAAGAGTTTCACATTAGAAAATAATCTCAATTTGCTCTCCTTGCTGAACAAAACAGGCTCTGTCTAGGATCATCTTATCCAGCATCCCAAGGTGTTTAGCTACCCACTTTCATTTGGAAATGCAGACATGAGACAGTAGAGAGGGATCCATCTCCTCACTAGCATACGGGAAAGGGTGGCACTCCCTGGAGAATCCCAATAGATTAACTTCTCCAATGCCAAAAAGGGGAAAGAGCAAAGAACAGGGTAAAGAAGACATAACCTCGTGCCAGCTCAAGGAAGTGCAAAGGACAGCAGGGAGGGATATGAGTCGCTTGTTGGCACATCCCAGCCCTGGCATCCACTCCCCATGGATCTGCATCCAGCCTGTTCTGGCTGCCTGCCGGTAACGTGGCATTCCATCTGGCAGCTGCCTGCAATATGTCTCCAGGCTGCCCTATAATGAGCACAGTACCTTGGATGCTGGGAGCTACTGGCTCCCCGAGGAACACTCAGTGGTAGGAGTCAGCCACAGGCACCAAAAAGGATGTGACCAATTCTTCAGGCCAAAGCAGGCCCGTTCATTCAGATCTTCTAATCATGTATTGTCTCAAAGTCCTGCAGAGGTTTCCCTGCAGCCCCCTGCTCCTCCCTACATCATCAAATCTCAACCTGAGGCAGCTCCACTAATTACTCCTTCCTGCACCAAGACTCATCCCTCACCTTCAGCAAGCAGCAAAGCTCCTCTCCAACACTGTTTTTTGTGCTCCCAACCAGCTGTGGCACACAAAGGATCTGCTCTTCCAGGGCAATAATCCCCAGTATCACCACATCATACAGAAACAGCCAGCATCCCTGTGGAACGTTTATGGGCAAAGATGAACTGTGCCCATGTCACCCCTCTGAAAGATGCTGCCCCCAAACACCCCCCAGTGTTCTCACCAGGCACGGGAACACCCACTCCAAGGATCCCAAATGCCAGGAGGAGCAGAAGTGGAACTGTCATAAAGTAAAGCTGCTGCAGCAACAGCTTTGCTGAAGGGACCGTTTCCCCCACAGGAGGAGCTGTTGACACAGCTCTGAGGGATGGTGCAATCCAGCAAAGCTGCAGGGAAAGTTTGGGACTCACTCTTGGGTCCCCTCGGGGATATCTGCACCCTGCTCCAGTGCCTGGGAGTCTCCCACCACAGCCCCTTCCCTCACCGCAGCAGTTCTAAAGAAAAGATCCTCTATTCTTGCCATTATGTGCCCTTTAGGATGTACCACAGGTTCAACACCCCCCAGAACAGGGACTTCACAGCACAAACAAGCCATTCTCCTTGGAAATCATGGGACTTTCTCTTCCCATAAGCAGCTATATCCAGATATGAAAGTTCAGAGCACAGCGATAACAAACATTTAGAGGCCAATGCAATTTCACCTAAGTTAAGAGGCTGCAAGGCCCTGAGCAGGGCAGGAGTGTGGGAGCAGGAGTGAGAACAGGAAGGATACGGTTATCCTGAGTATGATAAAACTCCCTCAATGTAGTAACAGAATTACTTTATAAAGGCATTGTACCCTGTGAGCTGTAGCATCAACCAAGACTGACAGTGTCAGAGCTGACATTAGTCTCCCAAAATTCCCAATCAGCTGCTTACCAATCAGCTCAGCTAGGCTACAACTTCTTTGGGAAATGCCACCACTGACCTCAGCTCTTGTCCCTCTCCCTGAACATGGTGTTATTCCCTCTTTCTGCAGAAGGAAAAGGGACAGCAGGCAGAGCCCCTGGCACTTCATGGAAACCAGGTCTAGAGGAGATGTTTCCTTGCTGCAAGCAAGATGAGAATTCTCATTGCCCAGACTCCCTCTCACTGTATCCACTTCCCCTGATTGGGTTTACACACACATCCATGGCCTCAAGGTATCACCTGGTTGTCAGAGGTGTGCAGACACAAGGACCTTTATTTTTCTAGAGAAGTTACCTCTTGTGAATGGGTGGATATGAAAAGTACAAGCCAGGACTTCCTGACAGCAAGATATTAAGCACTAGCACTTTCAAGGAGCACCAGTTCACCCCTCCACAGCAAGCAGGTGATGAAGAGCCTGGTGCAGGTGAGACAGACGTTTGCAGAGGACTGAGAAGAACCAGGCACATTGTCTATGAGCACAAAGGATCCAAACACACAGAAGGAAAAGCTAATACCCCAGAAAGAGGAGTCAGAGTTAATCCCTCTGCAGGGCTCCCAGCCATCCCACTCTCCACTGGGATTGGAGGGAAATGCCTGCCCTGGAGCACACAGACAGACACTCATCACACCAGAAGTCAGCAGCAATTCCCCAAGTCACAAGGACCACAGCTTTTAAAAAACAAAGCAGCACTGAACTACAGCATCAAAGGAAATAAATCTCACACACAGAGGACGTAAGTCTCAGGCTGCAAGAAACCCTGAAGCAGCACTGGAGAGGGAATGTATGGCTGACAAGAGTCCAGACCTACTCAAGGGCACAGGACAATCATGAACTGTACTTCAGCCCAGGCAGAGGAAAGTTTAACACCCAGGTCACTGGGAACGTACTGAAGACACAGCATCCTCAGTAGCATATAAAGCAGCTTGAAAAACATCTCTGGTGTTTCCAGAGGAGCACACCAACTCCCCACTTTGCTGTGTTTCTTGCCACCAAACCCCTACATACCTCACAGCTGTTCTTCCCCCATCCATTCCCTGTCCTGGCACATACAGGCTGCTCTATCCCACATCCAACTTCAGCCTCTCCGGGCCTTCTGCCTGAAGAGACCAATTTCTACTGCCCCAAGCCTGAACTCCAGGGCAGCGCAGGCTTTTTGGCCTGTGTCCAGATGCCACAGGCTTGCTCCAAAGTTTTCAGCAAGAACAGAACATTTTAGCCTTTGGGAAGTTCAGTCTCCCATTTGGGAAGGAAGGCAGAAGTCACCTGCAGCCCTGACCTGCGGGAGGCAGGAAGGGGTTGCTGTATGTCTGGAAAGCAGAAAATCAGTATAAGCCCAAACTGACTGGGGTGCTGACTGGGGTGAGAAGCAACAATTTCAGGGCTCCTCACGTCCTCCTAAAGCTCCTCCTGAGGACCCCAGATCACAAGGCATCTATCTGCAGGGTGATGAAGCTGCCAGATGGTGCTGGCAGCCAAGCTGAGCTGCAGGAAGCACAGGCACGACCCAGGCTCCAGGCTGGCAGCCAGCCATGCTCTCCCAGGGTACCCTCGGTGAGAGGTTCTCCAAACTGGGTGTAGGTGCTTCAAAAACAAGATTCTAAACAGGACAATGGCTGCTCTTGTTCCCATTAAAACAATGAAACAGATCCCACCTGGCTCCATCACACTGGTGGCCCTGAGTGCTACATGCCAGTCATGCTCCTGCAATAAGGAGACTTCTTCCAAATTCTTTGAAAGATTTAAAAAAAAAAAACTTATTGTGAATCCAGGCAGCACAGTTGAAACAACAAAGACAACTGAATAGATTCATGCTGGATTGTCACAAGGCACTCATCCACTCAGGGGAAACTGTCTACTTCAACAAGTTTCTAGTATAAAACAAACCAACAAAACCCTTTGAAGCTTCCAGAAAGAACAATGCAAACTGCAGCCCTCACTGGCTCGGAGTGGTCCTCAGCTTCAGCAGAGACCATCAGGGAAAGGCTGGCAAAGCCCAAGCAATTGAACTGACTGTAGAGTAGAAATGCTTTGAGGGTCCTTACCATAAAGCTGTCACTCACAGGCAATGCCATGTCCAAGCACGTTCTGAGAACAATTCCACAATTTCATTTTGCAGCGAAGAACTGGTCAGGTTGGAAAAGGAACAAGGACTCCACTTTCCAGCCAATGCTGTTCTGACAGCATGAAACAGCAGAAAGCTGAGCTCCAGAGAACACCCCGCTGCAATTCTGGGCTTAAGTTCAGCTACAAGACTTTGCCCCCAAGCAGATAAATTCTAA
This sequence comes from Cinclus cinclus, assembly GCF_963662255.1. Taxonomy (NCBI): domain Eukaryota; kingdom Metazoa; phylum Chordata; class Aves; order Passeriformes; family Cinclidae; genus Cinclus; species Cinclus cinclus. The sequence goes on along the minus strand of NC_085067.1, from coordinate 10,456,273 downwards.
GCCATGTCTACCTCTGTCCCTGCTGCCAGCACAGGCTCCTCCAAAGTGGGGAGGAGCTGACAGTGGTCAGCAGCCTCAGCAGGAGTCACCAGATTTGGCTCTTGCTCCATCTCAGGCAGTGGTACCCAATATGTTGCCTATATTTTGCTATCAGAACATTCCCACGCATCTTATTTCTAGCAAACCCTATTCCCAAGGCTTAGGAAAACCTCAATCCTAACTGCCATCCTTGCAGTGAACACTGTGCCTATCTCTGCAGTGGGATCAGGCCCACACCCTTGCAAGAAACAGCACAGTGTTTCTGTCTCCCAGGAAAATAAATTTGGCAAAAGCAGAACTCCTGTCGTGTGTGGCCAGACCAGCCAACCTTCCCGGGTGTGCAGTGCCTGACATCAGCTGTATCACACACACTGCTGAGCAAACACTCCACCTAGAAATGAAGCAATAGGATCCATGAGGGAACGCAGATCAGGAATCCTTTCCGAGACTAAAGGGAATAAAGAGCCTCCAAATGCTCACAACATAAAAGGAAACCTCCGCCAGAAACTTGATACATGTTGAAACAGAATATACTGACACATAACTCTCCTTTCTTGGGATAGGCCCTGGGCAGGCTTCTCCCTCTTGAAGAAGAAATTTGAGGGCACCTCTCAACTGAGAAAGAGCAACACAAAGTAATAAGTAACAACAAAGGCCTTACCTCCGGTAAGAGTGGGAACTGCCAGTTTAGTTCTGCTCATGCTCTGTCCCTCTAGTTACCTCTGTCTGGAAAGTCAGAGGTTGCTCCCAGACCCCTCCTCCCTACAGATCACTGAAAAATGACATTGCAAAACACACCCCATAAAACCCATCCCCACAATTCGATTCCCACTCCTCTGGGTAGGGGCTCCTCCTCCTCTGAGGCAAACCCAGGTGCATCAGTGACCAGAGGTTGCACATCAAACCTCAGCACATGTGTCAGAATCTCTCAGCAGCCCAGGACTGACCAAACTAGAGAGAAAGGAAGGAAAGTTGAAAGGAAATAGGCAATGGTAATATGTGCAGCTCAAAGAGGACTCCAAGAGCACAGGCTTTGAAACAAGTGTGCCCCACGACCAGCACAGGCTTCCTGGCAGGAACACAGGCTCATTTCAAACATGATTCAGCCACTGAACAAGTTTCAGTATAATTTCAGCTCACATTCCCAAAAACTAGTTGGTTTCCCAGTGCCACACTGCCATATCCAGCAGCACAGTGCACTGCTGCTGCCAGAGCCTCCCAGTCAATCCTTCCTCTGAGGCTCTGGCTGCAAAGCCAAAGCACCTCACACCAGGGCAGTTTCCTTCTAGGCAGAAATTCACCATCTCAAGGGAAAGCATGCCCTTTTCCTTGGATTCAGCTCCAGGCCACAAGGTGTGGATGCAGTTGTACTCATTGCTTTGAGCAGGGCAGGGACCAAATCACCCTGGAAAGTAGGCCTGAGCAGGCATTTACTATTTTTAAGCTAATCATCTGATCCGTCCGGAGGGAAATCCTCTCCTTTGGGGCTGTTGGGAGTGCGTGGAACTGTGGGAGCATCAGGGAGGAACAGAAGGGAAGCGATTACATTGACCAGGAGTGTGCCCAAGTGACCAGACAAAATTCCTCCCTGCTCCATCACAGCCCCAGCATCCTCCTGAAGAACAGGCCAGGGATTACAAGCACGGATTAATCTGTTATTCTAATTTGCTAAGAGCAAAGTAATTTTTTAAATAGCTCTCATCTCCTTTCATCATTATCTAAAAAGGACCCTGATCTAGTTCTGCAAAGAGTGACAAGTCTCACAGTAAGAGCCCATTTGAAATCCAAAAACACACAGGAAACTGGCTGGCTGGAGCTGCCTTGAAAAGGGAAAGGTATGAGCTTTCATAACACTTTAATAATTATTAATGCCCTGAGGGACCATGCCTGTCCTGGGAAGTTGATGTGCATGTATGCAACACTGATTTCTTTCCTTCTGTTCACCTTTCTCTCTGATAAAAATAACTCAGGTTAGATGACACTGCAGGATTTTCCTGTGAAACAATGCTCAGTCATTTCCAACACCACTGCACACACTCAGTGCAACCACACACTCAAAACACTCCACTCACACACTCCAAAAACAATCTCAGTTCTCTCTACCCTCCTTTTTCCTCACCGAGAAAGTATTACTGAGAACAACCCTCTCCCTCCACTGACAGCAGCCTCTGAAGCAAACTGGAGACAGCAAAGAGGAATGGAAATAGCTCTGTCTCAAACAGCACAGACTAAAACTATATGTCTTGAAGGAGAAGACACAATTCCAAGAGGAATCCTCACAAACAGAGCAAACTAGAGTCATCCAGGCCTGGCACCTGCCTTCAGGTGAGCAAAGCTCAGTGAGACACAGGCACCAGGCTAAGGAAAGGCGTCTTATATCATCCCTTCACTCCCCCAGCACTGGCACAAGGGAGACTCTGAAAAGCCCCAAGTAAACAAAAAACAAAAGCAGGCCAGTGCATATTTGGCAGATTGAGATCACAATAAAAGCTGGCACAGCAGCATTCTCCAAAGTCTCTGTGGCAAGATCTGCCCCTAAAGCTCCCCTTGATTTGGGTTTTGGGTTTGGTTTTTTTTGTTTTTTTTTTTTTTAATTTTAGCTTGTTACAACCAAATCTCACAGGTAAATTACACTTGTTGAGACAGATGGGCTGGAAGGACCCTGCCACAAAACCCACAGCAGTGACACGTCTGAGGAAATATGCCCATCAAGGCTCTCTCAGAAAAATTAAATAATTGTCACAGCCAGATAAACAGATTCCTGAGAATGCAGCAAAGAAAGGGGGAACCCAGATGTTCCTAGAAATTTATAAGTGAAATTTTTACATTTATTTCCCAGTTTACTTAGATGTCCATCTTCCAGCAAACTCCCTGAAAGACACCATAGTTACCTCACAGACCCCAAACTCCTGGGGCTGTGAGCTTAGCTGCTTTTATTTAAAACAAAGAAAATATGGAGCCTCCATGTAAAAGTTGGCAGCCAATAAAAAGTTATCAGTGACTTAGGGAAGTTTGATCTCATGCTTGCATCTCTATCACCTAAAAATATACATTTTGGATTCCATGTACACATATCCTGACCAGCCAGACTGAATTCCCAGTGTCCAGCCTCTGCTCTTCACAAGCAGAGAGAGACTGGCCAGATGTTCTATCAAGTTCTTGCTGGAGGAAGCAGACGGAGTTCTCTCAGCACCACATGGCAGCTTTTTTCACCTTTAATCCCACCTCATACAACTCCAAACTCTGCCCAGCTTTCCACCAGCTTTGAACCACACACAAGCACCAAACCTGGGCACAGCAGCTTTTACACCAGTGTGGGAGCTGAGTTAACACTCCTCCTCCTCCTCAGTGAGGTACTAAAAACCACCTCCAGCCCAGCTTCCTGTGTTCAATGTATTAATGAACCCAGACAAAATTCCTGCTTCCCAGGACACATCCTACTTCTCCCTCCTTCGTTTCTCTGTTTCTATTTCAGACTCTTCCTGAAGTTTACTTTCTCTGGTAAAACATGCATGGTCTCCCCAAAGTCCAGTGCCAAATTAATCAGGCTACAGTGTCAGATTCTCATTTCCCATTTTCTACTAAGCAGTCTGAGTGCAGTTCCTCAGCTTTAAGCTGTCAGCTTCCTTCAAGCCATTACAAAAATCGTCAGGAACCTTACGAGAAAGTATACGTAACATGTCCAATAACATTCTAGGAACCCCCAGTTTAACATGGATTATTTTGAGTTCATCCCAGTTCAGTTAATTCATCAGGAAACCGCAAAGGCATCACATCAGCTGCTTTAGGGAAGCCAGTGTTTACAACACAGTTAGCTGAGAGGGTTCTAAATAAATGTCAAACCTGCATCACCATCTCCACACCAAACTTCAGCCACCCGCAGCTCCGAACCAGCACAGAACCAGCTCCTAGCCAACATGGAGGAGAGGCACTTGCTTCAAACACTGCCGTGTGTGGCCTCCAGGGAGACACCGGGCAAACACCACCGCATGCGAAAAAGAACCAGGTCCGTGCCGCTACTCCGGATCTCTGTGGCACAAGAATCTCCCACTCGCCAGGCACTTCCAGGTGGGATCTGCACGGCCCCAGCGCGGCTAGACAGGAGAGGGAGCCGCGCCCGCAGCCTCGGCCCAGGGAAGGACTCAGGCCTCGCGGCAGGGCCGGAGCAGGCAGTGCCGGCCACAGCGGGAACCCCGCGCCCCGTTGCTCAGTCTGACTGCGACCCCGCCTCCGTCCGCCCGCCGGCGACACCGCGGAACCACCGGTGCAGCCCGGCCCGAGCCCGGGCCCGGGCCGGAGGGCCGCCGCCGCCTCAGCGCTTGCTGCCACCGGGCGGTGCCACCCCTCACGGAAAGGCCCCGGGGAGGCCGCGCTCACGGGGCGGCGGGCAGAAGGAGCGGAGGCGCGGCGGGCGGCGGCCCGAGGAGCGGCGCTGGGTGCCGGGGCAGCGTAGGGGAGAAGAGGGGCGGAGAGTCCCGGGCAGCCCCAGCCTCACCTCTCCCGGCGGGTCCCACCCGGCTCCGGCAGCGCCGCTCCCGCCTCTGCCGCGTGCAGCTCCCGCCCGGCCCGCGCGCTCCGGCCAATCAGCGCCCGGCACAGCTGGCGCAACCGACCAATCAGCGGAGAGAACGCGTCCCCGCCCAGCGCTACCGGCCGTCAGGCCACGCCCACCCAGCCTCCAGCCAGGCCTATCTTGTGACACGAGAGGGGGCGATGCCCGACGCCCGACGGCCAATAAGAAATCACAGCGCGTCCTCCCGCAGCCAATCGGCGGCCGCACAGCGCTGCCCCTCAGACAGGGCGGGCGGTGGGAACGGGGAGTGGCTGGGCTGTCCCGTCACGCGACCTCCCGGTGACAGGGACTCCGCGCTCCGGGCCGAGGGGTGCTGGAGCCTGATGGACGTCGGTCCCAGGCAGCGCCCAGGGGAACAACCCCTGGGCATCCTCCGGCGGGGTAGGATGGCGCCGGGTCGCTGCCTCTGGGCCAGGCCCCGCGGTCTACAGAAGCCACCTGGATGGTCAAGATATCCTGAGGCCTCCCCGTTCTATCACCCAGCTCAGCTTCGGGCAGACGCTGCTGCTGCTTCTCTCTACCTGAATATTCCTCCCCCGGGGCTGGATGGCCTCTGCCCCTCGCCTCGTCCCTGCGTTTCCCGATCCTTGGCTTTACTTCTGCCCTTCCCATGCTCAGCCTGCCCTGCAGAACAGCCCCGCTAGTGTAGTTAGGGGCAATCTCAGGCTTTCTCACAGCCCAGGTTTTATGTTCCAAGATCCTGCGGGCTGCATCACAGAATAGTTGAAACTGTAAGGGACCTGTGGAGATCACCCAGTCCAACCCCCCTGCGAAGGCAGGGTCACCCAGAGCAGGTGACAAAAAAGCGTCCGGGTGGGTTTGGAATGTCTCCAGAGAGGGAGACTCCAAGCCTCACCTGAGTAGTTGTTTCCGTGCTCCCAGCTGCCATCATGAGGTTCTTCTGCCCGAGGCGGTGTCTCTGCAGCCCCTGGAAAGGATGAGTTGAGCCCAGCCCCAGACCGGTCTAAAGGGTTTGAGGGTGTGGACAAAGGTATGTTGGCCCTTGACAGAGGACAACCATCCCTGCCTGGTGCCAGCTGTGAGTGGAGCTGTCCCGGGCCTGGCTCTGAGAGGTCCAGGAGGGAGCTTTGTCCTGCCGATGCTGAATTTTTGCAAATGCATTGCTTCGGGTGATTACCATTGGAAAAAATGTATGGGAAAAGAAGCAAGTGGGTGATGGCAGGCAAAGCCTCTGTGCTGGGAAATGAAGGCAGAAGCAGCACCCTGGGTTGACAATAGGGCAGGGGGAGCAGGTAGAGAGGTGATGGGGAGGAGGCAGCACCTGAAGGGAGTGGTGGGGCAGCTGGAGCTATGGCATGGAGCAGATGGTGCCATCCCGAAGAGCAGCTGCTCCAGAATGTGAAGAAAGAGTTTGTGGAGCATGTGTGCAACCCACTGATCTCTGGGATGCTGGACAACCTGCTGACCCAAAGGGTTCTGAGCCTTGGTTATGTGGAAGAGGTGCAAGATCAATGCAAGATGCACACGGATAAGGCTTGACTCCTCAAACACTGTGCTCCAGAAAGGGCACCAAGGCCAGCCAGATCTTTACTGACAGCTTCAGGATGGTGGAGCAGCTGGGTGTGGGCTGACTCAGGTGAGAGATGAAGGGCCATGATCTGCTCCTGCCCAGAACCTCCAGTGGAATGCTGGAGCAGGGTCTAGCCCTGGGGAGTGTCTCAGACTCAAAGGCAAGTGCCAGTTGGTTATCACTGTGCTGAGACCCCCTTGCCACCCTGTGATGACAGGGCCCTTGGGGGTGGCTGTCCCCCGTGAGCCTGAACAGGGGCCCCTCCAAGGGGCCCTGCCCTGTAACAGCCCCTCTTGCTGCAGGCACTTCTCAGAGTAACTGAGGGGCTTTCTGCTTGCAGGGCCCTCTGCCGTGCCACTGCCGTGCTTTCCTGACACTCAGGTACCCCCTTAGCGCCCATTGGCATCCAGGGCTAGCAGTGGATCCAGCAGTGCTCCCCGAGTGAGTACTGCGACATCAGGGACAGAGAAGGAGCCCACGTGGTGTGGGCAGAGTAGATGAGAGGAGGGCTGGAGCATAGCCCAGCCACCCTAATAAAGCAGGCAAGGGGTGAGGGGAGCCAGGGGCCTGCCGACCAAGGAGCAGGGCAGGAGAGCACGGAATCACAGAATCAGTTAGACTGGAAAAGACCTTTGAGGTCTTTGAGTCCAGCCTTTACTGCAGGGAACCCCACTGCAGAGGGCACACGGCTGTTCAGGACACCCGCAGGTCACCTTAGCAGCACCAGGGCCAGAGCTTTGTGACTGCCATCCCTGGCACCTCCCTGGAGGCGGGGCTTCCTCCCCTCGCCCCTCCCCCGGCTCTGCCTGCACTCCTCCTGCCGATTTTATCCCCCCGCCAGCCACTGCGGTGGAAATTGGCTTTTCCTGCTGGGTCTCGGATAGCTCCAAGCCATGCCATCATGGCAGCTGGGAAAACAGGAGAGAAGAGGTTTGAGAAAATATTCACATCACTTGTGTCTTCCCTAGGATGCCTTGTCCTTTTTCCATGCTGTTGGTCAGATGTGCCTAATAGAATGATCTTAGAGAAGGTACCCCAGGCTGCTGGTCTGGCATCCAACATTAATCACTGTTGCAGTGATGGACACTAGTGAAGTCATGCTTGATATCTTCTGTCACCCCAGATACCATGTCCAGCAGGTCATCAACAAGCTCTATTCCTACCCAATTCCTGATAGAGCAGTTCTGAAACCATGCCTGCAACAACCACATAGAGGTCTTCCTAAAGGTGGGGTTTATGGTTAGCTGCACCTGTGCCAAGGATCAGATGTCCTGCTTGGAGCAGAGCTCAGGCCAGGACAGTAATTTCTTGGCAGACCCCTTGGGAGCAGGCTGTCAAAAAGGGGTCTGGTTTTGCCTGAGACATCAGATGGATCTCTGGAGGCATCAGCATGCTGACACTTGATGGGCATAGAGCCCAGTCAGTTGGTGCCAGCCCATGGCATCACTCATGCCACCAGACACATGCCTGGACAGGCCTCCGGGATGTCTTTTGATTCCCTGTACCCTTCCCATGCAGGAAACAGAGCTGCTGTCATTTCTCCCTGCTGTCTCTCTCACCCCAGGTCCAACAGTGCTTCCCTATGCTCCTTCAGCAGATGCCATCACAAGAATGGACTACAATGAAGCTCTCTCTCTCTACCTCTCAGGCCACTGATTTCCTGCCATGGTGAGACTCTTCACACCTTGTAGCTACCTTTTGCCTTTTACCAGCCCCAAACCTGGTACCTGGCCAGCAGGAAGGAGTGGGGAGAAATCCCCCACTGATCCTGGGCTCCAGAGCTGGGTCCAAAGGTCTTGTGTCCTCATAGCTGGGGCCAGACCCCACCCCCAGCTGGCTGGTGGTACCCAAGGAACTCATTTCAGTAGCTTGTGACTCTGGAGCTTATTGGTCTGATGTTCTTCATTGGAAAACAATTATACACAGAGAAAAAATGTTTGAATTTGAGGGTGATATAGCAGAAAAGTCAAGGCCAATGCAGAAGGAAGGGAAAGGAAAAGGAAAAGGAAAAGGGAAAGGAAAAGGGAAAGGGAAAGGGAAAGGAAAAGGAAAAGGAAAAGGGAAAGGAAAAGGGAAAGGAAAAGGGAAAGGAAAAGGGAAAGGGAAAGGAAAAGGAAAAGGGAAAGGAAAAGGGAAAGGAAAAGGGAAAGGAAAAGGGAAAGGAAAAGGGAAAGGAAAAGGGAAAGGAAAAGGGAAAGGGAAAGGAAAGCTCTGCAGAAACACAGCAAATCTCCAAAGCAGTCCCTGGTGCCGGCTCTGCTAGGCAACTACAGGCATACCTCAAATAAAAGATCCTCAGTCTTCTTCTCTCCCACCCTTCTGGGGCCTCCAAACAACCCCAAATTAAGCAAACTCATCCCAAGGAGCAGCAGACACCTGGCTCTGGAGCAGCAAAACCAGAGATGGTTAGTGTCTCTATTGTCCGCACACAGAGCGTGTCCCCAGTTGTGACAGAGATGAACTGTCAGCCCCATAGTCACTCCTGCCCTGTCCCCAGCTTTACCAGTTGTCCAATAAAGGGATTTTTTGAAGCAGACACTCTGCTCCTCTGCCTCCAGCCCATGATGGGTGGGCTTTATGCTGCACAGGGAGGATGCAGAGCAGCTGGGAGAGGTGAAATGTTGGAAGCTCAGGGATGAAGTGACACCTGCCTTTGGGACAGCCTGGGCAGACAAGATCCTTGCTCCAGGCAGATTGCCCCACTCCCAAATCCTTACATTGCCTTACATAGAGCAAGGATGCAATTTCCCTTGGGAGTCAAGAAAGATCCTCAAACCTGTATCTCACATGCACTGCTCCCACAGCTTGTCACATTAGGGCCCAGTCCAGCTATCACTTCCCACCAGCATCCCTGCTGCTAACTGAGAACCCCATTCTGTGCGCCACACACATGCCCTGCCCTCCATGGCCACATCCAACCCTGGTTCAGCCTTGACATGGATTCAACTTTATTGCACGTTCTGCAAAGTCACAGCCAGATCCATGGAAGGGTCTGACAACAGGAAAACACGAGGGCTCTCCTGCCCCCTGCATGTGCCCGACACCCCTGTGCAGGCCGGACAGTGTCCTGAGCCACTGCCACCCCATGTCCCTGTGAGGTGGCAGGAGATCTCAGCAGGATGCAGGGGCCTTTCTGCTCTGGCTGCAGGAGAACCAGGATGGGAGAAGGTCTTGCAGGCAGGATCAGACTGCAGTGAGGACAGCCAGCCCCAGCTGACACCATCCTCAGAGCCCGAACCCTGTGTCACTGCCCAAAGCTCTTCAGGACCCACATGGTCATTGCAGAAACCCTGCAGTGCCACAGCTATGGCAGGAAATTGAGGACAGACGTGATGAATTCTTCAAATTTATCCTGATGGACTATGTGGCCTGCACCTTTAATGTACTGGATCTCTGCCTTGGGGAAGAGGCGTTGGATCTCTGGGTAGTCTCTGGAGCTGCAGAACAAGGGAACATGCCATGATCCGAGCTCCCTCCTGGTGTCTTCTCTCACCCTTCCCAAGCAGAGGATGATCCCAGGTATGACTTCTTCCCTGCTGGGAAAGCCCACGGGGCCCCCAAATTCCCCCTTGCTCCAGAATGTCGGTGTCACTGGCTGCTGGAGGAACAGCCCTTGCTCAGGACCTTCCCCATCCCAGGGGCTCCTCCCACTCTCAGCAGCTGCAAAGAGCACAAAAGGTCAAATCACAGACCTGGAACTGCTTCTCTCCAGTCTCACCTGATATAGGGCGAGTCGGATCCTCCCAAGAAGAGTGCAGGACCAGGATAGGGCTTGTGGAAGACAGGGAAGTTCATGATATCTGCCAGGTGCCGGGAAATAGCCTCCAGGTTCACCCGCCACACGTAGCGGCCCTCCACCTCCACCAAGTTGGTGAGAAGGAACTGTCTCAGCTGTGGGAGCTGCCATGGAAGGGGATCATGTGCTCTTCAGTAAGAGCAACAGAGGAGAATGTCTTGGCATCCTCCATCCTCCCACATCTCCCATGAGATTTCCTACCTTGACCACGGGCTGCAGCTGGTCATCTGCCAGCTGGCGTGCTGCTGAGCGGGACAGCCCTGCTGGGACCTTCACCTCCTTCATGGCCGAGATGTAGGCAGAGAATTCGGACACGGGGGCAGTTGAGCCAGGACCAATGTCTACAGAGATGAGGCGCTCCACCAGGTCTGGCTGGAGACACAAGCAGAGCAGATCAGATGCCAGGCTCTCCCAAGATCTCCCCAGTGGAGTGGGCACAGGGCTCCACTCCCTGTCAGACTCCCTGGAGGCTCTTAGCTCCCTCCTGTTTCAGCAGAGTGTGCCCTTCGCAGAGTCCTTGTGCTTGGCACAGATCTCCAAGCTCCATCACAATCGGTGCTGGAGGGAGAGGGCAGAGCATGGGCTGGTGGACATAGATTTGCTCCTGCTCCCATAGCCTGGCTTACAGCTCTTGTGTGGGACAGCACCCACCCTGACACAGACAAGTTCCTGTGGAGCTGGGGGCAAGGCTGGCATCAGTAAACAGTCTCAGAAGCTGCCATCCCCTTCCTACAGCCCTCCCTGGAACTTCCTGAGCCTGTGACCCCACTCCCAACCCCATGCCTGCTGACCCGCTGCAAGGCCAGCGTCATGGCCGTCTTGCCCCCCATGCTGTGTCCCACGAGGATGCACTTGGTGATGCCCAAGCGGCTCAGGAGGTGCTGCATGTCCAGGCTCATTGCTTCATATGTCATCACAGGGCTGTGGGGGCTGCTGCCATGGTTCCGGGCATCCACTGTCAGCACCTGCCTGGGCAGGGGCAGCACGTCACCCCACGCACTGCCCACCATGACCCTGGACTCCTTCCTGTGTGCTGCCCCTCCCACCAGCCCCTGGATCTCACCTTGCCACTACCATGGCGCACCAGTGTCTTGGCCACTGTCTTGAAGTTGCCCTGGCTGCCAAAGAGCCCGTGGAGCAAGATGAGGGGTGGCCGATCCCTGCGACCCTCCACCTCCGCATGGGCCACAGGCACTGCACTGCAGGGAGACAGGCATGGGTATGGCCAGAAGTGCAGGGATGAAGTGATCCTGCCTCTGTGGCCAGCCCTGGTGAAGCACCTCTGGAGTGCTGTGCCCGGCTCTGGATCCTCAGCACAGCAGCGACAGCGAGCTCCTGGAGCAGGGCCAGCACAGGCTGTGAGGATGAGGAGGGCCTGGAGCATCTCCGCGCCCAGGAAAGGCTGAGGGAGCTGGGGCTGTTGAGCCTCGAGAGGAGCCCCAGCTGAGAGGGACCCTCAGCCCTGGGTGTCCCTGTGTGCAGGGAGGGTCAGAGCAGGGCCCAGGCTCTGCTCCAGGGCCCAGCAGTGACACCAGAGGAACGGGCAGGGACTGAGCCCAGCAACTGCCCCTGCACAGGAGGCACAAATTCTGCCCTGGGCAGTGCCCAGCCCTGAACAGGCTGCCCAGGGAGGGGCTGGAGTGTCCCTCAGCGGGGATATTCCAGAGCCACATGGGCACAACCCTGTGCCCTGTGCTCTGGGATGGCCCTGCCTGAGCAGGGAGGTGGCACCAGGGACCCTCTGTGGTCCCTTCCAGCCTGATCCAGCCTGGGATTCCGTGAGAGCGCGGCCAGGGCTGGGCCAAGGGCACACGGGGCAGGGGAAGTGGCTGGGGCACGGTGAGACCCGCCCACCGCCCCTGTGGGGACCCTCCGACCAAGAGGCGTGGCTTTGATGGAGGCGTGGCCAGACCCCTATGCGGGCCCCGCCCCTGCTCGCGGGACTCCTTCCCCGGGCCCTTCCCAGGACCCCTCCCACCTCCCCCATCCCGCACGTGGCCGGGCCCTTACGTGGCCGCGGAGCGGGCGGCTGCGGAGGCAGGCTGCCGGAGGGAGCGCGGGATGGGCGGCGGGGCGGGGACGCGGGGCAGCCGGCGGAGCACCATGGCGGCGGCGCGCGGGCCGTGACGCGACGTGCGCGGGCGGTCCCGCCCCTGCCCCGCCCAGCGGTGGCGGGCGCCCCCGCGCGGCAAGATGGCGGCAGCGCGCGCGAGGGGAGGGTCACGGCGGGACCCGTCCCCCTGCTGCCCCCGCGGGCACCGGAGCGGGCAGCGGGGCAGAGGGATTGGGACCCGAGGGAAGTGACCCGGGCGGGGCGGCTCCCTGCGAGCAGGGGTGTTCCGCAGCGCCCTTGTGCCCGATGCAGCCCGCAGGCACAGCGGGACCGGCCGGCTCAGCCCCGCACTCGCCGCCCCCGGCCGCGCTTCCCCCAGGATCGCCTCCCCGCTGCTGCGGCGGCTCTTGCCCCTTTGTCTCTGCCCGCTGGAGCGTGGCGGCGGGCGGGAGGGAGCGGCCGAGCAGGGCGGCCTCGCCCCAGCGCGGCTCCCGGGCGAGGGAAGCGCCTCACGGCCCCCCCGGCGGCCCCAGACTTTGGACTGCGCAGGGAGTGTCCCTGCGGCATCCAGCGGCTCCACCGCTTCTTCCCGCCCCGACCGTTCCCGGAAAGCTGCCCCTGGAATGCAGGGGGACGACGGGTCCCCACCCCAGCAGGGACGTCCGGCGCAGGAGGGAGAGCGGCTGCGGCTGAGCCCTCTGTCCCCAGCTCGGTGCCCCTCGGTGCTGCCGTAGCAGGGTGTGTAGTGTGCCTTGGGGGCTGGGCAGCAGCGTCCCCCTTCCCTGTGCCGCATATCGCAAGGACACTCGGGTACCAAAACGGGACACGTTTATTGACAAATGTAACCGGTACAGACCACGCGTAACAGGGACAGACGGTGCCGGGCCAGCAGCGATGGGGGGACACAGCAGGGGAGCACCGTCCCATCCCGTCCTCATGCTTCCCCATCGGCGTGGCAGGACCTCGCCGGGTGCCGCTTCTCCCGCCGACCCGAAACTGCCTCGTGTTTAACCGAAACTGTCTCTATTTACACAGCCCGGCCCTGACCCCGCGGCCGTCCCCGTCCCCTCCTTCGCTCTCTCCCCGCCCCGGCGCTGCCGCCCCCAAGCCCCACGGAGGGCAATGAGGGGTCCCAGGGTGGGTGGGTGGGGTGAGGGATATCGAGGGGTGCCGGGGGACCCTGGAGGGGGGGGGGGGGGTTCAGACATAGTTCCTCTTGTCGTAGCTGGTGACGGCGGAGCGTGGGGCGGAGTAGGCCACCTTGCCCGTGGGGTACCTGTCGTCTTTGGGGGGGCAGGAGCAGCAGAGCAGGCCCCCCCCCAGCATCAGGAGTGCGGAGGCCGCCCAGCCCACGTAGAGTGAGGTCCCCAGCTCCCGCTTCTGTGCTTCAATCACCAGTGGATTGTAGAAATCCCGGATGATGGTGTTAGCCGACCAGCAGACAGGGATGAGGGTCATGACGCCAGAGAGGAGGAAGATGACGCCAGAGACGATGGTGATCTTGGCTTTGGTGCTCTCGTCCTCCACGCAGCGGGTGCACTGGGCGCCCACAATGGCCACCATTAAGCCCAAGACGGCCAAGATGATGGACACCACCAGCAGGGCGCGGGCGGCTTGCAGGTCCTGCGGCAGCGCCAACATGGAGTCGTAGACCTTGCACTGCATCTGCCCCGTGCTCTGCACCACGCAGCTCATCCACAGCCCTTCCCAGAGGATCTGGGCCGTCACAATGTTGTTGCCGATGAAGGCCGACACCTTCCACATGGGCAGCGCGCAGCAGATGATGCTGCACAACCAACCCAGCACGGACAAGGCCACGCCGCCGATCTCCAGCCCCATCGACATGGTGGATGGTTCAGTGACGCGCTCCAGGCAATGGCAGAGAAGAACCCACGGACCGAGACCGTCGCTGCCACCCGCCGCCGCTTGCAGCCGGGGGATCGGCTTACACCTGTGCGCTTGCTATTTATATGGGCTGGCCCCGGGGTGGGGTTTCAGTGCTGGCTGCTGGACGCTCCTCTCTGCTCCTCCGTCACCATCACCTGCGTCCCACACCCTCCCCTTTGTTTGCAGAGATGGCGCTGGGTAACTAGAGAAGGGTGGGAGGAGGAGAAACGCCACCTGCCACAGCCATCCCCTGGTTTCGGCTGATGGGTATCAGGAAGCACTACCACCATTCTCATTCCCACCAAAGCTCTTCTGTGGACCTGGAAATCCCAAGGATTCACCTTTCCCCCATGGAGGTGCTGGCAGGTCAGGGTTTGTTGGTTTCTGTAGTGTTGTCAGTGCTCACGTTTAACTGGGGTTCGGTGACCGTTGGGCACCTTTGCATCACCGTGCAAAGTGCAACCCCTTCGCCATGCCGTGAGGTTTGTGTCACCGTTCCAGGGTACCTGTGGGTGCTCCCGGCCCAAGCAGGAACCCCTCCAGCCTGGCCTCTCCTGTTCCCACCCTGCTGGGCCGAGAGCACTGTCAGAGATCCTCTGACTGACTGATAAATATCTTTACTCATTCTGCACAAGTCTTGTGACATTGAAGGAAGCAGATAATGCACGTAACCACCCCGGCAGCATTACCCTGACAACCTGAGCTGGCACCTGGCAAAGGGAAAACTATCCCAAGGCATGAGCAATCCCTTTAGACCTGGCAGCAACAGCCCCATGGCTGTGGGGTGCATGTTTCCCCCCCAGCCTTGAATGCCAGGGGTAGTGCCAGTGCTTCCAGTCCCCCTCCCCCAGGAATGCGGTTGCTGGACACAGGCTTGCTCCTACCTGTTCCCTGCCTGCTCCAAAAATCTCTTCTACAACTTATTAACTACTCAAGAGCACGTTGGGATGCTGGCAGCTGGCGTCGTGCAGCTGGGATGGGGCGGGGGAGGGAGCCCTGCAATTGCCTGGCTGTACCCCACAGTACAGTACCCTGACACCCCACAGCCAGAGGGGTTGGAGTTGGGTGCCCTCATAGTATTTTGACAGCAAACAACCAGTGGGGTTATATTTGAGTGCCCCACAGTGCCCTGATACCCTGTATCTGATGGGTCACCTTCTATTGCCTTGCAGCACTCTGAACCCCCATAGCCAGCAGGGTCGCCTCACAGCACCCTGATACCCCATATATGGCTGGGTCAGCTGTTGTCACCCCATGTCACCCAGCACCCCATATCCACCCAACTTGACCTCCAGCCCCCTGCAGCACCCCATGTCTGACCGCCATGCTGTGACACCCCAATACCCCTGTATCCAGCCACTGCCAACCAACAGCATCCTCAAAGTAGCCTGTACCTGGCTGGGTAAGCTTCTGCTATGCCACTGTAGCGTGATCACCTACCTGAATGCACCCAAAATCCCCACACCTGGGTAATACCCAGGGGTGACACCGTCTCTGCTGCTGGGGAGTTGCTGTGCAAGCAGCCCCCAGGGTTCTGTGCCCTTGTTGCTGGGGGCTCTGGGGGTCCTGGCCTTCGGGGGCACCTCGGGGTGGGTGTCCACGGTCCAGTGCTGTCACAGGGACAGTGGGCACAGGGCCAGGCCCGCTGGGCTGCCAGCAGTGAACATGAGGGAGGCTGGGCTGCCGAGGGCCCCACATGTGCAGACAGGGGAGTGCCTGCCGCCCCGGGGTGCAGGAATGCACAGGCACACAGGTGAACACACACAGGGGTACAGACACACACACACAAACCACAAACACACAGACAGGTACAGGTACAGGTACAGGTACAGGCACGCACACACATACGCACACACAAACACCCACACCCCCTCTGCTGGCAGCAACGCCCCGGCATGCAGCCACACACACAAACACATGGACACATAGACACACAGACAGACACAGGGACACACAGAGACAGACATATGGACATATTGATTGACAGACACACATAGAGACTCACAGACAGGTTCACAGACACACAGACTCACAGATAACACACACTCAGACTCACACATACATGCATACATACATACTCACACAGAGACTGACTCAGAGGCAGAGGTGAACAGGCACATTCTGGTGGTACAGGTACACACATACACACCTTCCCCCAGTGCACATGTGGTGGTGGGGCTGTGGGCAGGGGTTCCCCTGGCAGGGCTCTGGGACAGAAGGAGACCCCAGGCAGGGCTGTAGGATGTGGGGGTACCCCAAGCAGGGCTTTCTGGCAGGGGTATACCCCAGACAGGGGTCTGGGGAAGGGGGTTTACACCCCAGACAGAGCCATGGGGCACAAGAGTAGGGGCAGGGTTATACCCCCAGGTCTGTGGAACAATGAGAATACTCAATACCAGGGCATGGGGCAGGGGAGATAACCCACGTAGGAGTGGGAGGTAGGAGGGAGGGATACCTCTGGGTAGGGATGTGGGACAAGGAGGATACTCGAGGTAGGGCTGTGGAGCAGGAGAAGAGTGGGATACTTGCGGCAGGGGTATGGGGTAGGAGCTATTGGGGCAGAGCTGGGGTAGGACAGGGCAGTGAAACACCACAGCCCCTTACCCTGCAATCAGAATCCCACATGCAGCGTCCCCACTTTGTCATCCCAAATTGACAAAAATACAGGCTGTGTCTAGTGTCGTGCCGGCCTGGGGCAGCTGCTGCTGCCTGACTAATGACTGAAGAAGGAGCAAATCACTGGGGTTTCAGGGTGCCAGCCACCCCTGGCAGGACACATTCTTGTGGTGAGCAAACCAGCTCACTGGTGTTTACTGAAGAGCTGAGCAGGGCCAGCGTCCCTGGGGGATTCCTGGGAGCATCCCCACCCCAACTGCTGCATGTCCCTCCCCGGTGCAGTCTCTCTGCACTGCCGCGCAGCTGGGGAGGGATGAGGTATATCCAAGTCCCTCGGGATGGGGACAAAATGTGGTGGCTGCAAGAACTCAGTGGTGACACAGGGACAGATTTGCTCCACTGTGATGCTGAGACTCCAAACGAATATCAAACCCAAAGTGACGGGAGCATCACCAGTTTGGTGTCCCCAAAGGAAGGACACCTGCCCTGACCGGGGGGACACCCACTGCAGCATCCCCCATCCATGCACCCGGCACCCGGCAGCACCCCGGGGGTGCACAGGAGGTGACGGCAGAAACTGCCCCGGGCGCCGCGGGGCCGCGTCCCACTCACGTGCGCGGCGGAGTTGGGGTGTTCCCCGCCGCTGCGGTCGGGAGTGCCGGCGCTTTTTCCCCCGGGGGAGCGGAGCCGGGGCGGTAAATGCCGCCTTGGCTGCTTATATTTCAGGCGCGGGGCTGCTGGCTCTGCCCCGGCCAGGGCACACAGGCAGCCCATTGTTGGAGCCCCTTCGGCGCGGCGGGAGCAGGTGAGGCAGCTCCGAGCATCAATGGCAGCTCTGTCTGCCAGCGGGGCGGGGAGGGGGCTGTGGCACATGGGGGCTGGGGACGGCGGGGGACATGGACCTGCGGGATGTGGCAGGGGGCTAGAGGCTCGCTGGGGGATGCTGGACCATGCCTGGGGTATTCCCACCCCGAGAACTCTGATCGCCTTCCCCAGGGCTTTGCCGTGGCATCTCGTGTCCTCAGAGCATCGCCGGTGGGGACACCCCCATTGCACTGCCCGTGACCCCCTTCCTGATCCATCATCTCCTCCATCCCTTCGCCAACCACCTTGGTAGTGCTTAGGGGTGTTTTCCGTGTTCAGAGCCACTTGTTGCTCAGAAACTGAACAGAGTTTTGACTTTCAGAGCGACTTCAGGCCGAAGGTCCCTTCTCTTCCTGCAGGGACTCCGCAGGTCCCAGCTCGTGGCTCCCCTCCTGATAAGACTTTGCTTTCCTATGACAAGAAACAACCTGACTGTGCATATTTGAGTCAGTCCGAGGGGTTTATGTTGGGCAAGGATGTTTTTTGGGAACATTCAGTCTCTGGGCTGTCGGTAACTGATCCTCGGCCTCCAGCAGGGAGAGGCTGCCCCACTCCTCGCAGGCTGAGAGGGAGGGCTGTTGGCAGTGCCTTACTTGGCAGATGTGAAGCCAGAAATCCCGGTGGATCATCGTTTGCTGGCAAGTCTCACCTGCCTTTTTGGGACCTTGAGGTAGCCAGGTTGGTGGGTCCATGTGTGGGTCCTCAGTCCATGTGACGGGCTCTTGGATCAGTGGTGTGGGGTATGTGAGGTGGGACTGTCACCCGTATCCTGGGTGGGGAGATCCCCAAGTTCTTTTGGCAGGAGATTCATGCCCCAAGTTCTCTCTCTGCGGGGTGTCCTCTGCCTTGAGCAAGGTCAGGGTGACGCAGCTTGTGCTGTGTACCCAGCAGAGTCTCGCACTGTGGTGACACTGTATTTAATATCACCTCCCTGCCTGGGAATGGCCTCACTGCCCAGCTGAGGGGCTGCAGTGTGTCTCCATGCTGGTGAACCCAGGACAAGTGTCAGAAGGTGTTTCTTGATGGATATGCCACGATGGGAGCTCTGCCCTCACCAACCCTCTTAGTACAGTGTAACAGGGATGGGAACCCAGGCTCCTGCACATCCGTCGAATCCCACTGGATTTGAGGCAGGGCATCCACACCTGTCTGGGTGCTGGGACAGGTGCTGGGTGGTGAAGGCTCAGGATGGGTTGAGTGTGTTGAGGAGCCTGTTTTGGGGTGGAGGAGCTTCCTGTTGAGCAAGTGGGCTGTGGTCCCACCAGGACCCGTGCCTCTGCCATGGTTCCTTGCAGGTGACACTGGGGAAAATCTGGGACTGGCTTCCCACAGGATGCACTGGGAATGAGCCCTGGGACAGGGCTGTGGGGCTGGTGTCCATAGAGTGGTTGTCCTGGATAGCATGTCTTGAAGCTCTTGGTGGTCCCACCTTTGCTACACCACCATCCTCGCTCCAAGGGCTCTGGGGTTGGCTGCTGCTCCTCCACACTGAGTCGGTGTCTGTTGGTCCTGCTGTCTGGCAGTGCTGGGGACACAGGGCTGGCAGCGCTGTCCGGGTGGGTGTGTCACTGGGGAATGTGGGGAAGGGCACAGGAGCTGCCCCTGTGTGGCAGCTGCCAGGTGGGATATATGTCATGTTCCAGAATTAATTACAGTAACTGGCTGTCAGAGGCCATGCTGGCACCTACTCTGCCTCCGAGGGGGAGTATGAGCAACTCAAGCTTTGATGCTCTGTGTGCAGGGGAGTCCCTGTTCCCCACCTTGCCATTTGTCTGCATGTGCATATGGGGACACAGCCCCTACGAGCCACACACACACACACACGTGGGCCTGTGCCTCTCTCCAACCCCAAATAATGTGATGGTTACAGCAGCCGGCTGGGAGGTGAAAACCTCAGGCAGAGTCTGGCCCCAGCAGGGATGCTCTGGTGATTAAAGATTGTAGATTAAAGAGAGCCCTTGACAGCAAGGCTCTGGCTGCAGGGTGGACACACTGGTATGTGAGTAATGTGGGTGTTCCAGGAAATCCCCACAAATGAGGGATGGAGCCCGGGCAGCTCCAGCACAAGTCAGGCAGGCAGGACCCTGACCATCCCCTTAGGCTGGGGTCTGCTGTGAGACATGGGTGTCCCCAGCCATCCTCCTGGCACCGCAGTGCATGGGCCACCAGGCTTGTTCCACCACACTGGGACACAATGCCGAGGGACATCCCGGCATGAGCAGTAGCAGCTCCAGAATCACACCAACCAATAAGCACAAATGGTTGGATTGTGATGGTAGCCCCAGTGCTTCAGGAAAACTAGAAAATATTATCTCAGTGCCTCTTATCTTTTCCAGAGGCCCAGGATTAAGCTGAGGTGATGAAACAGTGCAATGTCCATCTGTCTGTCTGTGCCATCTGTCTGGTGACATGCTGCACCTGTGCAGGAGCTTGGAGGGAGAAGGGAGGGGGCCTGTGAGAGAGTCATGAATTGAAGGAGGACAGGTCAGCATCAGTGCTGGCGTTGGTATTGGCATCAGCACTGGAATCAGTGGGTATGGCACTGGGACAGCTCGAGGCCACATCTGCCCCTCAACCCACCCAACCACACCATACAGGCAGAGGGACAAGGGCAGAGCTGGGTCTGAGGGTGGCCGTGTGAACCCTGGCTTGGCACAGGAGCACAGGTGAGCTGGGTTTGGGGTCTGCCCCCCTGTTGCCCCAGGCAGTGCCGTCTCTCCTTCATGGGGAGCTGGCAGCCTCTCCAACCGGTTTGTGGGTCTGGGCGATGACACCTCCTGCCCGAGGCCTAATGGATGGCTGGGAAGTGCTGGTATGGACGCCAAGGAGCAAACAAGAGCCAGTTGTGTCCTGCTGGGCATGGAGCCCAGCAGCCAGAGGGGACAGTGTGCTGCTCCCCTGGCATGGGGCCGTGGGGGGCCAGAGGCTAGGCTGATGTTAGAGCAGTCACCATGAACTGGAGGGAAATTGAGGCATGAAGGTGTGAGGGGACCCCCATCCAAATGGTGTAGCAGAGGGTTCTGGCAATGATGGCAGAGACATCCTAGTGCCTGGACACCTGCTCTTCTCCATTAACATCCCGGGCTGAGCCCCAGTGCTGCCCTGGGCATGTCCTGCCTGCCTGCAGCAAAGGGATGCACTCCTGCACCTGGGTGGCTTGATCCCAGTCCCCTGCGTGGACCTCCTGCGTCTTCCTCCGTGGGAGCAACTGGGATATTAAGTGTCATCGCTGCAGGGAGAAATACAAGTGGAAGAATCCCGGGAAACTGGTTCTACCCCTCCGTCTGGTGCCGGCGGCTGCAGCGTCGCTCCTCCCTCGGCAAAGGCATATAATGCCTGCCATGGTCCCGGCAGCCAGCACTGTGCGGCGGGAGGCGGGCAGGGGAGCAGGCAGCAAGCGATGGCCTCCATGGGGTTGCAGGTACTGGGCATTGCCCTCTCTGTCATCGGCTGGCTGGCTTCCATTCTCTGCTGTGCGCTGCCCATGTGGCGGGAGACGGCCTTCGTCGGGAACAACATTGTAGTGGCGCAGATCATCTGGGAAGGGCTGTGGATGAGCTGCGTGGTGCAGAGCACGGGGCAGATGCAGTGCAAGGTCTACGACTCACTGCTGGCCCTGCCGCAGGACCTGCAAGCCGCCCGTGCCATGGTGGTGGTGGCCATCGTCCTGGCCATCCTGGGCACCCTGCTGGCCGTTGCTGGCGGCAAGTGCACCAATTGTGTGGAGGACGACACGGCCAAAGCCAAGGTCATGATCCTCTCTGGCATCATCTTCATCATCGCTGGTATCCTCATCCTCATCCCCATCTCTTGGTCAGCCAACAGCATCATCCAGGACTTCTACAACCCTCTGGTCTCTGACTCGCAGAAGCGGGACTTGGGCTCGTCCCTCTACGTGGGCTGGGCGGCCTCGGCGCTCCTGCTGCTCGGGGGAGGGATCCTGTGCTTCACCTGCCCCCCCCGCGGAGAGAAGCCCTACTCCGCCAAATTCACGGCGGCTCGCTCGCTGCCTGCCAGCAACTACGTGTAGGAACCGGCGCGCCTGCCTGGAGCCCCCGGCCGCTCCAGAGTGTGGGGACCTCACGGGACACACAACTTCCCCGGTTGGGCTGGGACTGGCCGGGCGCCGGGGCGGTGCGAGGGAGGGCAGACAGAGCCGCCTTTGTTCCACCGGGGTTGAAGCCGGTTCTTTAGTCTCGTTTGAGGCAGAGGACAAGGAGATCCTGTCCTGGCTGCCCGCGGTGGGGGTCCTGCTCCCCCCGGAGCATCCTGCTGAGGCATCTTTTCCGAGACATCACCTGAGCTCCTCCCGAGCATTTCCTGGCTCCCGGTATCGGGGTGTGCCATGTGGGGACACAGGTCCCAAGAACCCATCCCACGGGCGGCACAGGGTTCTCTTTCCCCGCGCGAAGCTCCCCGGGATGTGTCTGTCCCTCGGGGTGGGTGGCGGTGTTGGTGCTGGTAGGGACAGTGGTGAACCTGTCCCATGTGGCCACAGGGACGAGGTGACTCTGCAAATCCCGCAGGATCTTGATGGGTGACAGGAGCTCTCACTTGCCTGTTCCCTAAATTTTGAGTTTGACCTACTTTTGAGGCTCGGAGCGGCCGTATGGAGTGTGATTTCTCGCGGCAGCTCCCCAGGGCGAGGGGCATCATTATCCTGGGAGTGGGAAAGCAGCAGTCGAATTGGGAAAACCAGTCGGGGAGGCGAGATCGGAGCGGGGCTGTGCCCCTGGTTGGGGGCAACTCCCTGACCCGATCCCATCCATCGCCTCAGAGTGGGGTGCCAGGGGCCGGGAGTGGGGTTTCACGGTACCCCTGGCTGTGCTGCCGTCCCTCTTTGTATCCAGCCTTCCCGCATTAAACGGCAGCTGCTCAGACCCCGCTGTGCCTCGTGTTCTTTACCCTCTTCAACACCCGCCTCGGTGGTGGGACAGCCCAGTGCTCCTGCGCCCTGGAATCCCGTCCACCTGAGAGATCACCAAAATCTGTTCTTCGGAGCTTCCTGAGATCCCCGCGCCTGTTCCAGCCCTGGCATCACTAGCCGTTCCCCCCCCCACCCCGGGCCGCCCCAGGGGTGAGAGCGGCTGCTTCCACGGCACGAAGCCTTGGCGGCGCCGGATGCGGCGTCGGATGCGCCGTCGGGGCTGTTCCACCCCTGTCCCACGCCTGACCCGTCGCGATCTTCCCACCCGAGCACGAAGAAGGTGGCGGGCGCCGGCCGAGGCGGGTCGGGGCGTGCTGGCCCCGGGGCCACCCCACAGCCCCCGCCGGGAGCGCCCGGGGCGGGCGTGGGCAGCGCTGGGTGTTTTGCCTATCTTGCTTCCGGCACGGCAAGTGCTCCTCTGGCTTGGGAACATCTTTCCTTCCCACCTCGGTATTTGTGGGGACGAGAGGTGACTCCGCCTGGCTCTGTGTGTCTCATCTGAATCTGAGGGCTGGAGGGCTCCCCAGTCCCTTCACTGGGCACGGGAGTGGTGGAAAATACACCTGTAACCCCGTGGTGTCGGTGGTCAGGTGGGAATGTGAGCACAACGCTCTGTCGAGCATCTCTGGGGTTCCATGGAGCCACCACTTCTCCCCCTGCAGGCGGTCATACATCCATCCTGTTTTGGGTGTCTCGTGTGGCCCAGGTCCCCGCTAGGGAGGGATGCCTGGAATGGCTCCCACTATCCTGGCCCCTGCCTGCCTGGAGCACGGGGGAAGGGGCTGTGCTTTCTGGCCCAAAGGGTCTTTCATGGCCTAGGGGATGTGAAGTCCCAGAGCTGGGTGTCCATCAGGCTCCTGAAGGATAAAAGGTGCTGGGTGAGGAGTGGTGATACAACGGGAGAGGAGAGGCTGGAGAAACCGAAACTGGGACAGGGGAAATGACAGTGAAACCTCTTGCAAGAGCCACAGGGTGTGCCAGGCAAAACTGATACCTGCTGAGCTTGGGGTCATAAAACCCCGGCTGGTCCCAGCCGCCAAGTGTGGCACAGGCACCCATGGGTGGACTCTGCTCCATGAGGGGCTGAGCTGGATTTGGGCTGAGCCAGGGCCACAGAAGTCACGTTACCATGGTGGAGCTGCCAGTATGGCCAATGCGTCCCTGTACCAACAACCCCTCTCCCAGGGATGCTACTGTGGTGACCCCATGGCCCCTTACCAGGATTTGCCCTCTTGGGACTGCTCCCAGGGCTGCTCCAGGATGGTATCGCAGAAGGTGCTGAGCCCCAGACCTGGGATCAGGTGAGCTCTGACCTGTTTCCATTTTTCCTGGAGAGGAGATCCTGGTCTTAAGGGCGCTGTAAGCATGGCTGTGAGAGTGAAGCCAAACCTTGAGCAGGCAGTGTTGAGTGGTGTGGTGGCCTGCCTTCCCTGCCCATGCCCCTGGCACAAGGCTTGTGGCCAAAGAGACTCAGCACCCATGGTGAAATGGGGTGTAGGGTGGGAACTGGGGGATGGCCACCAGGGCAGGATGTGGAGTGAGTGTGGGGTTTGCACTCTGGAGCACTGGGGGATGGGTATGGTGAGCCCCCCATCCTGCTCCCCAAAAGCCATCCCTTCCCTGACACTTGCCAAGTCCTGGGAAGGGGTGATGGTAGAGGCTGCACTGTGGGGACAGTGTAGGGACCAGTGTGATGCATGGGGGCTCCTTCACCTTGGCCTGCTTGGGGCCTGGGTCCTCAGTACCACATGGGTCCCCGTCCTGTCCTGCAGCACTGCCCCATGGCACTCATGTTCCCCATGCTGTCCTGCAGCCATTCCCACCCTGGTGGGGAGCAGGACATACCCAGGTGAAGCCCATGCTGTCCCTGGCTGTAGGCTTTGCCTGTGACACCCATGCTTGTCCCCACAGGAACTGTCGATGGCAATGATGACAATGCAGATGGGAGGACTGATGATGGCCGCACTGGGCTGGCTGGGCTCCATCCTCACCTGTGCCCTGCCCATGTGGAAGGTGACAGCCTTCATCGGCTCCAATATCGTGGTGGCCCAGGTGTTCTGGGAAGGGCTGTGGATGAACTGTGTCTACGAGAGCACAGGGCAGATGCAGTGCAAGGCCTACGACTCCCTGCTAGAGCTCACCTCTGACCTGCAAGCTGCTCGTGCCCTGGTGGTCACCTCCATCTTCGTGGCCTTCCTTGCCTTCTTCATCGCCCTCTCGGGAGCTGACTGCACCCGCTGCGTGGATGACAACAGCACCAAGAATAGGATCTCTGCAGTGGCAGGTGTCATCTTCATCATGGCCAGCATCATGCTGCTCATCCCTGTCTCCTGGTCTGCTAACAGCATTGTCAGCAACTTCTACAACCCCATGGTGCCTGAGGCCCTCAAAAGAGAGCTGGGGGCTGCCCTCTACATTGGCTGGGCTTCCAGTGCCCTGCAGCTCTTCGGTGGCGGTGTCCTGTGCTGCTCAGGATCCCAGTCCCAGCAGGACCCCTACCCTAAGAAGTATAGGGCAGTGAAAACCTGCGGCCCAATGGGCTATGCCATGAAGGACTACGTGTGAGCCGCTGTGCCTAGGTGCCAGCTCAAGACAGAGCACCACCGTCCCTGTCCCACATCTCCATGCCACACCCTGCCCCTGCATTGCCTCCTCCTGCCCATCCCCATTCTGGCTGACCCCCAGCACCATCCCCATATGTGCCTCTCCCCAGGGCAGGCACTATAAACATCCTGGTGCCATCAAGGCTGCCTGGGCTCATTTTGAACAGCGCGGTGCGGGGAGGATGGTAACGTGTCCTGGGGGTGCTGTGCCCTGCCAGCTGCTGCGTTCCAGCACCTGGAACATCCCCATTCTCCCATGGGGATCACCAGTAGCCAGCCAGTGTACTCCTGGCATTCCCTGCAGCAATAAACTGAGGCAGGGAGAGGCTGCTGAGAGCTGAGAGGCACGGGGGGATAGGGGGACACCAGGTGCTCTGAGCCCCCATGGACTAGAAGGGGAGCCCAGAGAAAGGCTGAATGTCCCCTCACAGGCTCCTGGCCACCCACCCAGGAGGGTGTGCATTTCCATCGCTCTGGGAACAACAGACAGCAGACAGACAGCAGGGGCAGGGGTTTATTGAACAGGCCAGTGCAGGGCTGGGGACAGCCACAACCCCCAGCTGCCCAGGAGAGACTGTTGGAGACAAATGGGAAGGAGTAGGACACATACTGATGGGCATAGGGACCCCAAAGCATGGGGGACAAAGCAGAAGGCTGACAAGAGCCATGGGGAGGGCAAGTGTGGAAGATGTGGGATCCCCTGGGTGAGGGACAGGGACAGACACATCCATTGCCTCACACTGAGGAACAGCTTCTGAGGGGAAGGATGCAACCTGTTCTCCAGGAACATGGGAACAGGATGAGCAGGAACAGGTCTGAGGGAAGGGAAAAATGAAAAAAACCCAAATATTCCAGCAAGAGATTTGGGTAAAAAACTTCCCAAGGGAGCAGTGGAGGAGGAAGTGTGGAAGCAGCCCAGCAAGGGGGTGGGGGAACAGGCTGGGCAGGCAGTGCTGGGTGGTTCCTGGGTGGGGAGCAGCCACCAGCTCCCCAAATCCCTTCCAAACTAATTTCCCTGCCCAGACCATTACATACAAAGCTGTGGGAAAATGAGAGATTCAAGCAGCTGTTACGGGATGAAAGGCAGATGTGGCACTTGGAAAGCCTCTCCAGCTGGGAGCCATCTTGGCCTTGATCTTTTGACTCTGGATGTGGAAGGTCCTGCACCTCAGGGCTGGGTCAGTCTCTAGGGAGGATGAGGTATGGGAGGCCACAGGACACAGTGGTGGGAACCCACCTCCAACAGTCCCCAGGTAAAGACTCTGGGGGTGGGAGGTGAAGAAGGATCTAGATTTTGACCGTGAGTGCTGAGATGGGTGAGGTGGAGAGAAGACATCCCAGACTGGACATGCCTCAGAACAGCCATATGATTCTGTGGGATGTCATGGTGAGTGTTGAGGTTTTGGGGTCAATACCCAAATGTCAGAGCTAAAGGTGGTGCCCAGGAGACCCTGGTGAATCCAGGAGACCCTTCCTGTGCTGAGGAACAGACAAGGCCCCAAGCCCTGACCTTGGTGAGAAGGAACCAAGGAAGAGAATGGAGAAATCCCCCCAAAATAGTGTCACCTCCAGCAGCTGCCCTGCTGCAGGACAGGGCCATTTGGCTCAGTTTTATAAGGGGTTAAGTGCTCATGCCCCATCCAGAACCTTGCTAACTCTCAGTCCTCCTCGAGGTAGGGGACAGGGCACTTCTGGTAGATGTAGACCACCCCAGAGATGTAGCCATTGCCCTGGGTGCTCTCCTCCTCGGTGACGGCCCTCTCCCAGTACTCCAACTCCTGGGCCAGCAGCTTCTGCCAGGCTCCGCTCTGCTCCAGCTGCCCAAGCGCCACCTCCAGCTCGGCCTTGTACCGCAGGTTCGAGGGGTTGCTCCTTGTCGTCAGGCAAAGGAAGCCGCCTGCGGGACGGGAGACAGGTAACACACAGGGTGTCCCTCTCTGGGAACGGCATCCTTTGGAAAGGGTGAGGACACAGGCACCGATAGCCTGCCAGGAGTCAGCGGGCAGGGGACAGGCACATACAGGGCATGGACAGGGAAGTGGGCAGGGGATAAAGAGGACAGCAGGCAGAGATGGGCAAGACAGGGGGCCAGTGGGCAGGGGATGGGCAGGATGTCGCGCCTGAGCATAGGCTGTCACACACCAGCACTGTTACTGCCACCTCCTACCTTGTCCCGCTTCCCAGATCTGGCAGTGGGCAGGGTCACGGACCCCGTGCCATCGCCTGTCCCTGGCAATAGGGACAACGCCACGTCCCACCTGTGCCACGGGTCTAGCGTTCAGCGGAGGACCCACATTCACCGGGGGTCGGTGTCCCACCCCATCACCCCGGGGGTCCCGGCGGGGAGCGGAAGCACCCCCCCCCTTACCCGGCTTGGTGACCCGCAGCAGCTCCGGCAGCACCGTGCTCGGCACCTGCCCCTCGCCCAGGGCCCCCACCAGTGTCACGGCGTCGTAGTGCTCTGCGAGAACACGGGACGTCACCGGGGGGACACTCCGGGGCTCCCCCCGCCCGGTGCCGGCCCATCACCTGCGGGACACGTGGGTGTCACCGAGGGGTTCCCGGGGGTCCGCCCCCTCCCGTTACCTGCGGGCGCGGGCAGTGGATCCCTGCCCAGGACGCAGAGCCGCAGCTCCTGGTAGAGCCCGGTGTTCCGTGCCCGCTCCAGCATTCCCGCGCTGCCGTCCACGCCGTGCAGGCAGCGGAACCCACGCCGGTGGAGCTGCGGGGACAGAGACACTGTCACCCCCGCCCCGCCCCGTCCCGCCCCGCCCCGTCCCGTTAGCCCCGTCCTGCCCATACCTCTCGCGCTACGAGCCCGGTGCCACAGGCCACGTCGAGCAGACGCGCCTCCGCGTGGGGCGCGGGGAAAGCGAAGGCGAGAGAGGCGGCGGCGAGATGCGGTGCCCGGTACTCCAGAGCTGCCACATCCTGCGGGGACACGGCGGTCAGCGGGGACAGCCGTGGTCCCCCGGCGCTCCCGTTCCCGCTGTGTTCCCGCTGGTACCTGCTCGTAGCGGGCGGCCCAGCCGTCGTAGAGCCGCAGCCGTTCGGGCAGCGCCGACCCCCGGTGCACAGCGGCCACCCTGTCCCGGACGGCCGCCGATAGTCCCATCCCAGTAGGACTCGGTACCGCCCGGTATCGTCCGGGCCAATTGATCGGTACCGGGCCCTACCCCCGCACCCGTTGATTCTGAGGCTCCGCCCCGGCCACGCCCCCAAATCCCATTGGCTTCGCCTCCCGCTCGCGACTCGCCCCCAGCACCTCATTGGCTTCTCGGCCCGCCCAGGGCACGCCCCCAATGCGCGTTTCGGCAGTGACCCCGCCCAGGACTGCCCATAGAACACGCGACCCCGCCGCGGCCACGCCCCCACGCTCCATTGGCCACCGGTGCTGCCCCTCGGGGCGTTGGGAGCGACCAAGCGCGTCAGGGGGGGAAAGGGCCAGGAGTCCTGAGACTTAACCACATGTCTGAGTGGTGACCAAGTGCTCCAGCGGCGTATCAAGTGCCCTAGGGGGATGACCAAGTCCAGAGATGGTGACATCAAATACCGCTGGGGGCGTGACACCGAATCCCCACGGGGCGTAGCACCAGGAGCCGCAGGGAGCTCCACTGTCTCCCAGCAGTGTCCACAGTTCCTGTTGCTCTGTTACCTGTAGGGGTCAGTTCTCATTGCGTCAGTCATGTCCCAGGCACTGGGACAGTGCCTTGGACAGGTCACCTCCTGCCCGGCCCCTGGCCCCAGCCCCACACGGCCCCAGTGCTGCGCTGTCACCTCCATCCTGCATCGGCATCGCCTTCCTCCACTCCGACCGTCACCCAGCGCGGCCAACCACCCGAACCCTGCCGTGTCCCACTGGGTGTGGCAGTGACAGCCCGGGACTGCCCTCGGGGAGGAGGCCACCCACCACGGGGGCAGCTCCTCATTGTCCTGATCTGCCCATCCCGCCCCCTCGGGGCGGGGGTCATTCTGCGCTGCCCCGTGGGGACAGAGGACAGGAGGGGGCAGTGGCTGGGAAGGAGGAGGCGCGTCATCGCTCCTGCGAGGAGCAGGGAGTTGGAATTGTTGATCCTGATACCTGGCATCAATCCCTACAGGGTTCCTTCCAGCTCGAGCTGTGTCACGAGTATATAACCTAGGTGAAGTTTGGCTTTTGCTGAGAGCAAGAAAGCCTCGAGAACCAGCACGATGCACAGAGAGGGACAGCTGTCACCTCCAGATCACAATTTTCTGGAATGCCTGATTCAGGCGCCCAACATTTGTGAGGTTCCGTATCCAGCTTTGTTATCTCGAAGATAGCAATATCTCGAAGATACATCCCTGGGAGGTTACTGCGGGAGTCCCTCCTTAAACCAACTTTTGGTGTCACAGCGAGGACGAGGGACACGCTCTGGGACAAGCCACAGCTATGCCCATCGCCTCTGTCTGTTTCCAGCAGCGAATTAGTGACGGATTCAGCTGTTAATTTATGACGGGAAGAAAACACGGTGCCCTGACGGAGCTGGTGGCCGCCCCGAGGCCGCGTTGGTGGCCTCGTCACCTGCTCTGTGGTCCCCATGTCCTCCTGCTTCTCTGTCCTTCCCTCCCTGAGGACCTGCCCGCGGTCACACGCGGGGACAGCTCAGCCCGGCGGCCGGGCAGTGCTGGCCCGGACCCTCGAGAGGGAGCCCTCCACCCGCGGGAAGGACCCCTCGCCCCGCCGGGCTCCGGAGTCACGCCCGGGGACGCGCTCGGAGAATTGCTGGTGGAGTGGCCGAGGATAGTCCGGGGCTGGGGGGCGGCCAAGGCTTGGCTCCGTGGCAGCAGGGACCGTCCTAACCATCCGAGGACACAGGGATGGCTTCCGGGCGGTGTCCGCGGGGGCTGCAGCCCTGTGACAGCTCCTGCCACTGTTCATGGGCATTTTGTCCCCTTTGCTGCCACCAGTGTGGGCCCAAACCTGTCCCTCGTGCTTGGCGTACCCGGAAGAACTGTGGCCTCCAGCAAGGACTCTCACAGCCTCCTCATGATTCCCATCAGTAACCGAACCTTCCTTTACAAATCAGTGCCAGGATGCACCACCAGCCCTGCTCTGCTGGCCCTAGGGGCCACTGGGCCTTGCCTTCTGCAGCCGTGACTCGCATAGATCCAGTCCCAAATTTGCCATCGCTTTTCCAAGCACCCCGTTCCCGCGGCTGGCTGGCTTTATCACAGCACAGCTGTACAAACATCTGCACCCTGTGCCACCACCATGGCTCTGGCCCAGCATGACCCAGCTGGGCTCTGCACTGGGTCTGCTGCCAGCATTGGATGCCCTGGGCTGTCCCTGCTGAGGGTGAAGGACAGAGGTGGCAGCACATTGTGGCAGGTTGGAGTGTTTCATGGCCGGTGCCGGTGTGAGGCTGGACTTTGTCCTGACACGTGGCCTGGTGCTGGCGGGCTCCCATTGGGTCACAGGACATTCCTCTCCAATGGTGCAGTTCCTCAGGGCACTGTCCTTGTCCCCTGCCTGGGGATAGGGGTCCATCTTGCCCCGATGGCATGCTGGGACCCTGAAGCTCAGCTCAGCTGCCCTGCTGGAGTGTCCCCACCACCCCTCAAAGGGACCTGGGAACACATGCCCCCAAGGCAGGGGCTGATCCCCCTGAGCCCACAGATCTCTGCTGTGACCTCTCTTGGCCTCCCTCCCCAAGGAGCTGCTGCAGGGCTAGAAGGGTAGCTTAGGTAGGTCCCTTGCCTTCAAATCCGCCACTGAGCTGGGACAGGAGCTGGGAAAAGCCCAGGTCTGTGCTGGTTATGGGCCAGGCATCTCCAGGGTGAGCAATGTCACCTGGCACCAAACCTGCCTGCAGTTCCCCCTTCTGATGGATCCCCGGTGAAGTGTGTGGTGGCATTTGTACCCTGGGCAGGTGGGCTTGCATGGCCCAAGGACTGTGCAGGGCAGCCCTGGCACATCCTTGGCCTTTGGGGTGGGACTAATGCTGTCCCTCTGGATGATGCTGGAATGTCCCTAAGCTTCTTCATCAGGCTGGAGTGACAGAATGCTCAGTCCCATGGCCTTGTGTACCTCAGAGACTTTCTGGATGGCCCACACAGACCCTGGGTCCAGCTGTAGTGTGAATGTCCTTGGGGCAAGGGGACAGATGCTTGCAGGGGGACAACCATGGACTTGGCAGCTTCTGGCTCAGAGGGCTTTGGGGACAGTCATGGTAACTGTCACTGGAAGCTGTCAGGAGCTGCATCTCTGTGCATCTGTCCTGACTGCAGTTTCTTGGCGCAGGAGCCTACCAGCATCAGGAAATGTCCTCAGGGCATCCCAAGACATTCCCAAGACATTTCCCAGGTGAAAGGGCCCTTCATGGTCCCCTGAGCTCTCTGCTGCATTTCCTGAGCTGGGAAAGCACGGACAACCATCCCATGGGGCACTTGAGCCACACAAGGTGGAGGTGGAATGCACTGCTGGGTGCAGAACTGGGCAGAGAAGGGAAGGAAAACCCTGTGGGATGACAGCCAGGTGGGATCTGGAGAGTCACTGTGGGGAGACAGAGGCAGAAGGGAGGTTCTGGTTGGATATTAGGACACATTTTTTTTTTCACGGAAAGGGTGGTCAGGCGCTGGCAGAGGCTGCCCAGGGCAGTGGGGGAGTCCCCAAATCCTGGAGGGGTTTAAAAGACGGGTGGATGTGGCACTTGGGGATGTGGTTTAGTGGTGGCCTTGGCAGTGCTGGGGGATTGGTTGGACTCAATGACCTTGAAGGGCTTTTCCAACCTTAACGATTCTTCCATCTTTCCATGGTTGAGGAGGTGGCAAGACAGCAGGACAGGGCCGGGGTGGCTGGTGGGGTTTCACATACCCTGAGTGGGATTGCTCTGCACTCACATCCTTAGAGGGCAGAGTATTTTGCTTTCCCAGCATCCAAACGTGACTGGAATCTGTCCACTTCTCCCCTAACCTCCCCTCTGATGTTCAAGGACCGTGGATTTTGCCCCCTGAACCCCACTCATCCACATGAGCTCGCCTGGTTCACTGGGCTCTTGCTCGACTTCTGAGTCTGTAAATCTCGGCGTTGCTGTGACTGATGGTGACCGGGGCTGCTGTCACCAACCCTCCTGCCCTGGCCCCACCGCCCGCACGGCTTCGGGACAGGTAACAAGGAGGGGCTGAGCTGTAAATCAGCCCTGCCGGCGCGGAGCTGGGAGGAGATCAGAGCGGCGGGAGCAGCTCACGGAGCTGATTCAGGAGCCTCACAGGGCTGGGCAGGGCTGTGCTGCCTCCCGCGGACCACGCTGCCCATGTCCCACGAGTGCCCCGGGGACCTGGGTATTCCCTGACTGTGGCTGTCACCCCGCAGCGCACTGGTCATGGCTGGTGCCCGGGGCCAGCAGCAGCAAGACTTCACTGCCATGCTGAGAACATTCCCTGGCCGCTGTGCTCCTGCATCAATCCCGGCCTCTGCACGTGTGTTGCCTGCATCCCATCCTCCGTGCAGTCCCGATGTGCGGTGCTCCCTCCCTCCCTCCCTCCCTCCCAGTGCATAGTGCTTCCATCCCTTTTGCATCCCCAACCCTTTGTGCTCCTTTTCCCTGAACTCCCTGTGTATGGACTCCACCCTCCCTTTGTACTCCTGGTGCACAGAGCTCCACACCCTCTCTGTCCCCCAGCTCCACACCATCACAAGGGCATGGTGCTCCCACACTGGTGACATTCTCATTTCTCCTTATCTCCATCCAAAATGCCAGTGGCCCATTCACAGGATATGCTCTGGCTGCAGTTCTGATCTGAGCTCATCCTATTCCTCACCTCTGAGCAGTCCCACAGACTACATCCACACCCCCAGCTCACGGACCTCACTCCTTGTCCCCCTTTCCCCTTGTTCCCTCTTGTCCCCATTGTCACCTGCTCCCTTCCGATGACTGGGGACTTCCCACCCTGACCATATCCAACACACCCAGAGACCTCAGGTCCCACCCACCACACATCCCCTCACCTCCCGGACCCATCTCCTGTCCCTCACAGCTCTTCCCGCAGCCAGGTGAGTTCCCCCAGTGCTGCCTCCCTGTTCCCAGTCCCACAGGCAGTGCCATGACATCACTGACACCTTGGCACACCTCAGGCTGGTGACTCAGCATCAATCCTGGGACAGCGCCTCTGGAACTCATCATCCTTCCTTGGAAGAGCACCTTCATGACTCAGTGTCCTCAGGTCCACGGGGGAGCTCCCTGTTCTCACCCTGGGACACATCGTGACTCGCTGGTCACATCCCTGCCACTCCTGGTGTTCCAGGTGTGGCTGCACCACAGCCTCCTGGCTTGGTGCAAGCCCACTCGACCTTGTCCCCAAATCCCCCCGACCACCTGCCCTGCCACCAGCCTGGCTATCCAGAGAACTCTTGTGAGACTCAGCCCCCCCTCCAGATCACCTCTCTGAGACTCCCTTGTTTTGTCCCTGCATCTTGGGAAGTGACTGCCACCTCCTGGGAAGAATGAGGGACAGACTGGGTGAGATCCATGAGGTGGAAGTAGAAGTCAATAAAACCCAGCTCAGTAATAAGGTGCAAACTTTCACTGGAGAAGGAATTAATGAGTGGACTAGTGGCTATAAACAAACAAAGGATTTCTTGTGACTTGTAAAAGATGACTCAGCACTTTCGGGAAGGCTGACTGCTTTCCAAGTGATCTCGGTGTTCCTGGACCTTACCTGTTGAGGTTCATCCAGATGATCCTAAAGCACTTCTGAGCCTTGGGTGAGGTCAAGCCACCTCAACTCTGTCTGTACAAGGGCTGAGGTGGTGTTTGGGAATCTGAATCCTAAAAAGCAGTTTGTAACTTCCTCCATTAACTCCCAACACTATGGATATGGAGGAAGGAAGATGGGCTCCTGTGTCCAATTGCTGTAATTTGTTTTATCCCCAGGTTCTTGCAGTATTTCTTAGAGTGCAGTCCTTCTTTTTATGGGGGCATCCCTGAATCCCATCTCTGCTGTGGACCCAACAGATTGACATTGGCAGGAGGAATGAAGAATGCCTATGCTGCTTCATCCCCTGCCCATCCTGCCCAAATGAGGATTTCAGGGGGGGGTCCCTGTGGGAGTGGAACCAAAGAGGTCAAACCATTATCACTTTCTTGAGCTGAACTGGATCTCAGCTGAGCTTTGCCAATTCCAACTGGAACCAAATCACCAGACTTGGACCATGTCATACATCCAGGGAAAGCAAGGCAAGAAGTTACACAAGTGATTTGGATTGAGAGCATTGGAGTGGGAAGGTATCAGTGGGTTGGACAATGATGACCATGGACTGAGAGTTCCTAGAATCCTAGAAAGAGTTGGAAGGGACCTTAAAGACCAACTTGTTCCTCACCGCTGAGTTCATCCATCTTAGAGCTTGATGACATCTGTGCTTGTTTTTGAATTGATGTCAACCAATCATTCCTGGCTGTTGGGTCTTGTCGTCCCTGTGCCGAACATTTCAGCTCTGGAGGACTTTGCCGGAGGATTGCATCTTTGGATTTCATGGCTGGAGCTGCTCCTCTGAAAGCTCTCCAGCCTATGTTGATCCAAATGACCTTGTTAGGCAGGCTAGTGGTGAGTCTCTCTCTGAACTGACAGTTGCAGCTGGAGGAGGGTGTGCAATGACTCCTGGAAAAGGAGGGAGGCAAAGCAGTGAAGTGAAGGCTGCGGGTTGAAGCTGCTGCATCACAGCTCCTGGGAAGCACAAGTGAGGGAGGGTCCCACGGAAGCGCCGCTTTTGCAGAAACACAGTTAAGGGAGTAAGTTCAGGGAGAGGCCAGGAATCTGACAAAATGGAAATCTTGGGAATTATCTCTAGAACAAGGAGGAGCCCAGACAGCAGAAACAACTTCAAATAATTTGAGACAGGGTAACAGGAGTGCATGGGCAGAGGCAGCACAGGCTGCTGGGGGTGCCTGATGAATTTCCCAGAGTCCAAGGGAAGGTGAAGGTGAGCCCTGGTGGTCCTGCTGATCCATGGTGATCCCCTTGGTTTTGGGGAGGCGTGACCATGGCTGGGTTTGGGGTGGCTGCTTGGTCACCTTCCTTTTCTACATTGAGTGAGGAGAGCAGGTAAAGCCCTCGCACAGGGTTGAGCTCAGCCTAGGCTGGGCTGGAGGCCCAGGGAACTTGGATATATCCTGTATTTCCAAAAGCCTGATGATGGGCTTTTGCCTTATGGCACTTTGAACACTGGCTGAAGAAATCTCATCTGTGGATTATCTGAACCAACAATTAAACTGGGAGCTCACGTGTGTTCAAAGGGTGGGTTCAACTCGAGTTCATGGAAGAAAAATCCCCCAGGGATTATCACAGCCAAAGGCTCAGCTCTGGCTCAGGAGGTTCATGAAAACTGCTGTAAGCTGGGAAAGTATTTGAGGCTGTGCCACTCTGTGTAGGTGCTGTGTTTCTGCTGTTGGGGGTGAAGTACAGGGGAGCTTTGGGCATTTGCCCCCCCACCCCCTCAGAACAGGGCAAGGCAGAGAAGCTCCACCTCCAGCACTTGGAAAGGCAGCTGGGAAGGACAGGTGTCTGACCCTCGACTGCAAGAAAGGGTTTGATGCTGTTTCACAGGACCACAACTTTCCTGGGGCTGCTATAATGTGTGTGCAGTGTGGTTCCCACAATCCTCAAGACCCTTGAATACACAGCTGTGAGAGTAGCCTTGAAGGACCAACTCAAAGTGAGCCTGACTTGTTGAAGAAATGATATTTTCAAAAAAGACACCCCACACCCCACCTACTTAAGTGAGATGCCATAAGAGGAAACTCTCAGGCTGACTCTGGTGGAGAGCAGGGGCTGGAGGAGACCCATGGAGTTTGGAGAGAAGGACCAGGACCAGGCCCAGGCCCAGGACCAGGACCAGGATGAAACTGGTCTGATCAGCCTCAGAAAGGGAAGGACAATTGCTCTGCTGGTAGGACAAGGATTTGGGGGTCAAAATGGCACAAATTACCAGTGTCAGAGAAGATTTGTATGCCAGCACACAGGGAATGGCTTCCTGTGGAGACTAGTGGGTCTGGGCCAATGGGCCTGCCACATTTCTGCCTGCAGCCTTGCTCTGCAAGGACGTCCCTTGAATGGGCTGTGATTCACTTATCTCAACCCTCCTGGAAGGATAATCCTTAGGTTGGCATGTCTTCCCTTGTCATGGTGAGCTATCCCCAAAGGCTTCCATGATCCCACCATACCCTAGTACTATGGTAATCCTTTGTAACCTATTGGTCTTTCCCCCTTGGTAACACCCATGCTTTCCCCATAAAAACCCCAGCTTTCCCCCCAGTTGTCTAGGGAGCTGTCATCCCTGCCCACCTTCACAGAACTGCTAGATAATAAAGGAATCTCTGTGGAATTGCCATATGATGCTTCTGTCTCTCTGTCTCTCCGTCTCCCTGTCTCCCTGTCTCCCTGTCTCCCTGTCTCCCTGTCTCCCTGTCTCCCTGTCTCTCTGTCTCTCTGTCTCTGAGTTGGCCTGGGACAGCCGCACAAGCAGAGCTGAAATCACTGAGCTGATCTCACTGAAAGCTGATCACTTGTAGCCATAGGCCACAGCTGGCTGAGGTTTATCTGGTGACTAGGAGACCTGCCAGAGACTCCCTTAGAACGCAGTCTCTTGCGGGACACTCTCTCTGGGAGGGTTGGTGGCTTCCTGGGTCCACAGACCCCTCCCCTAGCAGCCTGCAGCTTCTCACTGCCAGAGAACAGGGTTGAGTGGGATGTTGGGAAGGAATTGTTCCCTGTGAGGATGGGCAGACCCTGGCACAGGGTGCCCAGAGCAGCTGTGGCTGTCCCTGGATGGCTGGAAGTGTCCAAGGCCAGGTTGGATGGGGTTTGGAGCACCTTGGGACAGTGGAAGGTGTCCCTGGATGGGCTCTGAGGTCTCTTCCAACCCAAACCATTCCATGATTCTGTGCTTCTAAGCTACCCAAGTTATGCTGGTCACTCTCCACCAGTTCCTGACGCCTTGGCCGGTATGGAGGTCCTTGCTGTGACCTCCCACTCCCTGGTCAGGTGTGCAGACCCCCCAGCCCTAGGTGCCTGCAGGCTCTGTGTGCTGCACAGATGCTCTGGGCAATGCCAGATCCTCTGTGTTTCTTGGCCCCTGACTCCTCAGCCAGCTCGCCAGGTATGTAACTATCCCAGCTATTTCCTGCTGTACTGCAAGGAAAAATTAAAAAATTAATCATCCAACCTTTGGCCCTGTTTGATATAAATCCAGGCTGCAGCATTGCAGACAGATTGCGTGTGGGGGCAGCGCCGCCAGCACCCCGTGCCCTGCCTGTTCCCTTTGGCAAGGGGAGCACAAGGGGCTGCCATGGACGTGGCCTGGAGCCGACTCCCATCACAGTCTGAATGATTTATGGCCTGCATTCCTGCTCCTGACAGGCACATCCTGGGATGCTGTGCTCCTGCACTGCCTGCAGAGAGGGACTGGGGCTGTCTGGGGCCGCTGGTGTCCCCTGGAGCTGCCCTGACCTTGGCAGAGTGCGGCAGCTCCCACCAGTGCTGTTGGCAGAGTCCAGGGTGAGGAGGGACCCCCACATTTCCCAGGGATTCTTTATATTTTTCTATCTCGTTATGAGAGTGCCAGGGGCCCGACATCCCAGCGTTACACTCCATAATCCCAAACTGGCAGCCCTGGCTGCCCTGCTCCCAGGCTGGTGTGATGGGTCCTGCCCTGTGGAGGGGGTGCCAGGCTGTGCCAGGCTGGCCATTGCTCAGCACCTTTGCTGTCTGGGGCTGAACTGGGACTGCTGGGCTTGGCTGCAGGGCCCAGAGCATGTCCTGAGAACTTTAGCCCTTGGGATGTGCAGCTCAGGGCAGCACAACCCAGCAGCTGCTCTGCTCCTCCTCTGGACCATGGTCACTGAGGGGATTTGCCATCCTTGGGCTTGTCCCTAAGTGCCCTGAGCAAGTGTGGTTGATATTGGTGGGGAATGGACATGGCAGTGGGGGCAAGGTGAGCACTGGAGACATGATGGCCACTGGGTTTGCTGGTATTTTGAGCTGGTGGAAGAAGTGGTTTCCTCATGTCCTGACATCCCATGGGAAGGCCAAGCCAGGCTGGAGGCAAGGCAGTGTCTCTGGGTGCTTTGAGGGTAGGATGTGGGACAGGGTGTTTCTCCACGCCTCCAGATCCCATCCTGCCAGCCCCTGGTGACAGGGGCTTGGTGTCCTGTTCTGTCCTGGCTGGGCCTTCAGCCTCCTGCTCATGCAGGGATCTCTGCACATACAAGATGCAACTTAAGAGGGAATTGCCTCAGGTTGAGGCCAGAGCTGGGAAGAATCAGGGATGCATCAGGGCTCCATGGCTGCAATAAAATCTCATTTCATCCCAAGGTATTCTGGGACATGCTGGGGTGTGTGGCATCCCAGGCCCCTGTCTCCCCAGTGTGTGGGATCCACCCCAGGCTGGCAGTGCTCTGCAGAGCTCAGGTGCCATAAGGACCCCACAAAAGCACCCTGAGTGCCACCAACCCCATCCAATTGCAGGCACAGCCCTGCGCCCCTGGCTCCTGCCATGGACCAGCTCTCCAGGGCTGTGTCCAGCAGGCAGGAGCTGGTGCCTGTGGTAAGTATTTTGTTATCTTTTAATCTTTTTCTTTTTTTCCCTAGCAGAGCAGGCAAGCCACAGTCTGGATTCCAGTTTGGTTGTAAGAGTGCTGTTATGTCTCCCCCAGGATCTGGTTTCACTCATGCTTGGGGTCTCTCTGAGTGAATGGATGACTCCATTAGGGCTCTTCCAAAGCTTTCCCTGCCTCTGCCCTCTCTCACTTTCCATGCTGCCCTCGCTGACCTCTGCACTTCCTTCAGCCCTGAGCCCCGAGCCCTGCAGGACAAAGGTCCCTGGGAAGCACCTGCAGTGCTGATCCCGAGGGCCTCAGCAGCCACTGTCCCCTCAGGCGGGCACGGGACACTGGCTGGGATGGTGAGCAGGGCATGGGGTGAGGAGGAGCTGGGGCTGAGCAGGGAAGAGCCCCTGGAGGCTGCTCTGTTTCACCTGGGCTCGCTGGGGTGCAGTGGGACCAGAGGTCACAGCTATGGCTTGCAACACAGGGAACACCTCAATTTGTCCTGGTGGAATTGTTTCCCCTATGACTGTCACAAAAGGTGGGAATGGAGAAGTGGGTGGGGATTTGCTCTTGGGCATGTTCAGAATCTCACTGGCCCCAGGCAGCATCATGGCCTGGGACCTGCTGTGCTGGGGGGAGTGGGGTGGGACAGACACCTCCACAGGGACTCACCCACCCCAGGCACTGCAATTTTCTGATTATGCACAGCAATGCTTGTGACAGTCCCTGAGGGGCTGGAGTGAGAGATGGCACGGAGCAGGGCTCTGAAAGAAGGTCCAAACCATGAAGGAGGTTTGCAGAAGAGGAGGGGACAAGACGCAGAATGGTCTGCCCTGGGACCTTGACCTCCCTGCTGAGCTCTGAGCTGTTCACTGCAGGCTCTGGTTAAAGTGAGGACATTTCCCTGAGATGTGACCCTCGTCTGGCTCCGGTGCCTGACCCAGCACCAGGATAGTCCTGACTCATGGAGCTGGTGGAGCTGCACATCCTCTCTCAGTGCCAGAGCAGGTCGTGGCAGGCTGATGTCAGATGGTGCCTGGTGCCCCTGGGATGGTCCTGGTGCCCCTGGGGTGGTCCCACTGTCCCATTGTGGTGAAGACTCCTCTTCCCTCACTGGCCTCTCCTGATCTCAGTGTCAATGCCCTCAGACTGATTTCTCAGACGCTTCAGAGGCTGTTCCCCTATTGGGATGTTGGGATCCCAGGACTCAAAGGCTTCACTTTGCTGCTCTTACATCTCCCTGTTCAATAGCAGCCCATCCCCTCTGGTCTCAATGTCCCCAGGGTCTGTGAATGGACCCTGACACCCTCCTAGGTTGGCTGGTGGTCACACAAACCAGGACACATCCCTGTGTCCCTGGCAGTTCCCAGCCATTGCTCCACATGCTGGGCCAGAACTGGTGTGACAGTGCTCGGGACACTGCGTGTGGGTGTTAATCTTCGGGGCCATCAGGCCAGGCACTGAACTGAAATCCAGCTCTAATTGGCCTCTTCCAGTAATTCTTCCTAACAAAGCAATTAAGTTTCTCAGGCAAGAGATGTTCTTTGCAAATGGCCTGTGCCAGATACTTTTGTTTTTTTTTTATCTGTGGTATTTAAGGATCTTTTCCTAATACTCACTCATTATTTTATGAGGCACAGACTGGTTCTTCCTGCCCTTTTGAAGCTCAGTATCGCACTCATGTTTGTTTGTTGTCTCAGGGCTTCCCTAACTGTACGAGAGGGGGTTTTTGTTTCATTTTAAAAAAATACTTTAAATAAATATTCTTGATTTGTAAAGGGCTGGGCCCTGTGAGACAGGGCAGGGAATGGGATGGACTTCAGCCCTCCCAAGTCTGCAGAAGCTGTGTGTTCTGCAGTGGGACTGAGGTCAAAGCTGGAAAAGCTTGCAAGGCGGGATCAAAGAGCAGGACCCCTGCCAAACATGTGGAAAACATGAGCTGGGGGTGGCTGCAGTGGGGGCATGGGCTGGCACTGCCCACAGTGCCCCCTTCATCCCTGCCCATCCCTGGAAATCCTAAGACTGCTGGGAGGCTCACAGTCCTTTGTCCCCTCACCTGGGAACTTTGTGATTCCACCTTCCTGCCATCCACTTTTAGTGGCTCCAATTCCTCCTTCGGAGGAGTCCATCCCTCGCTTTCCTAGCCTGGGCCCGCTGAGGCTGAATGAGATGTGCTGGAATTCTGGGGAGCTGCTCATCTGAGATGTGCTGGAATTCTGGGGAGCTGCTTGTCTGCGTGCTGCCCACTCCTGCCCTTCCTGTGGCCTTGCCCCCAGCAGTGTTTGCCCCATCCCCACACCCCTCCCACCTGCACCAGTCTCAGGGCTGCTGTTCCTGCACCCAGGAAAGGGAGCAGCTCTGGGAATGGTTCAGCAGTGGTGCTGTTGGGAGCAGCACCCCAGGGAGGCCGGCAGCTCTTGGAAGTGGTGTATTGGAAGAACAAGAGAGCATGTGGATGGGGTGTGGTGTAGGGTGACACCAGCTGGGTTTTGGGATGCCTCTGTGCTCTCTGTGAAGTGACTGGGCACAGTCCTCATGGTCTCTGACATCTCACCCAGCGACTCCTGCACTGCTGGCTGCTCTTGCAGAGGATCTGGGCTGGCCTGGGTGTTGTTTGATGAATGAGATCCCAAGTGTTACCTTGCCTGGCCTCTCTGGAGCCAGGAGGGTGTTTGGCGATGCTGGGGATAGCATGGTGGAGATCTGGGGGAGAATGCCAAGGGAGGGCACACCTGGTGTGCAAGGTGTGGACCCAATATGGGTGACCCCACAGCAGGTGGCAGCCCTCCTCTGCCACCAGTGCCTTCTCATGGGGAGGGGACAAAGAAGCTCTGGGGAGGGGGTGGCGACTCCCTCCTCGTGTGTGTCAGTCACTCGTACCCGGGGTCTGTGCGGGACGGAAGGGAAGCCCAGGTGACCCCGGCTGTCAGGTGCTCCCGCGGCTCAGTGTGACCTCTCCCAGTGGGCTCCGGCCCAGGGGTTCTGTCACTTCATAAATCTCCCTTCTCTGCTGCGCACACCACGGTGAGGCAGCCCTTACTCAGGCTGGGAGTGTCCGGCTGTGGCCGCTATCTCCGCGGAGGAGCCGTGTGTGGGGGTGCCAGCATTTCCAGAGACAATCGGGCTTTATTTCCTTGACACATAGGAAAAAGAATAAACATTCCTCGGGTTTGTTTTCAGGCTGCTTTGTGGAATAAATCTCAAACTGTTGTTGCCTTCCCAGGCTCCCCGGTCCCGTGGAACTGGGTGTTCTCATTCCATGAGTGACCAGCACCTGGGCACTCTGAAACCCTGTGCGGTGCCTGGAGGCTGCTCCACGCTGGATGTACTGTGGACATCTGAAGCAGAGCTGCTCCCCATCCACGGGGAGCTCGGCTTGGCTCCGAGATCCCAGCTTGGCTCGGGATCCACGAGCCCCCCCCACCACCTCTGCAGCCTGAACAGCCCTGGTCACCTTGACCTCT
The DNA here is from genome assembly GCF_963662255.1 of Cinclus cinclus. NCBI lineage: Eukaryota > Metazoa > Chordata > Aves > Passeriformes > Cinclidae > Cinclus > Cinclus cinclus. Next base: position 10,414,358 of record NC_085067.1, on the reverse strand, counting down.
GGACCTGGGTCTTCCTCTGAAGGCCCAAGTCCGACAGCATCTTCAAGGAGCAGGGCTGTCCCATGGGACCAGGGCTCTCTGGGAGGAGACCAGCTGGAGCCAGTGGCCATTCCCATCCCCTCTGCCTCGGGGGGGGGGGGGAAGGAGATCCAAGGGATGCTATGGTCTCTGTCCTTCCACCTGTGGGAACATCTGCCAGCAACACCCATTTGAAGTGGTGGGATCTGGACTCCTTCCACATGGTGCAAGAAGCTTATCTTGGTGTTGACCCTCATTCTGGAGATGTGGCTCCATAGGGAGGAGGTCCCCACACCCCTGCCCAGGCCAATCCCCATGGAGGCATTCCATTGCCCTGGGAGGTGTGTTGAGAGGGAATGGCCTGTGGAATGTGCTTGAAACCAGGTTCACACCATTGCTGATGCACCAGTTGGCTCACCTGGGGGTGGGACACAGTGCTGGACTGGAACTTCCTGAAGCAGCAGATCTTGGTGTGACCAACAAGGAGGGATGACCTACATCACCTCCAAAGTGTGCCCAGTGCCAGTGTGGCACCCAAACCTTGTTGATGGTCCTCCAACAAATGATCCCACCATGGAAGACCATGGAGGCTCCAGAGAATTGTGTGGGCAGCGGGCTGACCCCAGGCTGGGTGGTGCCTGCCGTGAGTGACCTGTGCTGATGAGCTGAGCCCCTTGGTACAGGTTTGGAGCATCTGACTATCAGAGCAGGGCAGGAGGTGGGATGGGAGTGTCCAGTGTGTGCACGAGGTGGGATGGTGACCTCAGCCACAGCAGTGTCATACACGAGTCCCAAAAATAGCTGGATTTAGAAACGTCTGCTTGTGCTGTTGCCGAACACTTGTTGCAAATGTAGTGGCAGCTCAGTCCAGTGAAACTGTGGCCAGAAACAACGTGAGTTTCGGCAAACCAAACGGCTCCAGGAATGAAGGTGGATGGGAGGGACTGGGGGCCCAAGGCTGCCAAAAATGTTGGGATTCCAAGGTGAATAATGAATAAAAAGCCCCAGCCTCAAAGGTAAAGCTTTTGTAAGGGCCTCACAGGGAGGGAAAATGGGATGAGGAATGAATGAAATGCTGTTGAAGCCCTGGAACAGCTGAAAGAGAAGCTGGATGAACACTGTGACTCCAGGCAGCAGTGGCTCAGTGAGATACACTCAGCCCAGGGGCAGGACAGAACCTGACACATCTCTGATGGCCCTGGATTCCAAAGACAGCCCTGCAGGCATCCCTTCTCTCATTAGACAGGGTCGTAGAAGCTTAAGGGCTTCATTGTGCAGTCAGCAGCACAACTTCTCCAGAGTTTCTACAAATCAGACAAGAACTGGTCTGTGCACAGAGCTCTGGGCACTGTCAGGGTAAGGAGTGTGTGGGCTCTGCTGGTTTCAGGTGAATTCCTGGGTTTGGGATGGGGGATCTGTAGGCGCCAGAGAGCACCACGGCTGTGCTCGCCTTGGACATCAATGAACAGAATGTTTATTTGGACATCTGAAAAGTCAATTTGTTAAAATTCAAAACAATTGCTGGTGTGACCGACTGGGACTGCAAATTTAGAGTGGGAGGTGTTAGCAAAAACTGGGACTCATTCAAGGACATCTCAACAGTGCCCCAAAAGCCATGATTTCTTAGTCCAAAATAATTCTCCCAGGGAAGAAGCTGTCAGAGGCGGTTTGGACGTGTAAATGTGGTGGCCTGCAGCTGCAGGGGGAGGATCATGCTGCCCGAGTGCTGCAGCAGGTGGGAACCAGACAGGGGCCTGGACAGCATCTGGGACAGAGGCAAGGAACTGAATGAAGGCCAAAGTGTTGATTTTGTTTTGCTGCCTTGGAGAGGGCAGTGTGCCTTCCCCTCTTCCTCATCCTTCCGCCTCTGCCATGATTTCTGGAGGGGTGACTCATGCTGACAGACAGTGTGACATGATGGGGAGGATTGTGGTGAGTGACCATCGGATGGGAAAAAAGGCGTTAGTGGCATGTCCTGGGACAGCAGGATGATGGCAACTGGTAAAGACCTCAGGAGGGATCTGCCTTAGACTCAGCAGAGCACCCAGCATCCTGGCTGGGTTGTTCCATCCACCTGGGGGTGGCTCCAGCAGACTGACTGTGGACAGAGGCAGGAAAAAGCTGCAGGAGTGGTGATGGAATACCCAGGGTTGGCAATTCAAGCAGAGTCCATCTGGCCCATGGGACACTCCCATCTATCCTGGAGGAAACAACTCCAACACAGAGAAGGTTCCTGCTGAGACCCTGGTATGTGTCAAAACCAGGGTCCAATGTATGGGCTGGAGGAGGAGGAGCACTCCAGGGAGGTGTGGAACTGGGAGGCCTCCAGCGATGCACAGAACTGTTGGTGGTAGGAGGGGAAACCAAAGAAATCCGTGAGCTGTCACTGGCTGATGGCAGCGAGAAGCCTTTGAGAATGTGCATTTAGGACAATCAAGTGAAGCCAGCTCAAAATCCCAACCCTACGTTAAACAAATGGGGCCTAATCCTAACAAGCAAACCCCTCAGTGCTCAACAAACGAGTCCACCCTGTGCTGGGTCAAAGCAGAGACATGTTCGATGCTGGCAGGGTAAAGTAATTAAATTTGTAATGAGGGAGACCAGGGTAAAGCAATTACATCTGTACAAGGGAGGCTGTGCAATTGCAGACCAACAGGCCTGGTTCACTGATACCCCAGAGCTGGGAATGAGGTGCTGGAGGAATCCCTGGAATGCTGACACTGACATTGAACATGTCTTGGAAAGACTGGACAATACTGAGGGCTTGGATACCTGCCATGAGCCAGGACTTGATGGCCCAGGGAGGGGCAGCTGGACGTGGTTGTCCACTTGTCACAGACCCTGGTCCCAGGGGCTGAGAATGAGCTGCAGGATGCAGGGCGTGTTTTGTCCCACTTACTTGGAGGAGCCTGGGCAGTGATGTCACCATTTTTATAGGTACTTGCACATAAAGATATATCCTGGTGGGGGACGCTTTGTGGAGTTTTGACAAAAACACACCACAGCCCACTGGCTGCAAATCTAATTTAGACAAACTCAGCCTTGAAACAATCTGCAGTTCCCCACTCTTTGAGGGCCACCAGGCACTGGAGGAGATTCTGGATCCTGGGAGGATTCACCACTGCCTGGAGCTCTCCTGCACAAGGATTTCCTGTGAGTCAGGCTCTGGGGGCCAGGTTGTAAGAGAAATTCTCCAGGTAAGCTTTGCTGGCAAGGACCAAATCAAGGTGTTCATCCCATTCCTTTGTGGCTCTTGTGGAGAACCAGTCGGAGTGTATACGGCTGCTTAGAATCTCTGAATCACTGAATCATTGAGGCTGGAAAAGCCCTCTGAGGTAATTGAGTCTAACCATTCTCCAAACACTGCCAAGGCCACCATAACCCACGTCCCCAAGTACCACATTGACACATCTGTTAAACCCCTTCAGGGGTGGGGACTCCACCACTGCCCTGGGCAGTTCCAGTGCCTGATCACTGTTTTTGTGAAGAAGTTTTCCCCAGTATCTAGCCTGAGCCTCCCCTGGCACAGCCTGAAGCCGTTTTGTCTTGTCCTGTCCCTGTTCCCTGGCAGCAGAGCCCTGTCAGGGCTTCACCCTTTGGTAGGGGGCACCAAGCCAAGAAAGGAGCAGAGTGCTCACAGGAAAATGGGTCCAGTTCCATGCCCAGCAGCAAAGAGCTGCTCAGACCGCAGGCCACACACAGAGGACCATGAAACCAGGATGGGGATGGACATTGGGTATGATACAGGAGATGGATGAGGTGGTGCAGAGGAAATGAGGTTATTATGGGGTAGAAATCTCAGCCACCAAGGGTGACCATACAGATGATGCTGGGCACAAGGGTACAGCTGGTGGCACTGACACCACCTTTGTGTCTGCAGAAGGAGCTCACTTTGTGTATGAGAAATGTTCTCCCTCCTTCCCAAAATCACCCAGAGGATGGCACGGGCAGGATCAGGATTTTCTCCCAGGACACCCAGGATGAAGTTGGACACTTGCTGCCCTTCTGCCTGTGGGCACCCTTGTGGTCCCACCACTGCCCACTCCCTCCACCTCTGCTCCATCCTCCCCAAACCCAAGGGAAAATGTTCTGATTTTGTACACCCCTGTGGCTGGGGCATGTTCTACCTCCACCTTGTGGGTGCCCCTTCCTGCAGGAGCTCTGGGGAAGGGGAGGGCTCTGAAGAGGCCATTTCCATGCTGGAATAATGATGGGCATTTTGCCTGGTGCCATTTGCACAGCTCATACTTTGGCTGGTCCCCAGAGCCTTCCAGAGCTTTGTTTCTGTGGGACTTGTTCAATGGACAGGATGAAAATAGACCCTGAGAGGAGAACAGATGAGAAACCACAACCTGGAGGGGAGGGGATGTGTCAGAGCAGCACACCTGAGCCCCAGGACATGCTTTATGGGAAGCATTGGATCACGGGCATTGGATCCACAGCACTGGATCCCAAGCGGGCACTGAATGACACCAGCTATGGGGTCATGGACATATTCCCTATTCCCATTCCCTATTCCCTATTCCCTATTCCCTATTCCCTATTCCCTATTCCCTATTCCCTATTCCCTATTCCCTATTCCCTATATCCCTTGGGGATGGGACCAGATGAGCCTCAACTGCCAGGAGATGGTCCCAACTGCTTTGAAGCTCTGCCCAGTTTGTGGGAAGATGTCCTGGTAGCATGGGAAGGGACTGTGTCTCTGAAGAGTTCCAAACTATGTGGTGGCCCCAGGGCACAAATGCTGGGGAAGATTCCTTTTCTCCTGGCAGTTCCCAGGTTTGTAAAGGGTTCCTGGGGTGCTGGGCTGGTGGCGTCACCTGTGCTGGCTCACCTGAGTGGAGGCAGCTTCCCACCTGCCCTTGTCCCTGGATGAAGGAGCTGTGCTTGGGATGGGAGCCGGGGTGGTCTCAGTGACACCCACTGAGGCTGAGCTCCCCAGGGCTTAGGCTGAAGCACTGGGTTCTCAGCTCTGTCCCCTGCACCTCCCAAGGGAGCTGCTCCACAGCTCCCATCCATCCCCTTCCAGCCTCAGGAGAGGTGTCCACTTCCCACTCTATCTCACTGTCTGGGAATTTCTCCTGAGACTTAGTCTGCATTTTGCTGTCCTTATTTGCACCTCTTTGGGCCCATTTATACCCTTACATCTTCTCCTCTTCCCCTTAGTGCATCCCCTTCCCTCTGCCAGCCATGCTCCAGGCACCTCCTGGACCTCTCTTGGTGGCCCTGGGGCCATTGTCCAGCATGGGTGAGAAGGGCCAGCCACCACGTGACCCCCTCCTGCTGACCCCCCTTCCCAGAACTGATCTCTGACCCCATCTCCACCCCCAGCCAGCTCCTACCTGCCCTTCTCTATGCTGGCCACCAGGTCCCCCATGCTATAGGTTTGTCCCTGACCTGTCCCCAACTGCAGCCCTTGGTTTTGAGCCTGTTTTTGGCTTTTTATCTGTTCCTGAGCTAAGGCTAGGGTCAGCTGGGTACCTGCACTCACAAAGTAGGTGCAGCCTCTACGTGTTTGCCTGTTTCTCACCCCTCCCTGCAGCTGTGGGGTAATGAAGCACATCTGGATTCCTTGTATCCAGCCCCCATCTGATGTGCCACATCTGGATTCCTTGCATACAATTGCTGTCTAACAGGCTATGTCTGGCTTCCCAGCATGTGATTCCTAGATAATCAGTCACTCCTGGATTTCCTACATGTGATTCTTGGATAACATGGCATATCTGAATTCCTTACATTCAATTCCTGGACAATATGGCATATACAATTTCTGGCCAAGGCTGGGACTGGAACAAGACTTTCTCTTTACAGTTTAAAGGAATTTTTTTTTTTCTGGAGAAGCTTTGACCTGAATTCCTGGCTGCCTCACAAAATCTCTCTTCTACCTCGGCTTTGGCTGCTCTTGGCTGGGAGCCTGGCTGGAAAACAAAGATCCTATCTCCCCCCACCCCCTGGGCTTTGGGACTGCTGGCGGTGGACACGCCACCTCTCGCCAATCAGTGCTTACAATAATATTTTTCTCTAGGATTGAGCTTGGAATAACTTTGTTTTGACATAATCTGAACTAATGTCTCCCCGGCAATGACAGTAAACACTTGACAATAAGTGTCAGTGCAGCCCTGGAGCTCAGCACAAGGGGCTCTAGCAGCTGGACATGAGGGAGAGGGGACATGGCACAGCCTCAGGGAAGAGCCTGATGATGACAGGGTGGACCAAAGCCTCAGAGGTCCACTTCTCACCCTTCTCCCCTTCAGCTAAATCCCTTGCTCACTCTGCAGAGAGTGATGGAAAATGCAGCCTGGGGCTGTTGCTAATCAGTTCTTCGGGCAACAGGAGTTATTGTTTCTGCACTGGTGGCAGCTCCAATTTAAACACTGTCACTGCACTGTTAATGGTCCTGGCACTCGCTGACTCCAGAGCTCAGCCTGGGACTCAGCAGCAAGAATGTTTATGGAGCCCAGCAAGAGCCACTGAGCTTCAGTCCCTGTCCTGTGCCAGCCATGCCCTGATTCCAGAAAGGGCTGGTGTACTTGGGGTGCCCTGTGCTGGCACATCAAGGCAGGACTCCTCCCCATGCCTTCCCTGCCGGGAGACAGCCCTTGGTGGTCTCACCTTCATGAGGTCAAAGTAGCTGGACATGAGCATGGACCTGGACATGGGGAACAGGCATGGACCTGGGTGTAGATCTGGACATAGGGAACTGGGTGTGGGGAACTTTGCATGGACATGAGCCTGGACCTGGACCAGGAGCTGGCATTAGCCCTGGGGTAGTATGAGCATTTGAGCTCTCTACATGTCCCAGAGCCTCTGGTGCTGCTCCTTTCCTGTTTTAATTCCTGTACTGTGCTGGCCTTGTAATCCCATCTGCCACAGGATCCCTCATCCCAAAAAGACCCTTCTCAGGACTGTTCTGATTTTTCTGTCCAAAGGCTGAATCCATGGAAAGGTCTCTCTCCCTTCCCTGGAGAGTTCCATTTCCCTGCTGGTTCCCACTGCACCTCCTTTTCTCATCACACCCAGAGAAAAAAACAGTCCTGAGAGCTTCCTGCTGGTTCAGTCTTGGGGACCAAGGAGATCGTCCTCCCTCACCCCTCTCTCCTGTGACCCAGACATCTCTCTCTGCTGGCCTGATCCTTGCAGCAGCAAACAGTAGTGACTTCAAACCCCAGGGATAAGGAACCTGAGGGCAGGTGACACCACTAAACCCATCCCTCCCTCAGCAGGGTGTGTGCTCCCTGGAAAGACAGAACTGCAGTGGGAGATCTACTAGGGCAAGTGGGACTTCAGGCTGCCAAACACAGCAGCCTTAAGACCAGCAGCACATCTCTGCTTCTTCCTGGGGACCATGGGTGTTCCCACAGCTCAGGAACTGGGTGTCAACCCTTCCTGGCCACTCACACTACAGCATGAAGTGTGTGCACCAGTTCTGAACATCTGAAGGATCCTGAGCTGGTCTCAGCATCCTCTCCTTGGGCAGAATGAAAGCTGCAGCTCCTCTGGTTATTCTGGAAGATCACAGGTTACCCACTTTTTTTTTTTTTTTTTTTTTTTTTTTTTATGTATGAAACCATTTGCTTGATATTGGGCCAGGGAAAAGGAGCTGAGGAACAATACGTATAAGACTTCTGAATGTCAGTGGAGTGAGCCCTGGAGGACTGGAAGATTGTTGGATGTGCCCAATGTGATTGGTGCCAAGGACAGCAGAAAAAGCTTGCCCTGGGCTGTGTAAAACAAAGGGGAATTACTCAGGGTGGATGAAAGAGGGGCACATTTTAGAGCTGCTCTAAGTGGTCAGGGCAGAGGTCAGGAGTTAAGGAGCCATGTCCATGCTTTGCAAAAAGGAGCTCTTCAGTAGTGATGCCCCATTGCTGGCAGTGTCCAAGGCCAAGTTTGACAGGGCTTGGAGCCACGTGGGATAGTGGAAGGTACCCCCTGCCTGTGGCAGGGGGTAAAATGAGATGACCTTTGTGGTCCTTCCAGCCAAAACCATTCCATGATTCTGTGAAGTTGCACATAGGCACTATGTGTCCTGTCTGAGTGCACGTTCTCAGCAGAAGGAACAAGGGGATCAGTCAGGCAGGGACAATTTGAGCTGAGGTCCCTCGCATTGAAGAAATGGTGGGCTCCCAGAAAAGCCTGGGACCTGTCTGGGTGGCCTTATTCATCCCTGTCTCCTTTTCTTTCCTCTTTGTCATGTTCTAGGAATCCTTTTATCCGTGTGTTTGTTTTTCTTTCCCTCTCCTTGCAGATGCTCAGTAATTCTTTGAACATATCAGATGGGTTTGTGTATCCCTGTTCTGTGGATTCCCCACAGAGGAAAACAGGCACCTCTAGAGCAAGTTGCACATTGGCCTGAGGTCATGTCTACGGCAGCCTGGCAAAGTCCCTCTGGAATTCTTGCTCTGAGCATGGGGCAGGCGAGGGAGGGTGATGCTGCACATGGGAGCAGTTTCCAAAGCCAGGAGGGATGGTGGGTGCTGACAGGAATAAACACTGAAAGGATAAGGCTCGGAAAGAAAAAAGCAGTGGTGGCTTGAGAGTGCAAAAGCCCAGAGCCATGGTGCAGCAATGGACAGGTCTGGCAGCTCCTTTGGAAAAATGTATTTGGAGACCTTCTTCCCCTGGATGCCTTGTGGAGCATCAGATGGTGAGTGCTGGACTTTCCTGCAGGCCCATCTCCCCTCTGAGGCCAGAGTGTCCAAGCATTCTCTGCCAGGATGAGTGTCAGACACTAAGTCCTGAGGGTGCCTCTCATTTGGTATCTTGCTCATTCAAAGTTCCCCTTAAACATCTGAAGGAAGATGTGCTCCAAGGCCAGAGTGATCCCTCAGAAAGACACAGGCACACAAGTTCTCCAAACATTGTCCTCCCCCTGCCCAAAACCAGCCAGTCCACACTTCATGGGTGCTGTCATGTCCCAAACCTGAGGGACAAGTTTGTGATGGATCAGGCAAGGATTCTTTCCAAGTGTTCAATCTTGGCCTGCAGAGGGGCAGAGGGAACCTTCTTTGGGATGTGGGCAGTCTTGCTGTACTGCTTTGCAACCCAGTGCATCTCTCACACCCTGACCCTTCCTCCCTCCTTTTCAACACCCAATTTATCTCCCTCCCAGGACTCCCTTACAGGGACTTCCTTTCCAGGCTCATTCTGCATCGCCCATCACCTGCTCAGGGCAGGGAACCCCTGTCCTGTGTGGATGGGGGACGTGGTGGTCACTGTTACATGGGAGAGGAACTCTGAGGTCCCTCCCAGGGGTTTTTGGTGAAGCAGGGGGGACTCGGGGCTGTGCTAGGACTGGGGGGGATGTCAGAGGAGTGGGAGCATCACTGTGTATGGAAAGCCAGGAAGATGAGTGTGGTCCCAGGGGACAACAGCAGCTGTGCTCACAGGATTCCTGAGGTGACTTCAGGAGGGAGCCATGGATGGACCTGGAGAGACAAGTCTAGTGCTACAGTGGGGAAGCAGAGGGAACCTCATTGCAATCCTGGCAAATGCGGGTGCAAGAGATGTTTTGGGGGATAAATATTTACTCTGAAGTCTTCCATCTCCAAGGACTTTCATCTTTTTGGTGGCAAAATATAAAGGTTCTCCTGCCTCCCATGCTGAACAGACTTCAGTGTCCCAAACAGGTGACAAAGAGGAGGAAAAGGGACAGAGCTGCCATCCCTGCTCCCCCACCATAAGTCCCAGGGGTGGGACAGGCTTGGGGCTGGCCAGAGGCTTCCAGGAGCAGCTCTGTGGTCCCCTCCTTCCCACATCCATGTGCCAGCACAGGCAGACCAGAACCCACTGCTGCAGCTGGGGTCCCCCAGCACCCTGGTGGCCCTTCTGCAGGGCCCTTCCTCTCCTGCCTCCCAGAGGGAGCAACATAATCAGCATCCAGTAGCTGCCTCTGCCCGAGTGCAAAGGAGGCCTGAGGACATGGATGGAGAGGGGGGAGCAGAGGGAGGCAGCACAGAGGAACAATTGAAAAGAGGAAAAAGGAAATCCTCCTGGAGCTGTGAAAGTGTTTTCCCAGACTGTCTGTCCGCTCCAATGACCTCATTCTCCGAGGTGCTGTTAATTGGGCTGGAGAACAGGACGTCCAGCCCTGCCAGCCCCTCTGCCCGGTCACCTGCACAGCCTCTCTGCCCAGCAGCCCTCCCCAAAACCCCACCCTGTCCCTGAGAGGTTCCCAGCACCCAGGCTTGGGCCAGGGGTTGTTAACCAGGGTTAACAAGCCCCAGATTTCCATGAGTTCATCTCAACTGTTTATCCCGGAAACCCCCTCTGCAAAAGTAGTGATGCATGCACAGATCTGGAGTGGGGACTGGCACCAGAGTCTTGGGAAGGGTGAGAGCCTGGCCCTGAGTTCTGTGACCATCCCTGGGGTACAAATGGCTCCTGTGATGGAAAAGGCATGAGGGATCACAGAGGAGCAGGAGGCAGCAGCTGGATCTTGGGTGGCTGGGCTGAGTGGGAGAAGCAGGATGGTGCATCAGATGTGATAGGGAACTCACAGGGCTGTCCTGTTCCGTGCACAAGGAATATTTTAACTGAGATAATGGATGTCTGAGTAATGGATCCCCTCCAGGATCAGCTCTTCTATAAAGCTGTGGGCACCAATGAAAGCTTTTTTCACATCCTTCCCTGAAGAAATTTTATGGATAGGAAGAGAAACCAGTAGAGCTTTTTTTTCCCCTGACACATATTTTCCCTATATATAAAAAAAAAAGTTACAGAATCGCAGAATGGTTTTTGTTTGAAGGAACCTTAAAGATGTGCTGCATATAGGTAAAACCTTACAAAGGGAAGACCTTGTAAAATCATGGCTCAGGCCTGCTACTTTGGCTAAGTAGAAAAGAACTATGGGAAAGAGACTCAGCTGAATTAGGGGTAGAAAAACAAGTTATATAACCATTACGTGTTCACATGGTGGTGTATGATGGTTGGTTGAATTATGTTTGTTATGCTTTAAAGCACTGTAACTGATAATGGGCTAACTGCTTAAAAAGGCCTGGTTTTTGCAATAAAGCATCTCTCCTTTGCACCTGCCTGGGGACTCTGTATCACTACTGACCCTCACCCACAGCTGGAGCCCCAACAAAGATGAACTTGTTACAACCCCCTGCCATGGCAGGGATACATCCCCTAGCCCAGGTTGCTCCAAGCCCTTTCTGACCTGGCCCAAGTTCCTAAAAGCTGCCTCACAGAGCCACTAGCTGTCTTTCAAATTCGCCTGCTTCACACATCAGGAAAGGATGAGGGACAGACACAAGATTGCATCAGCCTCACAAAATCCAAACACCAAGTAAGTACTTGGGAGCTCTTTTATTCAGCAGAGGAATTAAATAATGAGACCCAAAGGCTGGGAGTTAAAACAAGGCCTTCTCAAGTGTGGATTAGCACATATTTCAACACTGACCATGACTGGAACTAATGGCAGAGAGCAGAGGTTGGATTCTGCTCCATAGGAAGCCTGGCTGCCTTTCCAGGAGAGGGGTTTATGCCAAGAGATAATTCCTGGCTCTATGGTCATAGGACAACACTCTCAGGCCCGTGATGTCCAAGTCATGTTCAGGTCTCATGGCCTTGAATTTGGTGCATCTGAAAGATGGCAAGCACAGATCAGCGCCCTGCAGCTGCCTGGTGCTTCCAGAACAGTGGTCATCTCCCATCTTCTGGGCTCTCCTTCCCTTCCCAGGCAAAGTAGGGGTATTTTTAAGATGGGAAAATGTTTCTGTGGGTTTTATGTTCTATTAAAGAGGGCATTGTCAGAGCCAGGCCCCTGGGATGGGGGCTGGAGTGGGAGAGCTGAGCATATAAAACATGACTGGAAGTACAAAGTGTCCAAATCAGGTTTGGGGTTTTTTTAAACTTTTGTCTTTCAACAGTTAAAGGAGCTTCTATCTGCCATCAGCATTGCTGATAAACACTCTCAAAAATGCCAAATGCCATGTACTTGTAGCTTTCTTTAAAGATAAGAGAGGGTTTCCCATGTCATTGGATACTCTGTTCCCACTCCCTCTGGGAAATTTTATCATGATTTTAGTGCCATATTTGTCTATTCCAAACTCCAAAAGGTCTTGGTATCTTGGTATGTGGCGTGTTGCTCTGGGATCTCAAATGCCAAGAACTGATAATGGCTTTTTTTTGTGGTGGAATCTCATCAACTTTTCCTCCAGGACAGACAGCAGCACACAAAGCCAAGGAGTCCTCCTGGGAGATGTTCTATCAACCATGAGCTGTGTCCTGACTGCAATTTTGGGTTGGAATTGCTGTTTTGGGTTAAAGCAAGCTGCAGCATGGCTGACAGCATTGGCAGGCCGCTCGCACCCATCAGGATCATCAAGGAATTGTCCACGTCACATCCGTACAGAGCCACTGCTCTCCATGGACACAGAGTCTCATTCCCCCGTCTCCATGTCTTTTCCTGGGTGTCACTTTGCAACCCCCTTGTATGACTTCCTGGAATGTTTTGCAATTAAATGCAAAACACTTGGGGATTGCACACAAATGAGGGCAATGAAGACCAGATTTTCAGACAAATAACAGATGCCAGCTGGTCCCAGTGCCCCCATTTTTTTTTTTGGCAGGATTTCTTAGCCTTTTCTGTGATAGTCTTTGTGCTTTATTTTTTTAGTACCTTCTTTTGATCACAAAAGCACAGAGTCACTAAGGTTGGAAAAGCCGTCTGAGATCACTGAATCCAACCTTTCCCTGAGCACTACCAAGGCCACCACTAAGAATGTCCCCAGTGCCACATCCACATGTGTTTTGGAGCATATCCAGGGGTGGTAACTCCACCACTTCCCCAGGGTTTTGTTGGTTGCTGTTGTCATGTTGTCATGCCCACATTATTCTCTGGAGCTGGGTAATCTCTTCCAAACCTGGAAAGTTGAGCTCTGCTCCTGCTGACCTTCAGGACATCTTTTCCTTGTTGGGTACCAAGAGTTTTTTCTCCACAGGACTTGATTTTGCTGCAAGAGTTTTATTTTTTGGCATTCGTCTTATCTCTACTTACTTTATTTCCTACTAATTTTGCTATTATTCCCCTTGGAAATGGCTTTAGGTTGAGACTTCAAGGCCCCTTTTTCAGTATACTGCTGGCTTTTCTTATGGGATGGCTTTAGGTGAGGAGTTATGACTTTATCTCCGTTTTTCAAACTACCTGGGAAACAGCTGATGTTAATTGTTGAATCTTTGTGATGTCATGGGATTGTATTTGGAACAGAGCTTCCATTATGCTTTGTCTCAACTTGAACTGCAGATTCTAAGAGTGAAATCTTGTTGTTTTGCTCTCCAAATTTGTTTTAAAAGTCTCTTGCAATGCTGATGAGTCCATCTCTTCCTTAAGGATGTCACTGAAAGCATTGTTATTAGGCAGGAGAGTACTGACCTCTGCATCTGGTTTTGTGTTGTTTTGAGACATAACTTGAGATCCAGATTCTTTGCTAATAAAATCATCATCTCAGGCAGAATTTAGAACTGGCATATTTTGTTCTAGTACTTATGTTTTAATTTTCTCTATTTCTGAATAAACAAACCAGATCTGAATATGGTATTTCTTCTCTTTCTTTTTTTTTTTCCTGTTCCCTGTTTATTTTTCAGTTCAGTTGAGCCAACAACTTTGCATGGGTTCCAGCCCATGCTGTTACTCACCTCTCTTGCCTAATCTAGATCTGAACTAATTTGGAACAGCCTCACTTTCCTCTGATGAGCTACTGATGCTTCATTAGTGATGTTTTTGACTCTAGCCCTGGGACACCACTCCTTCTCTCCATTTCCTTCACCAGAGTGTTGGTGGGCAGTGGTGGTTGCCCCTGGCTGGGGAGGGGCTGGTGCTCAGCAGATGCTCTGGAGATGCTCCAGCTGTGAACAGCACAAACTCCAACATGTGCAGAGGCAGGAGCCTCTCTGGGCTGGAGCTGGATGGAAATTGCCCGAAGTGGCTTGAGGAAAGCACCTGGATGGAAAACCTTTGCTTTAAAGCAGACAGACGTTCCTTGGGGGTAAAAATGCAGGGGCAGGGGAGGGGCTGTTTCACCTTGAGGTCTGTGCTCTGTTTCAGTGTAACTTTGCCTGTGTAACACAGAAGTGCTGCATGTGGCACTGACAACAGCTGCTAATGGACCCTCCAGGCTCCAGGAGAGCATCCAGGTGCCACCTGCTTCATCCCCTGATGGAGGCTGGTGTGGGAAGACCCTGCCTGGCCAGGGGTCTTGGCAAGGGGAAAGAGCAGGGGGCCTAAGGAGGGGTGGTGGAGAGAAGGGCTGTGCTGGGACTCTCTACTGGGCTGGATTTGTTGGGCAGGAGTGGGGCATGTTTTCCTTCTGCTGGTAGCCCCACTCACCCAATGCGCCCCTCATCCTGTGACTGCCACCTCCAGGAGGTGCTCCAAAGCCTGCCTGGGACCTTCCTGGCTTCTTGCTTGGGACTACACAGTAATCCCATGAAAAGTGCGCTGGATGCAGGACAGGAGGATCCTGAGGTCCAGAGGGATGGCTGAAACAAACATCCAGGTCCAACTAGAGTTGGGCTGCTCAGGCTGACTCTTCCCAGCCATCTGTGCCCATGACTTGCTTCCTCTCTACTCAGTCTGCTTGCGTCCTTTGTTCCTGCCCACCCCTCCCATCAGTCCCTCCAGGACACAGCGACCTGTGGGCACTGAAGGGGTGCTGGCAGCCTGTTCCCCCTGTCCTGGGTGACCGCCGTGGCATTCCTATGGCACCCTGCCCTGCTCTGCTGCTCAGCCAGGCTCTGCAACCTTGGGGAAAAGGGATGAGATTCTGTGGGTCTGAAGCAAGGGTCATAGAACCAAAGATTCAGAGAATCACAGAATATTCCAAGTGGAAAGGGATCCCCAAGGGTCATCCAGTCCAACCCATGGCCCTGCACAGGACACCCCAACAATCCCTCCCTGTCCAAACGCTCCTGGCAGCCTCGGGGACGTGCCCATTCCCTGGGGAGCCTGGACAGTGACCAGCACCCTTTGGGGGAAGAACTTTTACCTGATACACAGCCCTGACACAGCTCCAGCCATTCCCTGGGTCCTGTCACTGCTCACAGGGAGCAGAGATTGGAGCTGCACTTCGGAAGGAAGCTGCAGCGTCCGGTGAAGTCTGACCTCAGTCTTCTCCAGCTGAACATTCCAAGCGATCTCAGCCGCTCCTCGTGTGGCTTCTCTCTGAGACAGTGCGTGGGCACAGCAGCGTGTCTTGGGGTGGCTCTAGTTCGGGGCAGCGCCATCCCCACTGTCCCCAGCCTGCACTGCCCTGCCCCGGCAGAGTGACAGCCCTGCCTCCGCTGCCCCGCGCTCCGTGGGCAGCTCCCGGACCTGCCTGAGCCGGTGGCCGGTGACCATGTGTGCTCTGCTGCCGGGAGTCCTTGGAGCAGCTGCGTCCGAGAGACGCTGCCAGCACGGCCGGCTCGGCGTGGGGCTGGGGCACAGCCCTGGCACCCCTGACCCCCAAGCGCTGCCTGTCCGTGGGGAGCCCCTAGGGTTTGGAATGGGCTGCGCCTCCCTCCAGATGTTCCTGTGGCCCCTGACCCCCTGTTCCCTCGCAGCAGGGCCTGTCTGGGTCACAGGAGGAGCCGGGCAGGCTCTGAAGCTGCGGCTGTTGCGGCTGCCGGAGCGGGTGAGAGGTGATACCGTGCAGCCACGGACACAGCCCGGCTGGCAGCGCAGCCCCAGGTGTGCTGTCCTGCACCCAGACATCCCTTCGGGATGTGCTGTGGGGACACGGCAGCGGGAACACAACAGCCGTGATCCGAGCAGGGATGGAGCATGGAGAGCACAACAGAGGGAGAGGGACTTTAATACACACAGAGAGAAACGGGACAAAGGGGAACAAAGAGGGGAGGCTGGGATTGGATGTTGGAAGAAATCCTTCCTTGTGAGGGTGAGGAGACCCTGGCACAGGTTGCCCAGTGCAGCAGTGGCTGTCCCTGGAAGTGCCCAAAGTCAGGTTGGATGGGGCTTGGAGCAGCCTGGGATAGTGGAAGGTGTCCCTGCCCATGGCAGGGCATAGAACTGGATGAGTTTAAGTTCTATTCTAACACAAACCATACCATGATTCCATGATTCTCTGGTGTCAGTCCATCCCTTTGCCCATGAAGGGCTAAGCACTCCCAGTTGCTGCTGGGCTGCTTGGCCAGCTATTGCCCATGGGCTGTGTGGTACCAGGGTGGGGATAACCTTGGAAGCACACTCTGAAGGGCTTGGGAAGAAGCTCTGGTGTCTGAGACAGCTCAGGGACTATCAGGGTCCAGCGAAAGTCCCTTGTAGTTTCAAACCTAGGGGTCCTGTGAGCAGGACACAGAAACGTGCAGGTGGTGCCTGGGCAGAGCACAACCCCTCTGCTCTGGCTCTTTCACATCTCTTTAGCACAGGCTGCTGGCTGGGCATTGGTGCAGGTGCACTGAACCAGGCCAGGCTGCAGGGACCCTTTCTCTGCTTGGTGAGGACACCATGGTCTCTCCCTACCAGAGACAGGCTTGCACCTATTCTCAGCCTTAACCCCCCAGCCCAGCACCCCCCAGCTGCTCCCAGCCCTGGTACCCTGATGTGACCAGGGCTGTCCTCGGGCAGCCTGGAGCCAACCCTGTGTCCCCACCCTCCACACTGTTATCAAGTTCCTGCAGCCTTCCCCCCTGCCCGCCTGGGCCCCCTGCCAGCTGGGACTGGGATGGAGGCACTGGCAGGTTCCCGGGGGCTGATCCCACACTGGGGACACCATTGCACCAGGGCTGTTCCTGCAGACCTCTGACAAGCAGGATCAGCACCTCAACCCTCCTAACAAGCTTCTGGTGCTTTTGGGGCAGCAGGGTTGGGACACGGTGAGGAGACCTTGGGGCCCAGCAGCCTTGGAAACACAACTGCCTGGAAGAGGACAGGTCTTTCCAGACTTTCCACCTTCCTATGGCCCATGGCTGGCTCTGCAGGAAGCTCTCCCTGCCCTGGAGTCACCCTGACTATCAGGAGTTGTTTGTGGATGAGAAACTGTCCAGCAGTGGATGGCACAGGATGGGCAGTGTTCAGAGGAAATGGAGATGGGATGGGATGGGATGGGATGGGATGGGATGGGATGGGATGGGATGGGATGGGATGGGATGCCCAAATTGTGCCAGAAAGACCAAGCACTGCTGGGCCATCTCCAGCCCCCGAAGAAGCTTCTAGCAGCATGGAAAGGTTGGACTGAGACAAAAGCAGATGTTAAAGGACACATTCCTGATGCTGAACAGGAATGTGGGAAAGGACTAAATGGGAATGCCAGAAAATACTTGGGGAAGGCACTGTGGGATGTATCTGGTCCCAGCTCTCTGGGGATGGGGCAGCACAGGGTTTGGATCCCAAAGTCTGGATTCTTGGCCACTGCCCGATTTGTTTTGTGGGGCAGCAGGATCATAAAATAATTTAGTTTGGGAAAGCCCTCTAAGATCATTGAGGCCAACCATCCCCAGCACCTCCAAAGCCACCAGTGACCCATGTCCCCAAGGGCCACATCTACAGGGCTATTAATCCCCTCCAGGGGTGGGGACTCCACCACTGCCCTGGGAAGCTGTGCCAGGGCTGGAGAAGCTGGAGAGCTGCTGCTGCCCTTGGGATTCTGCTCAAGGTCACAGTGGGAGACCCACAGTGACTTCTACTGAAATCTTGTCACATGCATTCAGGTGTTCAGTTATAACGAGTTATAACAAAATAAGTAGTTTTCAATTAAATGGTTTTTAGTAACTTTTTTTCCCAGTTGCTGATCAAAATCCAAAGTAACCTCAGAAAATGCACAAGATGCAGAAAAAACAAACCTGGAGCCCACAGGTCACTTTTTCCATGAGTTGTGCCTCTAAACACAGGGGATGTGGTCTCTGATATATGGACTCCCTGCACCTGGGTTGTGCCTATAGTTCCTGTCCTCACATAGCTGGATGGGACTCAGCTCATCCAGTGCTTTCTCCCACCTCCAAACCCCCTTGGTGCTGGGGGCTGCCCTACAGCCTTGCATCCAGTGTCCTCACTCCCCCTGAGATGGGGTGGTGACTCCTGCCAGGGGCTGAAGTCCAGGCAGCCTCATGGCACAGAGTGCTCCTATCCAGCTGCTCAAATGTCAGACTACTCCAGATCACTTCTACAAGGGGCTGGGAGAGGTGGCCGAGCCCTGGGATCTGTGCCACAAGCTAGGAAGGAGAGACCAGGGCAGTGAGTGTCCCTCTGTGCTGGCACTGCTGAAACAGTCCTGAGATCAGATTTGGGCCCTCACTGCAGAGAGGACATTGAGGGGCTGGAGCCTGTCTAGGGAAGGGAACAGAGCTGGGAAGGGGCTGGAGCCCCAGGAGCAGCTGAGGGAGCTGAGGAAGGGGCTCAGCCTGGAGAAAAGGAGGCTCAGGGGGGACCTTGTGGCTCTGCACAACTCCCTGACAGGAGGGGACAGCTGGGGGGGGGGGGGGGGTGTCGGGTCAGGTTCTGCTTCCAGGGAGCAAGAAGTAAGAGGAAAAACCTCAAGTTGTGCCAGGGGAGGTTTAGGTTGGGTATTACAGAACATTTCTTCATGAAAAGGTGGTCAGGCCCTGTCACAGCTGCCCAGGGCAGTGGTCCAGTCACCATCCCTGGGGTGATTTCACAGCCATGTGGATGTGGCACTTGGTGACTTGGTGTAGTGGTGGGGAATGCTTGGATTTAATGATCCTAAAGGGTGTTTCCAACTTCAGTGATTCTGTGATTCCAAGAATGGCTTCTCCCTGCTTCTCAACTCCACTATCTTGTGCCACCCTAACCCTGCTGTGCAGCCCTGCAGCACCAGCAGGACACGGGGCCACTGTTCCTTTGTCTTCAGCAGCACCAGGGCATAGCAAGGATCTACTCTGGCCCTGACCCCGCCCCCCCCACCCACCCTCCTTAAGGACAAGGTGTCCCTTTGGAAGGTATATGTCTTGAATGCTCCTGTGTGCCTTGGCAGCTTTGGCTTTACTGTTTTTTTGGGGGGGTTTTTTTTGTGTCTGGGCCCCTTATCTCTCTGCCCCACCTCGCTCGGTGCTGACTCTGGTGTCCCCAGTGCCAAGCTTGCCCTGTGCCCAGCCCAGTGGCTCAGGAACAATTGTAGGAAGCCGTGTCCCACAGCAAACCCTGTGATTTCTGCTGGACGCGACAACTGCCAGGAGGGCTGGCAGGGGATGGGGCCACACGTGGGGACTGGCAGGGTCTCAGGCAGCACACCAGGTCTGTGCCCTCCCTGCCCCTCCACTGCTGGAGAGTTCAGCAGGGTGGAGAGCTGAGCTAGTTGGGCACACTGCAGGGTGCAGGTAACCCTGGCCAGGGTCCCACAGGCATGTGACCAGCTTCCTGTGGCCATGGCAGTCCCATGAAGGAAGGGAGAAGCACGTCCCTGCTCACACTCACCTGACCAGCATTGGCAACCACGCAGCAAGCACACACGCACAGAGGTACAAGGACCTGCGTTAGTGCAAGTACCCGTGCTGCTCTGCCTCAGGACACTGACACACCCCAGGACTGGGCGTGGCAGCACCCAGATATGCACCAGAGGGACCATGTCTGCCCAGGTGTGCAGAGGAGAAGGTGGTCGCACACACCTACGGGTGCCCTCCTACTCCAAGCCCCAACCCAGCAGTCCTGCGGCTCCATGGTGCTCCAAGTGTCACCTTGCTGCACCTCAACTCCTCCATGTGCTCAGGACTGGAAGCCTTCAAATCCCTGCCCAAACTCTTCCCCTCTGCTCCCTCTGATGCCCAGGCAGTGCAGGCTCACCCTGCCTGTGCCAGCAGTGCCAGCAGAGCAGGCAGCTCGTGCCCGAGCTGTGCTGGAGCACTGCCAGCTGTGCCCGTGCCATCCAGGGTGCTTGGGGAAGGCAGAGGGAGTTCAGCTGGGGAAGACAAAGTCCTTAAAAGGCTGGACATGCAGGCAACCGAGACTTTCCCAGGCAGCCAGGAGTTCCTGGAAGTTGGCTCCTGGTGCCAGAGAACAAGTCTTGGAGAGCTGCACGGGTGAACCTTCCTGAAAGGAGCTGCCCTGTGCCAGCTCTTGCCCAGGCAAGGGTTGTCCTGGGGTGGCTGCTGTCCCTACATGTCCCCTGCTTGCTCCCACGATCTGTGCCACGAGCTCAGCTCCCAAAGGACACTCAGTTCTCGCCCAGGCTTTGCTATTGCAGATGTGTGGCCCAGAACCTCCATTATCACTGTCCCAGTGCCTCTCTGGCCCTGTTCCCTGCCTGGGAGCCCATCCCAGATACAGGCTCCTGTGTGGCAGGTACCTGGCATCCAGGACATCCTGTGGCTGATAATGTCACATAGCTTGAAGCCCTGTAGCTCCTTCTGGTGCCTTGTATCCTCTTGGCCTCACAGCAGCAAGGTGGGGTCTCACACCCTTCCTTCCCAGTGGGATAAAAGTAGGTGTCTCCTGTTTCAGCCTCCCCATGACCTGGGAGCAGTCCAGCTTGTCTCAGCCTTGGGATGCCCAGTGTGAAACCTCCAGGAACCTATCCCATGGGACAGAGACATCTCCAGTTTCACAGGGGCAAATACAAGGCACCTACTCCCCACCTGAGACCTCCCATGGCAGTGGCCGAGGTCTGGTTCCTTTGGAAACTATGATGAATCCCCAACCATCAAGTCCCTCCAGTAACCTGAGGCCATGTAGAACTCCTGTCTCCTCCTCTGAGTGCTCCAGATCCTGCCACCCAACATCAGTAGCCACTCCAGCACATAGCTGAACAGAAGATGAGACAGTGGGCAGCCTCCAGGACCTCCAGGGCTTTCACAGAGGCCTGTGGACAGCTCCATGCTGTTCTTCCCAGGAGAGGGAGAGGACAAAGGCACACGGTGGACAAGCAGCAGCATAGAGGTGGCAAATCCCATCCCATCCAGGAGCCCAGCCTCAGTCACTCCAGCATCCTCTTGACCCTTTGATACAGCCACGTCTCATTGCTGGCTGTGGGGTGATACCTGCAGCCTGCCTTCACCTCACAGGCTTCCACCAGACAAAGTTCCCTCTTCCTGCACATGGACTTCTTTAAGTGCAAAACCTTTCAGAATCACACTGGGCTTGTTTCCTGGCTCCAGCTCTCTGTGTCACCCGTGCCTGGCTCTCCTGGAGCCTCTCGACCCACTGTATTCCTTGTTGTGCCTCTTGTTCTTCAGGGATGCTGATGACCTGTCTCCAAAAATGTACTGCAGGGAGCTCTGCTGGCTGCTGTGCTGGCCCTCCAGCACCCCCTGTCCCATCCCTTACAGTCCAAATGATCCCGTGTCACCTCCTTCTCCTTCAGCCTTCCTCGCGGTTGCCTTGTCCAAAAAAAAAACCCCACCTACCCTCCAAAATGAGTTTAATTTTTTTTTAAAGATGCCAAGTCCATATGGTACAGTCTATCCCTGATAAACAGCCCTCCCTCGGGGCCTCCTGGGACCAGAAATAGCGCCGGGGCTGGACGTGCCCGAGCAAACATTCCTCCCCGCACACGAACGTCTGCTTCCTTCTGGCAGCCCGGCCACCCCCAGGGAGCCGGGCCTCGGGGACCAGTGCCATGATGGCACTGCACGTCCTCGGAGGGGGAACCTTCCCCACCCAGGTAGCTGCACATCCCTCCGGACATTGCTCCGACCCTTCCCCGGGGCACGGCTGGGCCGAGTTCGATGTTCCTGCAGGGAGGAATCCTGATTTCTGACAGCGTGTCCCCGAGTCCCGATAATCCCCGAGGGGCAGCCGGCAAAGCCTCGTTGATCCACGCCGGGCTGACCCGGCCGTCGTTCCGGGCTGGAATGTGCTGCTAATCCCGACGGCCACCTCCCGGGCCCGGTCACCGCTGCCCTGGGGGGACGCGGCTTGGTCCCGGTCGCTCTCCGGGAAGGCGACGCCGGCACTCGGATGTGTCCCTACCCCGCGGGAGGGGGCGGTGGGTGGCCGCTGCTCCGCAGGGGTCTGTGCTCCAAGGACAGCCGCAGGGTCCGTCCTGGAGCTCAGCGTCAGCCCAGCTCCCCTGGCAATGGGATGTCTGTGGATCTGCCAGTGCTCCAAGGAGGAGCTGTTTGTTTCCAGTCCTTGCACCGCTGCTGGGAGAAAAGCCGTTGCATTTCACACGACAGATGTTGCTCTCTGAATCCTTGTCCTGCTGGTCCTCCAAAGGATTTTCCATGATCTCTTAACCCCTTTATCTCTGGGGGGTT
Source organism: Cinclus cinclus (assembly GCF_963662255.1). Taxonomy (NCBI): domain Eukaryota; kingdom Metazoa; phylum Chordata; class Aves; order Passeriformes; family Cinclidae; genus Cinclus; species Cinclus cinclus. The sequence goes on along the minus strand of NC_085067.1, from coordinate 10,392,191 downwards.
CCAGCACTGACGTCTGACCACAGTGGGCTGTCTCTTCCAATATTCCTGCTGGGGCACAGGTTCCTGCCCACCCTGCTCTACCTGTGACCTTCCCCCTCGTCACTTCTCAGGGACCCAGTTTTTCCATTTCAAGAGGTGTAGTCAGTCCCTTAAAGGATCGCAAGCACCCCTCTTCAAACAAAGGCACGGAACCTTCATGTACTGCCCATCAAAACACATTTGTGGACACATCACAAAAGTGTCCCCCACAGCTCCATGGTTCCTGATTCTCTCTGCTTCCCTCTATAATAATTTCTGTGGCTCTTCCCAGGCCTTCCATCCAGCCCTCCCCTGTGCTGGGTGGGAGCTGAGCCCAGCCCCCTGTGGGGGCACACCAGGACACTCACAGCCTTCCTGCTTCTGCCCCAGCTCCTCTGTGTCACTGTTTTGGGGGCTGCCAGACCCTCACACTGCCTTCTGGTATGAAGGCCCAGCCTGTAGAAAAGAGAATCTTGACCTTCAGTCTGCAAATATGGGGCCAGAGCCCCTGGTTACCTTGCTCTTGCCAAAGTGGCTTCACACAAAGTGGCTAGAAAAATGCTTCAGCTCCCAGGGCACAGTGGCTGCTCTCTCCCACTGTAGCTGGTGCCATCTGCAGCCAATATTAATCATGCTTTTCAGCCATTAATCATTTCTAACATTAATCATGCTGTCTTCGTGTTGAACACTGGAGGACTGGGACTGCGGGAACTTTCTTGCAAGTGATGGGCCTCAGGTCAGCTGCTTCTGAGAGCTGTCAGCTGGCCAGAGCTCCGCTCCTCTCCACTCCAGTGCCATGTGGCTTTTGTATTGTTTAGTCTCTGATCGAAATCTGGGGCTGGCTTGAAATTACCTGTCCCACAATGGCCCAGTGCACTGACACAACTGCGATGTGTGTCTCTCCAATGACATCACGGAGCCTTCATGTTTGCTGGAGACCATCCTGCACCATCATCGCGCTCAGCTCTCAGACATCCACCCCTGTCTCATGGAATAACATTCCTCTGGAAGGGAACACTGTCCCTTTGCCTGGTCTGGGGCTGCCCATGACTGAAGTCAAGCTGGCAGGACTGTGCCTGTGGAGAAACAGATGCCTAGAAGTCATCCTCATCCTGTGTGCAGAGCACCTGCATCTCCTGGCAGGAAAGGTCCAGTTTTGAAGGAATCCCTTGGGAAAGTTCTTCAGAACCCCCCAAGATTTTGTGGGAGAGAGCCCCTGGAGGGCTCCAGACTAGTCTGATTCACAACAGGCCTGTTGCCAGTACTCAGTCAAGGTAGCTGTCTTTGTCTACCTGAGGTTTGAAAGCCTCCAGAAGCAGAGCTCCCCCACCTCTTGTGCTTGTCCCCATACTGGGGCCCTTCCAGAGTCAACACTTCATATTGGAACAAACACCCCAAATCTTGGCCACAAACTGCAGCCTCTGTTTTGCTACCAAGGGGAGGAAAAGCTTTCTCCTGTGCTGAGAAGCACTTCTGGAGGGGGATTCAGTCCCTGTTTCACTGCCACAGCCACATATGGACCTTTCATGTCAGCAGGAAGGATTTCTGCACATAGTGATGCATAGCACAGCTTTTCCACACCTTTTACCCAGAGCTGGTCCGAGGAAAACTGTCATTCCTTTGTCAGAGGGGCAGGGGCACAGCTTTCTCCTGTCAGGTCCCTCCAGTTCTCCCTGGGGATGGAGCTCCTGGAGCTGCTGCAGTTGGTGGAGTGTGGTTCCAACAGAGCAGCTGAGTCAGGGAGACCCTCTCAAGGTGCACAAACCGTCTCTTTTTCCCAAAATCTGACATTTGGAGCCTTGGTTTTGTTGGGACATAGAATGAACCCAGTTTGTCCTGTCCACAGATTTTTTTGGGAGGGTGGTGGTGCCTGGATCCGAAGCCGGCTGCCCTGACACCCAGGTCCAGGGAATTCCTGACTTCACACTAATCCTCTTGCTGCTCTGTCATCCAGCCAAAAACCGGGCCAGCCATGGGAGCTGAGCTTCTCGTGGAGCAGTGATTGAAAACCCGGGGCTCGCAGACTCTGCACGCTCTTGGGCGGCTGCCCGTGCCCCAGGCAGCTGCTCCGGAGGCAGAGCATTGCCAGGCAGCAGGTCTGGCAGTTTCTTGGCAGTGTTCAACTGCAATCAAACTGTCTCCAGAAAACATCTCCATGAGCCAGCACATTCCAATGGAGAAATGTCTTGTCTAAATGTTTCTGACCAACTCTCGTGCGGCGGCTTTCTCACTTTTCCTCCTGGCTGCGTTTCTGAAGGAAAAAAAACACTTCAAAGGCACGGCCCTGGCTTGGGATGCTGTAGGTGTGACTGTGCTGTCTGAGCCCAGGTCCAGACTCTTTCTCTGGGGTCTGGTGAGACAGAAGAGCCCTTACCAGTGCTGAGGAGCCCTAACTGGACATGAGAGGGACATGGGGTGGGTGTCTCAGGAGTCAAATGGTCCCACCAGCCCTTCCTGCAGTGGAGTGAAGCCTGAGAAGCCCTGAAGTTTGGCTCAGTGTGTGTACATGACCCAAGAGCTGAGGTAATGCTCAGCTGCAGGTGAGAGCCAGCCTTGAGGTGTGCTGGATGTGTGGAGGACGAGATGCCCTGTCCACAACAAGTCCCAGCTCTCTGTGCCAGGGTTTTCTCTGGTGGGGGGTGTTTGTTCCCAGACTCCCACTGCAGTGACAGCTTCTCTGCATCCACATCAGAGGGTCTTGGGTTTTCTTCCTCCACTGAGAGCTCCTAATGGTCTTCAAACTCCTGCTGCTTCTTCAGAGATGTCCCTCAGCCCTGTTGACACTCCTGGCATGGGCAGCAGAGGACAACAGGGTGTCTGGGTGCCTGGAGGCTGTTCAAACAGGTCCCTCACCTCAGGGATGGGTGATCCTGCCCACCAGGGAGCAGGAGACAGCCAGGACTGTCCAAGGACATGTTTCAGCCCTTTGGCATTGCCAGTGTGGAGTATTTAGACAGGAGGGGAGATGTCCCCACATGGAGGGCAATTCCACCATTATCATGGGGCTGATCACAGAGGCACATGGTCCTGTGGGGTGGTGAGGTTCACTGGAGCACGAGGCTCATTGGCAACATGGGGCTCATGGGGAGCATGGTGAGGCTCACTGGGGACACAAAGTTCACTGGGAACATGAGACTCACCAGGTACACAAGGCTCACTGGGAATGTGATGCTCTCATGGCAAGGCTCCCCAGCAACACACTGAGGCTCCTCATGAGCACAGTGAGGCTCCCCAGGCACAGAGGCTCCCAGAAATATGGTGTGTGCTCTCCTGGGGCTACACGTGGCAGGTGGGGCTCAGGGTGCAGCCTGCATGGAGCAGGTGTGCACCAGCCAACTTTTGGTTGGTGTTTAGAGCGTGTGCGTGTCTGCTGGGGCTCTGTAAACGAGGTGCACTCGGTGCTGTGTGTGCTCACATGCTCCTTGGCCATGATTTCTGAGACAGAGCCTGTCCTATGTGTAGCGCTTGTGCTCACCTGCTCATCTTCTCACATGCTCACGGGTGTGTGCGCTCCACTGCACAGCCAGGCTGGAGGCCTGATCCTTCTGCAGCTTCACTTGAGGCTGAAAACCATCTTCCCCATGTGACTGCCATCCTAGGACAGTGGACTGTGCTCCCTTGCTCCATGACCTGACCCCGACTGGAATTTGTAAGGGGGGAGGTGCTCTCCCAGTGCTCTGTACTGTGCTGCACTCCCCAGGGAGCTGATGAAGTGTGAGGGTTTGGGTGCTGGTGAGCAGCTAAGCCCAGCACACAGTTCAGCCCTCCCCAGCACCCTTCCTGCATGTGAGACCTGAGCAAAAACACCTGGAGCCAATTCTCAACCCAGCAGAGCTGCAGAAAAACAAGGTGTCCGAGGCCTTGCGTGGTGGCTGAGATGGTTGCTTTCCCCAGGAAGGAAGGGTGGCCCTGTGGGACCAGGTTGGTCCAGGGATGCTTGGGGCTGGATGAAGAGCAGAGATGCTGCACTGGGGCATCTCAGCACCACACCTGGGTCCTGGACAGAAAGGGCCAGGATGGGAATTGAGCATCCAGCTTGTGGGTTTATAGGGCTCTGGAGAGGTGGAAACGCCGTCTTTGTGGTGGTGAAGCCACTTTCCAGCACTGGTGAAAGTTCAGTCATGCTGAGCCCAGGCTGAGGGAAGCCAAGAAGGGAGAGAGTGGGAGAGGAGGCAGAGATGTGCCGCACTGAAAAAATATCCCAGCTCTCCTGCAGCTGCCCAGACAGGGCAGCTGGGCCAAACCCTCCCAGCTCCCTGGGCTTGAGGCATGGTAAGGCAGCCCCGAGTTATCAGTCAGTGATGTGGCACAGGGGCCACCTGCTTCTCCAGGTCCAGGACAGGGGGACAGTGTGAGGACACAGACGGTCCTGGCTCCTGGTGTCCATAAGAAGGAGTGATGTGTCAAGAGGAGCAAACCCTGCTCTGGCAGGAGCAATCAGGGCACCCAGCAGCTCCTTGTGCCTGCCTCAGGAGGGGAAATAGGGCTTTTGCTCAGCGTGACATCTTCTGGCCTTCCTGGCCAGGTGCAGGTGGCATGGATGTGTTCTCCCCCTGACTCAGACAGCAGGCAGGCTGCCAGGGAGCAAACCTGGCAGAGCATGGACAAACCATCCCCACACAGCTCAGTGAGACCAGGGACAGGCTCTGGAGAAGCACAGAGAGTGCCTGAGGAACCGGCTGCTACACTTGTATAAAAACATGAGCAATGGTGAAAGCAGCAGGATGTGGGAGGTGGTGCAGAGCACTTCAGAAAGAGAAGGATGGAGAGAGTCTGGCAGTCAACATCCGACTTTTATTCCTAGTTAAATAACGGAGCACATCGGATGAGAGAAAGTCATTAAGTGTCAAGAGGCATATTTCAAGGAAAAAGTGCCAGGTTTCCCAGCACTCAGCACCACTGCCCAGGCCAGGCTTTGCAAAAAGTCAGATCCCATTCAGAGCTTGCAGCAGAGCTGGCTGGGACTCCCTGGGGATGTGTCTGGATGAATCTGTGAAGGAGATGAGCGCCTGACCTTCATGGCTCTTCTCTGAAATGCCTGATGGTACCAGTCACTGTCAGGGCGCTCCCCCGGCACTGACCCTGCAAGGCGCATCGTGTGGTCCTACTGGTAACAGCAGTCGTGTCACCTGGAGGGCTGCAGTGGCTTCAGCCCCTCATCTGACAGGCTTTTCAAGCAGGAGACTGACAGATTGTGGGTTTTCAGCTTCCTGTGGGAATTTCTAAGTGCATAATCATTGTGAACATCATGAAAAGCATTTTAATAGTCAGTGAATACCATCTGGATGTTCACAAACAAGGACAATATAAATCCACGACTGACAGCACTGAACTCAGTACTTTTATAAGTATTTCCAAATTGTTTCCCAAATTATTTAAGCAAGTCTTTCCTCTAATGAAACTCAGAAAAGATCCTAACATAGGCAAACAGTACAGACTGAGCACAACAGAGACTTTATACAGAGGGATTAGAGTTTGGGTCAGATGTAATCAAATGACATCCCTTGCATACAAATGTAGTCTGTGTTCGGAGATAGGAGGAATCCCAAACTCTTCTGTAATGGGAGGAATAAATCTGGAAGTGCCAAAAAAGAACTGGGGGAGAGGAGGGGAATAACTCAAACCAGTTTTTTGTGGGTGTGAAGGCTTTTCATGATGTCCCTGAGCACTGTGGGGATTATTTGAGTGCGTACAACAACGATGTGCTGGGTCTGGTGGCAGCTGCCTCTGGTGTCCTCACAGTGGGGGACACTGGGAGGAGCATGGGAGAGATGCTGAGAGGGAAGAAGAGCAGAAGCCAGCCAGGCATAGGTCTGCTCTGCTGGGAGGAGAGAAGTGCTAACAGCCTGGCTGGATGCTGGCTCTGAGGTGATGCCAGGAGAAGCTGGCAGGGCTGGGCATGGAGTTCTCTCCAAAGGCAGACATGAGCCTCCCTTTCCACAGGCTTTGGGTCAGAGGTGCATAGACCAGCATGAGTCGGGCTGAATGGTGACTCACAGGCTTTCCTGATGGTGACTTTCCCAGGGCTGCTGCTTTCCTGGGCAAAATCCCTGGAAATCAGGCAGCAGTACAGATCCTGATCTTGGAGACCTGATGTGCTGGAGTGCACTTCTTGACAGCCCCAGGCAATCACAGAGCCAAGGGCTTTGTTCAGCATAGGCCTCTGTGGAGAGGAACTGGGAATAGAAGCAGTGGTCCAGAGCCAGTGGAGGCCACACTGACAGCAAAGCAACCCAAGACATGTTGGGGAAAGTCCAAAGCAGATTGTGAGGTGGCCACCAGTGGGCAAGAATGGCTACCAGAGACTAGATTTCACCAGCAGCACCTGGACAGCTGCAGCTGGCATGTGGCTGTACCCAGAGGCACAACAGTGCCTCTGTCACTCTCAGGCCCTTGGCCAGACTTTAGGTCCTGGCAGATGATCTAGAAACATCTGCTTTTGCTGTCTTTTCCTGATCCAGGTCTTGCAGCAATGGTTGAGGGCCCTCCAGAAATCTTTGGGGTGTGGGTGAGGGGTCCAAAAACAGACCATGGCATGTGCCTGGAGATGTGCTCTTGTAAATATGGCAGAAGTCTGTCTTGCCCTCCATGCAGGAAGATTACCTCTCTGCTTGCTGGAGAAGCCTTGGCTCGAAAGTGGGCAGGCCCCAACACCTCCTCCTCCACATGGCCTCAGAGCAGAGGACACCCAGCTGTCCAAGTTCCTGAATTTCATCTGAATTCTCCTTTCCCTGTGGTGCTGGGCAGTCTTCTGAGTGAAAAAATGTCACGTTTATCTGTCACTCTGTCAGGCCAAGTTCTCAATGGAAATGGGTTTGGAAAGCAAAGGAGCTCTCAGAAGGATACAGGAAACAAAATCTGATCTCTCCTCCATGATGGGATGCCTGATTGTGACAGGGCACCTGCTGAGAGCTGGATGCTCTTCCACCAGGCCCTCTCTGCTGGGATGAGCCTTTCTTCCTTGCCCCGCTGCTTGGTCAGGAGAGCAGAGCTCAGGACAGGAGCACAGGAGGAGGACACGGCATGGGATCACTTGGTTGTGCTGACTCTTGGCTCCTGCTCTTCCCTACCTCCCCCCCGGTGCCAGGGTTTGCTGCCTCCATGGGGCTTGGAGGCAGCTCCAAGATCTTTGCAGTTTTCCAGTGCTGTACCTCAAGTTTTTCCTTGGAATCATGACTAGGACGTGCCTTGTACTCAGGCCGTGGCTCCAGCACCATCTCAGTGTTGGACTGAGACCACGTTTGGTCTCCTTGGATGTATCAGAGATATCCCAGACATGGAATAAAGTGTTTGCTCAGACATGCTGCTGAGGGCAGGCTGCCCCACATGGAACAGGCTGCCAGCTTGGGGGGTGCCTTGTCCTTGTGTGGCCCCTAAAGGATAATTTCTGTAGATCCCAGCAATGAGCCTGACAACCGGAGCTACCCTGCCTGGATAAACAGGACAAGTGGTGGTGCTGCCAGCCATGGGGTATGGGAGAAGCTGCCTGTTTCCTTTCAGTCACTTTGTTAACATGCCCCTAAACCCTTCTGCAGCCAGAAAAAGCATTAGTCACCCTTACAAAGTCAGGATGAGCCGACAGGAATAACAAGCGCCTTCGTCTAGAGCATGTCCATGCCAGGCAAAATATTCTGGCCAGGACTGCTCTGTGATTGTTCTGGGGAAGGGACAGAGGAACCTGCTCAGCCTGTGCAGAGAGCAGTGGTTGTGTATAACACCCCCAACACCTGGCCAGCTGTGGGTGGTGCTGGTGGTCACTGGAGCTGGCCCTGCCCAATACCTTCATGGGGGTGTAGACAGGGACTGAACTGGCAGAGGTGCTGGTGAAAGGTTTCAGCTCCTGGGGTGCAGTAAGATGAAGAAGGACTTGGAGGAGCCAATGGTGTGATCTCCCTGCTCATCAGGGCCTCTCTGGGTTAGCTTATGGCCAGCCATGAGATGATGGACATTTCAGAGGGGACCACAGCTTGGGACCTCCTCCATCCCACCTCAGCTCTGTCCATGATGCCAACAGCCTCTTCCAGGAGGCAGAAGAGGCACCAGGCTGACTGCAAGGCAGCCCATCCCTCTGGGAGACTCCTGCCCCCTAACACGGCCTGTCTGCCTGCTTCAGCATCACCTCCAAGAACCAGAGAAACTGGGCAAGCCAGGACCTGGATCCTGGCCGATGAAGGGAGGGACGAAGGCACATGTGAAGCCGACGAGTGGAAAAGGAGAGCTTCGAGGATGTGGCCGGGTGCGGCTGATGGGGGTAGCTGCAGACGGTATCGAAGCAACGTGCTGGCACAGAGTGGGGGCCAGGCCGGAGTCAAACATTGGGAACATTTCTACCAGACGGGACAATTACACACTGGAGCTGCTTGCCAGTGAGGCCCCATCACGAGTGGAACAGATCCCATAAGATACTTCTAAGTTTAGAGTAAAGGAGCCCTCCCCAAGAGGGGAGGATGCGAGACGGCCGAGCTCAGTCCCGCCCGCCGCCGCCAAACCGCACTCCCGGGAGGAGCACTCACGAACTGCTCTTGCAACACTCGAGCTACGGCTGAGACACACATTCCAGCCGAAACCCCTGTTTGCAGTTGTTTATACATCGCTCAAAAAAATATCCTTTTGGATTGAATTTGTTCATGCTTGATCTCAGCCCAAAAAACCAAAGAATTATTTGGGGATGGTTTGAGCAAAATCAGTTTGACTGTTTCTGTGTTATGTAAGCATCAGAATAAATATGTTTTCCCATTTTCAAACATTTTCCTCATCCTTGCTAGCTGTCAGATAGCTCAAAATCAGCTTCATGATTTGGAGGAGTTGTACTTAGCCCATGCCTGGCTCTCAGTGAGGGACCAGCCTGTTCCTCAGCCAGACAAGCTCTCCTCAGGAGTGAGAAAACCAGGAGGGACTACAGCCCTTATATGTGCTTCTTGACATCCTTAAAGGTGATCTCCAGGGGCATCGGATCACAGCTAGGCATTTTCCAAGGGTGTTTGACAAGAAGGGATTTGCCAGTGCCTAATGAGTGTTAAGCAAACAGGTATTGAACAAAGCTGTGGAAAAGAGCTGTAAGTTTTTGTGAGAAGGGGAGGTGAGTGCTGTTCACGGACCATGCAACAAGAGGAAGGCTCAGCTCTTCCAACCACCCAGCTCCCAGCTCCAGGCGAGCTCACACTTCGCAGGTTGTGCTGGAGCTGCTCCCTTTGTGTTTTTGTGCTGTTCCTGTGCTTTGGTTTTGGTGGATCATGGTTTTGGGAGAGAAGTGAAGGAAAAGGGCTCACAGCCTTGGACACACTCTGTGACTCCAAGATTGTGCCCAGATGCAGAGAGGTGATAGGTGATAGGCACTGCAGGAGAAAGGCTAGGCCTTGGTGAGGTGGATGAGTTAGATATTGGCATAACTTTGCGACAGCATCATTGGAGTGGGGCAGAGCTGGTGGAGGTGAATACAGAAATATCGTTGAAACCCAGCTCCAAGGCTGGAGAAGATCATTGTCCAAGTTTCAGGAGTTCACACTAAGTCAGTGGAGAGGCGACCTTGACCCAGGCTCTTCAGACTTCATCTCTGGAGGAAAGGATGAAGAGGCAATGTTCACCCCAAGGAATGAGGGTCTCCAAGACGTTTGGGTCTTGCTGCTTCCCAGTGTGAAGAGGAGTTAAATACCTGAATGCCTGGCAGAGTCTGGGATGTCATTCGTCACCCAGCACCTACAGAAAACCAGGGAAGTTTGTCCAAGTGCTGATTCTTAACTCAGGGCAGTTGTTCAAGGAATGACATTCAGGAAACTACAGACAAAGTGCTATAGCAACAAACCCAAGTGCCAGGAACAGGAATTCCAATGTCCTGTCAGTGTTCTGTAGATAAACTAAGGGAAAAGTGAGAGGGATCACTGTGAGCTGGGAAATTTTTGAGAGGATCAGGAAGCTGATAAAAATGCCTGAAGCACAAAAGGAATTAAATTAAAGTCCTCTAGCTGAATATAGAGGCTGCTCAACATCTGTACAAGTCACAAAGGGCTCACAAAATTTAAACGAAGAAAGAGGGCAGGAATAGGAATCACTTGAAGCCTGTAAGCAGTGAAAAGGTTTTGAAACCATGAGCAGGGAAAAAATTATATCAGAGGAATTCCAGAAACATCTTGATTTTGACTGAAGTCCCCAGCCTGGGTTCTGGAGAAGCAGAAAAAAGGTATCCATAGACAAGGGGAGATCTCAGTGCCTCCAAGGGAAGATCATGAGCATCCTATAGCTACTGTGAGCCAGAGATGGCTCCTTGGAGCAGTGGCATCACTTGGATACACAAGATCCCCTGAGACCTTTCAGCACCTTTAATTTGGCCACCCTGGTGAGAAACCAGCATCTCCAGAGCCCTGCGGATGGAGGAATGATTTAACTGGAGAGGGAGTATTGAACATTGGCCTGGACTGAAATGGAATCAGAACCTCTGCCTCTTTCCTTGTTCCATTGGAATATTCTGTCAATGGCTTTAGGGATAGAAGAGGATGTGTGAGCACCCCCAGATTTGCTTTAGGGCAGCACCTGGAAACCCAGCTGTATTCTTTTGAAAGTTCACTTCAACCAGTGTAACTTTGTGCTGAAGCAGAGAAGCAGTGCTTCCATGATCCATCCCATGAGCAGGGAGAAATATGTCCTTAAGCCATCCCAGATGTTTGCAAAGCAGACGTGGGTCTCAGTCCTGAGGTAGCAGAAGGAAAAGCGCTGGAACAAAATGAGACGTTAAAAAAGAAACTGCCAGATCCACGTGGTGGAGCTGAGACAGCTTGGTGAGACCAGGAATGCAGCAGCTGCTCTGTCTGCTGGAGCAGACAATTTAACATGGAAGCTACTGCTTTCTGGAAGTCTGGAGTGAAGCAAATGTTGTACTGGTCTGCAAAAACAGCAGTAGCAATGATCCTGGGAATAGTCCGGCAGCTTTTGTGCAGGAAAAGGCACTGGAATGAGCAGTTGTGCAGGTTCAGATCAAGCCACTCAAAGGGACCTTAAGGCCCCACTGTCTTTGACAAGCTCGATGGGTGGGACAGTGGGAAAGTCAAGAGGGTCGAGAAAGAGAGAAAGATAGCAAGTCCTAAGTCTGGGATGGAGCAGTCTATGCGCCAGGGGAGCCTGGAGAGCAAGCAGCACAGGTGCGTGAGCTCTGCAGTACAGAACATGGAGACAGGGAAGGGAAGCTGACTGTGAATCAGCAGTGAGCTTTTCCATTGAGGAATGCCCACTGTGTGCTGTGGTAGCCAACTGGTGTGCTGTGATAGCCAAAGCATGGCAAACTTCCACAGAGAAGATGTGTGAGAAGAGACAGAAAGGTGAGGCTGTTCCGCCTGGATGAGAGAGGTGGAAAGGGGGATCTGATTGTGTTTTCCTCTGCCTAAAGGGAAGCTACAGAGGAGACAGAGACAGACTTTCCTTAGGAGTGAAGAATAAGGGGAAAATGGGCAACAAGCAGGAGCTGCAAGTAAGGATGAACACAGAAAGTGTGCGCAGCCCTGGCACAGGGCCCAGTTCAGGTTGCTTGTGGACAAGGCCTTGAGCCAATAGATTCAGCTGTAGAATTAGACCTGCTCTGACCACAGTAGACTGGAGACTTTGGATGTTACTCCAAAAAACAGTTATTCCAAGAAAATCAAGGAAAATCACTTTTCACACTGCCTTGAGCAGGCTGGAAGAGCCACATATGGGGAAACACTGTAGTGTGTTCCCTCTGCTTTAAGGTGGGACTGTGCCACCACTGGAGAGCACCCAAAATTTCTCTCCAACTCTGGAGAAGCATGTCTGTGTTCGATGAAGGTGAGACAGCAGATAATGTGCTCCCTCTGCTGCACAGTGGGTTCCTCATTGTGAGGAACACCAGAGCCCCAGGCTCTCAGATGCCCACAGAGGTGCTGCCATCCCATTGTTAACTTCCTCAAAGCCTGCGGTCACAGACAGAGTCTCAGGAGAGGCTCTGTTCCAGGAAATAGAAGGAAGGATGAAGTCACCAGGCTTGCTCTGCTTGGTGTGCGCTCAGTGTGCAGACAGAGACTCTGGAAGAGCTCTGGCAGAGCCTGAGGAGCACTTGGCACCTCTGGCAGCACAGAACAATCTCTCCACTGAAGGACACCTCCAGGCTTCTTTCCCCATGTTCAGATTTTTCACTTCTTGGACAAGCTTCCCACCCCATCACCTTTCCCTTGCAACCCTGGACAGGAGCAGATGTGTCCCTGGGCACCCAGAACAGCACCCAGCTGACCTGCATAGGTTATGCTGGGGACATCCTCACTCCCCTTCAGACACCAGGATGGCCCCAAATCCTCACAGACATCTCACATGTTAACTGTTGCTGGCCTTATCTCCAGGATCAAGACCATATTTTTCTTCTCATTCCAGGAAGGACAAGTTTTAATAGGCCTGGAATTAGAAACAACTCCCTTTGCTTTCCATGCTTCCCACCCGGTTTTCATGTGGGGAGCTGTTTATTACAGTTATGCAAGAAGAGGCAAATGGCTGGAGTGACAGTCCTGGCCTGGGGACACAATGGGGATCCCGCTGCCCTGCACATCCACCCTGGCGCTGCACGCATCCCACACATCCTGATGGTGCCAGGAATGCACAAGTGAGCAGAGGGAGAAGGAAATGTTCTCCTTCCCTGGCCAGGGGGGACAACCCTTGGGACTGGAAAGGATTAAATCTCAAGGAAAAACTGTGGAACATGTTCTGGTCTCTGCAGAGGGGATACCCAGAGCTGGCTGAACTCCCCAGTTCTTCTCCTTGGATCTGGTGGCAAGCCAGGGACAGTCACCATGACAAGTCAGCACAATGTCTCTGTTCCCTGACAGAATCCCACAGGGGCAGTGGTGATGGACCACGGAATGTGGAGGGGACATGACACCTGTCCTGTGTGTGGTGTAGGGCTGGGCATGGGCTGGAAATGGGTCAGGGACGTGCTGGCAGGAGTGGTGGCACTCTGGTAGTGTCCCTCACTTTGCACAGAGTCCCTTGCCCATGCTGGGGTGACAGTGGGGCAGCAAGAGGCACAGGGAGGACCCTCAACACAGCCTGGTCAAGGATGCACAGAGTTGATGGTGTTGGGAGAGGCTGCTGGGGTGAGACATGAAAAAGAGGCAACAGAGACAAACTGTGACATACTGTGACAAAACCCAGCTCCTGGACTGAAAATGATGGTTCCCACCCCAAGAGTGATGCAGGAGGACAGGGACCCTGTGGCATGGCAGCATGTGGAGGAGACAGTGAAGTTCATGACAGCCATGGAAAACTGTTCTGGCTTTAGAGAGAGAGAAGTGTCCTTGGGTGAAAGCTGACTGAGTGCACAGCTGGGCTTGGCACAGGAAGAAATGGATGTTAACAGCTTATGGATAATGATATGGAAAAACAAGTCCGTGATTCCTTGGTGTCACAGAGCTTTTCTTTAAGGAAATGTCCATTCAAGAGGAGGTGGCACTTGTGGAAACCACTGAGTGGTGGAGGTGGGCTTGTGACCACCGTGGTCCCAAGTTCCCATGAGCACAGGGCAGAACTGGGGGCCCCTGCCCCAACCATGGAGTGGGCTCTGAAGCACCCACAGATGACAGGTTCCACTGGTGACAAGGACAACCTCTGCTGGTGTGCTGGCCAGCTCATGCAGCCCAGCCTGCGCTGTCTCACCTCCAAGAGGAGCCCAGTCCTGACCCCTGTTCACAGCACTAACCTGGCCTGTCTCGTGACATCTGCTCCATGGATGTCTCTGCCCAGCCCTGCCCAGAGTGTGGCACAGTGTTCCAGCTGTGCAGGGACATCATCCTTTCAGACCCATCTCTCACCTTGATGGGCTCCACCAGACTGCTCCCTCACTCCAGGGCAGAGAGGGGTTGTGTTTGCAGCAGGAACTGACCCTGTGAGCACAGCCTGTGAGATCTACGAGACTGTATGGCTGAATCAGGATATTTTGGAGCACCCCCCCCCCTCCCCCCCCATTTCATGCACACACACATACACACACATGTACACATACACACCCTCCTTCCACCTGCAGTACACCCAGGGGTTTGTATTCTTATCCTGAATTTGTCCCAGTGACTCTCTTCCAGCCTCTCCTGCCAGCTCTGCTCTGCTGAGGGCTTCTGCAGAGCCCCTGTGTCTTTGCAGGGGTGGACAGAGAAGAGAGCAGCCTGTGACACGGCAGGACTTTGTGCACAGCCTCATGGGGACCATCTCAGACCTACCAAGCTTCCCCCTCACTCCTGCCCTGGGCAGTGTTCCCAGCTCCTGCTCAGGGCCACCAGCCTGGGAGGTTTTGGAGGCTCCAGGCTCACTGAGGGTCTGAAGAGGGCTGAGGGAGATGGTGCTGGTGAAAAGTCCTGCCACACTGGGGTAGTGCTTGTGGATCAGGTGAAGGAAAGGGCAGTGGGATGATGATCCTGGTTGATGCTGGTGCATCCTGGACCCGCAGGGACCAACAGACAGGGTGACCCCAACCAATGGCCTCATGTCTTCAGTCCTGGCCTGGGGAGGTGAGCACAGTTTGGAGGACACTGAGGAACAGCCAGAGCTTTTGGCAGCCCTTATGCAGCTAGAACAATGGCTGATGTCATTTTTATTTAAGAGGGAGAAGAAAAAAATTGTGACCAGAGGACTGTAGCCCTGGAGGAGATGGAGTTTATTTTTCCTGCCTGTTGCTTTCTCTCGCACTCCCCCCAGCCCTGGCAGTGGCACAGCACATTCCTTTGCTGTGATCTCCTCCCTTCCATGCAACAGCACATTCCTCCTGTGCTGGCTGCTCCCCTTTGCTCTGGCCAGCCTGGCCTGGCCGGTGTGGAGGGGACAGTGGCCATTCTTCCCCTGTGCTTGTGCACTGCTGGACACTCTGCTTTCACCTTTGCCAGAGCTCAGGCTCAGGCACTGTGTCATGTGCTGCCTGCTCATGTCCAGCTCCACCCTGGGCATAGGTGTCTGTCCAGGCACTGGCCTCTCCATCCCAGGACAGGAGGGATGGTGGAGCATCACCCTCTGCTGCCTCCAGGGCAGGTGCACTGAACCCGTGGCATGGAACCTTCCAGTGGGACTTCCCACACACTGATGGGCTTGGGAAGCATAGGGTGCCAAGAGGGCCTTGTCTTTCCTGACTGGGTGGAGCAAGACCAGCCTGGGCTTGGGGTCATCACTTTGGATCCCAAACAAGCAAGGAAGGAAGGTGTCTGCCAAGCCCTGTGAGCAGTGCGGAGATGAGCTAACACATCGCAGGGCTGAGTTCATGGGGCTGGCACAGCTCCCAGTCCTGGGGCCACCCCAGGCAGGGCAGGTCACCCCAGAGGGCTGGGCAGATGTGGGTGCTGCAGCCCTTCACCCCTGGGTCACTGTCCCCTCTGGCCAGGTCTGGTGCGGGGTGGGAGGGTCAGGCTGTGGGTGCTGGTAACCAGTACATCCAACACATCTGCACCATCTGCACACCTGGCCCTTGTACTCCTGCTGGCCTCACTGGGTTTTGTGGGAGGTGCTGGGAGCTTAGGTATGGGCCTAGCTGCCTGTTTTGTAGCATTTTCCCAGTGCAATCAGACTAAATGAGATGTTACCTTCCCTCAGGACATCCCCCTTTGCTCACCCCAACACCCCCTCCCACGACTTTCTCATTCCCAGCCACAGAGGATACCAGCAGCACCCCTGTGCACAACCCCCCCCCCCCCCCCCCCCCCGCCCCCGGATGTCTGAGAGCTGGGAAAACTCCTTCCTCCTGGTTTTTAACCCATGCCAGATCCGCCTTGCTCCTTCTCAAGCTGGGGGCTGCAGAGAAGAGATAAGAGGCTGGGGCATCTGGTGAGAACTCAGGGAGGCATGGCAGGGCTTGGGCATGGGCAGGGTTTGGGAGCTGGACTAGACCAAAGGGCTGAATGGGGCCATGTGTGCCCCATCTCCTGACAGACTGAGCTAAACCAGGGTTAACCAGAGGGGCGGCTAGGAGCTGCCACATGCCAAGAATGTTTCCAGACTGGGGAAGGGCTGGACATGAATCACCCGGTGCCTCTGCCAGACGCTGTGTGCAGGCTGGGTTCTGCACTGTGCTGTCCTGCAGTGGGTTTGGGGATTCTGTGCAGACCGGGGCTCCATCAGCCCCATCGGCATCACCTGCTCAGGTGGCTCCAGCCTGATTTCATGGCTCCTGGGGATTCTCAGCTGGATGTGGCAGCGCTGTGTGTTCGTCGCTACTTGTTTGGGAAACCCACGTGCAGATGTTGTTGCAGCCATGGACTCGCTCCTCCCACGCTGCTCCAGCCCTTTGTCTCTGTCACTTGTGTGAGCCTGAATTTTCACAAGTTGTAACTCAGCCTCTGGAGATTTCCAGGTCTCTAGCAAGATACCATGGCTGGCACCAGGACCCTGCTCAGCCCAGTGCTGGCTCTCTCACTGGGCAGCTTGTCTTGCTGCCCACCCCCAGCCCAGTGCCTGTCAGTGTGAGGGGTGCTCTTCCTCCTCTTCTGATGGACACCAGTGTGGTCCTGATGTGATCCCAGCAAAACCCAGCAACTCAGGAGATGGGGAACTGCCTTCCCACAGCCAACAGGAGAGCCAGTGCTGACGAAAGGGTTGGCAGCCTGGGGAACTTTTGTCCATGCCCAGCATTGCTGGGTTCCTGCACTGGCTGCCCTGGAATGTGGGTGGATGGTTTCACATCCTAAGACACCCACACCCCTTAATGCATCCCATATCCAAACCAGGACTTCAGCTTTGGGGAGACAGGAAGTCCATGCTTGCTGCTGGAATCCAATCACAGCAGTGGGGCAGCCAAAGTCTCCCCACAACTTCTGTCCCTCGCAGATTCTTCAGAGCAAGACTGGGAGGGGATTAGGGATAAGAATGAGATAACCTTGGACTTCTCAGCAGCCAGAATGCAGCACGGTCCCCACAGCAGCTCCTGGTGCACAGATGCTTCTAATTCACCTGCTCACCATGTGCAGGAAAAGAGTCTGAGCACCAGACCGGCCACAGGCACATCTGTGAGGCAGTGGTTGAATGGAGAGAGAAGGGAAAATACAGGGAAGAAGGGCAGTGCCACAAACTGCTTATGGCTAAAATCCCAATCAAACTCCTTTCATTCAGAACATCTCCATTCCCATCTGGAAATAGAGAGGTTTCCACATTCACATCCTCCTTGCTGGAGCAGGAAACGCTGTCCCTGCGGATGGCGCTGGGGCAGGGGTCCCTGCTAGGGATGTTCCCTTTGGAAGCAGCAATATTCCCTGGTGGCAACAGGAGCGAGCAGTACCATGCTGCTGCACCAGGACACATGTTCCAAGCCTTGTGCAAACGCACCAGGCCTGACCTTGCTCCAAGGTTTCTGGTCAAGGATGTAATCTCAAGGGCAGTAATTTTCCCTTGCTTTCCCAACACTTTCCAAACCAGCACATCTGAAAGCCTTGACTCAAGGGTTTCAAGGAGCTGGGCTGAGCACGACACGCAGCCAGGGACCAGCTCAGAGGCTCAAGAAATAAACAATAAAAGGAGCAGAACTCAGAACATCTGGTAGAAAGTAGAAGCATGTTCCACAGTCTGGGTGTCTGAAGGATAAATGGGCTGGACAGAGTCACAGCTCCTTTCTTGTCCACGTTGGGAGCAGGGCAAGCGTGATATTTATGGGCTTCACAGATGCTGTGACTGCAACATCTTGGCACTTCTCCTTCACCGGCTTTGAGGGGAATAGGAGCACATATGTGAAAAACATGTGCTGGGGCACAACAGCCCAGGCCCAAATGGCAGCAGACGCAGGGAAGGAGATGCTCTGGGGACAAGCTCAGCTCTTACCCACAAATGTCATGGGGTAGGGCCCCCTGTGCTGGGGGATAATGAGAAGTTGTGAGCCTTGGAGAGCTGCTGCCACCTGGAGAACACAGAAACCAGTCTACAAGGAGCCTGTCAAGAAAGGCTTCCCTAGAGGTGAGTATGGAATACATGGGCCTGACCAGGGAAGCTGTACTGAGCTTCTCAGTGATGTGCCCCATGGCTGGATCCTGCACCTTCCTTTTTTGTGGGTCTGGATGAAGAAAAAATTAAATAAAACCAAATCAAGTTCTCAAGGATCTGTATCCAAGAAGCAAGACATGGGCTTTAGCATGGAGGTCTGTAAGCCAGTGGTTCTGGTAATCCCTGGCTTGGAATTAAATGTGTGAGTGGCCCCACTGGTTTCACTTAGGAAGGAGTGAGCACTTAAGTGCTTTGCTGGATGAAGGCCTAGAAGAGGGGAGGGCTGGACTCCAAGTGGAGCTAGGCAGGAAGGAGCCTACGCACTCTGCTACAATGGTTGGGATTTCCAGCCTGGACACAGGGAAGCAGAGCAGGCAGAGTGTGGAAATCCAGCCCTGGAGTTCCAGGCAGGTCAGGGGCTGGCGCAGCATCTTGGACAGCCCAGATGGTGTTCCCAGGGTGCCTGGGATGGGCTGGGGAGCTCTGACTCTGCAGAACGATGGTCTTGTCATGGGGCCATGGCGAGATCCCCACCTCTGTGAGTGCCTGCACTGTGCAGAGGGGAAGCTGTTGGTGCCCTTGGCCTTGGTGGTGGCACTGACCCATGGCCAGCAGTGGCATTGACCTGTGCCCAGCAGTGCCCATCTCTCGGTGACCCTGGAGATGAGGTTCTGGCCTAAGAGGAAAGGAGAAGGAGGAAGAGGAGGCAGCACTGCCCTTGGGAAGGGGCAGTGTGATTTGGATGAAGGTGAAGGAAGATGATCCGGTGTTTGCTGAGTGAGACAAGGCCATGATCAGGTGCTTTGGAAGTCACCCCATCCCTGCACCCAAAGTGCTTCTTGGAGCTTCAGGAGATGCACCTGGAGCAACACCTCTGTCTTACAATCCCAGATCTGGGGCAGAGGTCACACCTCTCCTACAACCTGAAGGATTCTCTCTGCTGAGACTGTTCTGGCAGGAGCACGGCCTCTTCCGAATGCCCCCTGCTCAGACTCCTGCACACCTCCAGCTGCCCCAAGGCCATAGACACATCCCATGCCAGGCAGGAGATGACACAGCTGGCTCAGCCCTGTGCCTGCACAACCTAGGAGCCTGGCACCATGGAACCCTGCTTCTGAACCACAGCTCTGCTCATGTGGGTCAGGAGAGGCCAAGCCACTGACACAGCAAGGCTGGGAACGGGCAGGTCACTGTGCTTGGTGCTCCCAGTGGGGGTCACCAGGATTGTCCCTATGGAAGTGCGGCAAGTGCCCAAAACCAGGCGCTCCTCCAGAAGCGGTCCACAAGCTCCTGAGTCCTTTTCAAGAGAGGGATGTTGCCTGTGTCTGGACACTGCCTATGGAGAGCTGGACAACAGCTCCACTGACATATCCACCTTGGCAGGCACCAGGACAGCTGTTCCTTGGACATCCACATGGCCAAAGGCTGTGTACGGGGAGGAGGGAAAGGCTTCTTGCAGATGGGACTTGGCAGAGGTGAGGTCTCATGCCTGGTGCTGATACTCAAATATAATCTCTGGTGATTTATGGCTGGAGCACGCAAGCACCACTTCGGGAAGATCCTCATAAATAGCTCTGGCATGACAGAGGGCTGCTGGATAATGGAAAATTGCAGGATCAGCCCCTGTCACAGCTCAATGCAATGGCTGGTGTTAACTCTGTCGTGACAGCAGGGAGGGGCACACAGCTCCAACTCTTCCCTGTGGAGTCAGGGCCTTTGGGACCTCCATGCCAGGGCTCACACCCCATCCCACTGAGCTCTGTTGGTCATGCCATAGGTACTGCCTTTCTTATCTAGCACTGCCACGTCCCCCTCTTTCCAGCCCCCTCTTGCATCCCATGTGGATTTTGCAGCACTGAAGAGGAACAATTTTTGCCTGGAGGCTCTGCCACCTATTACCAAAACTCACTGAAGCTTGGCTTCAGAGAAACTAGCTTTCCCTCTAAGGCCAGACAGAAATCATGGAATCGGCTGGGTTGGAAAGAGACCATAAAACCCATCCAGTCCCACCCCTTGCCATGGGCAGGGACACCTTCCGTTACCCCAGGTTGCTCCCCGCCCTGTCCAACATGTCCTTGGACACTTCCAGTCATTGGGTTTGCACCGTTACTTCCTTCTTGAAAGCTCTGAAGGTCACCTCCTGCTCTCTTCTGCCACCGAGGAGGGATCGTCCTTTGCATGACTTGCACGGGACCTGTGTCTCCCTGCCCAGGTCCCTACTGACCTCCCTGTGCCACCTCCACAGGCTGATCCTGTCCCTGCACACCCTGGCCAGGACTCATCCAGGTTTTCCCAGCCTTGATATGGGCATTGACCTTCACCCAATTTCCTGCTCCTGCTGGGGAGTCCCGGGGAGATCCTACTACAGCTGAGCCAGAGCAAAAAAGGGAAAGGGAGATCTGAGCAGTGGAGAAACCAACTGCCTTCCCTGCACTCCTCAGAGCAGCCCTGCTCACCCCTCGCAGACATCCCCCCCTCCCAGTACATCCCCGTGGCAGGTGCCAGTGTCTGGGCTGGGCTGGGAGGGAGGGGAAACCCGGGGAGGGGCACATGGCACATCTCCTCTTTGACAAGGGGTACCCAATGCCTGCTGGGCAGGTGCCCACACAGCAGGCTGGGATGTCAGTGCTGGCTCTGGTGCTCAAGGACCAACAGATGGGATCCATTAGCAGAGATTATTTAGATATCTCCGAAGGACTCCTCACAACCCATTAAACTTAGACAAGCAGACATAATGAGGGCTTAAAACACCCCGTCGGTGACATGCCTGGCACAGCTCCGCACCAACGGTGCACTCAGGGACAGTGGCACGGGCAGAACGACCTGTGAGATCCCGGGTCTGGATGGCCCCAGACTGGGGAACAGGTCTCGTCTGATCCCCCCATGCGCACCTCCCCTCCTGTGCGGCTCAAGTGCCTCGGGATGGGGGATCGAGTTCTCTGGATGTGCTTCCCTGCTCCAGCCCCACCTTGCTTCCTCTGGCATCGCCCGGAGCATGGGGAGGTCAGCGCTGTCCCCGTGCTCTGGTACCGGGCTGGCAATGCGGAGTGTGCACGTTCCCAGTGCCGATCCCGGGAGCTGCCAGGGGCCCTGGCTGGCTAGGATCCCAGGATCCCTCCAGCCCCGGGAGCCCCCGTCCTTCATCGCCCCCGATAGGCCCAGATGCCTCTGAGTGCCGGAGCCAAGAAGAGACGGCTGCTGCGGGCAACCGCGCCGCATGCTGCCAGTTCCAGCGCCTCCATCCCGGCACGATGGCTGGAGCCTGCCCACTGGCATTCCCAGTGGAGCCAGGATGGTGCTGTGGCATGCCAGGAAGCCCTTGAAACCTCGCTGCTGCTCAGCTGTGTCCCCTCCAGGTCCCCACTGCCACTGTCCCTGCTGAAGGGACTCATTTCTTCTCCTTTGCTTTCTCACGGCATGTCCTGTGCTCTGGGAATGCTGTGCTCTAGAGGGAAGTCTCCCGTGGCAGACAGGGCTCTCTGCCCTCTGCCATGGAGGGTTTGGAGAACGGGCTGTCCCAGGAGATGGAAGTAGGGCAGGACATTCCCTGGGGATTCCCACAGAGGAGTGGATTTGTCTTCATTAACTCTGGAACTCAGAGCAGCCTTTAATCTAACAACAATTTGCATATATCAGAGGAAGAAGGCTGAAAGGGATTGGATGGAGGTCCACCACAGCACCAGGACAATTTCCAATGAGGGAAGTATCCCTTGAACCAAGGCACTGCAGGAGCTGGTGCATCCCTGGATGTATTCAGCTGGAGCAACCTGGTCTGGTGGAAGGTGTCCCTGTCCATGGCAGGAACTGGATGGGCTTTAAGGTCCTTCCAATCCAAACCACTTCATGGTTCCTGCTCCCAGGACAAATTCCTGGGCTACCCCAACCCAGGAGGGCCCAGCTCCTGTCCCCCAGGTGCCACAGGGAGTAACCCCTCAGTGTCCTGCCCAGTGCTTCCCATTCCCAGTGTCTGCAAACCCTAGAGAGCTGTTTCCCACCAGCACATGCCTTCTGCTGGCCCCTCTGTGGGGTTTGTGGGTCTCCCCAGATTTCGGCAGGGTAGGTTTTGGAACCAGCTCAGGTTTCTCAGCCTCTCTAGGTGAGGGCTACAGTTTCAAGGCAGCTCTCCAGGAATTCAGCAATGCTGATCTGGATGGGAAGGCTCAGGTACCTGAAGGTGTCAAGACTCCACTCAAGCGTTTGACAGTGTTTTCCATGACCTCATTAGGCTGAGGCTCATTAGCCTGTTCTCCTCAGAAACTGGAGCTCCTCCCAGGGAATTCTGGGCCATCTTTGTCGCCAGCACAGTAGGTGGGTCATGGCTCAGAGTGCAGCTCTTTATGTGCCAGTACATGGCTGGGCGCTGCAGTCTGTAATAATGCTATTTCTGGATTGCAGTGATGCTAATTGAGAACTAGTGTGCCATTAATTATACAAATGACTTGATGCCAGCACTGCATTGTGTCTCTAATTTCAGGAACTACTGTCCTCATTTGTTTGGTTTGACAGCTCCTAGCTCTCGAGGTCTTGCATTATTTGACATTTCATTCCACAGCCACGGAGATTCCAGGACAGTGGGTGCCTGGATGTGCATATCCCTTATCCTGATCCCAAGCAGAGCCAGTCAGGGATGCCTGGAAGGACTCCTGTCTGTGAACATTGTCCTCCCACGCTGCTGGGATGGGCAGCGTTACCAGGCTGGGGTTCCACCTGTGCAGGGGCTCTGCTGCCATGGGAACTGTGTCTGTGCCAGGGAACACATCCTCCTGCACTTCCCTTCTCCTTCGAGGCTTCTGATGGCTCTGAAAGGAGGATCAGCTAGCACAGAGGCTTTCCCAGGTTTCTTTATTAGCCTGTGCCCTCTGGCTTGTTCAAGTAGCCCAGAGGCCCCGAGTGAGGCTCCAGGGAGAGGAGGTGGCAGTGGCTGAGCAGAGCCTTGACTTCCCTGTAGGGGAGCAGCCCCTGCTGGGGGCTATCCCAGTGAGTGACTCCATCCATTTCTGTACATTTCCAACTGGATTGAACTGAATCTGGTCTGGCATGAGCCAGCAGGTTCAGGGAGCATTGCTGGCTTGCACTGGTGTGTGGATGGGAGACCAAGTGATGCCACCAGGACAGCAGGTCTGTGTGGGCAGCTCAGGCAGCTCCTCAGGGGCTGAGGCTCAACCTTCCCTCAACTGTTTGTTTTCTTTCTT
Organism: Cinclus cinclus; assembly: GCF_963662255.1. NCBI lineage: Eukaryota > Metazoa > Chordata > Aves > Passeriformes > Cinclidae > Cinclus > Cinclus cinclus. The sequence continues at coordinate 10,369,050 of NC_085067.1, read as the reverse complement.
TAATTTGGAGGATTTGCCTGTTTTGAGTCCCTCACAGAGATCTTCAGGACTTTGGTTCTGTTCTTCTGCATTTTTCCTTGTAGTACAGTATGATCCCTGTGAACTCCACTGCCTTCAGCATCCCAAATATTTTCAGTATCTTTTTGTGAAATATTTTGGATTCACAGTCCAGCCCCAGGAAATCCCAGGAAGCACCTCCTAGATAAGGCATTAGGAGCATGCATGCAGGAAGGTTGGGCTTTGTCCAGCAGAACGGGTGAGGATCCAGATGAAAACATGGGAACATCTGACCTCTGCCACTTGCTCCAAACACTGTCCCTGGCAGGCAGAGCAAAACAAGCCATTTTCACATCAAACTCAAGTTCAGACTGAAGAGTTCCCTTCTCCTTTACACAGAACAGCTCTGCAGGGCTTTGCTATCTCTGTCTCCCTGTTGCCATCTGGTTCCTCTGTCAGAACTGCTGCAGTGCCAGAGGGACATTTTTAGCTTCTCTTATGAAAGGACAACGTGATTTTCTAAAATTACATGTTACCCATTATTTCCTAAGCTTCCCCATCCCTGTCCTCTCCTCCCAAGGAGGGTACAGAAACCAGGTCCAGGCGTGGAGTGGGCAGCTGGGGTGGGTTCCCCCCAGATCTCTGTAATCTGAAGGTCAGCGTGGTCCCACGCTGCCATCTGGCATATTCTCCCCCTGAAATATTTCCCAAAACAGCCTCCAGCAGTATCCTCTCCATGCTGCCTCTGTGTCCCATGCTGCAAGATCACCCCACATCCAGCTCTGATGTGGTTGTGCTCAACACGAGGAGTTTTTTCCAAAAGCTCCTTTCAGCAGCTTTTCCAAGCCTGCATCAGTGGTCACCAAGGGGATTTTCCAGTCCCTATGAGTACCATTGTTTGGGTGCCCACAGGGAATCCTGCACTGAGAGATTTTCCTCTCTCTGAAGAGTCCTTTGGATTTTCTTTTCTTTTCTTTTCTTTCTTTTCTTTTCTTTTCTTTTCTTTCCTTTTCTTTTCTTTTCTTTTCTTTTCTTTTCTTTTCTTTTCTTTTCTTTTCTTTTCTTTTCTTTTCTTTTCTTTTCTTTTCTTTTCTTTTCTTTTCTTTTCTCTCCTCTCCTCTCCTCTCCTCTCCTCTCCTCTCCTCTCCTCTCCTCTCCTCTCCTCTCCTCTCCTCTCCTCTCCTCTCCTCTCCTCTCCTCTCCTCTCCTCTCCTCTCCTCTCCTCTCCTCTCCTCTCCTCTCCTCTCCTCTCCTCTCCTCTCCTCTCCTCTCCTCTCCTCTCCTCTCCTCTCCTCTCCCTCCCCCTCCCCCTCCCCCTCCCCCTCCCCCTCCCCCTCCCCCTCCCCCTTCCCCTTCCCCTTCCCCTTCCCCTTCCCCTTCCCCTTCCCCTTCCCCTTCCCCTGGTGGTGTTTCCCCCCAAGGTGTGATCTCCAGGCTGGCAGAACCAGACTGGCTTTGTGGGTATTAAATAAGGTTTCCCCAGCCAGCTCCCTCAGCTTTGATTTTGGGATACTCATTAATTCCTGGGCCTAATTAAAGCCCTGAATACCCCCAGTGCTGCCTTTGATCACTCAACAGTGTCCAGTTTGCTGCACATCTCCAAAGTTTCGTTCTCTCCAGGCTGCTCTTCTCTTTCCCCCCAACAACTTGGTGCTCTCTGGATTCCTACTGTCTCAGCCTCTTCCCTCTTTTCCATCCAGAGTGCCTGTGGCTGCCCCTGGATCCTTGGCAGGGCTTGGAGCACCCTGGGATAGTGGGAGGTGTCCCTGTCTATGGCAGAGGGTGGCACTGGATGAACATTGATGTCCCTTCCAACCCAACCCATTCTATGATTCCTTGTTTCCATGATTCCCCTCCAGCTCTATGCCTCCACCTCCACACACTTACCCTGGTAAAGAGACCAGTGAGGTATCCCAGGAGAATCCTTTGCCCAGAGCTGATCCCAATCTACTGGCCCAAATGTCATGCACAGACTGTCCCAGGAGGTCTGTAGTACCAAGGACACCTCTCTGGGAAGGGACAGTCCCTCTGCTGGGAAGGGAAGAGGAACTGCAGTCCCTCCTAGAAAGAACATCAGGATTTCTGCAGAATCTGGAGGGAAATTTCTCAGTTCTCACTTGTAGGTGATCAAGTTCATTTTAAAGGAAAAAAGTCCATTTTAAAGATCAATATGATGCCAGGATGTCCAGTGACAACTCTGCAGCCATCTAGGGAAAAAACAACTTCAGAGAAACAAATGGTTTCCAATGTGTTTTCTTGGGGTGTGGACTATGAACAACAACTGTGCTCATCCTCAGTGGCTTTGTTGCTGAGAGACGAGTGTTTGATGGTTGATTATGTCCTCAGAGGGTGCTACAGAGTCCCCATTCCAAACAGTTGATCCCAGAGCTCTCATTCACCTCTCCAACCCCTCCACCTTTATGTCAGCGCTATATAACCCACACAGGGCTCCCATTTTCTCTGTGAGGTGCTTTCTCTTGCTGTATCAGCACAAGTACACGGCCTTATCAGCACTGCCTTCATGGACTTGGTGCAGTAGAAGTCAAAATCCTCAGCCTGCTGTCCCAGTAGGATCCCAGAATCCAACAATATTAAACTCTGGGCTGTTATGTTCAGGACCACCACTGCTTTGAAACCAGTTTGTGCAACATCTGTCCAGAATAGTTTGAGATTGCATTGAAATATTCTCAAAAGCCCTTCAGCTGAGGTTTAAGCAGGAATAAAAAGTGCACACCCTTAATGTCAGATGAAAGAGAAAGCCCTTTGCCTATGGAAGGGAGGTATGTAATTGCAGAGACATGAACTGGATCTGGTTTTAATCCCACTGGACAGACTGAGCACTGTCAAGTGCAATTTCTAATCTCAGCCCTGCTCGGCCATGCTGGAGCATGGCTGAAGGTGTTTTTCAAGTGTTTAGGAGGCTTTCCAAAGACAACAGTGTCATCTGGAGAACATCAGCCTGCAGGCTGGTTGCTGTGAATGGGATGCTCTTTGAAAAGCTCTTGGTGCTGATGCAAGTCCAGATGGCTTGTGTTGAACCTGGGGCTGGGCCATGTGCAGAACATGCCATGAGGTTCCTGTGACTCCACCACGCTCAGCCTGTGAGTGCAGCACAGGAGTGCCGGCCCTTTTCCTGACCCACAGATGTGCCCAGATGTGTCTCTAGGTGCAGCCTGCACCCCTCCAGGTGTCCCAGGTCTGTGTGCTGTACACCTGTCCTGTGTGCGACGCTGAGCTTATCCTTGTCCTGCAGCACAGCACCAGCAGTCCAGGAGAGCAGGAGCAGTGTGGGAATGGCTCAGCATGGCATTGGGATCCTCCAGGGACACCCTTGGGTTTGAGGAGTGTGGGTTCAGGGGGTGCAGCAGTGGTGCTCAGTGTCAGCTCAGATCCAGGGAAGGAGGGAAGTTCTCTGTCCACCTCTCTTTTCCAGTGTCAACTTACAGGCACATGGAGCTCCCCCTGCCTTTCCCTCTACCTTCATCCCCACAACAACCCAGTGCCAGCCTGGGGTGATCCCATCCACCCACACCTCCTTCTCCATGGGCAGTGCTGCTCCTGCCCACACCAGTCCTGCTGAACACAGCTGGGAGTGGGGTCAGCAGCCACTCCTACATCTTCTAAAACCCAGGGGCTGAGACCACTGGGGGCATTCCACAGCTCCCACTGCCCCAAGGAAAGGCTCAGCAGATCAGCATCCTCGGGCTGTGGGGCCAAGGGCTGGATCTGGCTGCAGGACAGCATCACACAGCTGATCCTTGTGGGGAAGAGGATCTGTTTCTCTCCAAACAACTTTGAAGAGGCTTTTTCCTCTGTCCCGCTGATCCTCTCAAAGTCGTTACACTTGGCACAGCCCTGCTGTGGTGCGTTCCTGGGTTTCAGTTTTCCTTTTGCTGCTTCTGTAGCTCTTCCAGAGGTGAAGAGGTTTGGAAAAGCTGTGGGTGGAAATGGAAAAGTGCAATGAATACATATCCTAGACACACTGGATTTTTATGGCCCTGAAAAGTGGAGGGGAAGAAAAGAAAAATGGGTGGATATTCCTGTCTGGAAACTTTGAAGCTGCAAGTAACAGGGAGGTGTTTAAGGAGATCAGGAAAACCACCATGGTGGTGGGGAGTTGTTTCTGACTGCAGTGCACAACCTGTTACTTCAGAGAGCTCAGACTCCGGGTCTGGCCAAGAACAGGGGGGATCAGCTCTGCACACCTGGATTTCCCCTGGAGCAGCAGAGCTCTGCTTTCCAACCAGCACCTGCATCCAGAGCACAGCAAGTGGAGAAAGGCACAGAGGCACTCAGGTCAGACCTGCTGACCTCCCTGGCCTGGGCTGGACATTGGTCCAAGAGCATCGATCTGCTGGGACACAGCAGCACCAGCACAGGGAGCCTCTGGCTGGGATTAACCTCATGTCATCAGCATGCCGACCTGCATTTGGGTACCCAAAATAAATCACTCACTGGGGAGCAGCTGAGTGAGACACAGATCTTTGCAGCTTCCCTTCCTGTTTACATCTGTTCTGGTGTCTCTCCCTGCGAGGGTCTGGTCCACGTTTGCAGAGGACGAGGCTCAGAGAAGCACACATGGGCACCAAATGCTGCAGCTGGACAACTCGTGGTCAGGCTCCTGGGGAAAGACTCCCAGGTGCAGGTGCCAGCACTGCTGTCCCCATGGAAAGGTAGAGAGCGGGTGCTCTGGTGCCTCTGACCCCTCTGCTGTAGTCAGGCTGAGAGCACAGAGCTACCCCCAGTACCCCTACCTGGATCCCACCAGCCTTTGAGCTCTTTGAGTTTCCCTGAAGCCTCCTTGGAGCAGCACTGGGAAATGCCAATGGATGGTCAGGAAGCACTCCCTGCCCCAGAGTTGCTCCTGTACCCAGGTAAGGGACAAGTGACAATGTTGCAGTGCTGGCAGCTACCATCAACTTCCTTGGAGCAGCACCTGGAGCTCCCTGTGCCTGTCCTGGAGCCACAGCACCGTCACTGGAGGGAAATGTTTGGTCATCACCACTGCACCTGGAGCCCCTCCAGCTCCCTCTCCCCACAGGGGGGACCTGGCTGTACCCAAATCCAGCAGCAGTGATGGGTGGAAGAGCTGAATGTGAGGATGTGGCTGCTGCCATGGAGAACAGCAGAGGCAGGGTTTCCTAACAGAAATTAATTCAATTTTATGAGCAAAACTTTTATATTGCATTAGTGAAGTTAAGACATTCTGTCTCTTTCCTAACAAAATAAACATTTTTGGCAAAGCAAATGAATGTTTCCTGTCTAAGATCTGCCTGGCACAGGAAAGTCCCCAGGAACTACAGCTGGATGCCCACCTGGCATTGTGCTGCCCCTGTTCTCCCAGGCAGGGATAACCCAGACACAGCTTAGCAGGGGTAGAAATGAAGTGCAGAGAGCTTTAATCTTTCCCAGAGCCTGCCATGGCCTCTCCATGGTGCCACTCCATGGTCCAGCTGGGTGTCACTGAGCTGACTCCTCACCATCCTCTACAGGGGTGGTGTCTCTCCATATCTTCCTTCCAGCATAAGTGCTGACAGATAAAAATGCCTCTTTTCCCACCTGTCACAGGACCTGTGTTTGCTGCATTTGTGTCTTCAGCTCAGAGCGGAGCCTGTTCCCATTGCTTGGTGATGTCCATCCCCAGTGTCCAGGAGGGCCCTGCAGCGGTGGGGCCGGGCTGTCTGCACACAGAGGTGACACCAAGTGGCTGCCAAGTGTCCCTGGGGACTGATCATCTCTGTTGGGAAGCCCTTGGCCGGGTGGGACACCCTAGGCAGCCCTGGTTCGTTGTTCTGCTATCCCAGACTTCAAGCTGTGTCTCAGGAATCCCGAGGAGGTGGAGGGCTCTGGGACGGGAGCGGGAGCACAGGCAGCCCCGGGGCTGGGAAAAGGAGGGCAAAACACACGAGAAAACAAATCCCCTGCTGTGGCTGATTCTCCTAATGAGGAGCAGGACTTTGCCCAAGCCCGAGGGCACAAAGGGAGAACTGGGCAGAGCTCCACTCTCTCCCGTCAAAGCTGGGTGGGGAGTCAGGCACACAATTCAGTGAGCCCCGGGGCAAAGCCCGGCTGGCTGCTGCTCCTCGGAGCCACTTTTCCTGGAAAGCAGTGATGCAGATGGGCACCGTGTGAGCAGCGCTGCCGAGGTCTCTGGGGGAGACAGGGATAAGATGCCTGTCCAGGGGGGTCTGATGGGTCTTGCAATTATCCAGGCTCCGCTGCCTCCAGCCAACATTCGGGCTTGTTGGAAAGTATTTCTGAATGATTCCCAGCCATGATTCCCACTTTGTTCTGTTTAAATTCTTCCTTCAAGACAATCTCGGTCGTAATTGTTCTCAGATTTAGGAAACTGGCTCTTCCTGAGACCAGAAAGCACCGTTACTGGTTGGGATAGTATTCCTTACCCTCTGGCTCACAGTGAACTCCCTTGAACCACATTTCTGCCTCAGGCTGCTGCAGCTTCCCAGGCCAGGCTGGGACCTCATTTGTGCCGTCCCTGTGAAGTTCACACAGCCACCACCTCGGGCTGGGCAGAAACATTTTGGCTTCAGAATTGAGCTGGCTTTTGGCGAGCCCCAGGTGGCAGGGAGACTCTGGTGCCCTGAGAGGAGCGGCGGTGTAGAGGTTCTCTTGCGGTGCCCATCCCTCTCCCCCAGGAGTGACAAGATCTCTGCAATGTGACTCCTCTGGCAGGAGGGGGAAGGAGCAGAGATCATCCCTACAGGGCTGCAGGGAGGGTCAGAGCAGGGCCCAGGCTCTGCTCCAGGGCCCAGCAGTGACACCAGAGGAACGGGCAGGGACTGAGCCCAGCAACTGCCCCTGCACAGGAGGCACAAATTCTGCCCTGGGCAGTGCCCAGCCCTGAACAGGCTGCCCAGGGAGGGGCTGGAGTGTCCCTCAGCGGGGATATTCCAGAGCCACATGGGCACAACCCTGTGCCCTGTGCTCTGGGATGGCCCTGCCTGAACAAGGGGGGGGGGGGGGGAGGGGTGGACTAGTGACCTCCAGTGACTGCTTACAGACTCAGCCATTCTGGGACTGTGTGCAATATCCTGAGCCTTCAGCAACCCCAACCTGAGCTTTCCAGGTTTGTTTTACACCAGGAACAGCTTTCCTTTAAAAACACATCCTTCCAGGATCTGGCTGCAGGATCTGGGCTAAACCAGCTGATAAATGGACTGATGAGTATTTTACTGCTGCCCTTGGTTTTCTCACCACCACACCAAGCCAGCCCACTGCTCCTTTGGTGGCTGCCAAGCTCTAGACAGGGACCTTGAGGGTGGCTGGACCAGAGGCATCAGTGTGACACGTCAGGCATAAGCTGACACGTGCCAATGGATATCAGGAGTCAGTCCCAGTGTTTGGAGCCCTGTGTCTGCACTGATGACTGGGAGCAAGATCTCCTCAGTCAGTCCTTGGACACAGAGGTGCCTGGTGTCCCTTAGAGCCTCAGGAACAGTTGACCTAGGAGACTACCCACGCCCCCCTGCAGCACCACAGATGTGCTCAGTACATCTGCTGGGCTGCTGCCAGGATTTGTCCATCTGACCTTCATTTGGCAAAGGAGATGGGGAAGAGCTGCATGGAAATAGAGCAGAAAGGTGGGGAAACAGGGACAGAAGCTGGACTGTTGGATGGGGAGGAACTGGGAGGGAGGGGAGTAAGAGAATGTGCTGCAGGATGAGCTGTGGCTTGAAGGCAGGTGCTGGAGCTGGTCCAGAGACTGTGACCTTGCTCATGGAATTTGCTAGAGTGCCAAATGGGAGACATAATAGACATAGAGAATCAAGAGACTCATGGAATCACTGAGCTTGGAAAAGCCCTCCAGGATCATTGAGTACAACCTGTGCTTGATCCCCACCTTGTTCCCAGCTCAGAGCACTGAGTGCTACATCCAACACTTCCTTGGGCACCTCCAGGGATGGGCACTCCAAACTTCCCTGGGCAACCCCTTCCAGTGCCTGACCACCCTTTCCATGGGGAAATTCCTCCTGGTGTCTGCTCTGAGCCTCCCCTGGCCCAGCCTGAGGCTGTTCCCTCTCCTCCTGTCCCTGTTCCCTGGAGCAGATCCCAAATCTCCCCCGGCTGTCCCCTCCTGTCAGGGAGTTGTGCAGAGCCACAAGGTCCCCCCTGAGCCTCCTTTTCTCCAGGCTGAGCCCCTTCCCCAGCTCCCTCAGCTGCTCCTGGGGCTCCAGCCCCTTCCCAGCTCTGTTCCCTTCCCTGGACAGGCTCCAGCCTCTCAGGGTTTGTCTTGTCCTGAGGGGCTCAGGACTGGACACAGGACTTGAGGGGCCTGGGCAGCGCCAGCACAGTGGGACAGGCACTGCCCTGGTCCTGCTGCCACTCTACCTTTTACACAGGCCAACATCACAGGCACAGAGAATGATCAAAATAACCTGGAAGGGCAAGGTCAGGTGTCTGCACGGTCCCCCCAGGAGCATCCATGAAAGGTGAGACAGGAAAAGAAGAGCAGTGTGGGAACACAGGAGTCACCACCGTGGCCTCGTAAAGAACACTCCCTGTTGGCAGGGTGGTCACAGTGGGGACTGGCTCGTCCCCATGCTATTGAGGAGGCACTGCCAAGAGCTGGCCTTGCTCTAGTCCTGCTCACCCACAGGCACCATGAGGGGCTCCGTGGGCAGAGGAGGCACAGGCAGATGGAAGGAGAGCTGGTTTTAGAAGAGAAGCATGAAAATGCTAAGCTTGTTTAGTCTAGGAAAATGAAGGCTGGGAGAGAACTGGTCTATAAATACATCTGGGAGCAAACAGCAGGAGGGATCAGAGCTATTTAGGCTAGAGGAGCGTGCTGGCAGAGGAGCAGATGGCTATCAGCTGGCCGTGAAAGTGGTTACGCTGCAGAGAGAGGACCCATCTTCTCCTTGCTAAAGGCAACCCTGGGACAGCCTCTCCTGGGGTCAGCAAGGGCCAGCACTGTGCCAAAAGCTGCAGCCCAGAAGCCTTGTCAAAAATCATCTTCAGAGGGTTCAGCACCTCTGTGTCACCATGGAAGGGGAAAGCGCTGGTGTGCCCTTGGTGGGCTCCTGGGAGAGTCACCTGAAACAGCCCTGGGATGCTGCTCAGAGCCCTGGGTGCTGTCAGAGCTAAGGTCACATCACGCTCCTGCTGGTGTGGGCCAGGAAGGATCTGAAGGCTTCAATTCTTGGAGCAGCTGTGGGACTGGGAAGGCTGTAGTGCACCGGAAACTTCAAAAAACCCTGGTGTGGATCCAGCTTGGCCCCAGCCCAGATTAAAAAAACAAACAAACACGACATTTCTGGTGAACTACAAACCTTGGCACGTGGCCAGCACTGCAAATAGCACGACTGGTTTCAAGATGGAGCTTGAAAAATTTATGGGGAGGATTTACCCAGGCAGATGCCTGTGGTAGCAGGAATGGGAATGGGTCCCTCAGGGGCACTTCCCAGGCCAGCATTCGACCTGTGGCTACAGCCTGGGGTCCTGAGGCATGGACACCCTGCCATGGCTGGGGCAATGGTGTCCTGGCCACCCTCCTGAGGGACCTCTCTGCTCCTTTCTGCACTGCCCAGCCCTGCTCCACGGCCACAGAGAAGCCCTGGGGGATCATCCTTTGGGAGGCCAGGAGGGAATTAATCACTGTGTGAATCCCAGCTGCGCTGCCCAGGAAGGTGATGCTGCAGGAGGATCTCGTAAGCTGATGTTCCAGAGGGGCTCAGGATCTCTGCACAACTGTGTGAGGGTGATGCTTGAGGGTACTGTTCATATCATTCCCACTCTCCTTGGTGCCATTTCATCCTCCTCCTCCCATCACTGCTTTGCAGAGCCCAGAGCCTCTTCTATCACATTTTCCATCCCTGCATGTCTGGGATCAAACCTCTCCTCCTTGTCCCTCAGTGGCCCCACCTTGGGGGCTCCCTCAGCAGCTCTGCCTATGTGCAGAGGATTCCTAGTGCTACCCAGTCACCTCCAAGCCCTTTTCCCTAGTTTCCCTGTTCCACGTTCTCCTTTCCTCTCCTCCCACCACAGCCGCATTCTGGTAGGACATGGATAACAGCCTTGGTGATGGTAACCACAGGTGCTGTTACCTCCCATTCCAGGATGCCCCAGAGCCACTCCCTGCCCACAGCAAGGGGCAGGGTTGAGGTTGTTACACTGCATCCATGGCTCCTGGCAGGTTTATGGCAGAAATGCCACAGTTCCACATACTGGTTTTTCCCCAAGGCATCAGTACCCAAAGCATCAGCGATGAAGAGGTGTGGGGAGAGCCCCACACACTGGCAGAGAGATCCTGCCTCAAATCCTCCCCCTGCCTGTCTTGGGTCAGGCTCATGGAACTGCCACTCACTTTCCTGGTCCATCATTACCCTTCAGCATTTTTGGTTACTCAGTTTTCCCATTTTTCCCGATTTCCCCATTGCATGGGATGACATCCTGCTCTGTTCCTGCTGCCCAGCACCTTTGGATGGGCAGTGGGAGTAGAGAGCAGGACACAGCCCCTAACAGGGGGTGCAGAATTTGTGACATAACGTGCACACCCAGCACACGTGTTCGCACCTGCAGGCCCCAAGGAAGGAGCTTCCTACACCATTCCTAATTGCACCCCCTCATGATGTGCTCCCAAGAGAATTTCCAACCAGCCTCCTGTGCAGGGCCAGGGGTTGGACTTGATCCTTGTGGTCCTCTTGCAACTCAGTGATGAAGTTGACCAGAGCATCTGTGGCTGCCCCTGGATCCCTGGCAGTGTCCAAGGCCAGGCTGGACAGGGCTTGGAGCAGCCTGGGACAGTGGAAAATGTCCCTGCCCATGGCAGGGGGTGGGTTGAGAAGGGATTTAAGTCCCCTCCCAACACAAACCATTCTGTGATTCTGTAATTTGCTACCCACAGATTTTTCTGTGTGACCCTTTCGCTTCACATTCCTTATCAATTTCCTCTTTCCTCCCAGCCCATTTGGAGGCTTTGTTCAGGCTCTCCCCTTCACTGTCCCAGGAAGCTCTGGGAAGCAGGAACGAGCTGTGCTGAGGCCGGGCAGTGGGGATGGCTGCTGTGAAGTGTTTGAGGAGAGATGAGAAGTATCCATCGCTCATGCTCGGGGGACTCAGGGCGTCCTTCCAACTGCCTGGGCTTAGAGCAGGTTACAATTCTGGGAAATGGGGCCCTTTTCCAGTGTCAAATACATGGTGCTTTGGCATTCCCAGAGCACAAGAGATGTAAAGCTGCTCCCGGAGCGTGGCTCCACTCCTCTCCCCACGTCACAGCTCAGCGCCCCTGGGACCCCTCCTCAGGATGGGCCTGCCTGTGCTGCATTCACAGCTCCACAGAGTTCCCAGGCAGAAGATTTACCCTGATACACTGAAAGCCTCTCTCCACCATGTGGAAATAAGGATTTTACCTCTTGTCAGCTCTCAAGCTGCCTGTAACCTGTGGCCATGTCCTTCCATTCCTGGGGGACCTTCAGGTGTCCCTGTTTTCTCCCTGCTGGATGTCCTCAGCTAATATCCAGTGGAGAGCAGGGTGGGAAGGGGTCACAGCCATGCTTTTGAGTCACTAGGCTGCCATTGGGCTTTGCAAGCCCTGCTGGGGTGCAGGAATCCTGACCCTCCATGTAGGGGACACAGTTACCCTTGGGGACACCCTGACACTTTGCTCCAGGCTGCTCAGGCATCACAACCTGGCTTCAAACCTCTCTGGCTCCGTGCAGCGCCTGGGGTTTGGCAGTGCCAGCAGCACTGGAGAGTTCCCTGTGCTGCAGGACCCACTGCCCAAATGTCCCCAGCTCCTCCAGCTCCTCTGGACTCCTGGACACCCAACAGGACCCTGGACATCCCAGGCTTAGGGCTTGTCCCAAAAAGAGTCCTCTCTCCTCCACATTCTGAGGCCTGTGGGGAGGCATCAACCCGGGTTGTTCCCACACTCCAGGGTGCTGCAAATCCATCCCCTCAGGTGCTGGGCTGGTTGTGTCTGCCCACCACGAGTCTGAGTCACTGCTGTGTTTTGTCTGTCCCAGGTGGCTCTGCTGGATCCAATTAGGGCTGTGCTGGCCTCACCTGCCTGTGAAAGCAATCATTTAAAGCAATCACTTGGTATGGGCTGCTTCACCTGAGGGCTTTGCTGATGAGGGTTCTGCACTGAGGCTGGACAGGGTAGTTTTGACCACTCTGGGACCAGGATGCTCTGGGAACACTGGCCAAAGTGGCTTTGACCACCCTGGGAGCTGTGGGAATAGTAGCCACGGCACTGCCAGGGGACACTCCCAGCACCAAGTGCTCTGGGCAATGGGCCACCTTGGGTGTGCAAGGGCACAGTCCTAACCTTAACCCTACCCCTAACCCCAGTCCCTGCTCCAGCAGCACTTCCCTCTCCTACAAAACTTCAGCCTCCCTTCTGGGCCCCAATCCCACCCCAGGCACCCCATCCCACCCCAGGACCAGCTTCTCTTGCTGCCCCAAACAGCAGGAGGGCGTGTGATGGGCACAGGAGAGGCAACAGTGCTTGGTGCTCAACTTTGTGTGTGCCTGAGGACAGTGCCACCCTTTCCCTGGCTCTCTCTTGGGACAGGGCAGCTCCTATCCCCACACACCAGTGACAGACACAGGTGCCATGAGGTGCTGGCACTGCCAGCACCTGAAGGTGCCTCAGGTGTCCATGCAATACCTCTTAGCTTGAGGAAGTAATCTGCTGCTCGATGCCAACCCCCCTTTGTTATGTGCTAAGATGCAAAATATTTTAATCCACGTTTCTCCTTTGCGTTTCTTTTCTTTCCCATGCTGGATTCCTAGAAGACAGGGAATTTATGGTGTGAGTCTGCTTCAGCCGCAGAGAAAACCCAGCCAAGGTCAACACCACGAGACAGGCAGCTCCTGCCAAGGGGGGAAAGAGTGATTGCTTAGTGCTTGGCAGAGGAGGAAATCAAACCAAAACCCTTCCAAAAAAATCGAGATGTAAAACACCCCCCACCCCAAAACACATTGGTGGAAAAAGACCAAAAGCTGTAAGGACGGTGCCTGCATTTCCCCTGCCCGGCCTCAGCCTGGCCCTGCTTTGCCTTGCCCCATCCCTGTCCCTGGCACTGTCCAGGGAGGCCAGCAAGCAGGGCTGCAGCCTGTGGCACAGGGACGTCCCTGTAGTGGCATGGGGACATCCCTGGCCATGCCCGGCTCCAGCCCTCACCCAGAGCTCCAACACCAAGACCAGCTCTTGCCACCATGTTCCAGGAGAGCTGTTGTGTTCAGGGGCTGCTCCTGGGTGGCTGTTTGGTTTAGCATCACTGCCCAGCATCTTTCCCCACATCCCACTGGTGCCAGATGCTGCTCCACACCTGTGGGGACCAGAGATTTCAGCTGCTCAGGCACTGCTCCCAGCCTGGCCGGGCAGGCGTGGGGAATTTGAGCCATTCCCGTTAATGCCATGCTTTGGGGTGTTCTCCAGCAAACCCCCTCTGGTGCCCCCCCTGGGGTGTGTGTGAGACTCTGAGCACCCACGCCAGGCCCAGCTGGAGTGACCCACATGTATGTCAGTGAGGCTGCACCATGGAATGGGTGCCAGGGCCCTGCCTGTGCTGCCCTTGCTCATGGTGGGGTAAGGAAAACAGGGAAAAGGATATTGTCCATGGGATGGACAATGGACAGTGCTCTGGAGATGGGGATGGTGCTCACAGAGCCTTGGCAAGGGCAGCTATACTGGTCCTTTCAAAGACATAAAATAGCTCCAGAGAGGAAGGAACAGACTGTTCTCTCATGGCAGACAGGATATCAAATGGGCTTTAGTGGCAGAAAGTCAGGTTAAACACAGGCAAAGGCAGTCAGAGCAAAGCAGCCAGAGCAGCTCTGCCAATGAAGTGCCTGGGCCCAGGGCTGGGGCAGGGTGGGATGGTAGAGGACCCATGAGCCTCCGGGACCCCGTGCCATTCCTCTTGGATCTTGTGGGCATCCGTGGGCATTGGTGTGGGCACCAGCTCCGCTCCAGTCCCAGCCTGGGCCATCTGCTTCATCCCCCTGATATTCTCTGCTGTGCCCGTATTTTTTTTCCATCACCCCTTCCCCTGGGCCGTGAGCTGGGACATGGTTTCTGTCTTGGCCAGGGAGCTGCAGGAGGTGCTTTTGTCTGGAGGTGATGGGGTGTGAAATGGGGCAGTAGAGAGGTCCCACAGCCAGACCAGCGGTGGCTGAGTCCACACTCCAAAGGTCACTGTGCTGGCATCACGCACCATTCCCAGCTTCCCTCCCTGCCTGCCTTTACCCCCTGCTCATGTCAAAGCCTGGATTTCCATCCCAGTGCCAGGCAAGTCCCATGCAGTGGCCAAAAGCCACTCTCCAGCTTGTGGGAGCTCATTGGAAAGGTTCAGCCTGTCAAGGCCAGACCAATCCCGGCTCAGTCCAATGTGGTGTCTGGGACATTTGTGTGGCTGTCACGTTCACTTGCTCTGGACCCTTGTCACCATCCAGGGGCTCAACTAGAGGGTGTCCACAGCTTGTGGCCCATGTGTGGCCCCAGCCCTTGGGGAAGGTGCCCATGCAGGACAGAGGGGCTGCAGATGGGCAGCATGATCTTCTCTCCTTCCACATTGGAACTACCTTGTGCTGTTCTCCAGGACTTGTCTGGAGACAAGCTTGGGGTGACCCACTGGGCAGGATTTCCACAATGTACTCTGAAACACCAGCACCATCATTTTACACGAGGTGTTTTGGGGAAGTCAGGGGACACTGTCCTTCCTGTCTGCTGGGAAGGACAAAAGGAAGGACATTGAGTTGTTGGAGCCAGTCCAGAGGAGCCACCAAGTTGATCAGAGGGATGGAGCAGCTCTCCTTTTGAGGAAAGGCAGGGAGAATTGGGATTGTTCAGCCTGGAGAAGAGAAAGACTCAAAGTGGTCTGATTGTAGCCTTCCAGTTTCTGAAGAGAATTTACAAAAAAATATGGAGAGAGGCTATTTACAAGGGCCTGGAGCGATAAGACAAGGGGGAATGAGTTTAAATTGACAGAGAGCAGGGTTTAGATTGGATATTAGGAAAAAAAAATCCTCCCTGTGAGGGTGGGCAGGCCCTGGCACAGGGTGCCCAGAGAAGCTGTGGCTCCCCCTGGACCCCTGGAAGTGTCCAAGGCCAGGCTGGATGGGGCTTGGAGCAGCCTGGGATAAGGGAAGGTGTCCCTGCCCATGGCAGGGGTGGAATGAGAAGAGTTTTAAGTTCCCTTCCAACCTAAACTATTCCATGATTCTCCAGCTCTGCTGGGGCATCACCATCATCCTCCCTGCCCAAATCAGGGCACACACAGGAGGAGCCCTGGCTTTCCCAGACTTCTCACGTACAAGCTGCACAGCAAGGTTTGAAGTTGTCCTCTGGCCATGGGGCTGCTGGGGACACGGGGGACACTGCAGAGAACCCTCCAGCCCTGGGGCAGAACATCAGGAGCTGAGTAAACAGCTGAGTAAAGCTTCTGTCAGCTTCTATCTGGCTCTGCTACTCATACGTGTGCTCTGCACCCAGCTGGGGACAGCCTGTGCTCAGGGGCTGGTACCAGCTTGCCCTTGCACCTTATCCAGGAGAAAAGGTGTTTCCTGTGGGTATCCTGCCCATCAGCTGCAATGAATCATGCTTCTGGTTTCCTCTCCCAGCCCCTTCTGCACCTCCTGGCCTCTCCCTCCTACTTCCACTCTTCCTTGGCAGGGAATGGTGTGAAATACCCAGCTTATCAAAGCCCTGGTCCCCAGGGATTGCAGTGCTTGTCCTGGACAGGTGCCTCCCTGCTCCACACCACACACCCCACAGGGATGGTGGATTGGGCAGGCTGTGGGGCTCATCTGGCCACAGCCCTCCTGCTGCTCTCTGAGAATTCTGGGCATCCTGGGCACCCTGAGCACCTAGAACACCTTGGGTACCCTAGGCATCCTGGGCATCTTGGGCATCCTGGAAACCCTGGGGATCCTGGGCACCCCGAGCCCAAGAACCTGCTTTCAAAAATTGGCCTTTTGGGAAATCCTCAAACCTCAAGCCTTCCTTGGCCATTTCTTTAGGGAAACCCCTCTGGCACAGCCATGCACCTGTAGATGCCCCACAGCTGTGGGCTGCGGTGAAAACTGATTCCCCAGCTGATATTTTGGGCACAAAAGGGATTTGGTGGCAAACACACTCTACCCACCTGGCCGAGTGAGCTCACTTGTCCTGGGAGCTGCTTGTCCTGGGGGTGTCTCGTGGTGACTCTCATTCCATGCCCATTCCCTGTCTCAGGGAGGGGAAAGCAGAAAATTCCAGCACTGAGATTCGTGTGTTCTTGACATAATTCATTTAGGGAAGAAAGAAGGGGGTTGTGGTTAAAGGTTTGATGGCTGAGCCTTGGCTTCTTTCCCTGCCTCTGCCACACTTCAGTCCCAGGAAGTCACACGGAACCCTTGGAAAAGCCATGGAGCAAATTGCTCCCCATCGCCTCAGGGTGGTGACACCAGCACCAAGCTGCTGGTCACCTGGGGTGACAGTCCCTGTATCTGCCCTGGACCGAGGAAGGGCCCATTCCCTGTGTTTACTCTGTTGGACTTCAGGAGCTGTCTGATGTCTCCCTGTTCAAGGCCCCCTCAGCTCGACTCCATTTAAGGGGCTTAGGAAGAATTGAACATTGCTGGAATGCTTCTCCTGCTAACTTTAAACATTCATTACTTTAAATGCTAATCTCCTGGGATTATCCCATTGGAGAGAGCGATGTAAAGCAATGGGGGGAAAGAACAGAGTGTCTTTTTGCCCACTGCATACCACTCGATGGCTCTTTTGGGGAGGGAAGTGTGAAAATGCCAATGTGAGCTTCTCCAAACCTGGTGTGATTTTTACACCTCAGTGTGGACTCTCAAACAAGCCAAGTCTGAAGTGTCCTGTTGCATCTGGTTTTGAGTCGTACATGTCCAAAGCGTCTCTGTGGAGCATGAGGGGGAAATGTGTATTTTTCCATGTGTGTGACTCAGAAATGACTGAACCCAGTCGGTTCCAATTTCTTGAAAAATCTGCTTTTGGCTTGAACCCAAGAGTGGAAACTTTCAACCAAAAAGGAGTTGATTTGAGCTCTAAATAACATGAAAAAAGGCTTAGAAGGGAAACTGGATTTCAACCATCATTATGGCAATCACTTCTCATGGCCCTCTGACAGCAACAGCAGAGCAAGTAGTGAAAGTAATTCCCAAGGAAAATTCACTTGGATTCCTTGGGCAGATTGGGATTGGGCTGCAGATGCTTTGTACAGGCTGTTCACGAGCGGGAGAAGGACCAGCCCTTGGAACGGTCAAGGAACAAGAGAGCTCAACTCCGAAGGGATGGAGGTCAGCCCTGGGCCTTGGTACAGGGCACGGCTTTGGGACAGAGGCACAGCCCTGCCCACGGAGAGGTCCCTCACTCCCCTCCAACTTGTGCCTTCCCTGCAAAAGACCATGTTCACTCAGGGAAGATTTATTTATTCCCTGAGAAGTGCCAGCATAATCTGAAGCCACAATTAATTAAAGACTGCTGCAGTCTGCTTGCAAACAGGAAGTGAGACAGAGAAAAAGACACAATCTCTCAAAAACAGACGTGAATTAGCTCTAATCAGCCTAACAATGATGGATGCACTCCCCCAGTGTCTTTCATCTGTGAGCTGATTATGCTGATGGTTGTGAAGGTCCTACGCTGGATTAGGATGAGATGGACAAGCTGATAGCCTGGGCTTCTCCTGCCTTTTGAGGATGCTGGATCTCGGCACAGCGACGCTGTCCAACTTGGCTGTGGTCACACCAATAAATCAATGGCCGGGCTATAACTGGCGATGTGGCTCCGTGGCTCTGAAGAGAGGCCAGCAGATTTCCCTGAAAGGAGCAGACTGTTTATATTTGGGGAAAAAATTCCTTTAATTGGAATGAAAGCCAGAACCATGTATTGCAGGACACTGTAGTATGGCACGGAGCTGCAGGCGGGGAGGGATTGCAGCCTCCGAGAGAAGCCAGCTCCAAGGAGAGACCAGGTGGCTTTGGGCTTTGTCCAGGCCAGTTGTGAACATCTCCAAAGAGGATTTTCACCCTTGCTATGCAAATCTTTCTTTTTCTTCACCTCATGCTGGATTTTCTCTCATCACAACTGGTGCCGGCAGCCCCTGGATCCTTCTCCCACCTCTGAGAAGAGTCTGGCCCTGTCTTTGTAACTCATTAGGCAGCTAAAAAAAGCAATTAGAGAGTTCCTTGCTGATGAATCCCTCACTGTCCACTCAGGCACCATGTGCTCTAGTCCCTTCCCATCCTGGTGAGGACGGGACTTACCCCAGCACGTCACTTTTTAGGGTCATCCCAACCCAAAGTCCCATCAAAAGTAGATCTGGGTGTGGGACAAATTTGTGAGGGTAAAAATGGCTGTGACTGAAGTCACCCCCAGGTTCCTGCTCACAGCGTGGTCAACCAAGGATCCAGTTCAACGGGACAAGGGGCTGGGCAGGGCTGGGCTTTAGGAGAGGGCAGGGCTTATGAAGAAACTTGACTGAGGCCAAACCATGAAGAGAGGTGTGTGCTGTAGCAGAAGCTCCTCACAGAATACCTGGTAATGTGAGAGGATACAAAGGAGGAATGAGGGCATGGAATGACCCCTGGGATGGGGAAAGCCATGCAGAAAACCAGTCTATCAGTGGAGATATTCCAGAATGCTTCTTAGAGGAAAGGGCTTTGAGGGTTGATGTGCTGAGGTTTTACTGACTTTGGCTGCAGGCTTTGGTTTGGGAGGAGAAGTTCTCCAGGACTAGAGACACTAGGTGGAGAGAAATGGGCACCTCCAGAACACTGTGGCTGCCTCCAGATTGGGATCTGCAGCTTGGAAAAAGGAGGCTGTGGACAGAAATTCCTGGTGATGCTCAGGTCTGCTTGGAGGCTGCTGGAGTCACTGAAGGCATAATGGAGGAAAAGTGGTGGGTGGGATGAGGTCTGTCCCCATCCCCCAGTGTCTGAGACAAAGACACCCTGTGGAGGGATGTCCTGGCTGAGCTGGGCTCAAGGGGCTCTAGAGCAGGAGTCCAGCACAGCCCCAGGGGGCTTTTCCCATTAGTTGTGCCCTAGTCCTTTTTAGGCCCTGGAGCGAGCAGTCTGCACATGTCCCTTGATCACAACTGCTCATAAATCTTGCTGTCACTGAGGGAGCCTTTCAATTTCCAGACATAGATTGGAGAGCAAATGCTACTGGCTATTCTGGGACGTGGCAGCTGATAGATGGCTCCAGAATTTACTATTTTAGACTTGGATTTTGCTGTCAGGGGAACACAATGGAGAAGCCAGTTGTGGACTGTGCACGTTGGCCACGTAGGATTCATCTAAAAGAGACTGAAGAATAACACCTGCCAGATCAACAGTGCAGGTAGAGCATTCTTCTTTCCCGTATTGGGAGATTTTTTAGGAATTCAAGACAACTGAACTGAAGAGCCCAGAGGTTGAAGGTGCTGGGGGATGACAGGATTTTCAAGGCAAAGGTACAAAATTTGATGTTACCTCTCACAACAGTGGCTTGCCCATTACAATCACAGTGACAAGCAGAGGTTCAAGACACCAGGCAAATCTTCAGGGAAAAGTCTGTCTGAGGAGCTGCAAGTACCCAGTGGAAATGAGAACTTCCAGAAGTCAAACTGAGCTGGACCTTGGGAAGGTGCAAATAGTGGCAAACTCTGTCAATAAACTCAACATGAGTGGAGAAGAGTGGAGATTAAAGGTGATCTTGGGATGGGCATATCCCAAATACATCACATTTCTTGTGACATAAACTCAATCATCACAGGGTGGCTAATGGTGATGTCCCCAGGAAACCAAGCCCAGTGGTGGTCTCAACCCACCCACCCCGATGCTACAGGAACTGGCTCCAGTTCAGCATGGCTCCCATGGGAATAAGTCAGCATGGACTGGGGAGGGCCAGCAGGGGTGGGGCTCCTCAGCCACCACCAGCACTGGTTCAGGTGTCTTTGGAGCCCTGGGAGTCTCCCATCACTGACTCAGGGGTCTGGAGGAGCTCCTTGCAGAGCGGGGGGATCGCACTTGTGGGCCTCTGCCTCAGCATGCTGCTTGGAAGAGCACAGAAGGATTCAGGCTGGTGGAGAACACCTCTGATGGCTCAGGACCAGCGGAATGGAAGGGCTGGACCAAACTTTCCAGAAATGAAATGTGGGAATAGGGCAGGACCATAACGTGGAGTGTGCTTGCTCTGTGGTACTGATGCTGCTGGGAGGCAATGAGGTCTGGCCCATGACATCGTGTGGATATTGAATCCATAGGTTTTATTAGTGTGGATTCTCCCTCTGGGGCTCGTGAAGCACATGGAAACACTGACCTTGGAAAGGCCATCCTGAAGGAGCCAGCTGAGTAATGAATTTTAGCTGTTAAGGCAATAAATGGGAACACTTGGACATCCTTGAGAAATCCAGGCCTCAACGGAGCGAGCATTTTGTAGATGTTGGGAGGAGGAAATCTGTTCTTAGTGGGCAGAAGGGAGATGTATCCTTGCCCTGGTTGTAAATGAAGTGCAACCTCCTCCTCCCTCCTTGGACAGCTGAGCCCTGTCGCTTGACCTCAGTTCTGGCCCTTCCAGCACCCCAGAAAGGATTTCCAGTTCACCAAGACTTTCACTGCTGTCCCACCACATACTCAGCCCAGCTTGCCCCAGGGTCTAGACCTGGTCCTGTATGGCCCCCGTGCACATGCACATCGCCTCCAAGGAATGTGCTTTCTTGGGTGGAAACTGTGTCATCAGAGAAATATTTCATGTTTTCATTTGTTCGCATTCCCCAAATGAAAAATGAATCGTGAAGTCTCATAAATAAGGGGCCGAGTTTCTCATTTACATATTTCTGTGGTTCTTGGAGCAGGGGTGGCCGTGGTCCTGCCAACCATGTCCTAAGCCTTCCCCTTGTGCACCTTGGCTCCTGCTGGCAGCTGCCTGCACTCCCTGGAATGGGAAAGCTCGGACCAGCTCTGCGTCGCTGAGGTCACTCTGCCTCCTGCCAACATCCTGTGCAGCTGCTGGCACAAATGGGCCAGGGAAAACTTGGAGCCTCAGAGAAATCCCATCCTCAGGCAGGTTTTTGGGATGCAAAGAGGGGTTTGCATAGAGCAGGAGGGGGGAAACCCCATGGCATGGTCCCAGCTTGGCTCTGTTGACAGGGCCAGGGTGATGGTACCCAGTGAGTGGAGAAGGTTTGGGGCTGTCCCATGCTCCCTCCCTGGGCACGGGCCAGTGCTCTGTCCTCCCTCACCACAGCCCAGCTGCACCACAGCTCCATCTGCTCTTCTCTTCTCGGCCCTCTCCCCTTGCTCCATGGCCACTTGACTGTTTGCCTTGTCCATCCTCTCCCTGTCCCTGTGGTTGAATGTGGCCCCATGTCCAAGTGCCTCCTCTGAGCTGCAGCACCTGGCACAGGCAGGTTGGAGAGAGGAGCAGAACCTCTGGGCATCCCCTGCAGATTCCCCCAAAATGTTTGTAGCAAGGTGTGTTGGGACTTCTGTCTGGGGCAGGTGTTTTCCTCACAGTTCCTCCAAAGAGGCTTCCAAGGGGCTCCAGTGGGTGCAGGGCAGCAGGGAGCCCTTCTGGGTGCACCATCCCAGGTGTGGGAGACCATCCCAGGGTGTTCTCCTGGACCGGGAGGAGATCTCACCTTTGGGATGCTGCTGACCTCCAGCTGTGAACTCCAGCATCCTGACCTTCTTCTGGTGCACTTCTGGGTTTGGATTTGGGGCTTGGCAGCTGGAGATGCTCCCCAGGCACCTGCTTTGGCCACAGGTGTCTATGCCCAAACTCCAGGCCAGGGTTAGAGTTTCAGGCGGGCCATTTCCTCCTGGCACTGCAGGGGAAGTCCAGTTGGTGTCACCCAAGGGTTAATGGCAATAAACTGTGCTGCTAAAGGGATCTTCTGGTTTCAATTTAACTTAGCATTTGCGTGTGGATTACACTCAAGGATGTTCATACTCACTTAATAACCTCCCCACTCAGGCACTGCAGAGATGAGCGGTGCCAGAGCCCGGGGAGAAAGGGCAATGTTTAACACTGGTCTCCCTGAAAGGTGACCCCACTTTCCCAGGCCTCAGGACTGAAGAGAACTGGACACCTGGCTGTGAAGCCATAATGATGTCCAAGAAGGAGACAAGAGCTCAGCAGAACCCCCGTGCTCAGGAGAGATTTGTCTGTGAGCTTTCCATTGAGCTCTTCCAAGAGTGGATCAAGAGCAAGGGATATGGGGTGGCCAGAGTCTCCCTGTCCTGCAGAACTCCATCCATGATAGGATGCCCCAAGCCCTGGCAATGCCATGTGTGAGACATGGATTATGCATCCCAATCCACTGGGAGAGGAACAAGTGGACCCTGCTAAATCCAGGGAAACCCAACACCAACATTGCTTGTGCCATCCACCTGGCCCAGGCACACACAGAGCCCGTGGCCTTGCCTTGGCTTTCACCTGCTCCTCTCTCTTGTGGGGATTCAATCATGCAGAAAAATGGGTTTGGAGTAGGAGCGCATGCTGAAAAGTTGTCTAAACATAGCCCAAGGACAGAGGAATGTGGGGCAAGACCTGGGCACATCAAAAATAGCCCAGGGCCTGCTGCTCACAGCTCAACATCCTTTGGGAGAGCCAGGTCCCAGGCATCTGGGCAGGCACAAGCTGCCAGGGCTGTCCTGGAGCCAGGGACTGTGCCAGGCTGGCAGGGACAGAGTGTACAGTTCACCCCAAGCCTCAGCTGTACTGGGGCTTGGGACACCCTGGTGAACCTGAAACCCATAGCAGAAGGGGCTGTAAGAACACCAGGAACATGCTGGGGCTCTGCTTGCTCCTCATCCCCTGCCCGTTCCCTGTCCCTGACCCTGTCCCTGGAAGAGAGCAGGGCTGAGGTCCCCCTGCCCAGAGCCTCCCCAACAGACCAGGGAATGTACTGGGGAAGCTCTTCCAGACACTGGTGGCAATCCTGGTGCTGCAGTAAAGGGAAGTCACGGTGCCACAGGTGTGCAGGAGAGAGACCTGCTGGGAGGCCCACACAGGACAAGGAGGATTGTCTCCACCAGAGGAGAGTGTCCTGGCCTTCTTGAAGCGTCCCAGGGTACAGCTCCTCCCTTCCATCCTTTTTAAAATGGGCCCTGGACCTGTTCCACCATGGATACAGTCCAATGGACATGATCCATGGATGACTGGCTCCAGGCATTCCTGCTCAAGCAGGGGGCTGGAGATGACCTGGCCAACCTCAGCCAGTCTGTGATCCAGTGACTTTCCCTCTCTTCAGCCACTGAATATCCTCTTCTCAGAGCCATCTCCCTTCTCCAATCCCAGAATGCGTGTTCCTGGAGCACTGACCAGCAGGATGTTCCTATCTCTCCATCCTTCTGTGCTTGGTCAGAGGACATAGAAGCCACTTGGCCAGTGGTGGACCCTCCTCAAGGTCTGTTCAGCTGGGCTGGCACACACATTTCCTTGGGGAGCAGCTGGAGGGATTTTCCCTTCAGTTTAGACCCATGTTGATGGTTAGCAGGTCCCCATTCCCAGTGACCTCCTCAGGCTGCACGATCCCACAACACTGGTGACTCTCCACAAACCTGAACTCCTGGAAACAGCCTTGTGGGTTTGCAGGATGCTTCAGGCTCTGGTTCAGCAGCTCCACAGCTCTCTGCTCACCCGATTTGCTCTGTGGCTCTGTGCCCAGGGCTGCGCTCCATCTCAATATTCAAATGTGGAGTTGATGGCAGCCTGAATGTGCCTCGTGCCAGAAGGGACCTGATCAGATTAGGTGGTCTTCGTTAGAGCAGACAGGGTCCTCACCTCCCCGTCTGAGATTCTTTAAAGAAAGCAGAAAGGAGGAAAAGGGAGTTTTTAACATGAAACATCTGGCGAGTTGTTCTGCCCTGCACACCAGGATGGGAGGGAAACATGTCCTCCAGGCAGAACTGAGGGAAGAGGAGCTCTATGGATATCGTGATGGGCACGAGTGCAGCTGGACCAGCTGTCCCTGTGTGCTCACTGTCCCATGTCCCCATGTCCTCCAGGATGTGCCCAAAGCCATTCTCGGGACATGTCCTACACCCTGCGTGCTCAGGGATGGGACAGGGGCTGCGCTGTCCACAGACACCTGGAAAAGCCTGAAGCCATCTAAAGACCAAACCCGGGACAGATCTGCTGGCCACTACCACGAGCTGGCACGGGGTGAGGTCCCAGGTTTCCTTTGGGAGATGGAAACTCAGCACCGGGAGCAGGAGGGAGCCAGGAGAATTAAGCAGGGACAGGCTGTAGGAGACTGTTAGAGAACAGAGCGTGCCTGAGAGAGAGCTGTGAAATACTTGGGAGTCTCTCAAGGAAGCTGGCAGCAGAGCAAATTCAGATGGACTCAAACATCGCTCCCACCTGGTCTGAGAGCGGGCCAGGGAGCGCGGCAGGCGGGGGAGCGCCGGGCTCAGAGCCTGCAGTGACCCAGAGTAATCTCCCTTTTATCGCCCGGCTTTAAACACGCTTTTATGATGTGCGAGAAGGGGGCAGATGGTTCTCTAATTAACACTACAGTGCTGAGTTGTGAAGTGCTGCGAGGAAAAGCAGCTCCAGCAGGGATGGCAGGGCGAGTCAGCCGAGCAGCCCGTGCCTCTGCCAGGCAGCGCCGGTGCTGCCCGGGAGCAGATGCCTCCTCCTACGGGCACTGCCTGCTCCCAGCATCCCATCTCCGGAGGGGCTTGGGCGGCTGTTCCCTGGGATAATTTACCCTCACAAATGCCACCTGAAAACCTCTGTCTAGCAAAAGTGATGCTGATCCAGAGGATGTTCTCACCCAGCACCCCCAGGGGAGTTCATATTGTCACTGCTGCTTCTTCAGTCTCATCCTGCTCTTTGTGTGCTTGGCTGCTTTTTGCATCCCCCTGGATTAAGGGCCCTGCAGCCCCTGCCGTGGGTGTCTCATCCATCTGCACCTGTGCGGACCTTCCTGAAGCCACCACCCAACTCCCCATCCTCTGACCTGACTAGGCTGGAGCTCCCTAGACGCAACACTGGACACCTCTGGGACTTGGAAACACCTTCCCTAAGCAATTCCAATGGACCTAAAAGCCTGATGCTTATCTGTTTTACCTAAACCCTGTATCTCTGTGATTTCTATCCCTGAAACCAAAACTAAATTCCTGATAATTTGGATTCAAAGTGAAAAAAGCCTGTTTCAGCCTGAAATGCAATGGCTGGGTTTGCTTTATGTGTTCAGCCCTGAAATACAATCCAGTTCCATGCTGGAACAAAAAATCTCCCAAATTTTCCTTTGAAATGGTGAAATATATCAATGCTCTATTTATCTGCAGGCCCTTCAACGAGCAGCTCACCTTGCCCGAGGCAACGTTCTACAGTCAAAGATTTATTGAATTAATTAAATCGAAACATTACCCATGTGCTAGTTACAAATGACATCTTAACTGGCCGAGTTGACCCAAAGCATTACCGTGGGCTACGGGATCTGAGTGGCAGCGCAGAGGTGAACCTGAAAGCTTTCAAACCCTCCATCCTTGCCCATCCCTGAGGCAGTTTTTGGCACCTGGCTGATGCCAGGGCACTCACGTCATGGGGACCAGCAGTTTCAAACACCGGCAGGCAGAAGCATGAGGCTGGAGGAATCGCCACTATTCAGCCTCTGCTCCAGAGAACAAAAGAGAGGAGGACAGTGAAGCCTCTGCTATCTCAGCGGGAATAAGCGACTTGAGGGATGGAGATGACACCGCTTGAGACAACAGGTGAAACTTAGCAGCTGGGAAGAAAATTTAGCGATGGCTGTGCAAGAGAGACAATTTGGAGGGAACGAACTGTTTGCATCTGACAGTGCGGGAGTTCTGACACAGGGAAAACCCCCAAATTCTAGACGCTGACGATGGACGCTGGCAAAGAATGGAACCAGAAACACCCCAAAACCTGGCAGAAGAGTTGAACGGCGCATCCGGCAGCAGGACCCACTGGGGCAATTCCCAAATT
Source organism: Cinclus cinclus (assembly GCF_963662255.1). NCBI lineage: Eukaryota > Metazoa > Chordata > Aves > Passeriformes > Cinclidae > Cinclus > Cinclus cinclus. Next base: position 10,343,135 of record NC_085067.1, on the reverse strand, counting down.
CCAACTGTCCTTTTCCATGAGGCTTCTCCTTGGCACTGCCCAGCACCGATCCCAGCCCTCCGTCACCCCTTCCCCGCACTGCCTGCGCTGCCGGCTCGGCTCCTGTCCTCAGCTGACTCCTCTTGGCCGGCCGGCCGGGAGGAAACAGCGTGTGCTGGGGCAGGGCCAGCGCTGCGCTTGTGCCGCAGCTGCTGCCAGACTGCGCAGCGAGCGGCTGAGCCTGGGGGCTGAGCCCCGCGGCTGCTCCCAGCCCAGACACGCCGCTGGGAACCGGCTCGCTGGGACCTGCCAGCACCGGGCAGCGGCTCCCAGGGCTGCTCGGGAGCGGAGCCAAGCTCCAGCGGACGGACAAAGTCACGGCTTCCCCTGGGAAGCTGAGACCTGGAGTGTGGCTTGGTGGAGAGAGAAGGAGTTCAGTGAAACAGCTCCAGAAAGGCTGCTCATCATCCCAAACCAAGGGGCTTTTCTCCTCCAGCAGTGTTTCTCTCCTCAAGCTCCAGGAGGATGTAGCAACAAGAGGCTCTGGATCAGCCCTTACACACCCCTGGGAGGGAGACACCGGTAGCTCGTGATCCCTGCCAGCTGTGCCAGACATCCGTGGGGTCTGGAGATTTTGGGGGGCTGCAGGCTGGTGGTGATCTGGCTCCCCTTCCCATGCCGTCTCTCAGAGGGTACCAGAGGCTGGCACACGTTGGGGAGAATGTTCCCAGCACAGACACTGCTATGGAAAGAGAGGGACCGTGCTGGCCAGAGACCCCACTGCGATGGGGAGAGGTAGCCAGGGCTGGGCAGAGCCCGTCTGAGAGAGGATCTGGTTCTGCTGCTGCTGCTCAGGGCAGACGATTGAAGAACAGCACTGACTCGAGAAGAATGGCCCAGAGATGGCCAGGAATGCACTGGCAGTGTCCTGAAGGGATGCAGTTCTGGAGGAACACCAGGAGGTGTGAGGGAATCGTGGCTGGTGCTGGGTTGAAAGCAGGAACCTCCCTACCTCTGGTCTGTCACAGCTGCCATTCCTGATGACAGCCCATGCAGGGACTTTTGGGCCACCATCACCTCTGCTTGGTGTCATCAGCCCTTGCTCAGCCCCTGACCCCTCTGCTGTCTCTGGCACAAAGTCTCAGCTCTTCTCATTCCCCGTTCTCCCAGCTCTGAGAACTGGTCCATCCCACAGGGTGTTTGACCTCTCCTCCTCAGTCTCCCATCTAGGACCAGATCCATATCCCTCTCATCGCTTCCTGATCCCTCCTTTTCCATCTTTCCCTCAACTTTGACACCTGGTCCCTCCCTCCTTGGCCACTGCATCTCTCCTGTATCCATGACCCTATTGCTGCAGGTCATACCATGTGGTTCCAAGTCATGTTCCAGCTCTTCTTGCCTTGGTCCAGCCACCTTCTCAGCCCACTCCTCTGCACTCTCCTCCTGTCCCCATACCCACGATACTGTGGAGACCCCTCAGTCCCCCAGACCCATGACCTCCTGCACCACCTCCCCAGGTTCCTCTCCCTGTTATTTTATTAAAGCCATTAAATTCCACATTTCCAGTTGCCAGGACAGAGCCAGACCAGCTATGGACAGTGATCCTCCACAGCAGCAGGTGTTTTCCCAAGTGGGAAAATAATGGGAAAACTGCAGGTCCCTGGGCAGCCCTGGGAGCATGGCAGAGGGACCTGGCATCAGGCTGGCTGGCACCAGCCTGCACAGAAATACCCAGCTGCAGCCCTGGGCAAAGCACTTTTTTAGCTTTTTGCAGGATTTCTGTCATTTCCCAGCAAACAGACCACCACATTGCAGATCTCAGGATCACAGCGCTCGTAATCACACGTGCAGTGCCTCTTTGGGAGTCAGACAAGGAGGCTGGAGGTGGCTGCTCAGCCAGATCCCCACCTTGACAAGAGTTTTGGCACAGGAACTCATCTCAAGGTCACCCCATGGCTGAGCTGGTCCTTTCCAACCTCCTGGTCACCTCAAAGCAGGACAGGCCGGTGTCTTTCAGCCTGTGTAAGGAGTTACAGTTCCCCTCAAGGGACTTTTGGGGAAAGAACATCTTCCACATGGATCCACAGCCTTGTTGCCATCAGCAAATGCACCACTCGCTTCTCAGGTTCTCTAATCCCCATTTCTCAGACTCCTGTGCCTGAGGGAGGCTCATATTTCACATTGCTGAAAGGCAAACTTTGAGCCCTTCTGGATGCACTGAAAAGCGGGAGGCATAAACCTTACAGCTTAAAAAGCAGAACACAAAAAAAGGTACCCAGTATGTGCTTTTTATTTTTTTTAATACTTCTTAATTTGAAGCTCTGCTCTTGATTTGTGGTCTGTGAGTCATGGTTGGAATTATCAGGGCTCTGGGAGCCATTGACTGGCATTTGCAGGGTGCACTGGGAGGGGAGGGAGGCAGCCCAGCCCTGCATGCTCTGTTTCCCCTCAGCACCACAAGGATCTGACTGTGAGATAACAGAGCTCCACCGCCTGTTCCTCAGGGCCCCTCTGTGCTGCAGACACAAACTGGAGCACAGGCAGAGTCTAAAGTTCATGTTCTGGCTGAGTGGAACCAGTTACATCTCTGTGCTCAGTTGCCCACGATTTGCTTCAATTTTCCCCTTCTGGGTTGAGATTTTCCAGCCCCTCTCCCTGCACAAAGGAGGACTGAGAGTCTCTTTGAACACACTTTGGCCTTTGCAGAGCACACAGGCAGTGGAAAGCAATATCTCCATGATAAACATACCCTGCTTTTTTTCCTTTCTTTTAAGAATACAAAACAATCTTCCAAATTTTAAGCGGATCTGCTGCTGAAACTGCTGGGGGTCAGAGCTGACATCTGGCAGGGAATCAGTGCTGACCATTCCAGTAAATACTGAGTCTCCCTTGCTGAAAGCTACAGCCACTCAGGCACAGCATGTTTTGTAGTGATTGTACCTTTTAATCAACACTTGGAAAGCTCCAGACAGTGGGAGCAGGATGAAAACAATCACTTGAAAGCTCTGAGGGCAGGTCAGAGCTGGGGATGGAGGCAGGCAGAGGTTTCACACCCAGACGGGGAGCAGTGGCCTGGAGTTACCTATGAGCAGCACATGTTCAGTCGTCCTTGAGAAGGACAATGTGAATGAGATGGAAGGAGCCAGGACCACTAAATCCCTCCTTGGCCAGCACTGGGTCAGAGACGTTCAACTATACATCACTGAAGGCTTCCCAGAACTGCAGAAATACCAGAGAGAATTCGATATAAATCATAGAAGGATTTAAGTTGGAAGGGATGCCTGGAGGTCCCCAGCCCAGCCCCGGAGCAAGTGAGAACTCCAAAGCCGGGTCAGGCTGCTCAGGGCCGTGTCCAGGCACATTTTGAATGCATCCAAGGATGGAGATCCCACCACTGCTGTACCACAGCTGCACCACTTCCAACACAATCCCAACCTCACACATCCACGACTCTTCCAGCACAGGGAGAGCTGGTTATCCATAGGGAAAGGGCAGAGGGTGAGAGAGGCAAAGCCTGAAGAGAAGGCACTGCCACAAACATTGCTGTGACCAAGGCAAGGAGAGCTGGAACAGGGCTTGCAGCCAAGTATGGCCTGCAGTAAGTGTGTCATGGATACAGGAGACATATAGGGGGCCAAAGGGGGGGCAGAACCAGGCACCAAAACTGGTGGAAAGATGCAAAAGGAGAACACGTTGGAGGGACAGGAGAGGGATGGGTTACCAAGGAGGAGATGTGGGTCTAGTCCTGGTTGCTCATGCCAAGCAGAAAACAAAAACCTGGGATAGGGTCTCTACCAAGGGCTGGGGAAGGTGTCTGCCCTTCTTCTCATGAAGAGACTCCAATGACAAACATTCCCAAGAGATCTCAAGTGGCTCTCTGGTGCTGGAAGGGTGATGCTGTTTCTGTTGGTTATGTCAAGGAGGAGCATCCCTCCATAGCCCTGGACAGCCCTGCTCCCTCCAAGCAGCATCCTTGTATTGGCAAAATCTCTTTCCCATAACAACCATGGGAAGAGACTGCCAGGGAAAAAGGAGCTCATGGGAAATTAATGTTAGGTGAGGTACAGATAGGGTCACAAAAGCCTTCAAACCAAACAGGCAATGGGACCTGGAAGGGAGGGGCTGCGTGAGCCCCCTGAGCCCCCAGACAGCCACTGCAGAGCAATGCTGCTCCTGCCTTGATAAACACCCAAGCATCAAGTATACAGGGACAACTAGGAAAATCCAATCCTGGAAGTGTCGAAGGCCAGGCTGGACAGAGCTTGGAGCAACCTGGAATAGTGGGGACAAGGGGATTGGAACCAGATGATGCTAAAGGTCCCTTCCACACAGGCCATTCCATGATTCGATGATTCCATCTTAGGATCCTGCCCATGGCACTGGAATATGTCTGTGGTGGTTTCCAGCCTCACACTGAGGACAGGATAACTCCCTGGCTGCCCCAGGTGTGTGCCACATGGGTGTCCTGTGGGGCTGTGGCATGGGCTGTGCACAGGGTCAAATGTTCCCCCAGGGGAGCTGCTGGGGACAGGGGAGGGAGACATGGAGACCCCATTTCCAGACCATGCTCAGATCACCAGAGATCCCCAGTGTTTCAACATCACAGGAGAGCCACAGGGACAACAGTGGGCTGGTGAAAACTTGAAGACTTGGCAAGACAAAAAGGTTTCACTTGCTGAAAATAAGGCTAAGCAGATGTCCTGATTGTCAGGTACCACAGAGCCCTGTCTATGCCTCACAATCTTCTTTCCCCATGTCCTGGTAGGATTTTCTCTGGGATTCCTGACAGAGGCATCCCTTTCAGACTGTCTCTCTAGCTTGGAGCTTCCTTTCTACAGCATATCCAAGGGTGTTGATCTGTTGGTCAACAGTTAATGGTGGGGAACCAAGGCAGGAAAACCTAAGGATTCCAAGCACTGGAAGAGGCAGGTCCCCTATCCCTTCACCATCTTCACCACCTTCCTTGCACATGCCCAAAACACGGAGCATTTGATCAGCAGAGACATAGGAGGAATAAAAACTTCAGGCCCTCACGATCACGGTGGGTTTGGCTGTTCCAAAGCCACGTACCAGCCTCAGCTTCCCTGGGAAGGTGACGAGGTCACTCGGTGTGTGTGACCTGCCCCTCGTACATACCTTTCCTTTGAGCGCATCCGGCGCAGGCACCGCAAAGCCCGGCACACCCCGTCAGTGCCGTTTCCTATGACAACGCCGTAAACAGCGCTCGGAGCAGGGTTGGGGTCTGGGGGGCCAGGCAGGTGTGGGGCTCCTCGTAGCTATAGCAAAGGGGTGTTTACTTCTGTGTTTTGCATGTCGGTGTTACCCTCGGGACAGCTCTCTGCGGGTGTCACAGCAACGTAAGGCTCTTTGGCATTTCCCCCAGCAGATACGTCAGTGTTTGGGGCAGCTGTGTGCAACCTGCACCTACCCCCCGACCGGCTGCAGGAAGTATCCCTCCTTCCCGGGACTGCCACGGCTCCCAGGAACCCGACACGCCATTGCAGGCTGTGGTACAGGTGCTCTTGCTGCAGCCCTCATTGTGGGTTTTCTCACCCCGGTATTGCACCACTCAGCAAACCCCTATTTTTCGCACGGGCTCCGCTGTGGGAAGCGTTTCCTGCCTTACCCCTTTCCCGTCAGACCGTGCCCTTGTCCGTGCCTTCCCCGCAGCTTGTCCTGACACTTTGGAAGCTCGGGGGAGCGCTCCCAGCCCATCCACGCGGGCTGCTCACGGGGCGCTTCGGCCAAATCACAAAGGGTTTGGATCCCGTTCCCCGGCAGAAGTGCCAGGGGCGGGGAGATCTTGCCTCATATCTATTCTTTCTAGGCACAAAACAGGCATTCAAAAGTCAGAGCCGTTTCACTGGCAAGGACTGGGAGCTGCTCGGAGCCGGCCAGCTGTCCTAGTTCTGATTCCCAGCGAGGCCGCTTTCCCAGCCCTCCTCTCTGCATGTTTTGCAGACGCTTGCATCGAGGATGCATCACCCGGCCGGCCCCGCGGGCCACATCACAGCCCCGAGGCTGCTGGAGCCGCTGCAAAGCTGCCGGTCTCCGCATCCATCTGCTCGCGCGTCGCTCCTCTGGAGTGGGGAGCTCGCGTTTAACGACCGCGTGTGTTTTCGCTCAAGCATTACATCACCTGGCAACGCCAGTGGGACGGACGGACGGGGCCAGCCCGGCTGCGCTGCCCCTGCCCATGCTCGTCCCCTGTCTCGTGCCATATGTCCCCAGCCCGCAGCCCTTTGCCCTGTGCAGGTGAATAGAAAATCCACCTCCGTGCAGAGCCCACCGAGGGGCTCATGCACAGCCCCCCCTCCCCATCTCCTTGGCGTGGTGTGGAGGGCAAAACACTATGCAATTTCCACCTCACGGAATTCCTGCGGCCGTAGCCATCGGCACTTTGTCTAAAATAAAGTGGGAGCTGAGATAAGCCAGATAGGCAGGCTGCGGAGGGCCGGTCCCGAGCGTGGATTGAGCTCACACTTCTTTAAGTGTGGGCGGCCAGGTCGGGCCTTCCCACCTCGTGCAGCTGGAGAGGACCGGGTGGATCTGCTGGTAACTGGCTACCAATTTCCGCAGCAATGGAAGGAGCCTGGGAAGCGGGGAGAATGATGACAGGGAGCCCTGCGGGAAGGGCGTGCAGACAGGACTTGCACGTACTCCCACTCCCAGCACACTGGTGTCATGAGGAGTCAGGTACTGGGATAAGCAACGTCTCAAACACTTGGCATGTGGGGAAGGGTCAGTGTTGGACCTGCAGTGGAGAGGGTGATTTTGCATTCCTTGCCCTTCATCTACACAGCAGATTTTCATTCACGTCCACACAGATTCTCCCCTTCTACTCTGTCCCACCTGCAGTGCTCTATTCACCTCTGGAGTCACCAGCATAAGAAGGATGTGGAGCTGCTGGAGTAAGTCCAGAGGAGTCCACAGAGATGCTCCAAGGGCTGGAGCCCCTCTGCTCTGGAACCAGGCTGGGAGAGCTGGGGATGCTCACCTGGAGAAAAGAAGGCTCAAGGGAGAGCTCAGAGCCTGTTCCAGGGCCTAAAGGGGCTCCAGGAGAGCTGGAAAGGGACTTGGGACAGGATAAGGGGAATGGCTTCATATTGACAGAGGGGAGTGAGAGGTTAGATGTTGGGAAGAAATTGTTCCCTGTGAGGGTGGGCAGGCCCTGGCACAGGGTGCCCAGAGCAGCTGTGGCTGCCCCTGGATCCCTGGCAGTGCCCAAGGCCAGGTTGGACACTGGGGCTTGGAGCAGCCTGGGACAGTGGAAGGTGTCCCTGCCCAGGACAAGGGGTGTAACGGGATGGTCTTAAAGGTCCCTTCCAACTCAAACTATTCCATGATGCTGTGACTGATCCCACTATTTAACTCACTGGCACTCCAGCTGCTCCCCAAGCCTTGTCCAGAGATACCCCCCGAAAAAGGGGCTGAGGAGTTCAGTGGGGACACGCAGGGCCCAGGTTTGGGCTTGGAGCTGATGGAACCTGGAGCCCCTGAAGGGGCTGGGCCTGGAAGTGGCTCAGCTGCCAGACTCCCCCCCCCTCATGCCCTGCTCTGGGGGTCGCGGGGGCCCTGTGTCCATCACCAGCCCCGGCAGTGCCGAGCGCTGCGTGTCCCCAGGGCACCCCTGGCCAGGAAGGCACCCCGGGGCCCGGCAGCACGTTTTCCTGCAGAATGCCCGGTTTTTCCGTCCTGCCGGCGGCCGCACACCCCGCGCCCGCCACCTAACGGCCACCGCCGGCGGACATCGGCATCGGCACCGGGATCCAGCACCGGCGCTGGGATCGGGCCACTGGCACCGGCACTCGGGCGTTGGCACCGGTACCAGGATCTGGGCACCGGGATCCGGACCCTAGCACTGGGACCCTGGCACCGGGATCCGGGCACCGGGCAACGGTACCGGCACTGGCATCGAGATCCGGACTCCGTGCGCGGGACACTGGCACCGGGCACGGTACCGGGCATTGGGCCGATCCCTTCCCTCGCGCTCTGCTGCTGGAGAGGCATCCCCCAAATTCCCGCCTGCAACCCCCGGACACCCCCATCCCTTCGCCCCACCGGCCCCCACCTGCCCCCCAATCCCCTTTCGGGACGGTACCGCCTGGGATGCGAAATCCCCCGGTACCACCCGGGATGTGAGACCACTCAGGTGCCAGTGGCGACACACATCCATCACCCTAAATCCCCGTGGTTCCCATGCCGGTGGGCGCAGCGCCCCCGCCCTCCCCCACCGCCTGCCTTGGCAGCTCCCCCCTCTTCCAGCTTTTTTGGCAGAGACGCGCCGGCTTGGAGAGAGCAGCGAGGAATTAAAAAAAATAAGAAAGGGAAAAAAAAGGGGTAAAGGAAAAAAACCCTCCCCGAGCAGCCAGCCCAATCGGCGGGAGAGGCTCGTGTGTGTTTGGCCTTTCCTCATGACGTAGTGTCCTGTGCCTCTCCCCCCCTCTCCCTCTCCTTTTCCCCTCCCTCCTCACCCCCCTCCCCTTCCCCTCGCATCCTTGGAAGCAACAATTAAGCAGCTCTGGGATAAAACACACAGTCCGCGGGAGCACGGGGGCATTGCTTCAAGAGATGGCAAGGCAGGCAGCTGCACCCCTCCTCCCCGGAGTCCTCCTCCTCTTCTCCATCCTCCCGGCTACTCAGCAAGGAGGTAAGGAACGAAAGGCTCCTTCCCGTATCCTGGTCAGCGTTTCGCTCCTGTCCTGCGGGGACCCTCGGCGGGCACCGGGGCTGCGACACCCCCACCCTCCTGGCAACCCCTCGCCTGCCCCGGCTGCCAAGCTCCGAGCATGGACAGTCACCCACCTTGCCCTGCCCTGGGGACATCCCCGAGGGTGGGTGGGCAGGGTGCCACCTCCGCCGAGGGCTCTTCGCTCCCCGAACTGATGAGTGTTTTGTGCCGTGCCCAGGTGGGACGGGATGTCACCGAAGGTGGTGACACCGGGAAGTCGTTAACGGCACCGCTGCACCAAGCACTTGTGAGGGGGAGGCTGCGAGGGATGTCCTGCTGAGAGGCTTGGGGACATGAGAGGATTGAAGGCACGAAAAGCTCAGCAACACGCAGGCAGGACACCAGGGGTGGCCACCAAACTCCAATGGGACCTAGAAGTGTGAGAGGCTGGGGGGAGGTGGCAGCTGTCACCCCGCGGTGCTATGGCAGTGGGAGCAGAGGGCGGTGGGTGGGTGGCAGCATCCCGCAGTCGCTGTGTGCGAGCTGCTGCTCAGTGTGTGGCCGCGACAGCCCCGGGCTGCTGCAGCTGCAGAGCGGCTCGACCCACCCGAACCGCAGGCTGGGGGTGCCGGGGGACCCTCACACCGCCCTCATCGCCCTCGTGCCACCAGCGTCGGGTTCCTGTCCCAGAGCGGTCCCAGGGCTGTGTCACAGCCCAGCCCAGGCACACGCAGGTGACGGCCAGCGCAGGGGTCTGTGTGGCAGACGTGTGACACAGCCCGGCCAGTGCAGCCGGTGCCTGCCTGGTGACCGGCCCCTGTCTCGGCGTCAGACTGGGAGCTGAGCTCCCAGCCAGGCAGAGAGAACAGCTGAGCACACATTCAGAGCCCCTACTGCAGTGGCCAAACTGAGCAGAGGAGGCTTTGAGGAAGCGACAGCACCGCCAGGGAGAGGACAGTCACCTCCAGAGAGCCAGGTGGTTGTGCCAAGGGGAGTGTGTGATGGGCAGAGCCACTATCGGCCACGAGGTCGGTGTTGGGGCTGTCGTGTGGGACTTGTTGGACAGAGAGGATTGAGGACCAGAGGAGGAGAGGGGCAGGATACCATGGGAAGTGCCAGGGCTGGGTGGGCACCAGGGCAGCCACAGGCTGGGCCACCTGTCACCAAGGGCATAGCCCTCAGGAGCTCAATCTGCCCATGCCCTGCAGCTCAGAGGACCCTGACCTCAGGCTGGCTTGTCCTGGCTATGCAGGCAGTGGGACCCCAGAGCCAGGAACTGCCTGGGAAGTTGAGCTGCTGTCGGTGCCTAGTCCTGCTCAGGATGCTGGATGGGATGCTTGCTGATCCAGGCTGGCTTTGTTCTGATCCTTCAAGCCATGGCCAGCTGGGACAGTCTCTGGAGGACTTTGGATCCCGAGTGAGACCTTGCAGCAGTTCATGAGCAGTTCAGGACTGTTGGCCCCACTCCAGGCCCCGGCTCAGTCCCCAGGGGTGTTTGCTGGTTTGGGAAGCAGCTCACAGAGGAGGTGAGCTGACTCTGGAGATGGTCCCAGTGCTGGTGGGACACAGGAGAAGGCTCTCTTATGGGGGACTCGGGAGTGTCTGCAACCTGGTGTCTCAGCCCTGCTCCTGACATGCTAGCCCTTGGGGACAGAGCTGGCACAGAGGCACAGTGGTGAGGGGGGATCCCAGGGTACTGGAGATGGTCAGGCCCATGTCCTCCAGCACTGGCCGCCAGTGCAGCTCCGAATCAGCCTAGCAGGAGAGGGAGCCCTGAGATATTCCAAGATTGAGGGGTTCATACTCAGACTGTCACCTCAGAGAAGTGCCAAGGGGCTGAGCTGGCAGCACTCAGGAGACTCCCAGCAGCAGGTCAGGATCAGCCCCTGGGGATCTGGCCCTGGGGAGCTGGCCCTGGGGAGCAGAGCTCTGCTGGCACTGTGGGACCTGCACAGCTGGACACAGGTCACTGCAGGGGGAAGGTGCCATGATTCCCTAAAGGTGCCAAGTGTAGCCTGTCCCAGAATCTGGAGCAGGGCATCTGTCCCTCAATGCTTCCATCCATCCCTCAGCGTTTCCTGTGTGGAGTACAGGGGATCTCCTGGCAATGACACCCCCAGGAGGGACAAGAGGGACTCCAGGGAGGTCCCAGTCCCACAGGCTCTGGGTGCAGAGGGGCAGGCACTGGGTGTGCTAGTCCCCAGCCCGGGGTGGTGGGAACCCTCCAAGGACACTGAGGGTCCCCAGGGTGGGGCTGGGATGGCATCTCCCCTTCCCAGATGGAGCCTGGTCTGCCAGGGCTGCTTCCTCCCCTCACAACTGGCAGGGTGCAGCTCGTCTGCCAGCGCTCACAGATGAAAGCTGGAGCTTCAGGGGGGCTGGAGAGGAGCCAGGTCCTGGCAGCAGCCGCTGCTCCCCCCAGAGCTGCTACCAGCGAGCTCGGCCTGGGATGCAGCACAGCTTCAAAGTTGCTTGGAGACTGAATGTTTCCATAACTTTCTCCCAAGAAAAAGAAAACAGAGGAATGAGGGAAGAGGGGAAATGGTGGTGATTTCACACAGGCTCCTTTGGGAGCAGGTGCCCATGGGCACAGAGAGGGGCTGAAGTATGAGGGTGTCCTGTGGTGGATTCCCCATCCTGGTCTTGGTCTCAAAACCTATGTAATGGAGAAATCTTCTGCATTTCTGGCTTGTGAAGGGAGCTGTAAGCAGTGGTGCAGATAGAAATGGTGCAGCTGATCCAAACGGGATCGGAAGCAGCTCTGGCAGTGAAACAACATGGATATCCACACTTGTGGATGGACCTGTGGGGGGAAAATGTCCCATTCCCATAAACAAGGGGACTCCACACCATATCCTAAGCACCTGTGTTCAGGCTCACACCCTGACACAGCTGGGGCTACACGAGTGTCTTGAACTCTCTCTCCCCTGGATTGAGAAGCCATCCCTGGGGTGGGATGCAGGCTTACAGCCAGCCCAGCCCAGGAGACAGGCTGGGAGCCCAGGAAAATCCCCTTCCCAGGGTCCTGGCAGGCTCAGAGCAGAGGCAGCACAGAGCTTCTTCAGTGCTGGGAGGCTGCTGACTCAGTCTCCCCTTTCCTGATGTGCCAAGGGAATGAGTGGAGAGGACAAATAGGAGCACATAGACCCCAAACTGGGCTGGGGACTGCTGGCCCTGAGGCTGGGCAAGGACAGAGATGCCCAGAGAGTTATGGCCAGAGACCAGCGTGGTCACAGTGTCACCAGTGTGTGGGCTGTCACCAACACTTGTGCTCAGTGGTGCTGCCAGGGGGAGGGACTCAGATGCTGGGGGAATCTGGAGAGATCCCCCCAGCAGTGCCTGCTCCAGGGAACAGCCCCGAGCTGGGCTCTGGGTGAACAGCTTGTGGAGGAGTGTCCAGGGCAGTGCAGATGCAGCCATGCCTGGCTCCTGTGGGAAAGGTTTGTGCCCCCAAAGCCACTTGGCACCACCACCAAGCCACCCATCCCACTGCCTCTCAGGGAGGGAGCCATCTCCTGCCAGGCCTTGCTTACCTGCCCCCTGCCCACCTCCTGATCTGGGCAAGGAACAGCAGATAGACCACCACAGCCTCTGCAACCCTCCCAAATGTGTCCAGGCACAGAGCTTCTGTCTGGGGGATGCCTGGGGAGGAGGCAGTGACAGTGTCACCACAGTGGGACCTTCCTGGCAGAACCCCCAGTGCCCCAGGAGGGTGGTGGTGATGATGATAAAGGGCTGAGTTTGGCAGCTGTGGCTGTGGGCAGGTGACACCTGGACATTTCTGTGGTCTCTACACTGCAGGGGCGCTGTGAGAAATCCTTTTCCCATCTTCCTTGGGAGTCTCCATCAGGCAGCACTGGCACAGGATGACAGAGGAGTAGGGGAGGTCAGCCCGGGTCCCCCATTGCAACCTCAGCACCAGGGACCTTGCCTGATTGTGGGGGGCTGAGGCTGGGGAGTATGATGGGGGCTGAGCATTCCCTCTGGGGTGGGGACAGTCCCTGGCTGTGCCCGACCCTGGGTCCCAGAGGCAGTGGGGCTGGGAGGGAGAACCGGCAGATACTTGGAGTTAGTTTGGAAACAAGGCAGGAGTTGGAGTTGTGTTTATCCAGGCTGGGGGTGGGTGGTGTGGGCACGGAATGTGCTGGGAAAAGGAGCTTCTTCTGTCACCCCCTGGCCAGGAAAAGGAGCTGCTCTGGAGCCTCGTGGCCGGGTGCCGGGCTGGGCCGCACCAGGGGGCTGAGCACGTGTCCCCTTCTAGCCAAGCACACTGGCAGAACCTCGGGAGGGGATATAGGGGTGCACAGGCCTGGGCCTCACTCTCAGGGGCTGTGTGATGAGTCCTGGCACGGCTCCTCCCCCTGCATGCTGCATCCCCAGGGATGTCCCGTCCTGCCACAAAGTGTCCCAACATCTCCTGTGCATGCACAGCCCAACACCCTTGTCACACACAAGTGTGTCCTGACACCCTAGTGCATCCCTGTGGGGGGCTGGGCATCTCTGCCAGGTGCCCAGGGCAGAAGGGACACGTGAGCAGGGCCCAGGGGACACCCTCATCCCTATCATTGGTGGGGCACAGTGTGGGGGCACAGACGCCCCCCAGAGTTTGCCCCACATCTGTGATGGAGATGTGCAGCACAATGTGCTCTACCGTGGTGTGCCAGTCCTGCTAGCTGCCAACCCCACCACCTGCCTGCTCCCCGTGGCACTGGCATTGCCCTGCCCTGCCCCTGGGCATTGCCCAGCCCGTGGTGGTGCTGCCAGGGCTGTGCCACTGCATGTACCCACCTCCCGGGCTGCTGGGGAGGCCACTGCAGGTCCTCAGGTCCCAGCCACACCCCCACAAGGTCCCCAGTGCCCGTGCCCCCTAAAGTCCATCCCCTGTGGCAGTGCAGGCAGTGGAGCTGGCTGAAGCTTCCCCATGGGGACTGTGGCCAGTACAGCCCCTCGACACCCTCCTGGCAGACCCCTGCCTGGTTCTGTCCTGCAAACTCCACCATAACCCCTCTCCCTCTGCCAGAAGAACAGCTTCCATCTGCACTGCAGTCCCCTTGTGTCCCCAGCCCACCTGCAAGTCCCCAGCCCACCCATGGACTTGGTGGAACTGGGAGGCCAGCCAGGGGTGGCAGCCTAGTGGCCTGAAGATGTGCTACTGCCAATGTCCAAAACAGCCAAAAAACCTTGTTGTGGCCTCTCAGCATCTGGAGAATGCTGGCACCTGGGTGGTGACCCCAGTGTCACATGGACAGGCAGATGGACACAGGGGGGGTTCCATGGGTCTCAGCAGTGTCCCCCCAGTCTGTCACCCCAGTCCCACTGGCCTGAGCTGGCTCTTCCCATTGGCACCTCAGCAGACAGGACACATCCAAGGATCCTTGTGGCAGCCCCAGAGGATGCTCAGGCATGGCTGGGACCAGCAGGGACTGTGGGGACCAATTGGGAGAGCATGAGGTCTGTGGTCGTGCCTGTACCCACCCCCCAGAGCCACATGAGGCTGCAGGTGATGGAGACAGCTCTGGCTGTGGGATGGGGCAGGAGCTGGGAAGCAGAACTGGACAACAGCCAGCCCTATGTCCCTCCCTCCTTACCCTGCAGGGCCAGGTCCTGCTGACTCCTTCACTGAGGTGCCATGCCTGGGTCCCAGCTTGCACCTCTGAGCTCTGTCACCACTGTCACCCTGGGCAAACAGGGATGCAAGGAAAGGCAGGACAGGATGCAGGGATGCAGAAAAGGCCCTGCCCTTGAGCTCCATATCCCAACTCCTCCGCAGGGAGAAGCAGGGGAACCAGGAGCAGCCCCCTACCCCCCTGCCTTGGACTTCTGTGGGGATTTTAACAAGAGTCTCTTATCTTGCAGGGGTTCCTGGTGCTATCCCAGGAGGGGGAGTCCCAGGAGGAGGCTTTTTCCCAGGTAAAGGGGCCCAGGCACCATTGGGAGGGGGCATCACCCTGTCTGCAAGGATGGGCAGGTGCCTGGGGGGGTCCTTGAATGCATTTGAGACACCATGGAAGGTGTCACCTGCCAGCCAGGATCAGGTGACATGGGGACACCCTGTCTGGCTGCTCAGCATGGACTCAGCATCATCCCCACTGTTTGGGGACACGACTGGATGGCAGTGCCAAGCTTGCCCTGGTGGCCCGTAGCCCAGGGTAAGCCCCCTAGGTGGCACCTACACCCTGCCCAGCCCTGGCCACAGGAGGTGCTCAGAAGTCATAGCCTGTCCCCAGAGCTTCAGCCAGAATCCTGGGGACATCCCAGGAGGGGATGGCCCATTCCCTGACACCCATGGGACCCTCCCCACCTCCCCAGAGACCCCTGGGAGCAGATGAGTGCTCCCAGGGCAGTACTCAGACTGTGCCCTTGCTCACAGGTGCTGGAGTTGGAGGTTTGGGAGCAGGTGAGTGCTGGGACCCCCTTCCAGGCTGGGCTAGGGAGAGGGGCAGGATGCCCAGTAGATCTGCTTTGTTTGGGCAGGGGGGGTCTACCTCAGGGCTGGCCCTGTCCCCCGTGTCCCCCTGCCCTGGGATGCTCAGAGGGAGGATGGCTCTGACCCCTCTCCCTCTGCTCACTCTCCGCTAGGACTCGGGGCTGCAGGAAAACCTCCCAAACCAGGTAAGAGGCCTTTCCCTGGCTCTCACCACCTCCAAGCACGCCAATGGCTGGGACGTTTCACAACCACTGCTGCCCTCATGCTGCTCCCCCTTGGTCAAGGGGGAGCCTGCGGGCCAAGGCACACCCAGCCCTGCCCTGCACATTAATCCTGCCACAGCCACGGGAGCCTCCCTCCCCCTCCCACTTCGGTGCTACCCTCTGCTCCCAGTCCCCCAAACCACCCTTTGGGGGTACTTGCTGCCTGTAAAGCTGCACCAGAGCTGCGGGAGGAGATGCAAAGCTGGGAGCCAGCATCCCGATGGGAAGCTGGCAATGCCTGCACCTGCCTGCCATTGGGGCCAAGCAGCTTTTGCAGAGGCTCCTGCAGCCCACACTGGGCTTTGTCTGGCCTAGGAATACTGGGGAGAGGGGCCATCACCAGGAGAGAAGGGAGATGCTGTCAGGAGGATGCGAAGCTGGAGAAGGCACAGCTGGAGGGCATGGAGCCTGGGGCAGCAGGGACTGTACATGCAAGAACTGGAGCCAAGGGAAATAATGGAATCTTAGAATGGCCTGAGTTGGAAGGGACCTTAAAGTTCATCCAGTTCCACCCCCTGCCATGGGCAGGGACACCTTCCCCTATCCCAGGCTGCTCCAAGCCCCATACGACAATAGCCTTGGACAGTTCCAGGGATCCAGGGGCAGCCACAGCTTCTCTGGGCACTCTGTGCCAGGACCTCACCACCTCCAGAGCAGAGAATTTCCTCCTAACGTTGAGTCTAAATCTCTCCTCTTTTGGTTCAAACCACTCCCTCTTGTCCTGGCACTCTCTGCATGGTGCCTGTTGATCCCCATGCAGAAATGCTGCTTCATTTCATCAAATGCTGCCTGGTGTCCTCTCTGTGCCCATCCCAAGGGTCCCTACTGTGCCCAGGGCAGGGGCACCCTATGCTGCCGGCCCCCTGAACTGGCCTGGCTGCACAGTGGGAGCTGCAGCCCGAGGCGGGGGCCAGCAGCCTCCGTTTGCTCAGATTTCAGCTCGTGGAAAGAAAAACAAGGCCCTTTATTTCGGCATAATTAAAACCAAACGTGGGGCAGCTGCGAAGGCCCAGCCAGAGCGGTGTCCGCGCCCGGAGCCAGCGGCTCCGGAATTTGCGCCTGGAGGGAGCAAGGGCTGATGAGCCCCAGATGTTGGAAGGCAGTGCTGGCCGGAGACCCAGGGACTCATTCCTCAGCCATAAACATTTTGGTTCTGATCCCCTGTGGCCTGGCAGGGTGGGGGATGGGTGAGGCAGAAGGGATGGGATGGAGGACCCAAGTGCTGCCAAGGATATTTGTCACCCATCCCTCTGCCTGTCCCTGGTCTGTTCTCCCATCCCCCACTCCTCTGTCCCTCTGGGCCTGGCCACCACCCATCTCACCCCAGTTCTCTTTCTAGGGGTCGGAGGACTTGGGGGACTCGGCCCCCTTGGTCTGCAGCCAGGTGAGCACTGTCTACCCCTGCTCTGGGGCAATATCCCCAGAGACCCACCCTGGGGACAGCACATACCTTGTCCCCAGCTCTCCAGAGTGTGCTGGATGGGTCTCATCTGGGCTGGGTGCCCTTCCCAGACCTGAGGGACTTCAGCCCCCTGGCAGGCAGCCCTGAGGTCCCCCAGCATGGTGACATTGGCCACAGTGGGGTGACTCCAGAGGAAAGGAGGAACCTGGGTTCCCACAGGGCCAGCAGCAGAGGGACAGTGCCTGCAGGAGGTCAGCCAATGGCTCCAGGGGTGTCAGCACCCACTGCAGGGGTGTCAGGTGTTGTGTCTGTTGCATGTGGGATGTGGATGGGAGCACAAATTTGGGGAATGCAGGACAGGGCAGTGCCTGCTAACACCACCTCGCCCAGCCTAACACTAGCCCTGGCACTGCCACACGACCCCCATAGCTCAGCACCTCCTGTGCCCACCGCAAGGGCAGGACCCCCTGTTGGCAGCCGGTTTTTAGGGATGCTGATGTTGGTTGTTCTTCCCCACAGGTGCTGGGGGTCTGTTTCCCGGAGCTGCCTTCCCCGGGGGGGTGTTCCCGGGAGCTGCCTCGGCTGCGGCGCTCAAGGCTGCTGCAAAAGCTGGTGAGTGCTGGGGGCGTCTGAGCAGGGCAGTCCCGGGCTTGGGCAGCCCCTAGGGACTCTGGGCCAGGACAGATTTCTCCTGGAGCTGCAGGCTGGAGCTGATGCTCTCACTGGGCTCCCCAGTGACTCAGAGGGACCCAGGCACAGGGGAATTGGCCAAACCTGAGCCCCCAGGAGCAGAGACCACGCAGCTGCCCGGTCCCTGTGCCCAGTTTGGGGGATATCCCCTCAGGGTGTTCCCTTCACCCCCCAAGGGCCATCCTGAGCTTGTCCCTTCTCTGGCACTGTTCGGCCAGCCACAGCCCAGTGGTGGCAGCTCCCCCTGGTACACTCCTCTTCCCAATGCCCCCAGGTGCTGGCATTGGAGGCGTGGGTGGAATTGGTGGTCCTGGTGGCCTCGGGGTCTCCACAGGTAGGAAATACTCCTCGCTCCCAGCAGAGCCAAGCCTGGGGCAGAGCAGTCCCTGGCGTGGGCTGGAGCAGGGGCTCAGGAGTCTGTGCTGCCCACAGGTGCCGTGGTACCGGGCGCTGTGCAGCCCGGCCTTGGCGCGGCAGGGAAACCCCCTAAAATACCAGGTAGGTGATGGTCCCTGCATCGGGACCGGGGTGGGGAGCGACTCCATCCAGCCCCTCATCCCTGAATTTCTTTTGCCTGCAGGTGCTGGGATTCCTGGAGCTTTTCCGGGCGGCGTGCTCCCCGGTGCAGGTGAGCTGGGGGTGCCCACCCCACCGTCAACATTCCACCCTCTGAGGGGATCCCCACCCTGCCAGCAGCACCCCAATTCTGAGGGTTTCCGTACCCCACCGTCAGTACCCCAACCTCTCAAGTGGTCCTTGCCCAGTGCCAGCACCCCTTGTGGGGAGAGCACCCTGCCCTGCTGCCTGCCCGCCTCCCGCTGCTCCCTGCAGCTTCCAAACCCCTTGGCTGAGGTCACAGTGACATTTCCACCGTGTCAAAGGCAGGGGGGGACCCAGCACCTCCATCCTGTGCCAAGCTTGGGGGGAGCAGGCAGCATCAGCACTGGGAGAGGAGCTGGCACAGCCACCAGGGCTGGTAGCCTGGGAAGGAGGAGGAGGAGGTGGCGGGAGAGAGGAATTCCTCAGTGCAAAGTAATTTGGAGGAGGAAAACTTGTGAAAACAAGATGTTTTAACACTGTCCAAAGTGTGTTTCTGGTCAGGAATGTCTTTTCCATGTCTGAAAATGGTTGAGTTATAATGAAAGACATTTGTAAGAGGGGAAAAAGAATCCCAAACCAAAAGGAAACTCAAAACCCAAAAATGTAACCCAAACACTGTCTGCTGCCCCTGGAGGGCTGGAGAACCCCATCTGGCCCCAGGCCACCGAGCACCACCAGGGCAGAGAGCACTGCCCAGGCCTGGCTGGGGCTTTGCAGTCACCAGTGGAACTTCAGTGCTGTCTTCTATGCAGTCTCTGGTCCACAGGCAGCTCCAGGCCTGCAGCAAACCCCCCCCTGGCAGCTGGAGGTGCAGACAGCTGGCACAGGGTGGTCCCAGCAAGCTCCCGAGGATGAGGGTGCCATGGGTGACAGGGATTTGGAAGCTGCGTGTGGGGGTCTTGCGTACCAGTAACATCCTGAGGCCCCAGCTCACCCTCTCTGGTCTCTTCTCAAGGTGTTCGCTTCCCTGGTGTGGGGGTGCTGCCTGGAGTTCCCACTGGAGCTGGAGTCAAGCCTAAAGCCCCAGGTAGGTCCCTTCAATCACCTTGGAACACTAGGGTAGGTTCAGGGCTAGGCACTTAAGCCCATCCTTTGAGACCACAGCCCTAAGGGCACTTAGTGGCTGAATTCGCTTAGGTTAATTTGGGCCTCGAGGAGCAACCCAGGGCTCACATGGGTGTTTTTGTGTTTCCTTTTAGGAGCTGGAGCCTTTGGAGGAATCCCTGGTGAGTGTCTCATCTCTCTTGCCTGTCCTTCTCTTCCTTCCCAAGCCTGTTCCTCACAGCCATGGTACCCCACACCAGAAGATGTCTCAGGGCTTCCCAAGCCACCCACTATTTTCTGCCAGGGTGCCCTGGGGCATTCCCCTCTGTCCAGGACTGGTGGCATCTGTGGCGCAGGCTCCAGGTGAGAGTCTGCTGTTGATTTGCAGGACTGGGAGGTTTTGGAGGTCAGCAGCCTGGTGTCCCTCTGGGGTATCCCATCAAAGCTCCTAAGCTCCCAGGTAAGCTCCACAGCCAGCAGAGTGGTTTCACTGTGGGTGAAGGATCCCCAGCAGTGTCAGAAGGACCCGCCGTTCCCTGGGGCTGAGGCATGGTGCCCACAGGTCCCCCAGATGTGGTAGTGCCTGTGCTGGCCCTGGGGCAGCAGGACAGAGCCAGAGGCTCTGCTCTGCCTGTGGCAGCCCTGTGGGCAGCTGCTGGGGTGATGCCCATGGTCCTGCCCCAGCTCACGTGGACAATGCTGCGCCTCTCTCCAGCTGTTGTAAGGTAGGAAGGGTCATGTTCTGGGGACACACTCTGGGCCAGGCCACTCTGGGATGCTCCTGCCAGCTGCTGCTGGCACAAGGCACAGCCCTTGCAGGGACAGTCTGGTTTCTGTGGCTCCTGGAGTTGGGCTGGGCATTCATCTGGGCCAGGTGTCCTGGCTCAAGGAACAATAGTTGAGCCTACCTGAGGGCTCCAGGCAGGTGTCCCTCCCCGCTGCCCACCCAGACAGGGCTCAGCTCCAACCCAGGTCAGCCTAGGGGAGCTCAGCACCCCTTTCCCAGCCTGGGCTGCTCTGGACACATCCCCCTCCCAGCCCTGTGCCAGATGCCAGCTCTGCCTGTCCCCAGGCAGCCATGCCCACAGAGGGACAGGTTCTGTGGCCTCCAGAGGCCATGCTGGCACCTAACTGCTTCCCAGTGCACCCCAAGGAGGAGGGCAGCCACATCTGTGCAGGGCCCCCATCCCTGGGGTGCTGGGGAGTGCATAGGAGATTCGCAGGCATTTCCCCATTCACACAAACAAGTTGCTTGAGGCAGGAGAGCTTCCATGAGAGGAGTCCCCCCCAGGCAGCACATCCTAACCCAGCACATCCCAGTCCAGCTCCAGTCCCAGCAGCTCTGATGGCTTCCCCCCAGCAGGGCCTGTGGCCACAAGCAGCAGCAGGGATCCCTGGTCTGCTCCAGTTTCCTGCAGTGGAGAAGAGTTACAATCCTGCAGGAGACTTGGCTCCACAGCCCAATCTGGATCCCAGCCCCAGGATAGGGACCAGGACAACGGGCATGTCTCTAGACCTTCCTGGGATGCTGAGGGATGCCAGTTTGTCACCTCTGAGTGCTTGGGGCTGGCAGTGCAAGGACAGACTGTGCTGCTGGCTGTGGAGACTCTTGTCTTGATGCTGCAGGTGGATCCAGGGCTGCCACAGATGGGGTGTTCCCTGCACTGTTCCTGCTGCAGTAGGTGCAGGTTGAGAGGGGATGAGGGGAAGTGGGACAAATAACATTTTAAATGGAAAATCATCTCTTTAGATGACTTGTTCCTGTGTTGTCCCAACTCAGGAGGTGGCCCTGGCCCTGGTGTCCACCTTGCTGGAGGCTCAGTCTGAAGGTGTGGCTGAGGTCAGGGTCCCATTGATGCTGTAGGGATGGGGGCAACTCCCCAGTCTCCAGCTGTGCTTGGGTGGCATTGGTCTGTGCAGAGCCCTTCCAGTGTGTGAATCGGCCTGAGCCCCCCGGCAGTGTGGGTGACATTCTCACAGGTACAGCCTCAGGGCAGGGGCTGCCTTCCCATCCAGCTGAGGGTGATGGGGAGCTGGACTTGGACCCACCAAAACCCTTGGAGACCCAAGGTTTGGACTTCTGGGCCTTGGAGTCACCTCCATGTGTGTCACCCCATTCCCAGCTTTAGGGTCAGCAAGGTGCTGATAAGGTGCCCCTGGTTGGGCAAGAGTGGCCCTCAAGGTTGGGGACACCTGGCACAGCTCACTGTGAGCCTCTGCCCACCAGCACCACTGTGCTGCTATGGGACACCATGGGGTAGCCTGGCAGGATGGAGGGAAATCTTGTCCCCACATGTTGGCTGCTGGATGGTGTCTAGTGCTTGAGGAGATGCTGTGCCATAAGTAATTTCATCCTGGCTGCAGCAGCCACACTCCTGCCCACGGCCCCCTTGCTGGAGGCACTTGCCACCCTGCATGCAGCTCGAGGTGTCCCTCAGGAATGTGGCAGCACATGGTGGCAGGCTGCTGCCAGCAGTGATGGGAGCTGTGAGCTGCTGGCTGCCAAGCCCACGGTCCCCACTGAGTCAGGGGCATCCCCATGCCATTCTGAGTGCTGGGATCTGGCTCTTTTGCAAGGAGACATTTTCCTGGTCATGATGTTCCAGCTCATAATCTCTCCCCGTCCCTTCACACTGACCTCCTAACGAGGTCATGTTTCAGCTGAGACTCCCAAGCCCTGATTCCAGTTAAAACCTTTCCTTCGGTGCTGGCCAGGGTGCAGCCAGCTGGGTACAGCTTTTGCCATGGGGTTCCTGCGGGACCCCTTGCTGGAGTGGGGGTCATGGGAGGCTCCTGCAGAACCAGCTTCAGCCATCACAGCCCTCAGCCAGGGCTCAGAGGGGGCGGCTCTTTCAGTCACTGCTTTCAAGGTGAGGGAGAACAGCATCTCCTGGCCCAGCTCCACCACAGGGGTTTGTATCCCGGAGGACTCACTGTCACAATGGACAGAGCCCCTGGGCTGATGTTGCACAGCCCTGGCAGAGCGGGCCCATGCCATGGGACAGAGAGGACAGGGTGAGGAGCAGCCAGATGTTAACCCCCCCTTCTGTCCTCTCCTCTTGTCCCCAGGTGGCTATGGACTGCCCTACACCAATGGTAAGCTGCCCCGTGGTGAGTACTTGTGTCCTCAGTCGTCGTGGCTCCACTGGCTGCCACCATGACCTGGTGGCCACCAACCCTCAGGGTGGAGTGAGGGATATCTCACTCCTAGGGCAAGGTTTTCCCTTGGGGACCTCATGCCTCGCCCATGGTGGCTGTGGACTAGCCTGGGAGCTCAACTTTCCTGGCATCCCTGGGAGCTGTTAATCCATAGGATATGTACTGAGCTGCTCCAGCTCCAGACAGGGATGCTTGAACTGGGATCTCAAGTGGGGAGGAGCTGGCTTTTGCATCCCCCCTGCATCCTCTGGCGACAGGGGGGAGGAGATCCAAGGGAGCTGCTCCATCTGTCTCGTTGTCCTTCCCCTGGCCGGTGACTGACCTGCCTCTGCCGCTGTGTGGTGATTGCAGGTCTCAGGCCCGGCGGGATAGGAGCCGGCCTCCTGGCAGGAAAGGCAGGATTCCCCACCGGAACAGGTACATTGCCACTCCGCAGCTCCAGGGTGAGGACTGGCACGGGTATGGCGGGGGACCACGCACCCTATCACCTGGCTGGCCCCTGGACGGGTGTTGGGCACTGTGGGGACTGCAGAGACAGCCCGGAGGGGAGCAGCACCTCTCACGGGAGAGGGGGACAGCCGCTGGCAGGAGTGCCGGTCCCCAGCGTGCCTGTGGGGTGGGGGAGCTGAGGTGGGAATGGTTTCAGGACCTCAGTGGCTCAGTGCCCGTGTCCCTCCGCAGGGGTTGGAGCACAGGCGGCAGCAGCGAAGGCAGCAGCGAAGCTTGGTGAGTCGCCCTCTGCGGCACAAATGCTACCCATCTCCCCAGCAGGGAGCTCCTCCCTCCCTCCCTGCCAAGCCCCGGGAATGCTGGTTTGTCCCCGCACCACTGGCTGACCGTGCTGTCCCCTGGAGCAGGAGCCGGTGTCTTGCCCGGGGTTGGCGGCATCCCGGGAGTCGCACCCGGTGTCGGCGTGGGCGGTGTCCCAGGAGTTGGAGGTGAGGCGATGAGAGGGCTCTGCCCTGGGGCTCGGGGAGGGTCTCCTTCACTTATCCCACGTCCCTGACATTCTCCCTCTACCCCGGCAGTCGGAGGACCGGCAGCGGCGGCAGCAGCGGCGAAGGCAGCGGCAAAGGCAGGAGCTTTTGGTGAGTTCCTGCTCCCTCCTGCTCTCTGGACAGATATTGGCACAGGGAAGAGCCGTGTGTCGATGCCAGGGGCTGTGCGGCTCCACAGCTGCCCCGGCAGACTGTATCCCATCTTTTGGGGTACCCTCCCTGGCCCCTGTCCTGGCTCCAGCAGCTTTTCCAGCAGTGATGAAGGGCTGACAGGCCCCTCGGGATGCAGCAGCCTGGCGTAGGGCAGAGCATGCCCATCACACGTGATCTCTCCATGAGATGTGGGTTTGCTGTGCCAGGTATGAGTGGGGTGGCCAGGGACGTGGTGTCTGTGCTGAGCTGACCTTCCCTAGAGAGGGATACTCCTGGTGATGCAGATCTCTGCTGCTCCACTCCTCTGCTGTTCCGTGGGAGAAAGGCAAGGAGCAAACCACACATTGGAGCATTCAGGGAAAATGTGCCAGCCCTGGGACAGCTGGGATGTACAGCCACAACCATGGGGGACCTTGGGAGTCCCCAAAAACCTAGGTGGCCAGGCGCCTGATAGGTGTAGGGAGTTGGGAATCAAATTTCCAGGTGCATCCCAAGTTCTCTGAGCTGCTTCAGAATGAATGAGGAGCCCACTACGATGCAGGAGCCCAGGAGACTCCTGTGATCATAGAAAAGATTGTGTCCCCACCAGCAGCATAGTGGGGTGTTTGTAGGGCATCTTACTACTATACTTCCCTTCAGGTCCAGGGGCAGTGCCCGGAGTCGGAGGTGTCCCTGGCCTGGTACCTGGCGTCGGAGGCATCCCAGGGGGTGTGCCCGGTGTTGGAGGTGTTCCCGGGGTGGCAGGTGACTGTTCCAGGAGCCCTGTCCCCACGCTCCAGCTCTGTGGGGCTGTGGTGGCTGAGGGTCCCTGTCTCCCTTGTCCCCAGGGGTGCCGTCAGCAGCAGCAGCAGCAAAGGCAGCTAAGTACGGTACGTGCTGTACGGGGCCCAGCCCCCGGGACCCCTGCCTGCCCTGCCCTCCCTGACACCTGGGGGATGCCCAGGAACAGGGCGTCCCCGGGGTCACTCCTGATGGGGAATGGGGAACGCTCAGCCCAGCTCCTGGCTGCTCCTACCTGGGCCTGGCTCCCTCCCCAGGGCAGGACCTTCTCCCTCTCCAGGAATTCTCCAGGCTGCTCTGTGGATGTGGACAATGAGCACCAACTGATGGCTACAGTTTTAACAGAATTCTTGGATTTTGTACCTAATCCATTTTCTAGCAGACGATGTGTTGCAGGATCCAGTGTCCAAGGGCTCAGTACTGCTGCCATTAGGGCAGGGATTTGTGCCCAGAATCACTGTTCTCCTAAATATGCTGGGTTTGTTGGGATGGTGGGATGCACCCGTTATAACCACCAATGAGCTCAGTGGAGATGAGGGACATGGCCAAAAAGCAGGGACAGCTTGAGCTTGCGCCCAGGGAGGAGGCAGAACTGGCCCTGAGGGTTTCCATGCAGGACTGCCTTTCACGTGCTTCTCCAAAAGGCAGAGCCAGGAGCCGGTGCCTGGCCAGGTTGCAAGAACCTGCTCTTCCATTGTGACTGCACAGCCCTGGGAGTCCCCAGAGGGAGACATGGTCAGTGGCAGCTCTGCTTTATGAGTGCCCACCACTTCTACACTGTGTAGAAAAAAATCCCTCCACAGGCCCAGGGAAGGATGGGATTCAGGGATTCAGGAAGGAATTCTACAGTGGCTGCTCTGTGGTGAGGTGCCTCGGCCTAGCAGGCTCTCACGAGGACTAAGCCCTCTGACACTCAGCCCTGGCAGAAGTGACCTGATGCTTGGCCGTGTGGCACTGACATGTGCCAGCGGGTGCAGACTGTCAATGCCCTGGGCAGCTCCCCAGTCTGACCAGTGCCCAGGCTCCCAACCCTCCCAGACACCTGCTGGGGATACCCAGCCACTTCTCCTCCATGGCCTGTCTGGCTTTAAGGCTTGATGTCTCGATGACAAGGAGCACCTTGGGCCCCTGTGCTGGACGAGGTGGTTGTGGTTCCTGTGCTGGTGGCTTCCTGGCAATCGCTGGCAGAGACACAGGGCTGATCCCTGTCCTGCTGCCCTGCGGTCTCTCCTGGATGAGGCCATGGATGCTCTGCTCTCCAGGGCACGATGACGAGACAGAGCCGTGGCAGGTCCCTGCTTTGAGCTCTTGCTGCAGCCACCTCTGACTTGTCCCCTCTTGTTCCCTGCAGGCGCCGGCGTTCCCGGAGTCGGTGTGGGCGGTGTGCCCGGCCTCGTGCCCGGAGTTGGAGGTGTCCCTGGCCTGGTACCTGGCGTCGGAGGCATCCCAGGGGGTGTGCCCGGTGTTGGAGGTGTTCCCGGGGTGGCAGGTGACTGTTCCAGGAGCCCTGTCCCCACGCTCCAGCTCTGTGGGGCTGTGGTGGCTGAGGGTCCCTGTCTCCCTTGTCCCCAGGGGTGCCGTCAGCAGCAGCAGCAGCAAAGGCAGCTAAGTACGGTACGTGCTGTACGGGGCCCAGCCCCCGGGACCCCTGCCTGCCCTGCCCTCCCTGACACCTGGGGGATGCCCAGGAACAGGGCGTCCCCGGGGTCACTCCTGATGGGGAATGGGGAACGCTCAGCCCAGCTCCTGGCTGCTCCTACCTGGGCCTGGCTCCCTCCCCAGGGCAGGACCTTCTCCCTCTCCAGGAATTCTCCAGGCTGCTCTGTGGATGTGGACAATGAGCACCAACTGATGGCTACAGTTTTAACAGAATTCTTGGATTTTGTACCTAATCCATTTTCTAGCAGACGATGTGTTGCAGGATCCAGTGTCCAAGGGCTCAGTACTGCTGCCATTAGGGCAGGGATTTGTGCCCAGAGTCACTGTTCTCCTAAATATGCTGGGTTTGTTGGGATGGTGGGATGCACCCGTTATAACCACCAATGAGCTCAGTGGAGATGAGGGACATGGCCAAAAAGCAGGGACAGCTTGAGCTTGCGCCCAGGGAGGAGGCAGAACTGGCCCTGAGGGTTTCCATGCAGGACTGCCTTTCACGTGCTTCTCCAAAAGGCAGAGCCAGGAGCCGGTGCCTGGCCAGGTTGCAAGAACCTGCTCTTCCATTGTGACTGCACAGCCCTGGGAGTCCCCAGAGGGAGACATGGTCAGTGGCGGCTCTGCTTTATGAGTGCCCACCACTTCTACACTGTGTAGAAAAAAATCCCTCCACAGGCCCAGGGAAGGATGGGATTCAGGGATTCAGGAAGGAATTCTACAGTGGCTGCTCTGTGGTGAGGTGCCTCGGCCTAGCAGGCTCTCACGAGGACTAAGCCCTCTGACACTCAGCCCTGGCAGAAGTGACCTGATGCTTGGCCGTGTGGCACTGACATGTGCCAGCGGGTGCAGACTGTCAATGCCCTGGGCAGCTCCCCAGTCTGACCAGTGCCCAGGCTCCCAACCCTCCCAGACACCTGCTGGGGATACCCAGCCACTTCTCCTCCATGGCCTGTCTGGCTTTAAGGCTTGATGTCTCGATGACAAGGAGCACCTTGGGCCCCTGTGCTGGACGAGGTGGTTGTGGTTCCTGTGCTGGTGGCTTCCTGGCAATCGCTGGCAGAGACACAGGGCTGATCCCTGTCCTGCTGCCCTGCGGTCTCTCCTGGATGAGGCCATGGATGCTCTGCTCTCCAGGGCACGATGACGAGACAGAGCCGTGGCAGGTCCCTGCTTTGAGCTCTTGCTGCAGCCACCTCTGACTTGTCCCCTCTTGTTCCCTGCAGGCGCCGGCGTTCCCGGTGTCGGTGTGGGCGGTGTGCCCGGCCTCGTGCCCGGAGTCGGAGGTGTCCCTGGCCTGGTACCTGGCGTCGGAGGCATCCCAGGGGGTGTGCCCGGTGTTGGAGGTGTTCCCGGGGTGGCAGGTGACTGTTCCAGGAGCCCTGTCCCCACGCTCCAGCTCTGTGGGGCTGTGGTGGCTGAGGGTCCCTGTCTCCCTTGTCCCCAGGGGTGCCGTCAGCAGCAGCAGCAGCAAAGGCAGCTAAGTACGGTACGTGCTGTACGGGGCCTAGGTTTTTGACCCTGCAAAATCTGGTGGGATCCTGCAATACATGCCACTGACAAGACACAGAACTAATCCCTCTCCTGCCCTGCCTGGGTGTCTCCTGGTAATGGCTTTGATGCTCCACTCTTCAGGCCACAATAATGAGACAGATCCAGAAGAGGCCCAACCTTTTAGCTGTTTCTGCTTCAAGGTCTGACTTCTCCTCTCTCACTTCCTTTAGGAGCTGGTGTTCCTGGTATTGCTGGTGTTCCTGGTGTTCCTGGAGTTCCCGGTGTTCCTGGTGTCCCAGGTGTTCCTGGTGTGCCTGGGGTTCCTGGTGCTGTGCCTGGTGTTGGAGGTGAGCAGATGGGCTGTCAGCAGCCACTTGGGCAATGCTGGTGTCAGCAGTGCCTTGACTGTGTCCCTTATGTGCCCGCAGTGGGTGGCCCAGCAGCAGCGGCTGCAGCCAAGGCTGCAGCGAAAGCAGCAGCGATCGGTGAGTCCCCACTGTCACCACCGGTTGTCCCAGGGAGGGAGGAGGTGTGTTGGCACACAGGAGAGTTGGGAATACCTCGGTGTTGTGGAGGGCAGTGGCATTCCCACTGTGGAGTCTTGCCCCCTCAGTCACATCCCTGAACCTCTCTGCAGGAGCAGGACGTGTGCCCGGTGTTGGTGTGCCTGGTGTTGGCATTCCTGGAGTAGGTGTGCCTGGAGTGGGCGTGCCTGGTGTTGGCGTGCCTGGTCTGGTGCCCGGGGTCGGTGTTCCAGGTGAGATGGTGCCCAAGAGATGCTCAGATGTCCCCAGCAGTGCTCGCTCAACACACTCCTGACCCTCTCACTCCCTGTCCCTCAGGTGGTCCAGCAGCCGCTGCCAAAGCAGCCGCCAAAGCAGCCAAGTACGGTAAGCCGGTATCTCTCTGGTGTTATCCCGCATGTCTCCTGCTCATCCCTACTCCAGGCTGTGTGGAGGCCCAGCAGTGCCTGGGGTCCCTGGGGTTGGGGTGAGGGATGAGCTCCCTGAAGGGCTAAATGTGGGATGAGGTTCTGGCTGTGTCAGGGTTGCTCTCCAGAGAGCTGAGCCCTGTGGAGTGTCTGAGTTCACCATCCAAACATCTTCTCATACATCGCTCCATCCACGTTCTGCCCACCCAGCCACACCATCACCACCTCAGTGTTCATCTGTCCCCTTCTCTGTCCATCCATCTGTACCTCCTCCATTCATCTATTCAGTCATTCCACATCCATCCACATATCTATCAATCCACTCCTTCAACTATTAGTGCATCTCATCATCCCTCCATTCATCCATCCCACCATCCATTTGACAACTCCCCATTCACACACATCCATCTCACCACTCCTCCATTCATCCATCTTACCATCCATCCAACCATTCATCCATCCTACCATCATTTCAAACACCCCCCATCCAGCTATATATCCATCTCATAATCCATTCACCCACCCCCTCCCAGCCTGTCATGCCTTCTCATCCAACTCCTTCTACCATGTTTCCTCCCAAGCTGAAGCTCCAGTCCTTTTCTTTCTCCTTGCAGGAGCAGGTGGCCTGGCTCCTGGCGTGGGTGGCCTGGCTCCTGGCGTGGGTGGCCTGGCTCCTGGCGTGGGTGGCCTGGTTCCTGGAGTAGGTGGCCTGGTTCCTGGTGTTGGAGGTGTCCCAGGTGAGGAGGAGGAAGGCGAAGGCAGCCTGGCTGGTGTGGGAGCAATTCTGGGGGTAGGGCAGGCTTGAGGAGAACATCAGCAGTGTCCCCTGAGGGGATGCAGACAAGGCCTGAAGGATGGGCTCTGCCCAGGTTTGCTATGAGGCCTCCCCAGGGTCACTGATGCCCCCTTGCTGTCTCTGCCCAGGTGTTGGAGGTCCAGCAGCAGCGGCCAAGGCAGCAGCCAAGGCAGCCAAATTTGGTGAGTCAGCCTGGGGAGCCTCTCAATCTCCCTGCCAGCCCTGGTGTGGTACTGACTGGTGTAGGGGATGCTGGCATGGGCACCCAGGCCTGGCACATCATCCCACATAAGCACGTGGATCACACCTGCTGCCTCACCCCTCTCTCCGCAGGTGCTGGGGCTGGAGGGGTGCCGGGTGTGGTGCCCGGCGTGGGCGGAGTGCCTGGAGTGGCACCTGGTGTTGGCGGTGTGCCTGGCTTGGTGCCAGGGGTGGGAGTACCTGGAACTGGCATCCTTCCCGGGGCAGGTACATGCTTTGTCCCACCCTGCTTGGGGACAATGGTGGTAAGGAATGCTAAAAGCCACCGAACCACGTGAAGGAGTGGCAGGGAGGGATGCAAATGGCATGGAGGGTGGTGGCACATGAGCGTGATGTGGGGGTGACCATTCTGTCCTAACTGTGGTGTCCTCACTCACTTTGCAGGCATTCCCCAAGTAGGGGTGCAGCCTGGTGCTAAACCTCCCAAATTCGGTATGTACCCCTCCCCCCCTGCCCCAGGGTCACCTCAGACTGTCCCTGGGCCATTGGGTGCTGACCTCTCTTCCTCTCCCCTGCGTGTCCACTGTGGCCCGATGGCCCAGGCGTGGTGTCACCCATGGGTACAAAGTGCCACCTGTACCTCCTGCCCTAGACTTACTGGGGACAGTTTTCTCCTTGTGTCACGCAGGGGCTGAAGTCCCTCTGGGTGCTGTGAGATGGGTGCTGGGGACTCCCAGCATGGGTGCCAGGGCCACTCCAGCCGGTTGGGCAGTGGCTGGGGGTGCTCTGAGCTGAGGGTGCCAGGCTGGGAGGGGGGGGGAGACATGTTAATATGTCTCTCTGGCAGGTGTTCCTGGGGTTGGAGTCCCAGGGGTTGGTGGCCTCCCAGGTAAGTGCTGGAGCTGAGACCAGGTAGTGGGGATGTGCAGGCCGAGGGATGCTTCCCCAGAGGGGTGGAGCTGGAGGGATGCTCCCTCGTTAACGGCGCTGCCCAAGGAAGGATGGGCACTTTTGAGACTGGGTGGGGAGCGGCTCAGACACTGCCCCACTGTCTGTCCCTGCTGGTGCTCACCCAGGCTACCCCTTGTAGGTGGCCTCGGTGTCGGTGGGCTCGGAGTTGGTGGCCTCGGTGAGTGATGCTGGTCCTGGTGTGGGGCTCCCCTGGGCTGGGCTGCATGGAGCAGCAGCAGTGGCATGCTGGCAGAGAAACGAAAAAGGAAAGGGAGTCTATGGGTCACTTCTGTCCCCTCGTCGTCTCACAGTGCAATCCCACCCTGCACTGTCACTGTGCCTTGTGCCCTGTCCTGTTTGCCACCTGCCCTGTTCCCAGGGGATGATCCAAAGGGATTGCCATTGTTGAGCAGGGACTGAGGGCATAGCACCACCCTTGTCCATGCCATGTACTGCACCATGTTCCCAACGTGTGGAGATGCAGGTCCCTCCTGGGACCCTCTGGGCCCCGCCCAAAGGGTCTGGCTGTGGCCCTGGGGCAGTGAGTCCAGGAAGGGGCTGCACTGGTGCCCCCTCTGATATAGGACTCTTGTATCCAGGAGCTGCTGGGAAACCTCCCAAGCCAGGTAAGGGACAGCTAGAGGTGCTGGAGGAGTGACTCCAGTCCCTGTGCCCATCCACATTCCATGGCTGTGCTCACGCTCCCCACCCTCCCTGGGGCTCACCCACCTGCAGGTTTTGGTGCTGGGGGGGCTGCAGCCAGGTGAGTGCTGCAGTTTGGGGCTGGCACGGGAGTGTGTCCCCTCTCCTGGCACACTCATCCCTGCTTGCTCTCCCCATGCTGCTGCCATTCCCTGCTGGACACGTGGCTGCCTACAAGAGCACTGGGAAGCCAGAAGATGGGGACGGCGGCTTTTGCATCAGCTCCCGTCCCTGGAGTAAGCCAGGCTGTCCCCAGTTCACATTAGGGTGGCACTGCTGTCATCGGCTGTTGCTTTTTCCCCAGGGGTTGGAGGTCCCGGCTTCGGCGTATCACCGATATTTCCAGGTAGCCCCCTCAGCTCGGCACCTCAGCGCACAGCCGGGCCTGTGTCGGTGCCCGGCCGGCTCACGGGGACACGGCTGCGGGCCGGGGAGGGACCCCGCGGGCTGGGCTCAGCCGGGGAGCTGGAATGAAGGGTGCGGGGCAGAGAAATGGGGGTGCTTCGTGCGTGCTGAGGGCTTCGCTCTACTTTCAGGTGGGGTCGGCGGCCTGGGATTCGGTGGTGAGTATCCATCCCCCCTCCCGGGACGTTTTGGGATGGGGGTTGCGTAATCCCGCGGGGGTGCCTCTCACGCCGCTCTGCCTTCTCGCTTCAGGGAAGCCCCCCAAGCCCTACGGAGGAGCCCTGGGTGCCCTGGGCTTTAGAGGTGAGCACGGTGCCCCCGCTCCCAGGGGCCGGCCCTACCCTCCGCCCCTCTCGCATCCCTGGCGTGGTGCGGGCGCAGGGAGGGCTCATCCGCATCCCCCCCGCAGGCGGTGCGGGCTGCGCGGCAGGGAAATACTGCGGGAGGAAGCGGAAGTAACACTCCGTCACCCATCACCTCATGAACTTTGGTGCTACTGCATGGTCCAGAATGTAAATCTGAAGCAAAGCTGAGACACCCTCTCCTCAAGCCTCTGGAGGAACCCCTCGTTCCCCGGCAGCATCCGGCCCCCCCTGCCCCTCGGTCCCAGCAGGGAGCGCGGAATAAACTGCGGGGAGCAGCCGTCCCCCTTGGTGCTATCGCTCTCTGCGGGACTTGGGGGGGGGCCTGGGCTGTCGCGCCCCTCCCCAGCCCCAGAGCTGACCCCCGGGGGAACACAGGATGAGGGGCACCCCACATTGGAGGGAGGGAGGGAGAGAGAGGAAGGGGATGCCGGCGGCGGGGGCTGTGCGGGGAGGGATGCTCCCGTCAGCCTGGCCCCCATCCCGGTCCCCGCGGTCCCCCCGGTTTGGGAGGGGGGGCCGCGGGCAGGAGGGGCTCGGTCCCTTCACGTTGCTCACTTTGCTATAAATGGGTGGGACACCCTATACAGAGGGACTCGCTTCTGACAGACTAATAAAGGACAAGTTTTTAAAGGATTCTGGCTCCAGCCTGTGTCCCATGTCCCTGACCCCTCCCTGTGGTGGTGGCAATGATGCAGGGATTCAGTCCAGTCCGTGGCACTACACAAGCTGGAAACGTGCTGCGTCCTTGCTTCAGGGATGTCGCTTGTCCCACTGCATGGTCACAGCCCTGGAACACACGGGAGGGGTGGAGCGACATCCTGGGGACCTAAAGGTTGCCCATACCTTTTCCTGCAGTGACAACCCAGGGTTCCAGGGAGAGGTCTGTGGCCTGGCCTGAGTGTTGAGGACATCTCTGCTCTGTCTTAGTGTGACAGTCTCGGGACCCAGGAAAAAGTCTCTGCTCTGGCTCACAGCGGAGGGCTGGAGGTGCAGGAAAATGTCCATGCCTTGTGTCCATGCCTTGTGTCCATGCCTTGTGCCCTGGTGACAGCTTGAGGACCAATAGGGCTGTGCCTGCCCTTGGTGACAGCCCAGGGGATGACATCCATGTGCTGTCCCACTGTAACAGCACGGGGAATGAAGAGGACATCCATACCCCCTCCCACAGTTACAAGCCTGGGACCCAGGATGAGGTCCATGCTCCTTGCCATGGTGGTGGCTTTGGGATGCAGGGAGATGTCCATGCTCTATCCCGTG
Source organism: Cinclus cinclus (assembly GCF_963662255.1). Taxonomy (NCBI): domain Eukaryota; kingdom Metazoa; phylum Chordata; class Aves; order Passeriformes; family Cinclidae; genus Cinclus; species Cinclus cinclus. The sequence continues at coordinate 10,310,217 of NC_085067.1, read as the reverse complement.
GTGACAACTTGGGGAATAAGAGGGACACCCATGTGACGCCCCACGGTGACATCCTAGGGAAAATGGGGACACCTATGTCCTGAACACAGTGACGACCCGGGGCACGTGGGGACACCCATGATGGCCAGTAGTGGGTGTGGTGACACCCGTGCCCTGCCCATGGGGCTGGCCTGGCGTAGCTAGGGACACCACGGTGTGTGGGGACACCCGTGATGGTCAGCGGAAGGTGAGCACGGACCCATCACCCCGTGATCTCCGCATCCCGCCGAGCCCAGTCGCACACCCCGACCCTCGTCCCGGCCCCGTCCGCGACCACGCCCCTCAAAACACGCCCATCACATTCGCCACGCCCACCGACCACACCCACATATGCTCCGCCTCCGGTCCCTCCGCCCCGCCCCTCCCTGGCTGCGCAGGCGCGGTGCAGGCGCCGCGGTCCCGCCCGGGAGCCGCAGCGGCAGGGCCGGGGGGGCCCGACCGGGGCTTCACCCGTGCGGTTCCGCCGCCGCCTCCGCCTCAGGCCCGGCCCGGCCCGGCCCGGCGCGGCGCCGGCCAGCGCGCCTGCATGAGGTTGATGCTGCTGTGCTGCACCTGGAGGGACGAGCCTATGGGAGAGGACGAAGGTGCGTGACCACCCGAGCCCCCCCGCCTGACTCAGCACTTCCGCCGCCGCTCGGGCCCCGGGACCCCCCAGCCCGGCTCGTCCGGACCCTCCCGCCGGCCTGCAGACCCCGGCATCCTGCCCACAACCTCCCCGCAGCCACCAGCTAGCCTCATTCTCCCCACTGTCCCCGGGCTCTCGCATCCTCCTCGGCATCCCCATCCCGCACCCTTGCATCCCCAGCATGCCCCCTGCACTCCCAAATGTCCCCGTATGCCCGCAGTTCGTTCTTCATCACCCCCCTGCACCTCACCCATCACTGCATCCCTCTCTGCGTCCCCCTTGCACTCCGACATCCCGTGCCCCCCCATCCAGCCTGCACCTTCCCCACGGCCCCCCTGCATCACCCCGCACTCCTACATCCCCCTCTGAAATGCCCCTCCCGTACCTTACATCCCCCGTGTCCCCCACAAGTCCCTTGCACTCCCCAGCCACCCTGCATCCCTCTTGCACCCGCAAATCACCCCCTGCACCTCTCACTCATCTAGCCCACATCACCCACTGCATCCTCCACTGCACCCCTAAATGTCCTCCTGCACCGCTTACCCAACCCACGTCACCCCCTGCATCCCACCCTACATTGCTTCCTGGGCCTGCATCCCCCTGCACCCCCATCCAACCTGCATCCTCCTCTCATCCCCAAATGTCCCAGCTCAGCCTCTTCACCCTACATCCCCTCTGCACCCACTGATCTTCCCTGTACCCCCACTTCAGCCTCCATCCCCCCATTCTTCCTTGTACTGCCACCCAGTATGCATTCTCCCGTGCACCCCCAAATCTCCCCCCATCCTCCCTGTCAAGAACTCTCCCCCTGTGAACCCAGCCTGCATCCCTGTCTGCATCCCCTCCTGCTCCTCCACATCCCCCCTGCACCCCCACACTTCCCCATCTCCCCCTGCACACCCCATGTGCCCCTCCTGCACCCCACATCCCCTCCTGCCTGCATCCCTCCTGCACCTCCACATCCCCTTGCATCTCTCCTGCACCTACCTTCCCTTCCCCTCTGCACTCACTGGGCCCCTCATGCCTCCCAATAGACCCCACGAACTTGCACCCCCGGGACTGCTGCAGCCACGCTGCACCTCTGTGTCCTCCCCACGCACTGTGCATTACTCTGCACCCCTCTGTATCCTCCTGCATCCCCCAGCACCCATCCAGCATCCCTCTCTGTGCCCCCATTCATCACCCAACACCCATCCTTCATTCCTATGTGTCCTCCTGCATCCTCCAGCACCCACCTTGCACCCCTCTGTGTCCCCTCATTGCACTGTGCATACCCCAGCACCTACTCTGCACCCCTCTGTGTGTCCCTCATTCATCCCCCACCCTGCACCCCCTGTGCCCCCCAGAAGCCCCCATCACTTATCGTGCTGTCCCTCCGTGCACCCAGCACCCATCCCATACCCCACCATCCTCCCTGGATCCCCTGACGCACCCATCCTGCCCCTTTTCACCCTCCCTGCAATCTGTGCACCCATCCTATCCCCTCTGCCCCCATCCTGCACTCACTAGGTGCCCCCATCCCACCCCAGCCCTGTTGCCAGCCCTGGGGCCATGGGTGCCACGACCTTGATCCGTTGCAGGATCAATGGGTGCGGGATGGAATTCACCACCCCAGGCAGAGGGAATTAATCCTGGGTGCTGCTGTGGGTGGCTGGGGCCGGCTGGTGTGGCGACTGTCACCTCGTGTTCTGCTAACTGCAGGGACCGACCTGCCGGTGTGTGCGAGCTGCGGGCAGGGCATCTACGATGGACAGTACCTGCAGGCACTGAAGGCTGACTGGCATGCCGACTGCTTCAGGTGGGATCCACTGAGGGACAGCGGGGACGCTGGGCTGGATGGCGCTGGGGACACCAGGATGGCATCAGGGACAGTGGGATGCTCTTCAGGGACAGGGACAGTGTTCCCTCCTGCTCCGGCCATGGCAGGGACATGCGCGAGGCCGTCACGGTGTCACTCACTGGAGCATGGCTGTGGCTCCTGGCACCCGGGGGGTGCCCTGGTTGAGGCCAGGCCTGCCAGAGGACTCCACTGCCTGTCCCTCCCTGTCCCCTCCTGCCGGGTGACAGGGTGCATGTAGCTGATGTCACCCGCTCCCCTCCCTCCCTGTTTCCTCTTTCACTTGAGCCCTCCCGGCAGCTCCAGCCGTTGGAGCTCCAAGAAGCAGGAGGAGAAAGGGCCCAGGTCAGAGGGTGCAGCAGTGCCCGGGACCTAACAGGGTTCTCTGTGGGGCCGGGAGTGCCCAGGGTTGTCCCCGGGGTGTGTCCCTGTCTGGTGGATGAGGATGCTGGTGGCAGTGCTGAGGAAGAGCCGCATCCTGAGCGCCGGAGCCAAGTGAGTGGGAGTGGGATTGAAGTGGGAGGGGGTGAAGACGGGCTGTGCTGCGGGGGGCTCAGCCTGTGTCCTCCATGCTTGGCTTCCCCTCTCTGGGCCTTCAGCCAGAGCAGAGCCACTGCGGGGCGGCAGCTGGATCCGGTCCCCCCCGATGGGGAAGCGGCTTCCGGCAGTGCTGGACTCACTGAAAGCCGTCCTCCTCCTCCTCCTGCTCTTCTTCCTCATCTTCTCCCTCTCCCCTTGTTCTCCTTCTCCCCCTCCCCTTCCCCTTGTGCTCCTTTTCCCCTTCCTTTTCCCTCTTCTTCTCTCCCTGCTGCTCTACCTCTCACTCCTCCTCCTCCCCGCCCCCAGACCAGTGAGGTTTCGTGCTGCGCCATGGGGCGGGGGAGTCCTCGTGCGGTGACGTCATGGGGTGGGGAAACTCCGTGCCGTGACGTCATCGCTTGTTGGAATTCCACCTGCGTGGCCGGGGGATGGGCGGGGACTGCGACAGTCCCCGACATCCCCTGCAGAGTGTCCTGAAGCAACCCCGCAGCATCCCCATACTGCAAATCCCCTACAGGAAATCCCCTACAGCTCCCCCTGCACCCCCTCTGCAACCCCTGCACCCCTACAGCACCCCTGTAATGAAAATCCCCTACAGCTCCCACTGCAACCCCTGCACCCCTACAGCACCCCTGTAATGAAAATCCCCTACAGCTCCCACTGCAACCCCTGCACCCCTACAGCATCCCCGTAGTGCAAATCCCCTACAGGAAATCCCCTACAGCATCCCCTGCACGCCCTCAAGCTCCTTGCCCAGTGGATCTCCCACCTTGCAGCCCCCTGCACCCCTTCCACAAGCATCTCCTGCACCCATTCAGCACTCCCATATAGAAAATTCTCTACAGCCCCCCTTCTGTACCCCGCAGCTACTCCCACACCCCCACACAAATCCTCTCTGATTCCCCCTGTCCCCTCCTGCACAGTCTGATGTGCACCCCTGCCGCTGTATCCCAAAATAGACAGGCCTCTCTGCTCCCCTGGGCACACCCTGCTGTTGTCACCCCCTGCACCCCCCAGCAGCCCCCAAACAGCTCCCCCACCCCCAGTGCCCCTTGCAGACTGTCCCAAAGTTGGCATGTCCCTGGCCAGGCTGGTGTGTCCCTCTGGCTGTCTGTGCCAGTGTAGGGAGTTTGTGACCAAGGGGGCCTGTCCCTCTGTCCCTGACCAGGCTGGCACGTCTGTCACCAGGGTGGGACATGTCTCTGTGTGTCTGTGACCAGGCTGTCACATCTGTGAGCAGGGTCACAGACCCGTGACCAGGGTGGGACATCCCTCTGTATGTCTGTGACCAGACTGGCACGTCACCCTAGTGATAGAGGGACATGCCCTTCTGTATATCTGTCACCAGGGTGGGATGCCCCTCTGTCCGTGACAAGGCTGCCGTACTTGTGACCAGTCTGCCTCATCTCTCTATAAGTCTGTGCCAGGCTGGCATGTCTGGCACCAGGGTGGCATGTCTGGCACCAGTCTGGTACACACCTCTGTGTGTCTTTGTCGAGGCTGGCACATCCATGCAGGGCTGGCGCTTCCCTCCTCACGCCTCTCCCTGCCCCACATCCCCTCCCCTGTCCACCCCAGTGTCCTCACATGTCCCTGCAGTCCCAGCCTGCACTGTCACCCCCAGAATCACCTGTTGTCACCCTGGGTATGGTGACACATTGATGTAGTGGCCCTGCAGCTATGTAGGAAGTGGGGGAAGCAGCTCGCCCAGAGAGCTGTGGAGTGGGCGAGCACTGGCTGTGCCCCAGGGTGACAGTGGGGACGAGGTGACAAGGGGTTCCTGTCCCTGCCACAGGTGCTGTGAATGTGGGGCCTCCCTGTCCCACCAGTACTACGAGAAGGATGGGCGCCTGTACTGCAAGAAGGATTACTGGGCACGCTTCGGGGAGCTGTGCCATGGCTGCTCCGAGCAGATCACCAAGGGGTTGGTCATGGTGAGCACCACAGGGTTCTCAGGGTCCCTGGGCTGATCATGGTGACCATGACAGGGTCCCCAGGGGTGGGACATGCAGCCTTGTCCCATGGCTGAGCTCCTGGGGAGTGGGGGAGGTGGGGAAAGGGTGCAGACCTCCACCACCACTGGGTGTGGTAGGGGTGTCCTCTATGTTTTAGGGGGCACTGGAGGTCCATGCTGGGGTTGGGGGAAGCAGGGGAGAAGCTCAGGGTGATGGGAGATGTTCCTGCAGCCACCCTCAGCTTGGTGGCAATTCTTCCTCACCATCCCATAGCTCAGCCTGCCCTTCCCATGGCCCTGGTGCGCCCATGGGTGCTCCCGGCCCCCTTTGAGCCCCAGCCCTGCCCTCGGTGCCCAGACCCAGGTCCCGGGGCTCATGGCATTGCCCGCAGGTGGCTGGGGAGCAGAAGTACCACCCTGAGTGCTTCAGCTGCCTCAACTGCCGCGCCTTCATCGGGGATGGGGACACCTATGCGCTGGTGGAGCGCTCCAAGCTCTACTGGTACGTCTGGTCTGGGGGGGGGGGGCTGGGGGGACATGTGCCCTAGCACCCCCACCCACCCTCCTGCTCTGCTCCCCACAGCGGCCACTGCTACTACCAGATGGTGGTGACACCGGTAATCGAGCAGATCCTGCCGGACTCGCCAGCCTCCCGCATCCCTCACACCGTCACCCTCGTGTCCATCCCTGCCTGCTCCGACGGCAAGCGTGGCTTCTCTGTCTCCATTGACCACGGCTGCGGCACTGAGCACCCCTGCACCGTGCGCGTCCGAGAGTGCGTCCCTGTCCCCTCTGCCACTGGCCCCTCTCAAGGGCTGGTGCATTTCATGCCCCTTCTGCCCCTGGGATCCATCCCAGGGACACCTTTTAGAGGAAGAAAGGTGGGGCTGGGTTGTTCTCATTGTTCAGGGGTGGCCTGTTGGAAGCGTGGTGGCATGTCCCCAACTGCAGGGGGGTTTGTGGGGGCTGTGCTGATCTGTCCTTGGCCAGGCCGGCATTGCCTCATATACCAGAGTGGGCTGTGGGTACCACACGTGTCCCTGTGTGGATGGGTGGCTTGTGGAGACTGTGCTAGCATGTCACTGTCCAGGAGGGAGGGTGACAGTGGGCTCTGACACACCCGTTGGGAGTGTCCCAGCACACCCCCTGATGGTGACAGTGCTGGGGGTCTGACCCTGCTGTCCCCACAGGGTGGACCCAGACTGCATCAGCCCTGACATGAAGAACTCCATCCACGTTGGTGACCGCATCCTGGAGATCAATGGGACCCCCATCGGCCATGTTCCCCTGGACGAGGTACAGTCCTCCTGTCACACCCCAGCCAAACACACTGCTGCCATGTCCCCAAACCCACCCCATGGTCACTTCCCTCTGCAGATTGACCTGCTGATCCAGGAGACGAGTCGCCTGCTGCAGCTGACCATCGAGCATGACCCCCACGAGCCCCTGGGCCGGGAGCCAGGGCTGGCAGGCAGCCCCCTGCCCCTCCCATGCAGCCCCCTGCGCTCACCAGCCCCTGCGCCCTGTGGAGACCCCACTGCCATGCGCCAGCGCGCTGTCATGTAAGGCCAGCCCCTGCCCCTGTTCCTGCTGGGTACCCCCATGCACTGACCTGTGCCCGTCCATCCCACAGGAGGAGCTGCAGCACAGACAAGTCCCCGGGCTTGGGCTCCGTGGGCTCTCCTGTGTCCCAGCGCAAGGATATCGGGCGCTCCGAGTCCCTGCGTGTCGTATCCCGTACTCACCGCATCTTCCGACCCTCTGACCTCATCCATGGAGAGGTGCTGGGCAAGGGCTGCTTTGGCCAGGCCATCAAGGTGGGACAGGGGGCACAAGCATGGGGGTGTTGGCTCCCCAGGATGGTGAGGGTGGGCTGAGTCCCTGCACTCCTGGCCAGGTGACACATCGGGAGACGGGCGAGGTGATGGTCATGAAGGAGCTGATCCGCTTCGATGAGGAGACACAGAGGACCTTCCTCAAAGAGGTGAGGGTCCCCTGTCCTTAATCTCCTGGGTTGGGGGGGACATGAGGGATGGGTCTGTCTGATCCTGGCCCCACCTGGGCACAACCCCTGGATAGGGGTGACCAAGCCCTGTGGGTGCAGCCCTGCCCACTGAGCGTATGGGCACCGGCTCTGTCCAGGGGGCGTGGGAGCCTCGGGGTGTCACAGACACGGGGCTGCTTCTGCAGGTGAAGGTGATGCGCTGCCTGGAGCACCCCAACGTGCTCAAGTTCATCGGGGTGCTCTACAAGGAGAAGAGGCTCAACTTCATCACAGAGTACATCAAAGGGGGCACCTTAAGGAGCCTCATCAAGAGCATGGTGAGTACTGGGGGGGGCAGGTTGGTCCTTCACCACCTCACAGCCCCAGTGGGGCTGGGGGACCCCTCTTCCTTTTCTATTCCTTGGCAAATTCCCCCTCCTGCCCCCCAGGACAGCCACTACCCCTGGAGCCAGCGGGTCAGCTTCGCCAAGGACATCGCCGCTGGCATGGTGGGTGCCACCATGGGATGGGTGGTTGGGACGGGTAGTGGTCGGTGGGGGGACCATGGCATGGGGGTGCCCCTGCTCTCAGCCCACCCTTCCCACAGGCCTACCTCCACTCCATGAACATCATCCACCGTGACCTCAACTCTCACAACTGCCTCGTGCGGGAGGTGAGTCCCACCTTGGTGCTGGTCTCCCCCAGCCTGGCTGGAGCTCTCAGTCCCTGTGTGGCTCTCCCAGGCCTCATCCTACCTGTGCCCCCAGAATAAGAGCGTGGTGGTGGCTGACTTTGGGCTGGCGCGGCTGATGGTGGACGAGAAGAACCAGCCCGAACATCTCAAGAACCTGAAGAAACCAGACCGCAAGAAACGCTACACCGTGGTGGGGAACCCCTACTGGATGGCTCCTGAGATGATCAATGGTGAGGGGAATGGGGCCAGCCAGGGCTCTGTCCCCAGGCAGTGGATGCTTGGTGGGGCCGGGACAGGACATGTGACATGGCCTTACCCTGTGTCTGCAGGGAGGAGCTATGATGAGAAGGTGGACATCTTCTCCTTTGGCATCGTCCTGTGCGAGGCAAGTGTCCCTGGAGCTGGGGTCCTCATGGTGTCTGGGGTCACTCCCCCAAGGCTGAGGAGTCCCCCTTGGGGTTGGGGTGTTTAGAGTCTCTGCCTTAGGATTGGAGCCTCTTCCCTTGGGCTTGGCGTCTCCCTAGGGCTTGGAGTCCTCATTGTGTTTGGGTTCCTCTCCAGGTTAAGGTTCTCCCCCTTGGGGTTGAGGTCCTCATTGTGCTTGAGTTCCCCTCTTAGGCTTGGATTCTTCTCTTGGAGTTGGGGCCTGTCCCCTTTGGTTAAGGGTCTCCTTAACCAGGACACTGTTGCAAGTGTCTCCCTTGGGGTTGGGGTTTCTTCATTGTGTTTGGGCTCTCTCCTGGAACTTGCACATTTCCCCCTTGGGGCTCAGGGGATCTCCCTGTTCGGGGTTGAGGCCCCCCCCTTGGTGCTGATCCCCCCCATCTGTGCCACTGTCCCCAGATCATCGGCCGGGTGAGCGCTGACCCCGATTACCTGCCCCGCACCACCGACTTCGGCCTCAACGTCCGGGGCTTCCTGGAGCGCTACTGCCCCCCCGCCTGCCCCCCCAGCTTCTTCCCCATAGCTGTCTGCTGCTGCGACCTGGACCCCGAGAAGCGGTGGGTGATGGAGACCCCCAGGGGTCCCTGGGGCAGGGGATGGGGTGGGGACAGAACCAGCTGAGCTGCCACGTGTCCCCCTTGTCGCTCAGGCCGTCCTTCGCCAAGCTGGAGCAGTGGCTGGAGACGCTGCGCATGCACCTGGAGATCCACCTGCCGCTGAGCTCCCAGCTGGAGCAGCTGGACCGAGCCTTTGGGGAGACTCACCGGCGGGAGGGGGGGCTGCCTGCGCCCCCGCGGTAGAGCCGCCAGCTGCTCCTGGGGCTGCCCCACCCCGGGGCTGGATCCCCGGGCCCCTGGACGCACCCTGCTGCCCACCCCGGGGAGCTGGTACTCCCTGGGGCCACATGGCCCTGGGCACCCCCCACGCCGTAGCTCTGACCACCAGGACCAGCCCGGCCGGCCGCACCGCGGGGACCGTCCCACATCCCCGTATCCCCCATCCTGGCTCACCTCCCCTTTGCACAGCGGGGCTGCCCCCGCCCGAGCCCCCGGGCTCCCCCGGACAGAGCCGCGGCCTCGCGGTGGTGCCTTGGCTTTCCGTGAACTTGCACTGCGACAGGGGGGTCCCCGTGGCCCCCAGGGCACCCTCCTAGCAACCCCCGACCCCACCTCGGCCGGCCCCTGAGGCTGCTCCCACCGGCACCCCGGGCTCGGGGGGCTGCCGGCACCCCCGACCGAGTGGGGGGTCGTGGGGCACACCCCCGTAGCGTGGGGACAGGCATGTAGCGGTCCCTGCCACCCCCACGCCTCTGCTGCCCGTGTTGAGCCCTGCGTGCGCAGCCCCAGGGACAGCACCGGGTGCTCCGGAGAGACGTGGGGCTGCAGCTCATCTCGGTCCCCCTGCCCCGGGGGCCCCAGGGGGTTGCGTCACGTGGTGCTTTTCATGCTCTTTATTCAGGTTCATTTTTCTGTAAGATATTTAAAGAGAAGAGTTTGTATTATTTTTTCATACAACGTAGCGTTTGCCATTTGTCACTGCCTCGGTTCTGCTTTCCCGAAGGGATCAAACTGTGAAGCCTCTCCGTGCACTTTTGCCCGGGAAGTCCAAGGCAACGTTCTCTGCGGAGGCGGGAAGGGAGCTCAAACTGTGATGTACCCCGAGCTGTGAGTCAATAAATCCTTCCCCGCTCGCTGCCCGGCCTGTTGGCAATTGCTCGCCTCCCCTGGGGGGGCTGGGAGCTCCTGGGGAAACTGAGGCAGGAAAGGACAGTCGCTCTGCCCAGAGTGGGGCTGTGGCACTGGCTGTGGTGGTACTCGACAGCATGTTCACCCCCATGGGGGCAGTGCTGTTGTCCCCCTTTGTGCTGTCCCCACCCCATTGTTGCCCTGGGACTGGTGCTATCCCTGCCTATGTTATCAGGGCCCCCAAGCCCTGCGTCCCTTCACTGGCCTGGTGGCCATGCCCATTGTCACACCAGAGTGGTGACAGGCAGGTGGCAGAGCCGTGTGACCATCGGTGTGCCACGGAGCTGATTTGCCTTTTGTGTCAAACCAGCCCCAGGGAACAATGAAGTGGTTCATGCTCAGGTAGCCATGGTCCTCCCATGCTGTCCCTCTGTCTTCAACACCTTCTTCAACCAAACTAAGGTTCCCAAGTGTGCTCTGTCCTTGGGGTATGCTGAGCTTTGGAAGCTGGAGAAGACCTGCAACCCAAGGAGCTGAGGGGGAGTGACAGGGAAGGGATGGGACTAGGAGGATGTTCCCAGTGACGCTGCAGCTGGAGAAGGAGCCAGAAGGGACCCAGGATCCAAGCTGGAACCCCCATCAGGAAACCTCATGATTTATTGCTCCGGCCAGACTGGGGGCATGTAGTGACAGTGGCTCTGTCCCTGCTCCTGGTGTGACTCCTGACTGCCTGTTCCCCAGTACCCCACTGAGGGAAAGGGACCAACACCCTGCCTGGTGATATGCCACTATGCTGATTGTTCACTCTAGGAGCAGGACACTGTCACTCCCTAGGAACAATGGGGTAAGGGACCACTGGGACACCATCACACCTGGGAAACACCATAGGAGAGCAGGACCCTGGGAGACCCCCAGCCCTGCAGAAGGAGCCCCCAAACCCCTGGGACCCACCCAGCTGGTGGAACCCTGACATTTGAGCCTAGGGAACTCCCCTCTGTGTGGGTTAGGGGACCTAACATGGCATGACCCTGGCATGTGGGCTTTTGGCTTGGGGGACCCATGGTCTGGGGACTATTGGCTGCCCTGTTAGACTGAAACACAGGGAGCCACCCAGACATGGACAGCCCTTCTTTCAGCCCCTTCTGGGCTCACACCAAGGGAAAAAAGGCCAGAAGGCAGGAGTTTCACTGCAGATTTTCAGGGTCCACCCTGAGCACAGATCCCCAGCCCACCTCATTCCTGTGCTGGAACAGATCTTGGGGAGCACTGCGGGGTGCCTGATGTGGCTCATCTTTTCCACAGTGTGGAAAATGAGTTTATTTCCAGCTTGGAGTCTATTTGGCTGCTCTGGAGAGGGGAGAGCAGAACTTCTGCCTGTGCTCTGGGTAGCTTTGGGGATGGACCTCTGGGGCTTTGTCCCCTGGGAGCAGCAGCGAGGTGCTCCACTCCATGCACGTGGCATTGTTCAGCCCAGCCACTGCACTGGGAAGGTCCCAAAACGGGACCCATTGCAAGGGAAAGAACTAAAAATAGAGGTTCTCATGGCGGATTCAGGGAAACATCTGAACATGTGGCCTCTGAACCTGACCCCAGCCCCATCCCCAGCCCCCCAGGTGCCTGGCTGACACCCTGTGGTCTCCGTGATGCCAAATCTTCCCACCCCCCGACCCTCCTTTGAATCCTGGAGGGCAGCCCAAACCCTAGGCCCTCTCTTGGTGCTGAGTGATGCTGGGTAGAGGGAGGGGGAGCTGGCAGCCCCGGTGCAGGCAGTGAGGAGGTTAAGTTCCCCATGCCCACCGGATGCAGCTTCCTGGGCTGGGCTCTTTCCATCTTGTTTTGGTTTGGAGAAATAAAAGCTTTGGCAGCAGCAAAGCCGCTTCCCAAAATAACTCAGCCTCCCATGGTAATTATAAAGCTCTGGGTCTTGGTAGCAAGTGGAGACTTCCCAGCTGGGCCGGGACCTGGGATCACTGCTGCCGCTGGGCTGAGGGACCCCAGGGTGCCTCAGGGACCTTGGGGACCTCTCCAGCTGTGCCACCCTCGCTGGGTGTCACCATCGCTCCCCTTTGTGTCATCTCCCAGACAGGAATGTGCAGTCCCTGTGTCCCCTCCTGCTCTGAAGCTGATCCCTTCACCTTTTAATGCTCTGTGTAAAGCCCAGGTTGCAGCTCCCCAGCCTTGATGGGCACTGGGCTACCAGAGCAAGGCTGTGGCAGGCATGTGGCTGCTCCAGGCTGTGCCCACTGGCCAGGCTGAGAATACCCAGCTGATCCTGGCAGTGCTGGACTGAGAACACCCAGTTCATCTTGGCAGTGCCCTCCCACCTCCGCAGGGCTCAGTGCTGCTCCTTGAAGGGCAGGGAGAGCCCAGGCTGAGCTCCTGGAGCCCCCGAGCCCCTAATCCCCAGTAATCCTGGAAGAAAGCGCTGGCTGTGGGGATTAGGGATGTAAACAGCAACCCTCACCTGCCTGCCCCTACCTGCCCCCTGCCTGGACCTCCCAGCTGGCCAAGATGAGGTGCTGGGAGCGTGGGATCACTGCCTGGACCCCCTGAATACAGGGTCGAGGTGGCCACCGGTGCTTTCTGAGGCTGTGTTGAGCCTGTGATGGTTATTTATGGGAATAAAGGGAATGTGAAGCCATCTGGACACAGCCTGGATCTATAACATCAAAGGGAAACATATTCCAGGCAGTGACAAGGTTGGGGACAAGGCTGAGATGGTCCTTGTGGAGTCATAGTCAGAGCCTGACTGGGGCTGGATCCATCTTTTCCTCCTGGGGAATTATCACTGGCTTTTTTCATGGGCACGGAAACTGAGGCAAGGAAGAAGCCCATGAGAGGGATGCACTGGGAGTGCATGTGGCCTTGCCAGCTCCCTGGCTTGGAGTGAGTTTGAGGTGGGACAAGGACAGTTCTGAGGAGCAGCTGGGCTGGGAGACTGAAATCCGGGGAGGGCTGAGCTCTGGCAGCTGCTCGCCACGGGGAGCAGCCACTGTGGCCAAGGCTCCCCCGGCCCCATTCATAAGGGCTCTGGGCAACCCAGCACACAGTGACAGCATCCTTCCTGCACTCAGGGATAGGAGGACACAGCCACGTGCCACTGCCACTCACATGGGCTTGGGGCAGGGGGCAGCCCCAAAAAGGCGCTGCCATCCCTGAGGTGGGATGAGGGTGGGGATGGGGACAGTGTCACAGCCAGCCCGGTGTCTGGGTCACTTTGCCAGCCCACAAGCCACAGCCAGGATGGTTCAGCAGCAGCCCCAGGAAGGGCTTTGGGAGGGGGAAACAGGCTGGGATTTTGCAGAGGGAGCACTGGGAGGCTGGGATTCAGTGACCCGTGCCCAGTGTAGTCGCCAGTCCATGGTACCCAGCACGTGGTGTGGGATGTGTGGTGCTGGGGTGTTTTGCCAGTACCTAACACCCCCTAATTGGTGCCCAGTGCTCCCAAGAGCCAGTGGCAGGTGTGGAGCCCAGTGCTTCCCCTGCAGTACCTGGTACCTGCAGGGGAATGCCCAGTGCTGGTAACACTGCCAGGAGGTCACTCACTGTCACAGGGGCCATTCCCTCTCACCTGCAGCAGTAATGGGTGCTGGGGCCTTGTACCCGCTGCCTGCACCGGGCCCTGCCCATGTGCAGCACCCAGCATTGCTGCCCTGCACCCAGTGCCTGTGCCCTGTCCCTGCTGCTGTGGCTTGTTCCTGGCGCTGGTGCCCCAGCGCTGATGCTGGAGCCCTGTGCCTGGTGCTGCTGCCCTGTGCCACCACCCTGTGCCGCTGTGCAGTTCCCGGTGCCCAGTGAGTTCTGCCAGAGCTGGTGCCTGGTGCACGGTGCCAAAACCAGTGTCCAGGGCCGGTGCCAATTATTGACGGCAGAGCTGAATGCGAAGGATGGATGCTGATGCCCAGTGCCCCGTGCTGATACCCCGTGCATGGTGCCAGTGCCCCGTGTGCGGTGTCTGATCCTGGTGCCCGGTGCCCGATGCTGGTGCCGATGCCCAGTGTACATTGCTCGGCCCCGGTGCCGGCGCCGAGTGCTGGTGCCGGTGCCCATGTGCAGTGCGCGGTGCCGGGCGCTGTTGCCGGTGCCGGTGCCCGGTGCCGCTGTCGGTGATGCCGAGCGGCCGCCCCGCCCGCCCCCCGCCCGCCCCGCCCCGGGGCCGCCCCCACCCGCGCCGCTGCTATTTCTGCTAATCCGCGGCGGGGCCCGGCCGTGCCCATCGGCAGCCGCGCTCCTGGACGGCGCCCGGCGCCGCAGCCATGGTAAGGCCGGCGCGGACACGGGACCGACCCGGCCCGGCCCGGGCTGCCCTGCACGGCCCAGCACCGTGGCACGGGCCCGCTCCCGCAGCCCAGGCCCGCTCCCGCAGCCCCTCTGCCCTCCGTGAAGGTGACGGTGCGCGGGGGCGGAGCGGACCGGAGCCGCCGGTGCCGCAGCGGAGCGCGGGGGGGACACGGGCAGCGGGGCAGCACCTGCCCCGGGGAGGCGGGGAGGCCACGGGCCCCTCACCTGGGCATCCGGGAGGGCAGCGCTCGGGAACGTTACCTGCGTGTCTGCCCGTCCTGCGCTCCCCCCACGGGTGTCCGTGCGTGGGCAGCGGGAGCTGCTCTGGCGTGGCTCCGTGCCGAACATCGGTCCCCAGCTCTTGGCGAGTCCCCGGGCTGCGGCGCTGGTGGCACTGCCAACCTGGCCGGGCCCTGGGCCGGGACCGTCACACGCATGGAGCCGGCTCTGGACTCACCGGCAAGGTCCGGAGCCGCCGCTGGCATTCCCAGCCCGCGGAGCTTGTTCTACATCTCCCGTTCTGCCTCACTCCTCCTCGGTGGTGGCAGGTCCTCAGGAACCGTTCGGCTGGGCCACGTCTCCACGGGGATCTCGGGCAATGTCCAGTGTGGGTATGAGGACGGAGGGCCGCGGGCGTGGCTCTCGTGGCACTGGGTTGTGGCCGCTGGGACAAGTGGCCTTGGTGGGGAGCGCTGCGGCCGCGCTGCCCCGGCAGCCGCCGTGGGAACTAGCCCGGCACATTCCTCCGGAGCTGGACGCAGTGAAACCAGAGAGGAGGGCGGCTGGCGGAGCGTGTCGCAACGGAGCGCCTTCCCGACAGGCTGCAGACTACAGCTTTGGGATGCACGCATCAGCCTTGGAAACATCGCGGGGGGGACAGCGGTCACAGCTGGGGACCAGGGACAGCTGGGCTCCCTCACCCGTGCACGTGGGGTGAGCTGGGGTCGGAGGTGCTCCAGAAAGACACACAGAGGCAGAGCCAATGTCCCTGCCACAAGTGCCACAGCCCTGTGTCCTCAAAGCAGTTCCCAGCTGGCCCGGGGGAACGCATGAGCACTGGTCTCCCCCAAGGCTCTGCTCCCGGCTCTGCGTGGGTCAGATCTCGCCCAGCCCCACGTGCTGAGATGCCACCTGGCTTCCAGCCTGGACAGGCCTTGCTGTCATGTCCCAGCTCACAGGGAGCCACTGCTCATGGTCCCATCCTGGGGTCCCCGCTCACAGGTCCTTCAAGCTGGAGGATTCCCTGTGGGAGAGGGACTGGAGCTGCTGCACCAAGGGCTGTGGCTCTCATTCCCTGTGCTCATCTGCCTGATGCTGACACCTGCCCAGAGCAGGGACCCACACCACAGTCTGCTCCACATCCAGCACCCTGCTCCTCTTGGAGCTGCCGGGACACTCAGTTTCCCATCTGGAATGCTGCTGATGGGTGGGATGGCAGAGCTGGGGGTACCCTGATTCTCCGGCGGGAGCATCCCGTGCATCCAGAGGCGGGGCCGAGCAGGCACAGCCCAGCTCCTGTCTCCCTGGGAACAAGCTGGCCTGATCCTGGCAGCGCTGGGCTTCACTGGGGGCTTGTCCTGTGTGGGGTTCGTGCCTTTGGGACAGCGTTTGTGCCTGGGATGCTAGCCATAGTGACACAGTGGCTGTGCCGCGGGTGGCATTCTGGGTGCCACCTTTAGAGGGCTTGGGAACCCTTCTGTCAGTCGGGGGGTAGGAAGAGCACCTCGCCGGGATGCTCCCTTCCTTTCCCTGCAGGACCAGGCTGGGAAAACACCTCCCCGCGGGAATCTGGTACCCGTGGAACGATGCTCAGGGGCAGCCGGTGGCTTTCCTAGGTCAGGCTTTGCCCTCTGCCCCCGTGTCCCCCCGCGCCGCATCCCTCGGGCTGTCACTGCACGGGGACGGTGCGATGCGGAGTGACAGGCGGGGACGAGGCGGGGCGTGCGGCCCCTCGCTGGGGCTGCGGGGCCGCTGACAGCCCGGGCGTGAGGCCGGCTTGCACTCAGCCGCGCGTGTAATCTGCTTACGGGGGCACCGGCACAGGCCCGGGCTCTCGCTGCCGTAAATTCCTGCTCCTGGCGGGAGTGCGGGCGGGGACGCCGGCAAAGCGGCCGAGCGACCCCGGTTCGCGCCTGAGCTGCTCTGATGCATCTCGACACGCATCAAGGTGAATCACCGTCCCTGGTGACCTCGAAGTGACAGCCGGGGAACCCTTACTGCCGCCGACGGCTCCTCCTGGGGCGCTGTTAACCCCTCACCTCCCAGGGATGAGCCGGGAAAGCCGAGGCAGGAATGCTGAAGCTTCTGCCTGGGATCCCTGTGGTGGGCAGCGTCTCTGCTTCTCCCAGTCCAGGGCTGGGTCCTTCCCAGCCAGGCCCAGCTCGAGCAAGAGCTTGGATCCATGTGGGAAAGCTTTAATCGTCAGGTGCAAAAGTGTGGGAAAACTGGGTTTCTGACCTCAAAGAGGCTGTGGAGCCCTGCTGAGAAATGCTCCAGGTGGGCACCAGGAATGGACGTGGTGTGTATTGGGATGGAGGGGCATTTTGTCCCAGGACGGAGGGAGTTTTGTCCCAGGATGAAGCGGGTTCTTGTCCTGGGACAGAGGCGTTTCCAAGGACTGAGTGTCCTCCTGGGCTGTAGCCCATCTGTGTGTTCAGCCCAGGGGTGCTGGCGATGATGGTGGTGGTCCTGCAGCCTCCCCAGGACGTCCCTTGGCCAATGATGGCTGGTCCTTGAAATCTGCACAGCCGGGCAGGAGCTGGGTTTGGCTCTGCCCGGGGGTCCCTCTGCCCTCCCGTGCCCTTAGCAGGGGCCGTGCCTGGCTCCTGGGTGCCCCGGGCGCCCGGCGCGAAGCCTGCCCAGGGTGGAGTTATGCTAATGCTGCTCCCCAGTCCTCGGCGCAGCCGATGCCACTCGGCATCTTCTGCTGGCCACGGGTGACGCCGGCTGTGCTATGGCCACCTGCCCCGAGCTGCAGCCTGGGCAAGAGGTACGGGGCAGCGCCCGTCCCCGGGGGTGCGAGAGAGGGGACGGGGGGGTGGTGGGGGGGGGGGCACGGACCACCCCGGCTCTGCGGGAAGGTGCCACAGTGGATCTTCTGTCCCTGGGATAGCCCTGCCGGGCTGCAGCACCCCCAAGAATGCGGCGCTAAACCTCGGTGCCGCGGCACTGCCGAGGTCATCGGCTTCACCGAGGGTGGAGAACGAGGGCGAGTCCCAAAAGGGCTGGAGCCCCAAAAGGGCTGGAGCCCCGAGGGATGAAGCGGCTCCAAGGCTGGAAGAGCTCGCCGCTGGTGGTGGCATCACCTCCCATCCCCGAGCGTCCCCGGCCGGGATGTGCTGTGCTGGGGGCCGGAGTTGAGGCCCTCCAGGTCATGGGCGGCGAGGAAGAGGATGCTGCGCTCACGCAGATCCACCGAGCACTCGGGACCTGCTGGGGCACAGAGGAGCATGGGGGTCCCGCAGCCCCGCCATGGGGCCACCTGCCGCCCCCCAGTCTGGCCCCGTGGTCCCCCGTGCTGTGGCAGTGGGGACAGCGCCAGGCGTGCGAGCGCTCAGCCCCGCAGCGCCGTGACCTTGTTTCTAGCCCGCTAATTCCGCGCTTCTCCCCTTGCCGCCGGCACCGCTGCCCGCCCCGCCGGCGAGCGGGGACGCGGCGGAGGGGAGGACACGTGTCCCCACGGGGGGAACTCGCCTCGAGGTCCCGGTCTGGGGGGCACTGGTCCCAGCTGGGAGCCTGCAGGGTCACGAGCTCCCCCGGCCCCTGCGTGCCTCTTATCTGGGGTCTCACTACCCTTGCGGCTGGGGTCGCCTGGCAGTTGCCTTGGGACCTTGGGGACATTGGTGCCTGCTGGCAGCAGGGCTTGGTCCCACGGGAGCCGCTGCCGGACGTGCCCTTGGGAACGCGTCTTCTCCCGCCATCGCTTGTAAACAGGATGTGGAGCCATCCCAGTCCCTGCGTTCCCGTTCGTCATCCCAGCCCCGCCACTCCATGGGGCGGCAGCTGGGGGGCAGCTGTGCCTGTCTCCCCAGCTCCTGCCGGAGGCTGCTGCCCACGCCCGCCCTGGGACGGGCAGAGCCAGGGGAAGTAACTGTCGGGGCCCTGGTCATGTCTCTCGGCCGGGTTCCCTTCCCTGGCTGTTTCCTGGGACTGCGGGGACGGGGGCCCCTTTTGCCATTGCCTGTGTTGATACCCTGTGAATGGGCAGCGGGCAGGGGGCACGGGCACCAGGAGCCCCCTGCCCACCATCTGACTTCCACTGGCTGCAGCCTTGCTCAGGTCACCCCCCAACTGCTCTTCATCTCTTGGTGTCTCTGCCTCCTCCCGGCCCCCTCCCTGTCCTCCTGGCAGGCCGTGGGGTGCCGGGGGATCGTGGCTGCCCCAGAAGACCCCGAGGAGCAGCAGGGTGCCCAAGGGGAAGGTGCCCACCCCTGTCCCCTGGAGTGCCAGGAACTGGCTGCCGTCCCCACGCCACAAGTTGTAAGCGCCCGAGGTGCACGGGAACTCTGTCACCACTGCTGTCCCTGTGGCTGTCCCCGTGGCTGTCCCCAGGGTGGTGGCTGGTCCCCTGGGGTGGCCATGTCCCATCACTCCTCCCATCCCTGCCACCTTTAGGCTGCATGTGTCGGGTTGCTGCAGCCTGGGGGTTGTGAGGCTGAGCTGGGTGGTGCCATTTTGGGCTGGCACTGCCACCACCAGTGTCACCTGCTCCCTTGGTCCCCAGATAAAGCGTTTCCTGAAGGAGGACTCAGATGAGGCTGAGCTGACCCAGTTCCTGCGGGATTGCCCACCAGCTGACAGCTCCAGGAAAGTGGAGGTCCCGGAGAGCCGGCGGGAGCCTGGCCACCCCTTGGGCAGTGCGGCCAGGGTCCCCCCAGAGGAAGCCAGTGACGAGAGGGACACCAGGATCTTCTCCCGCTCTCGGCCCTTGGATTTCCAGCAGCACATCGCTGCCCCCCCACCCCCCAGCCCCAACCGCCCGCGGAGCCCCTGGGGGCAGCTGGACCCCTACGACTCCTCCGAGGTGCAGGATGTGTCCACTGGGAAGGGGGGGACACACACATGGGACGAGGGGCTGCGGGATGGAGGGTGTTCCCATCTTGTGAACACAAAGGCTTTGAGCAGGCATGGCCTCATCCTCTGGAACTCCAACTTGGGAATCCCTTTGTGAGCGGGGAGGGGGGTCAGGGGCGGCTTTCGAGGGTAGAAGGTGGACTGGTGGTGTCCCTGTCCCACATCCCCTCTGCCCTCTGCAGGATGACAAGGAGTACGTGGGCTTTGCCACGCTGCCCAACCAGGTGCATCGCAAGTCGGTGAAGAAGGGCTTTGACTTTACCCTCATGGTGGCAGGTACGGGGGTCCAGCTGGCCTGGGGGTGCTGACCCCAGTGTGCATCCCAAAACCACTGGCTTGGGGAGGAGAGCATCCTGACTGCCACTCCTCATCTTTGTCGTGTTTTCTCAGGGGAATCTGGGCTGGGCAAATCCACCCTGGTCAACAGCCTCTTCCTGACGGACATGTACAGGGACCGCAAGCTACTCAACGCCGAAGGTCAGGGGGGACACAGTCACAGCCCAGAGGGGTGTCCTGGGTGACCTGGGCAGTGGCAGAGCCCAGGGATGCTCCTGGGGTCTGCAGCCCCTCTCCCTGCCCAGCCAAGCTTCCCTGAAGTGACACGTACTGTGTTGCCAGCTACCCCCTGGCACTGGGGACAACTCCGAGGCATTGGGGACCCCCCTGCACAGGATGGGGACTCCCTGCAGGGCCTTTATTTCCACAGGGTAAACAAACCCTGGCTTGCTGTTGATTGACTGGAGCCTCAACATTTCAGGGAGGCTGGGGACAGTCAGGACCTGGGGCACAGTGCCAGTTCAGCTGCAGCCAGTTTTTGAATTAAAATGGCCCAAACTTGCCCAAAACCCCAGGAGTTCAAGGGGTTTGTTTGATTTGCTTCTGTTGCTTGGAGTGAAAACCAGAACACACAATGCAGCAGGAGCATCCTTGGGGATGGAGGGACTTGGAGGGTCCTGGGGTGAAGGGGCACATGCAGTCTGGAGCCTGAACTGGGTCACCTGAAATGCTCCTGCAGCAAGGTCCAGCCCCAGCAGACCCCTGTGCTGCCTGAGCTGGGGTCCTGGGGCGGCAGTGGCACAGCCAACAAGAGATGGGTGCACATCCATGGGGATGTGGGGACCACAGCATGGAGCATCCCCTTCCTGGGCTGGAGCATGTTGTGTGCTGGGATTTATCCATCTGGGTCACCTAGCCCCCAGGGTGGGAGATGATACCCGGGGGTCACAGCATGTCCCCATGTCACCTCCACCCTCCCTGATGCTCCCCTGGTGATGTGTCCCTCCCCACAGAGCGCATCACACAGACAGTGGAGATCACCAAGCATGTGGTGGACATCGAGGAGAAGGGGGTCAAGCTGCGCCTGACCATTGTGGACACGCCAGGCTTCGGGGATGCTGTCAACAACACCGAATGGTGAGTGCCGTGGGGGAGGGACTGTCCCCAGGGTGGGTGGGATGCTGAGTGCCACGGGTTGGGGACTGTCCTGTGGTGGGTGGGATGGTGAGTGCCATGGAGTGGGGACTGTCCTCAGGGTGGACACTCCATGGTGGGTGGGATGCTCACTGTTCCTAAGCTGGGCTTAGGTGCAGATCCATGGGAGGTGTTGAGCTGGGGGTCCACAGAGAGCAGGGGGATCCCACAGAGGACTCTGTGTCCCTGCAGCTGGAAGCCAGTGGCCGACTACATTGACCAGCAGTTTGAGCAATATTTCCGTGATGAAAGTGGCCTCAACCGGAAAAACATCCAGGACAACCGAGTGCACTGCTGTATCTACTTCATCTCGCCCTTTGGCCACGGGTACAGGCAGCCCTGTTGTGCTGCCGAGGGGGCTGGGCAGGGCAGGGGCTCGCTGGGACAGGGCTCACCAGGCTCCCCCCACAGGCTCCGGCCCCTGGATGTGGAATTCATGAGAGCCCTGCACCAGCGAGTGAACATTGTGCCTGTGCTGGCCAAGGCTGACACCCTGACACCCACCGAGGTGGAGCGCATGAAGAACAAGGTGAAGGGGAGTTGGACTGGCTGGGAGCTGTCCCAGCAGGTCCCTGGGCATGGAGGGGTGTTGGGGTCTCCATCCATCTCCTTCCTGGAATTTTCCCTAGAGCATTTTCTGAGCTTGCAGTACTGTATAAGACCACGTTGCCCTGTGGCCTCCAAGGGCACACCTGCCCAGGGCTCAGCTAGGGATTGGAAGGACTGGGGGCTGTCCATGGCATCTGGTCTGGTGGGAATAGGCTTTTGGGGGCCGTTGGCCCTGTGTGATGCTTCCCACGCCATTCCCAAGGCCAGAGCCCTGCCCTCAGGGGGCTGTTTCCTTCCAGATCCGGGAGGAGATCGACCACTATGGCATCCGCATCTACCAATTCCCTGAGTGTGACTCAGATGAGGATGAGGAGTTCAAGCTGCAGGACCAGGCACTGAAGGTGGGTCTGGGTCCTCCAGCTCCATCACTGGAGAGGCAGAGCCCCGAGGCCAGGAGAACATGGCACCCTGGGGTCCCTGCAGGACTCTCTGGGGCCACGCAAGTTCTCCAGCATGGAGGGTTTGGCACATATCTCACTACCCAGACAACGTCACCAAGATCCCATGGAGGATACCTGAATCTTGGTGGGATGGGGCTTGGGTGGAGAAACCCATGCTGTGAGTGGGGCTCTTCACAGCTGGGCCTTTGCGATATCTTGGCAAATGTTGCTGGACACAGCTGAGGAGGGCACGTGGAGGGATGTGGGTCCTGGCAGGTGGGGGCCATGGCAGGGCCCTGCTGACCCCCCACGCTCTTGCAGGAGAGTATCCCCTTCGCTGTCATCGGCAGCAACACGGTGGTGGAGGCCAAGGGCCGGCGCGTCCGTGGGCGCCTCTACCCTTGGGGCATCGTGGAAGGTAACGCTGGGCTGTGCCTTGGCCTTTGGGGACGGGACACGGCGTGCCCGTCACAGCCCCGGGGTTGGTGACAAGCAGGGCACTGGCCGTGGCCCCCTGACCCCGCCTCGCCTGCAGTGGAGAACCCGTCCCACTGTGACTTCGTGAAGCTGCGGACGATGCTGGTGAGGACGCACATGCAGGATCTGAAGGACGTGACGCGGGAGACGCACTACGAGAATTACCGCACGCAGTGCATCCAGAGCATGACCCGCATGGTGGTCAAGGAGCGGAACCGCAAGTACGGGGCGGGGCTGGGGAGGGGGGCTCCTCTTCTTGGGGTGACCCCACCCACTGCGAGTGGCGGTGTCGGCGAGTCAGGGCAGTGCGTGGGTCCGTGCCGGGGAGCCCCGGTGCTGTGCTGGGGAGCCCCAGGGTGGTGAGGGGCCCCTCCTGTGCCCCTGCGATGGCAGTGCCTGGGGGGGATGTTCCGGCAGTGAGGGCACCCTGCATCCCCCGAGGCGGGGTCTGTCTTAGCTGGGATACTCCAGCTGTGAGGGGCACCCTGTGACCCCAGTGTGACTGAGGGGATGCTCTGGTAGTGAGGGCAACCCTGCATCTTCCCAGAGCTGGGGCTGGTTTGAGGGGCGTGTTCCAGCAGAGAGGGGGACCCCACGTGCCCCCAGGGCTGGGGCTGGGGGCCAGGGGTGTGCTCTGGCAGCAAGGGGGACCCCGTGTCCCCTCTGGGCTGGGTGTGTCTCGAGGGATGCTTCAGCACTGAGGCGGATCCTGGGGCTGGCTGTGGGGGGATGCTCCAACAGGAAGGGGGCCCTTGCATCCCTGCAGGCTCCAGCATCAGAGCAGGAGCCCAACAAAAGCCGGTGCTGGGGCTCTGCTCATGGATCAGACAAATTCACGGCACCCACATCCGCTTTAGCCACCCCGAGGTGCTGACGGAGTCCCCCCAAGCAGGGTCCCCGGTGGGACCCCCCAGCCAGGGGTTGGAGCAGTGTTGGAGCAAGTGGAAGCTCTGTGGGTCCCGGGGGGCTGGAGCTGTGCTGTGGGGGGGCTGGCAGTGGCTATAGGCACCTCTCCAGGCACCTCTAAGTGTCTCTCCCTGTGTGCCCTGGGGCAGGAGCCATCCCTCCGTGCTGAGGCTGTGCTGCGGGGACTGTTCCGCCGACTGAGCCGGGACTGGTCGGGGCCGCGCTGGGCCCCGCCCTGCTCCCCCTGCCATCCCCTGCCATTCCCTGCCATCCCCTGCCACCCCCTGGCCCCTCTATAAAGTGCTTGTTGGTACCCAATGCTGTCTTGGTCCTTCTGTGCCCGTGCAAGGGCCAGGCAGCCGCCCTCGGGGTGAGCCGGCCCTGTGGCCACCCACTCTGGCCCTGTGGCCACCCACTTGTGTCCCACACAAGCTGCCTTTGGGGTGCCAAGGGACGCTGTGTGCTGGTGGTGTCACGCTGGCTCACCCAGCTTTGGGCGATGTGTCACTGTTTGGTGGCACTGAGCTCCCAAGGCTGCCCAAGGGAAGGGTGCCACCATCTTGCTGCCCTCCCAGGGATGTGATTTTGGGGTACTGAGAGCCTACGCTGCTCATCGCATTGCCGGTGCCTGGCTCCAGCCTTGTGTCACTGCCAAGGCCGGCAGGAGCTCCACGTGCTCCCCAGGTCCCCCACTGTGAGAGGCAAGACAAGGGCAGCACCTTCCAAAGCGTCTCCCGAGGTGGCCAGACCCTGGCCCTGGCCCTAGCCCAGCCTCTGGCACAGGGCACCCTGCGGGGCAGGGCTGGCCTGTCCTGCCCGTGTCCATCACCCCTCTGCCCAGAGAGGCTGTGCCGGCGGTGGCATGTGGCAGCACGCGTGACCCTGCCAGCCGCTGTTGGTGTCCCTGTTGGCCTTGTCACCAGCTGGGGTGGCACGTGGCATCCCCAGGGACGGGTGGGAGAGCTGGTCCCTCCCAGTGCCGTGGGCATGGGAGAAGCCATCGACTGGGCTGGCCCTGGTCCTGAGCAATGGTGTGGCTTCAGGGGGAAGCTCGTGGCACTCTCCAGCAGGAATGAGCTTGGATGGGGGCAGGGGCTGTGGAAAAGGGTGTGGAGCATCCCTGTGGCTGGCAGGCAGTGGAGGGCCTAGAGAGCCCATCCTGAGGCCAAGGGACAGAGGGGAGATGCCAAGGTTTTGATGTTTTAAAGCAGCAGGGGAAATACTGGCCTAGAAGAGCCCAATCCCAGTGGGATTCTCCCAAAAATGGGAGGGTGTGGAGGAAGTCCCTGGGTCCTCCCTTGGTTAGTGTGTGGCAGGCTGGGGGGGGTGCTGAGGTTTGGGGGGTGGCTGGAATGGCTCACATCTCTCTTGCCTGGAAAATGCCACTCATCAGAGTGGGCCATGGGGCCCAGAGGCTGTGCAGGGGGTGCTGGGGACCTGCAGGGGTTGGGGCATCCACGGGGTAATGTCCCCAGTGGGGCTGGGGCAGCAGTCTCACCTTCTCTCTCTGCCCACAGCAAGCTGACCCGGGAGAGCGGGACAGACTTCCCCATCCCTGTGATCCCCCCGGTGCCGGATGTGGAGACAGAGAAGCTCATCCGGGAAAAGGATGAGGAGGTGAGTGTGGGGCAGCCTGAGCCCCCAAACCCCTGCCCCACTCGCTCCAGCCATAGAGATGGCACAGCCATCAGGAGCCAGCCTTCCAACCAGCAGGGACTGGAGGTGCATCCAAGGGTTCCCTCCTCCCCAGCTCTTGGCGATCCCAGTTTGTCCGGGATGCTCAGCCCAAGCCCCATGTGCACGGGAGCTGCGTGGCTTGGGCTTGGCACCATCCCCAACCCCGCCTCTGCTCCCTTCCAGCTGCGGCGGATGCAGGAGATGCTCCAGAAGATCCAGAAGCAGATGAAGGACTCGCATTAGCCCGTCCCAATTCCTCCTCCTGCTCCTCCTCCTCCTCCTGGCCCCGTTCAGAAATGTTTACATCACGCTCCACCTGCCCGACCCCGCTGCCAGACTCGGTACCAACACCCACCCACCACCTTACGCTGCGGCATCGCCTTATCTAACGGCCCAGCTCCTGCGGGGACGCGAGGGGACAGCGAGGGGACAGCGAGGGGACAGCAAGGGGACTGCGAGGGGACTGCGAGGGACAGGGCACCCAATCTGGGGTCCCTGCCCCGGACCCCCCTACTCACTGGGGACAGCTTGGTCCCACAAGCTTTGGTTTCTTGTTTCTCCACAGCTCTGGGGAGGGGCCTGGCCAGCCTGGTCCCCACAGCGTGTCCCTTGTCCCCACGTCACCCCGGGCTCCCTGCTTACGATCTTTATGCTCAGCTTGGCCCTGGCTTAAGAGAAGAGAAAAGGGGGGTACTGGTGCCAGCCCCCCAAAGGCCCCAGCTGCCCTGCTGTTCCCCTGGTCTTGGCTGTCATAGAGGAACAGCAGCTCCCAGGGACCACAGGGGACAGAGGGGATGGAGGGACAGTCACCATCCTCCCCCTGTCCCCACTGAGTGACAGCAGGGCTGTGGCATGGGGAGCACGGGGGAATCAATCACCCCAGGGAAAATCCCTTGAACCCCAAATCAGAGGCTGGGCACCCCCAGCCTGCTGTGATGTTGGCCCTGTAAAGCAATAATGAGTGTCCTGTGCTCATAGCACCACTCACCCCATGGCAACAGCACTGGCTCTGGCTGGAATTTTGGCCCCTGCTGCCACTTGCTTGTCTGTGGTGTCCCTGTGTGCCCAGGATGTCCCTGTCCCTGCTGCTTCTTGGCACAGCAGCCCCGTGTATTCTCCAAGGATATCTCCATCTGTGTTGCTTCCCAGTGAAGCACTGCTGCATGTTCCCATGTCCCCCGTGGTGTCCTCACGTTCCCCACCATGTCCTGGTTGGTGTTGCTGCCCTACAGAGCACTGAAGCTTTTGCCCCCAAGACTGTCCCCGTCTGCTTTCCCACCGAGCTATGTTGCATCCCTC
Organism: Cinclus cinclus; assembly: GCF_963662255.1. Lineage (NCBI taxonomy): Eukaryota > Metazoa > Chordata > Aves > Passeriformes > Cinclidae > Cinclus > Cinclus cinclus. The sequence continues at coordinate 10,284,243 of NC_085067.1, read as the reverse complement.
TGTCTCCGTGGGATGTCCCCAGCCATGTTTCTACCCTGCAGGGCCCTGTGTAATGTCCCTGTGTCCCCAGCTGTGTTGCTCCCTGCAGAGTCCCACTGTGTCCCCGTGGTGAGCCCTGGCCACCCTCTCGCAGCATCCCTGGGGAGACGGATCCCAACTTCCTCCTGGGTATGGGAAAGCTCACAAGGGATGGTGAGGATGCAGGCAGGACTGGGAGCAGTGGGATCAGTGAGAGCAGTGGGATCAGTGGGAGCACTGGGAGCTGGTGTGGGGATGTGTCCTGTCCCTATCAGGGCCTCCGAGTCAGGGTCCCCCGGTGAAGTGTGGCTGGCAGGGACTGTGTCCAGCTGGGGTTTAGGGGTGGGGGCTGCAGGGTGCCAGGGCAGCACCTGGCCTGTGTCCCCCATCTTCCCGTGCCACTGAGGGGTCCCGTAGCCCCCGTGGGCAGGCCCCCCGGGCAGGGCCCTGCAGGGAATTCTTAGCACTTTCCTTTTTTTAATCTCGCTATTTTCTTACAGAAGCCCCTCCCCTGGCATGATGGTCCTAGAGGTGTTTATTAACAGATCAGAGAGTATAGGTTTATAAATTCTTATAGAGTAGTGGAAATATTTTTATCCCTCCACAACTGTTCTCAATAAATACGGCTGACCTGGCTTGTCTGCAACCCCATGCGGCTTCCACCGAACAGGGACACCCTGTCGCCCTGGGCATCCCCTGTCCCTGGGCGTCCCCTGGACATCCTGCAGCCCTGGACATCCCGCAGCTCTGGACATCCCATGGCCCTGGGCATCCCCCATCCCTGGGCACTCATGTTCTGAGGCTGGTGGTGGCCTGCCCTGTAGCTTCTTAACCCCAGATCCTGTTCCCTTGGATAAGGCTCAAAATGGATATTGGGGTGTTTGTTCTCCACTCGCAGGAACACCCAGCTTGGGCTGTGGTGGGAGAGCCCCTTGGGATCCAGTTCTGGAATGAGGGGACACGAGGAGGGGGTCTCCCCCCCTGTGCTGGGTGCTGCTGGTGTGGGGCTGGGATGGGAGTGGGGAGGGCAGAGCCTGAGCTGGGGACAGAACTGCCCTCCATGTATTGCCCCTGGTCACCCATGTGCCCCCCTGGGCAGGGGGCCTGCCAGGAGACACCACCAGTACCTGTGACCAGTCACCCCAGTTTGGGTCCCCCCTGGAGTTGCTGGGTTGGAGGAGCAAGAGGAGTGGGCAGAGCAGCACAGGGATGGATAATTTGCATCTCCAGCTGCCTCCCAGTGGGCATCATCCACCTGCACCCCATTATCCCACTCTGCACCCCAATATCCCACCCCTGCCCCTGCATCCCCTCCCTCTCCTCCCCACAGAGCCTTTGGGCTGATCCAGCGCAGCTGAGAGCAGGGTCAGGGAGCTGGGGCAGGGCCATCCCCAGGGCCAGCACAGACTGGGAAGGGATGGATGGATGGATGGATGGATGGATGGATGGATGGATGGATGGATGGATGGATGGATGGATGGATGGATGGATGGATGGATGGATGGATGGATGGATGGATGGATGGATGGATGGATGGATGGATGGATGGATGGATGGATGGATGGATGGATGGATGGATGGATGGATGGATGGATGGATGGATGGATGGATGGATGGATGGATGGATGGATGGATGGATGGCACCCTGTGGAGGAGAACTGGGGGTTCTGGTGTATGACAAATGGGACATGACCTGGCTATGGGCACTGGCAACCCAGGAAGCCAAGTGTCTCCTGGGCTTATCCCAGCAGGGTGGGCAGCAGGGGAGGGAGGGGATGATCCCTCTCTGCTCTGCTGTCCTGAGACCTCTCTGGAGCTGCCTCCAGCTCATCCGAGCCCAGACATGGAGCTGATAGAGCAGGCCCAGAGGAGGTCACCAAAATGGTCTGAGGTGATCCACGGTCTCTGCTGTGGAGGAAAGCTGTCCTGTGGGACCTGTCAGCCCCACCCACTGCTCTGCTGCAGCCACGTCTCCCCCTGCCGAAGGTCAGAGCACGGATCCCACCTCCTTGGGCTCCTTCCCTCCCTTATCAGCACTGCCTCAGCCTCACCTTGCTTGGCCCTTGGTTCTGAGCCCCGCTGTGGCTGTGATGCCAATTCCTGTTCTTCAGCAGGCCAAACCCCGCCCCCGTCATGAACCCTCTTATCAACATGGGAATGGAAAATGTTTGTGCTTCCTTGGCTGCAAGCAGCTCTCACCCCAAAGGCTGGGATACACAAACCTCCCACATCCCACCACTGCAGCTCCAAGAAGGATCCCTTGGCTGCCTCTCCATCCCCAGAACAGCCAACAAAGCCTCTGCTTTTGGCCTCAGACTGGCTAATTTATCCCCTTTTCCCAGAGGATAAAACCCAGCACTGATACTTCAGTGACAGCCCCAGCTGTGCCCACCCTTCCCTGCACTCCATTCCATATGATTTTCATCACACCTTTAAAAATAAAAAGCCCCAAACCCACTCAAACCCAGTCTTCCCAAGGCAGAGATTGATATTTCCACATGGCAAATGCTTCCATGCAATTCCCCTATTTTTGGTTTTTCACTAGTCATGGCACTGGTTGCAGCATCCATGCTGGAGCTCCAGCTGAGCTTAGAGGAAGGGAATAAATATCTTAGGGCAGAAAAGAAAATCTCTCATCTCCTTCCCTGGGCTGTGCCACCCATGCCTGACACCTAATGAGACCTCAGGTGGCATCAGTTCTGTTGTTTGCCTTTTCTCTTCCTTTCCCCCCTCTCTTGTACCTCTTCTCCACTTGTCACATCCATTCCTGGTTCTGTGTCTCCTGGATCCAGGGGAGCCAGGAGCAGTCATTCTGATTGCACCCAGCTCCACCTGTGTGCCCAGGAGCTGCTGTTAACAACCCTTCCCCTCTCCTGGCAGCTGTGATGAGGGTTCAGGATGCAGTGTCTGAACACATCCAGTGGATGCTCCTGATGGAGCAGGTAGTCCTTGGGTCCCCTGCTCAGGGCAGGAGGAACTCAGAGAAATGAAGCCCCGTTGCTGCTGCTCTGTCCCTCCTATAAAGGCAGCTAAAACACCCCTGAATTACTTTTCAGTCAGAAAACCTCCAGCCAGTTCCAGCTCTTTCTCACCTTTTCCCACTTCGCTGTTTCCCACAGCCAGTGTGGAAAGACCAGACCAAGACAAAACCAAGAGCTTGACACATTTCTCAGGCTGGGAGAGCTGGGGGTGCTCACCTGAAGAGGAGAAGGCTCCAGGGAGAGCTCAGAGCCACTTTCAGAGTCTAAAGGGGCTCCAGGAGAGCTGGAGAGGGACTGGGGAAAAGTGACAAGGGACGGAGGGACTGGACATAGGGAATGGCTTCCCACTGCTGGAGGGCAGGGACAGATGGGATATTGGGAAGGAATTGTTCCCTGTGAGGGTGGTGAGGCTGTGGTGGGCACACAAGAACACAACATGAACAGATGGATATGCATTTACAGCCTGGTCTTTACTTGCAGAAGAGCCCACCTGTGGCTGTGGATTCTGGGAAGCTCCATAAGATGCCTTTACTGACACGTGATGCTATTTGTAGAACTTCCCTGAAAAACCTCAAGTTGTGCTTTATTTTGTGAAGATAACGCCCATCCCACAAACCCCACCAGGAACAGTGCTGAGAGGCTTGGGAGCAGCAGCCGTTCCTCCCCTCGGTGGTGATGTCATTGATGATGCCAGCACGAAGCACAGGGACAGAGCAGAACGGGCAGGGAAAGGCTGCTCTGACGCTGGCATTCTCCTGTGGAAGGGGACAAGGTGCCCCTGTCCTCGCTCTCTGTCCAGGAGTACAGGCAGAGCCCCTCGGGCCGGTTGCTCTTGGAGAAACAGCACCATCTATTTGCAGCACAAGAGGAGATGGGACAAGGGGGCCTCTGGGGCTGCGTGGCTGTGCCCCTCAGCAGGACCAGGGATCCCACCCTGGAGCAGCAGCCTCTGCTGTCCTGGGTCACACCGGGACATTTCTGATAGCCAGACCCTCCTGCAGCCCACAGCTGACTTGCTCCACGCTCAGGGCAGGAGTTGCAGGATGTGTGTGCAGGAGCAGGGAGGGGAGAGGGTCCAGGCTGGGGGCTCAGCTCATGTTTGGGTCTCTCTGTCCCATGTAGGCTCTGCCCTTTGGCTCCCATGCATGGAGCATGGGACACCCACCCTGGGGGCTCCACAGGACTCAGCCATTCCCCAGATTTCCCCATCACTGGCTCCGACAGAGATCCTGGGAAGGTGTTGGCCCCACAGCACCTTAGGAGAGAAAGCCAGGCCAGCCTCAGGTCTGCTCCAGGGGCAGAAGCTGTCCCTAACCCAGCCCATCGCCGCCTCCAAACCCAGCTCAGAACCCCTCAGGATGGACCCCAACTTGTTCTGTGACAGAAGTGACCTAGGACCATTTGTTCCAGCCTTACCAGGGAACTGGGAGGAATGAAAAAGATGAGATTTATTAAACAGCTGGGAAAAGGGTACAAGGGGTGGCCTGGGGTCCTCAAAATCTCACGTGGAGAAGCTACTACTTCTTCTTGCGACGTCTGGTGCTCATTCTGATCAGCTGCAGCCCCTGCTTCTTGATATCCTCCCGACTGGGGACGTAGTCATGGTCTTCATCCTCAAAATCCAAAGTGTCTGGAGGGGAGAGTGGAAAGGAGGGGCTGGGGAGGGTCTGGAGGCCACTTCTGCTGTGCCTGTGTCCTTGGGAGAGCTGGCACATTTTGTCAGGCTCATGGGATCTGGGAGAGTCCTCGTGAGCTTTTCCACCCCAGCATCCCAGGGTGACCTGTGGGACCTGGTGATGCCACCACTGTGGTCCATCTCCAGTGCTGCTGGGGCTTCCTGTAAAGGTCTGGACATACAGTGTGGTGGGCACAGCTCCTGCTTTGCTGAAGAAAGGTGGTGAGCTTCCAAAAGCTCTTTTCCCCTTCCAGGAGCATCCATGGGAAGAACCAAGCACTGATCATTCTTCACAACCAGGTGATTTTGAAAATGAGTGTCCCCTCTTGCCCCACAACACCTCTCCTTGTTCCTGCAGTGGCTTGGTGTTTGTCATGCCACCACCTCCCTTTGTTCTCCCACATCCCTGCCTGAAACTACCACCCATGTCTGAAGCTTTGGAAACAGCCAAGGTCAGCCTCAAGACCTGGAGGCAATTTGTGAGTTGGTGTCTGCTAGGCCAGTGGGAGACAGACAAGGACTCCCAAAAATTTCAGGGGGCAGGGGCTGGGACACTGTGGGACATGTCCCCACTGTGCTCTCCTACCATCTTCCAAAGTGTCTTCATCCTTGAAGGAAATCTTCAGGTTCTGTGTTTCACCTGCAGTTCTTTTCTCCAGAAGGTTTCTGACCTTGGCAAAAGTCTGTGAAAGACAGCCTGGGTTAAGTGCTGGAGGGCAGGTGGGTGTTACAACCCAAGGGTGCTGCCGTGAGGTACTCTATGGGTGGCTGGTGCCATCAGGGGCTGAGCTGCTCCGTGGCTCTTCCCTGTGGCCTTGCAGAGGAAGGATGACTTGGGTGGCCATCTGTGAGGGCCCCACGTGTGTCCCCAGGGGCACAGAGGGGAGCCCCTGTACCTCATGTACCTCATTGCATTCTTCAGTGCTATCCTCGGGCCAGGCTGCCACTCTCTCCTTCAGGAACTGCAGCTTCTTCTCACACTGCTGCAGCTTGTCCTCCAGTCCCACCACTGCAACAGAGTCCTCCTGGGGAGACAGAGCCACCTTGCTGGGGACAGCGAGGCCCTGGTGGCGGTGGTGGCAGTGCCAGGTGTTCCTGCACTGCCCTGCCTTCATAGCCCCGCTGCCATAGTGCCCTGTGGTACCTGGCCAGGGATGAGGATGCCTTGCAGGTGCAGGTACAGGTTGTCAATGATGTTCTCAAACTCGATCAGGCGCTTCTGATTCTTCGACATCTGGGCTTGCATCTGCTCTAGCCGTGCTTCTTCCTGCTTCAGGTTCTCCATCAGCTCCTCTTCCCACAGCCTGGAGACAGCCACACTCACATCACACAGCTGCAGAGGGGTGCAGGGACACCCCAAAGCTGCTCCAAAAGCTGTTCAGCTTGCCCCACCCTCATCTGCAGCCCAGCTCCATGCTGCTGGCAGCACTTCCCATGCCAGGCAAAGAGAAAGGGAGCTCTGGGACCCCACTGGGAGGTTTGGGTGCTCTGCCAGCAGCAGAGCTGGGAGCTCAGAAACCCTTCCAGTGCAGGAGGAGTGCGTGGCTGCAGTGGGGTGGAAGTCAGGGTGCCTGGTGAGACATGTCCCCCCACAAGGGTGGTGGCCTGGTTGGCACAATTTTGTGAGGCCAGCAGCACCTGGTGGTGCTGACGGGCTGGTTAAACTTCAGTTTAGCTTGCTTCGACTCCAGCTCCTGCAGTGTCGTCTTCAGCACCTTCTTTGTCTCCCTGCACTCATCGATGTGCTGCTGCAGGTTCCTCAGGGATTTCCTCTGGGACTGGATGCTGCTGGGGATGTCCTGGCCAGGGGAGATACAAGGACTCAGCCCAGGTGTTCCTGCTGGAAGCAGGGCCTCGTGGGGGTTACAGCACCACGGAGCTCTGCAGTCTCTGGTCATGGAGAAGGGCAGCAAAGAGGGGCTTTATGGGGCTCCAGGGAGAGGAGAGCAGGCAACTCCACAGGGAAAAGGGGAGAGCAGAGAGGTCGCAGCTGCCCAGTGCTCCAGCAGCCCCAGGTTTTAGCAGGGATGGGTTTTCCACTACCCAGAGGCAGGAGCACTGCAGGGCAGTCTTCGCCTTCTCTATCTTGTCGGTCACAAAGGCCTCGCACTGCATCTTGGCCTTGGCGGCCTCCACGTCAGCACCTGGGGTGGCAGGGAAGGAGCAGGGCAAGATGCCCGTGGCTGTGCCCACATCCCCCTGCCCTGCCCCCTGCCAAGCACTCACCCATCAGCACGTCCGAGGAGCTCAGGTCCTGCTCTGCAGAGAGCATGGACACAGCTTGCTGCAAGGACAGCGTGTCACCCCGGCGGCTCAGCACGGCAGGCTGTCCCCTGCCTCCAGCCCTGCCTGCCCCACACTCCCAGCTCACCTGTCCCATCCCCCCAGCTCACCTGCCCCACACCCCCAGCCCTGCCTGTCCCACATTCCCAGCTCACCTGTCCCATCCCCCCAGCTCACCTGCTCCCAGCTCATCTGTCCCATCCCCCCAGCTCACCTGCCTCTGCTGCCTTTCGCTCTCCTCCTGGCGCTGGAGGCTCTCGATGTGCTTCCTCTGTTCAGCCAGGGACTGGTCCCTGAGCTGCTTCTCTACACGCACCTGGGGTCCCACCTCAGCCATGAGTTTCTGGAGCAGAGAAGGGAATAGTTACTGCCAAAGTCAGTTGGAGCTTTCTACAGACTGGTTATTAGGTTCAAGTATTGGTTTAGACTGATACAAAGAAGAAATTGTTCCCTGTGAGGGTGGGCAGGGCTGGCACAGGGTGCCCAGAGCAGCTGTGGCTGCCCCTGGATTCCTGGCAGTGTCCAAGGCCAGTTGGACACTGGCGAGTGGAGCAGCCTGGGACAGTGGAATGTGTCCCTGCCCATGGCAGGGGGTGGGATGAACTGCTAACCCAAACCAGATTCCATTAATCTGTGATTTGAACTACCATATGAGCTACTGGGATGCCCAGTGCCAAAGGTGACCCCAGCTCATGCAAGCAGGCTGTGAAGGAAACTTAGCAAGGCAGGCTGGGGTGTGGGAACACTCTGCCTTTGCCATGGTTGGTACTTCAGACAGGCTGACCCCAGCCCCAGGGGACAAGAGGGAGACCCAGGAGGACCTATGGAGGCCTCTGGGTGCTGTGGGCAAGCTCAACTCCATCTCTTTTGCTGCTTGCTGAAGGAAAGCTCTCAGGCCTAGGTACGTAGTGCTGTCTGTGGGCACTGTCTGGGAGGGTGGGAAAGGGCCCTAGATATCTCACCTTGATGATATTGTTGGCTTTGAGGCTACTCCGGGCCATGAGCTCTTCGTGGTACATCACAGTCATCCCACACAGGAGGTCCAGGTATCGAGGCAGGTACACCAGCTCCTGGCACACAGGGAGCCACAGCATGTCACCCACCGGGGTCCCCCGTGCTGTGACAGGGCACGGAGGGGATCAACAGGGTATGCCCTGGGACACAGCTCCTTGGGCACCCCATGCCTTTGCAGGGAGAGCAGAGAGACAGTGGCCCACCAGCCCAGTGAGGAAGGGCTCACCCTCCTCAGGACCTCCTGCAGCCGCAGGTACAGGTTGGTCATGATCTCTCCACTGTGAATTTTCATGAGCATCTTCTCGATGTCATTGCCCAGCTGGCGAATGGTCTGGGTCAGACACAGCGGGGGAAGACACAAAGTGACTACGTGTGCCATGCCATGCAGGGGCTGCTTTAAAGCCCTACATGGGTGTTGGCACACCAGGAAGTGCTCCTGGTTACCTGCAGTTGTGGCTCTTGCCACTTAGGATCTGTCTCAGCATCTTGCAGCTCCTGCAAGTGCCTCTGGCGCTCATCCCTGGCTTGGTTCCACTGCCTCAGCTGGTGCATCAGCATGTCACACACCTTCACCTGGTCATGGACTCGGGCCTCAACCTTCTTTATGACCACCTGGATGGACATGAGACCATTTTCCAGGCCAGATGCTGCAGGAGAAGGGGATGCTGCCCAGAAAACTCCCCCTGAGGTAGAGCTGGGGACACTGCAGGTCCAGTGGGGACACATGCTCTAGGATGTTGTCACTGGGTTGACAGGATGGGGTGTGGGAGAGTTTTTGCTCTGGGGGCTGGTTGGAGTAAGGCAGAGGCAGGCAACTCCTGATGGCAGGGCTGGGCTGGGCTTAGGGACTCTGTATAACATGGAGCAGGGCTAGGGATCAATAAAATCGATCAGGGCCCAGATGGGGATGCTTTCAGAGAGCAGCAGCACCGCTCTATCCCTGCAAGAGGCCCCTGGGCAAAGGCAGCTCAATGGGCCCAGTGCCTCAATCTCCATGGGTTTATAACCAGGGCACAACCTTGGGACAGTGAAGGGCAGGGACAGCATCCCTCTGCCAGAGATGCAACTGGACCCTATAGGAACCCAGGCAGTGCCAAGGACACGTGGGGTGGGACAGCCAGGAGGTCTGCTGGGACAAAGGGTCTGCATAGATGGGTTCCATGATGGAAAGCGACCCACAGGATCAAACGTGAACACCCCATGTCTCCACAGCAGCTCTGTGGGGATGTCTGGTGCTGGCACCACGTCCCTCTGCCATGCATTGCTGTGTTCTTCCCAGTGTCCCCAGAGCCCCAGTCCCTGTGAGCAGCCCCTGCTCCCGGCCCTGCTGTTACCTCCAGGCTCTCAGTGGCTGAAATGAGCTCCTGGCCCTCTCCAAAAGCATCCTTAATGGGGAGTTTGTTGTACTGTGGGCGGGGGGGGGACAGAGATGGTCACTGTCAGCCTGGGAATGACACATCCTTTTGCTGGTCTGTGCTGCCTGCTCCTGGAGGAGCTGGGGGTGCAGGGCCAGCACCAGGCAGGGGTGCAGCAGGAGGGACCTGCTGATACCTTCAGGACAAATTTCAGGATACTGGAATCCTCCTGCAAGGCCGCCTTCAAGCTGGGGAGCAGCTCCCTGTTCTGTAGGAGTTTTTCCTCGCAGGACTGAGCGAAAATCTTCCCGCCTTGCTCTGGGGGACATCAGTAAGCCAACGATACCGTGCAGGACGAGGGGGCTGTGACCTCCCTGTCCCCGAGTAGCCCAAGGCAGTACCTTGCAGGGCCACAAGGGCTCGCATCTCCTGGCTGCGCTGGCTCAGTTCAGCCTTGGGGCCCCGCGTGCTGCCAGGGGCCTCCATGCCTTGGCCCATCATTCCCAGATCCCTGTGGGACAGATGCCGAGGCCCTGCTGCCCCAGGGAGGTGTCCCAGCGTTGTGACCACAGGGTTCCACGTGGAACTGTCACCGTGGCACTGCCAACTGCCACCTACCGCATGGCTCCTGCTCAGCCACGGCCCAGCCCCCTCAACACTTCTGGCAGGGAACAGGTTAATTAACGACTGAGTAATGAGCTCTTGAAGGGGGGCAGAGCAGCATTCCAGCTTTGTCTTCCATTGTCCTGGCAGTGGCAGCTGTCAGGGACCATTCTGAGCCCCACCACGAAAAGGACAATTTCAGGGCAAAGACATGTGCACCCAAACACACCAGCAGTGCTCTCCTGGAAACTGCCAGCTTATTTAAATGCCCAGCCATTTGGAAATTCCAGTTAACTGGCCAGGAAATGGTTGTGTAGGGAGTTATGCTCTCGTTGGAATGGGCAAAGACAAACCAGTTACCAATCCTGAGCTTTATTCTGATGGTCACTGTATGTTCTTGTTGAACTACAAACATAATGAGAAATGCCAGCATGTATCTTTATTTATCCATAAATAAACTCAAGCTCCCTCTACCAGAAAAGATCCTTAATGTCTGGATTTGCAGAGAAAGACTTTATAAAGAAATTGCCTTCCTAGCACCAACCTCATGAATCAGCTTAGATTCAGGTTCTGGAACTCCAGATCTTTAACCTACTGCCATCCTGTTGTGCTTAAATTGTTAAACAGAGCAAACCAAGAAATTAAGGAATTGTGAAATCAGGTGTTACTGACAAAATATCCTCTGTGGTTCTTGCTCAGCATCTCATTTGCATATTTATGAATGGCATGTCAGCGCTAATTGCCAGTGACAAACTAAATAAATATCAACATGATCATCTTCAGTGCTTCCCAAAGTGTGCCTGGAGAGAGGGGCATATGAAGGCAACAGCCCAGGGTGGTACCAGGGGGAGCTGCCTGTGCACACAGAGCTCTCCACACCAAGCTCTGGCCCCATGGCACAACCCAGTCACTACACCCCTGCATCTCCTAGGCAGCCTTAAAACCCCTGGGAACAAACAAAAGCATTTCAAAAATCTGTTTCATCTGCTCTCAGCAAAACACAGGCTCTAGAGAGGCAGATCCTCCCAAAATACTGCTGAAGGAATTGATCCTGGCCTTGCACGAGTGCACACAAATTAGCTGCTGCAGAAATCCACTCCCAAGGGGCAGCCTAGGACTGAGGCTCCAGCCCTGCAGTCATCTCACATGCCAAACCTCCCTTTCTCTAGCTAATTTCCACTCTTTCTGATGAAATTCCAGGAAATTCACAACACGTTAAAGGTGCAGAGGAAAGGTCAGCAGCACAAACCCAGCTCTATTTAACTGTCACAAAAGGGGGAGTCTCTGGAAGGCAACAGCAACCAAAGAGTACCATGCTCAGCCAGGAGAGGTCTCCTCCCTGGCTGGCCCCCAGCTCCTCACCTGCTGCCTGCTATCTGCATGGAAACAGGAATGTCATATTAAAGGCTCCTCAAACTCCTGCTGATGTAGCTTTTAGTCACTGAACCATATCTGCTTTGCCTGGTGGTTTGTATTTTTAGTATCTCCTTCCCCCGTTATTGTCCTCTCTTCCCCTTTTCTTTGAAATACCCAGGTTCAACTTCAAATCATTTGTTTAACACAGCTGCAGCAAGATTTAACAGAATTAGCAAGAACTATATCCCATGCCTCAGGAGCTGGCTGGAAATTCTGTGCATGGATTAGAGAGCAGCAAAAAAAACGACAGAGGATAAAGGACAGCTGCCAGAATTGTTCTGTTGCACTATAAAGCAAAGGAGCACGCACAAACAATTCCTGCTGGGAATTACTGTCCAACAAAAGCCTGTCTGGCTCCATGGCCAGAGGCCACCACTGCCTGAGATTCATTTTATCATGTGAAAGCAGCAGCTCCCAAACACAGGCTACTCCCTCAGCCTACAAAAGCACTGCCACAGCTGGGGATATCTCCTCCCCTATTAGCAAAAATAAGTATGTAATTTCTTTCTGAATCTATAATATATAAATAGACGATAATTTTTTTATTAATGTAGCTAAATATATTATACAAATAAGTTATTAGGAGAACATCATCCCTATGTCAGCAAGTGCTGTTATAGCCAGTGAAGGAATTCTTTATGAATGGTCCTTTGAAGTACTTTAATTATCAAACAGCCAATTATGGAAGCCTACATCAGTTTTTACACTGCCAAGAGAGTGATTTTTAGACATGATCCACACTTTGCACCTGTTTAGAAGTGAAAATGCAGCTCTCTTTTTTTAAGGTCCCTCTCCTCACATACAAAGCCACTCCTCAGTGACCAGTGCAATCTCCCACTCAACAGTGACAACCTGAAGGTACAAACAACTGGCACCAAGCCACTCAAACACTCTTCAACAGCAACCCTGAAACTAAAGCAAAACCAGAGTAACCTCCTACCACACCCTAACTCTGTCCTTATTAGTGCAACTCTGACACAAAATCTTCTTACAGGCAAAGACATCTGTAAACCAAGCAAATGTAAAATGACAAAAAAAACCCCAACCCACACTGCATGGAAAAATCCCAAAGGATTAGTGTCAGAAAATATTTCGCAGCAAGAGATTGGAAAAAAATCATGAAGGTCAAACAGAAGAGTGGCTACACCAGTCACTGCGGGGAAGTTGTTGAAGCAGATCTGCTGCAGGAAGGTTTTGTTATTCAAGCTTTTCATCTCCTTCCTCCACATCCTTCAGACTGAGCACTTCCAGGGATCCTTTCCCTTTTGTTTCACTTCGGATCAGCTCGTCGATCTCCCTGAAGCAGCCTGGGTCAATAAGGCACACCTGGAATGTTCCACATTTCATCAATTAGCCAAGAATGTTTAAATTTCATCAGCCCCTACCCAAGCCTAACATTCACTTTCATTAAAACAATCCTGGTTAGTTACTGAGGAGGATTCTGAAGATTTGACAAACTCTGTCTGGCAGCAATCTTTCCACAGAACTCTACAGTTCCAGCTCCCCATGCTGGACATGGCTTTTGCCAGGAGGGACTGCCAGATTCCAATCTGTTTGTATGAAGATTTTAATACCAAATTTTGCTTTACCACACACTGACTTAAAAGAAAATGAAAATACTCTTAAAATCCAGACCCAAGCCACCAAATAAAAAACAGTAACATTCCACATATGAGAGAAACTTATCACTGTTGCAGAATCATCACTGCTAAGAGGAATTGCAGTGTACACTCCTCAGCTTGGAGGAACAAAGAAATGTTGCTTCCATACCCACATCACTAGGATTGTATGAAATTAAAAATTCCCAACTGCAGCTCTGAGTAAGGATCTTTGGTAAGCCTGCAGTTTATCTAAACATCCATCTATGGATTCTCCTAGCAAAATGCACACGTGCAGTTCAAATTAAGCCTAAACCCCAGGGACTGATTTTACTTACCATTTCCAGCTGTTCCTGGAAATCTTCACTCTCAGTAACTTTAATCAGTGGCTTGAGCTTCTCTTTCAGCTTCTTTCCCTCCTTTGCTGGCAGAATAAACCTCAGCCTCATGTGAGCACGTTCAATCTGCATGGTCTCCTTCAGCTGCCTGATCACTTCCAGGGCCTATTGGACAAGAGCATTGTTGGGGGTTGGTTCTTTCCCTTTTCCCTCTGTGGAATTTTCCCCATTGTCATGCTAAGATACCTGTTGACTAGGCCCTGTTGGCAAGGGGGAGGGGAAAGAAGAGGGAAACCCCTCGACATTCAAACAGCCAGAAGAGCAGACCGAAGGCTCCGGCTCGGCCAGTTTCTCTGCGGAGTTTGGACGAGAAGGACGATCCCTGCCTCTGCCCCATCCCAGCGCCGGGAGCCACCTCACTGCTGTCAGACCCTGCCCTGCTGCCTTCTCACTGTAACCTGCCACCATCCAGCACTCTGCTGAGCACCAGGACCCACACCGTGAGCGGAGAGCTCTCTCTCCATCTCTCTCTCCCCCTGGGACAGCTCTGCCATCACCCCCAGCCCTCCTGCGGCTCTGCGGGACCCGCCCGCCCCCAGCACCGGGAACTGCAGCTCAGGGAAAAGGTGCCTGCAGCCAAAAAACACTGGGACTGAGTTACTGTTCTGTTTGTGGGTAATTTCATAGCTGTTGTTGTTCTTGTTTGTCTTGTTAGTTATACTAGTAAAGAACTGTTATTCCTATCCCCATCTTTGCCTGAGAGCTCCCTTAATTTAAAAATCATAATAATTTGTAGGAAGGAAGGATCACATTTTTCAGTTCAAAGGGAGGCTTCTGCTTTCCTTAGCAAACACCTGTCTTTCAAACTAGGACAAGCATTTACACATCTGCTTAAAAGCCAGCACCCAGATTGTGCTGGTTTTACCCTGAGGGGAGGGCACACTAGGGAGATTTTCTCCATGAGAACTTCCTCTGTGTATTGATGGGACCAACTGGAGGCTGGTTTAGTTTTTGACAGCCTGAGAAACCAATTAGAAAAGGCAGTTTGCTCCGTGAATCACATTTGAAGCAAGTAAACCCCAGGAAAGCTCTTTTGCATTTCCAGCCTTTTCACAAGGTAACACTGCCGTGGCCAGGGCCTGCTTCCAATGTGGCCCAGCTGGGTCCGGTTTGGGAGAGCCCCCAGGGCTTTGTGTGCTGGGCAGGGCAGAGGGAGAACCCCCGGGCTGCAGCTGCAGCTGGGGGCGGTCAGTGCCGGGAGAAAGCCATGGAGCCAAAGCCCTGGCACCCATTTCTCCTCTGGCTGCACTTTGCAGTTTTCGTCCTGCCCTTCCAGCGTGGCCTGGGCGGCCTGAGATCCTGACACAGCTCCAGAATGGCCTGGCCCAACTCCTGCAACTTCTGTGTGAGATTTTAATTTTTTTTCCCCAACGCTCAGCTAAGACTTACAGACCTTCCATCCTTCACTGGGTGAGAAGAAATAGAACAGAAAGGATACACTGAAGTCAAAGAAGCAAAAGCTAAGTTTCTAAATGGAAGGAGAATGAGGAGACGCCATGAAGGTTGGCTGAAATATCTTTTTGTAAGTTATAGGGGTGGACTGTACTTCATAAAAAAATTCCTTTAAACCATGAAAAAAAAGAGAGACATGGGGGGTGGAGCAAGGTATAAAGTGTTTGAAGAATCCTTTGCCCTGAGGAAAAGAAGGGGATCTCTGTTCCTGGGAATAATGTACAAACAGAGAGAGAAATGAGCTAAAGAGAACTTTTGCCTTGGAATAGCTCATCCTTAAAAGTAATACCGCATGACTTTTTAACATGGCCTGCAACTCAGTTCTGGAAAGACTGTAAAGTGGGAAGAAATTCATGATAGCAGATTCCGGCGGCTGTTAATCATGGAAAAGTGGAGTCAGTAGAGAACTGGTTATTTCCTCTCTTGGTAAAAGATCCTTATAGCTAAACAAGAAGAAACTCCTCTCCCTAAAGTGAACTGAAAAAGGATGTTAATAAAGTTTTTCTTTACTCTCTTTTAAATTTTAGGCCTGCTTGACTTTTACTCCTAATTCTATTTCACAACAAAAGGTAAATATATTACAATTGCCAAACCCAAACTATTACACAGATCCAAATCTTGAAACTTTTCCCCAGCTTCAGAGCCATCTCTCAGTGCTGGTCACTACCACTCTGCTGCAGGGAGGTTGCTATCATGCTCTTTTGACATATTAACAAGAAAAAGCAGACTTCTTGCTGTTTGTGATCACTTTGAACACTTAAAAGCTGTCTGAAGTAAAATTAAATAGCTATACTGCAAAACACTCATGTGGCTCAGATGCAAACCTGATATACCACCTCAATTAGCATAAATAATAAACCTTTTATTTTTGTTCTAACTGTGTCACTGTTGTGTTTTTTCCTTTCTTTCTCCCCACCCTGAGTTCTCAGCAAACAAACTGAGTTTCAGGAGATGCTTCTCTCCAGCACTCAGCTCCCAGATGGCTGAGTAATCCCTGTTCAGGCTTCAGATCCTGGGGCTCTGCTGGTCCCTCTGCAGCTGAGACCTGAGGAATTACACTGGATGGCACCACCTTGGAGCACGAACTGATAGTGCAGGAAACTCACCTGCTGCTTTGTGCTCTTGTTGGGTTTGACAGAGTAGTGGATGTCCTTCATGGCCCTTTCGATGAGGATCACTGTGTAGGGCCGCTTTGTCTCAGGGTTCACGCACTTGTCAGCCACGATGGTGGCGATGTCTCGGAACATCTGCTCCAGCTGTGTGTGCCGCTCCTTGTCTGACACCTGCAGCTCCCCTTTGGATAAAATCTGTAAAACAGATGTTGGTTAATGAACATTGTGGATTTGAAGAGTGACAAGCCGAGTAACTTTGTTAAATTTGACAGCTGCTTGAAAGGCTGGGTGAGATTTGAAGCGCAGCAAACAATAACCAAATTAATAAAGTGAATCATTAGAACAGACAGCACTGGAAAGGCTTCAGATAAAAAAAACTCACCACAGAAACATTAAACTGCAGTGAGAGAAGCACAGATTTTACAGAATATCTTGAGTTGGAAAGGATCCCCAGGGGATAATCCAGTCCAGCCCCTGGCCTTGCATAGACTCTCTAACAATCCCACCCTGGGCATCCCTGGCAGAGCTGTCGAAACGCTCCTGGATCTCTGGAAGTCTCGGGGCCGTGTCCATTCCCTGGGGAGCCTGGGCTGTGCCCAGCACCCTTTGGGGGAAGAACCTTTCCCTAAATCCATATGAAACCTGCCATGGCACAGCTCCAGCCATTCCCTGGGTCCTGTCCCTGCCACACAGAACAGAAATGGGAGCTGTCCCATGGGAGGAGCTGCAGACCCTGATGAGGTCTGACCCCAAGTCTCCTCAGGCTGAATAGACCAAGTGCCCTCAGCTGCTCCTCATGTGGCCACTCCTTCACCTTCTTTGCAGCTCTCTTTGGACTCTGATGGCTTTAGATCTTTCTTATATTGCAGCACCCAAAACTGCCCCAGCACTGGAGGTGAGGCCACCCCAGCCCAGAGCAGAGCAGAACAATCCCCTCCCTGGCCTGGCTGGTGATGCTGGGCCTGATGACCCCAGGAGAGTGATGTCCCTCCTGGCTGCCAGGGCAATACTGACTCAAGAGATTTAGTGAAATCTCATCGCCCACAGTTCATATCCCACCAGCAAAGACTTAGAAAGTAGATCTGTTACTAACACCTAAGTGAACCCTCCAAAGTAAGCAACTGTCCCCTTGCCTTCTCTGCATTCTTAACAACTTACCTTATGTGAGGAACTCTTCAGAGCTGGCTGTGTCCAGACACATTGGTGCATGCAAGTTATGCGTTAGACAGAATTCTTTCCAGACACATGTGTATGCCAAATTTAAAATGATGAAACAGAGCTACTGCATATTTTTACCCATTTCTTAGCAAACAACCCTTTCACCTACAGCAGCTTTCCATAAACTTTCTTAGGTACAAACCGACCTATGTGACTAAATCTTTACACATCTTTTATAGAGCAAAGTGTGTGAAACCTACCATCTTACAGATTTCTGTTTGGTCATCTGTCCCAAATGCTTTAACCAGATCTTCCTTCTTTGCCACCTGGCCTTTGGAGACATTGACAAACACCGTGTGTGTCTGCAGGACCTCATCGAGATCTTTCTCCCTATAGAGATTGAGATAAACGTAGAAAACTCAGACTAATCCCAAAATGGTGCCAGTGCCCACCCCTGCCATAGGCAGGGACACCTTCCATTATCCTAGGTCACTCCAAGCCCCATTCAACCTGGCCTTGGACACCGCCAAGGATCCAGGGGCAGCCGGTGCCAGGGTGTCCCCACCCTCACAGGGAACAATTCCTTCCCAATATCCCATCTATCGCTGCCCTCTGTCAATTTGAAACCATTGCCCCTTATCTTGGCACTCCGTACGTTGTCCAAAGCCTCTCTCCAGCAAAGCAACGCCAGGAGCACAGCTCCTGGAGGAACGGCTCCCGCTGTCCCGGGCTGAATCAACACGCCGAGAACGTTCCAGCACAGAAGTGTCGCTGCCAAGGCACAGGCACGGTGCTCCCGTTATGGGCCCCGCGCCTCCTGTCAGGGTCAGATCCGGGGGCCGCGGCCACGCACGAAACCCGGCCCCACAGCCGGGTCCCGCACGGGCCCTGCGGACTCCCCTTCCACACCCCGGGCCCTTCCCAGTCCTCACACGGGCTCCCCTCCCGCGTCACTACCGAGTCCCCACACGGGGGGCCCAGGTACGACTTTCCCACACCCGGGTCCCCACGCGGGCCCTTCCCCGGGCCCCACGCCGGGCCCGAGCCGCCTCCCCACCGGTTCCCCGGGCACTCACGCTCCGCTGCGCCAGCCCATGACCTTGTTGCGGTAACAGGCAATCTCGAAGCGCTTCCCAGCGCGCCGTGCCCGCACCACGGCCACATTGGTGAGGCGGATCTGGTTGGTGGGGGTGAAGATGGACATGGCGGCGGCCGCCAGCTCCGCCCCCGGCCCGGCCCGGCAGTGAATGGCGGCCGCTCCGGCGCGGGCGGAAGGGGCGGGAGCGGCGCATGGCGGCGTGAGGCGAGCCGGGCGGCGAGCGGGGTCAGTGCCGGGCGGGGGAGTCGGGACGGGGTTATGGCAGAGAGAGAGAGAGACAGAGAGACAGACAGCCGTGATGGGGGGAATAGAATAACCGTGTCTGTGGGGTAATAACTGTGTCCACGGGGGTGATAACCGTGAGGGGGGATGTAATAACCGTGTTTGTGGGCTAATAATGTGTGTATGGGCTAATAACCGTGAGTGGGATATAATAACTGTGTGTGTGTGCGATTCTAACTGTTCTGCTGTGGAGGGAGATGAGGGTAATGACCACAGGGGTATTTATTAACCATGGGTGGTAGACGGGACAGTAACTCTGTGGTGTGGGGGGTTAATAATTGTGAGTGTGGTGGGTTAATAACCGTGAGGGGTATCTGGGGGAGAGAGGGGCATTAACCGTGAGAAGAGGAATAACCACGAGGGTGGGGTGCATGTGTGTGGGGGTGATAACCGTAAAGGGGGGGGGGGGGTGTAGTTAATAGCGAGAGTGTGTATGTGTGCGTTTTGGAGCTAAAATTCTCTTGAATGTATGTAGCATCTGTTGCGTTTGAGGAAATCATATGGAGATTAAGGGAATCCCTATAGCTAGCTTGGGTAAAACTGGGAACACTGGGCAAATGCTCTTGGCTCTTCTCTTTCATGAGTCTCAGTGTTGCTGCTGGAGGGGTGAAGGGCATCCCCTTAAGCCTTTCCTCTGGTAACTTGAGTAACAGCCAGTGTGAGTTTCTAGCCTCTTGGAAATACTTGGATTCTGTGTTCTCAACTGATAGCTGCAAAAACAGGATACAAGCTGCAGATGACAGTAGGAGGGTGTCAGCTGTGTTCCTCAGTCAATAAGTATCACAAACCAGCCTTTTTGGAATGCTTGAATATTCTGTGGGAAATAGATATTCCCAGACATCTCACAAGTGCATTCCTGGCTGTACTCTGGCTTACTGTGCCCTGAATATTCTGAACCAACCTGAAACATCTCAGTGGTTCCAAATCAAACTTCACTTGCATCATAGAGTTCTGTGAAATCGTTTCTAGTTGCATCCATGTTTCAGTCTGCCCTTGAAGCTGTGTTTGTAATCAGTGTGACATCTAACGTGTGTAAGCAAGGGTTGTGTTCACCCGAAAGTTATGTGCACGTGATTTCTTCCTTGGACTGGAGCTTTCTCATTCCAGAGAGCTGCATTTGCTGGGTTTGTGTAAAACTAAAGCCAGTATGATCCACTGGATGCTTCACAAAGGGTTTTTCCTTTCAGGCACTTGGACAGCACAAGTATTTTCTGCTTTTCCTTGTAACAGAGCTGCTTTATCAAGGAAAAACCCAGTGTTTCCCTCTGACAGTATGGAATGCTGGTTTGGAGCTCAGCTGACGCACCTGAGGAGGTGAAGGCTTCTTGATTCAATTTTAGTGTCTTGTCTCTAGCCAGAAGCTGTTTTCTGCAAAACCTGGGCAGTAGCTGGTGATGTGAGGCTGTGGGTACTGTGTGAATATTTTGTGTGTGCTCATTCCATATTCACTCTGTAGGAATCTGTGGCGTTCCAGATTGAGATGTCTCAATGGATACTTGGAGCTACTTCCATACTTGCCTGCTGTCCATATGGCTGCACAGATTTTACGTCTATTCTGCTGTTGCTTTTGGGATCAGTCTTTGGATTGTCATTCAGTTCACCACCACCAGAACCAGAAGAAAGGTAACTGAGCTTGTCAGCACTTCTTTCTGAGGAGACACCAAAAACCTGTGTTGAAGTGAATAGTTACTGGATAAAGGCACCTGCCTTGGGCCTGCTGAGGGTGTTGCAAAACCCAAATGCAGTTTGGTTATCTGGTTATGATCCTCAGCCTGGATTGTTTGTGTCTGGGTTGCTAAATGCTCTTCTTACTCTGACATTGGAGCAGAGCTCAGCAGGACACTCCTCACACTGTTCCTGGGAGAACATGTCCCCCTGGGTTGCTCTGTCACTCCAGGTGAACCTCTCTGCTTGTTCCCAGTGTTTGCACCTTCATGTTTTCATGATGCTAATGACAGGGTTGGGCTGGTTTTGGGATGGGAGGGAATTAGGCCATTGAGGAATTGAAAATCTCCTCATGCAGGTGGGTAAAGTTCTGCTGCAGGACTTTGGAGGTTCAGCTGGATCCTGTTACCTCCCTGAGTGGGTATTGTAGCATGGCCTAGGTCAGGAAAACAGGTCCTGGTGTGTTTGTCTAGGTGTGAGAAGAACTAAAATGCTTTGACTGTTGCTGGGAGTGCCCCCAGGATTTGAATTTTAAATGCTCTTGGTTTGACAGTCCTTGGAGAAGGGATTCCATGTGACACAGCTCTTTTTTCATAGGGTGAGAAGTCCCATGGGAATCTGTCTTCCCTCAAGGGAACAGCAGACAAACTGGGAAATGGATGTGCCCTGTCTCAGTCACAGGAGGTCCATGTTGCTGGAGTGAAGGTTTTCTATGGCTCTCAGACTGGCACAGCAAAGGTATCTGTACTTTTATTGCATATCTGTGAAGTTGCTTAGACATTGTTGTAATCCGAGAATGCTCTTTGCCTTAAAACACTGCCCTGGGTACAGATCTGGGAGCTCATCAGCACATCCATTAGCTTGTTACAATCATTGCCCATCATGCAAGATAGGTGGAAAATTAAATAAAAATAACAATTTTCCTCCTCCCTTTAAGCAAGGCGTGCAGTAGAGATTAATTATAAAGCTAAAAGCTCACTCTTGCACTGTAGTTTTAATTTTCTAGCAAGGCTTTGTAGAGAGAAGTGCTGGTTTTGGTGCCTTCTCAAGAAGAAATGTAATTTGTGTGTGTAACTGTGAAGTGATTAGTCATTACAATGTTGTAACTCTTAGCCAGTGTGCTCCATTTTTAATGTGAGGAATTGCAGTGCTGGTGTCCAGGCCTCCTGTGTCATTTTTCTTCCTGTCCTGGGAGAAGTCTTGTGGCTGAGCACCGCAGGGCTTGAAGTAGTTGATAACTTATGTTTCTTTGTTCAGAGATTTGCCAAAGCTCTGGCTGAAGCTGTTATTTCCCTTAATTTGCCTGTGGAAGTCATTAACATGGGAGATTATGATCCAGAAGATGGTTTAGTGGAGGAGGTGGGTATGGCATAAACACCAGTAGTAAGTGCAAGTTTTTCCTGGGATTGTCAAGGCTGTTTCCCTCTTGCATTTCTCTTCTGTTCTGGAAATCCCCAAAGCTTTGTATTGCATTGCTTCCCTATCTATGCAAATGTAGCCCATCAGCCCTCAGCAGAAAATACCTAAATTTTGAGAATTTCAAAGCACCAGTTGGACGTTTTGGTGTGACAGTGACTCTGTATAAGCCAGTTCTGTAACTCAGGGGTGAGCTGGGTGAGAGTGCCTGTTCCAGGCTTGCTGTACAGCAGGGCAAGGTTCAGAACCAGAACAGGAAGGTGGTGATGCCTCTGCAGCCTTTAGAGGCTTTTAAGAATCTCCTTGTGAGGTGTATTTATGTGGAGTAATTGTTGATGGGTTTTTCTTCTGTGAATATTGATAGTTGCTACTTCAGAGTTTTAATTAATCCTAACACAAAGTATTGGTAGGAACTGCGTGCTGGGAATTCCATAGGGTTTCAGTATGAATTGCCAACATTTGATACTAACACACCTGTAAATGTGAGGTTGAGGAGTTTGAAATATTTATCCATGGAGCACTTCCCTGCTAAAGGAGCTGGGTCAGGAAGCTGCTGATGGGGCTGGATGTCCAGTTTTGCTCTGTCGTTGTGTCCCTGTTCAGCTTGACTTCTCTCTGCTAATTTGAGGTGCTGTGCAGATTGTTCAGTACCCTTGGGATTGTCACCTGCATCATCCCACCCCAAAAGACACCCAAAAGGTTTCTTTTGATTTCTCCCAGCTGCCTGGGTGTTGTAACTCTTTGCTTTAAAAGAAAGTTCAGGAAAATGCAGTGACTTTTTTTTTTTTTTTTTTCTATTCTGCCCTGTTTTTGTGACCAGACAAGCAGCAGGAACATCTGCGTGTTCCTGGTGGCCACCTACACTGATGGGCAGCCCCCGGAGAGCGCAGCCTGGTTCTGCAAGTGGCTGGAAGAGGCAGCCAGTGATTTCCGTATTGGGAAAAGCTTCCTGCAGGGCCTGAGATATGCTGTGTTTGGGCTGGGGAACTCGGCCTATGTGGATCACTACAACACAGTGAGTGTCCCCGAGCTCCTTGCTTGATTTCTGCTCCTTGAGAGACTCAGCTGCATGAAGTGCATCAAATCTGAATGAGGCTGGTGGTCTGTGTGACAATTGCAGCTGTTGTGCTGACTGCACGAGGCAGTCAGAATGGGCAGAATCTCAGAGCTGTTGAGCTTGGAAAAAACCTCCAAGATCACTGAACCCACCCTGTGCCTGATCCCCACCTTGTCCCCAGCCCAGAGCGCTGAGTGCCATGTCCAGGCCTTCCCTGGGCACTTCCAAGGATGGGCACTCCAAACCTCCCTGGGCTGCCCCTTCCAGTGCCTGACCACCCTTTCCATGGGGGAATTCCTCCTGGTGTCCACTCTGAGCCTCCCCTGCCCAGTCTGAGGCCGTTCCCTCTCCTCCTGTCCCTGTTCCCTGGAGCAGAGCCTGACCCCCCCCCATCTGTCCCCTCCTGTCAGGGAGTTGTGCAGAGCCACAAGGTCCCCCCTGAGCCTCCTTTTCTCCAGGCTGAGCCCCTTCCCCAGCTCCCTCAGCTGCTCCTGGGGCTCCAGCCCCTTCCCAGCTCTGTTCCCTTCCTTGGATACACTCCAGCCTCTCAGGGTCTGTCTTGTCCTGAGGGACACAAAATTGTCCCCAGGATTGGAGGTACCTCAGCAGTGCCACTGCAGAAGGACAGTCGCTGCCCTGGTCCTACTGCCACCATCATTGCTGGTACAAGCCAGTTTCATTGGCCTTCTTGACCACCTGGGCAGTTCAGCTTTGAAGCAATAGGATTTCGAATGGGAAATGAGTCCTATAGGCACTGAGAAGTGTGGTAACACATTTAATAAATCCTTACTGAGTGAATTTCCCAGCTTTGAAAGCTTTCTGCAATCACCTGAGGGTGCAGCACTGTAAACTCTTCCTCTTGGTGCCTTTTAAACTTGGCTCCTTTTTATGATGTGGGTTTTAGCTTTATTCCTGATATGAACTGTGGCAGTATCTCAGCCTGGTCATTGGTCTCATCTCATACAGAAAAAAGGCATCACTTGTCCCAGGTTGTGTTTAGAGCTGAGTTCATGTGTCACACACGACCATTCTGACCAACAAGCACCACACAGAGCATTCTGTTCCCAGAGCCCATCCCTTTACCCCAGGGATGGCAGAGGTATTTTCCAGTGGAGACTGAGGGAGTGTGGTGTTGTTTAGGCTGCCCTGTGTCTGTGCTGGGCCAGCACCTGAGAGGGACTCCCCAGGTCCCTGTCATGCAGCTCATTGGCTCTTCCCAGGGTGGATCCTTGCTTTTCTGGTTGGCTGCTTGCACTTGGCCCTTGTTTAATTTCCTTTCCAACCCTTCGTCCTGCCCCAGGTTGGAAGGAGGGTGGACAGGTGGCTGTGGATGCTCAGCGCCAGCAGGATCATGACTCGGGATGAAGGGGACTGCAATGTGGCCCAGAGCAAGCATGGCAGCATCGAGGCTGACTTTGAGGCCTGGAAAACCAAATTCCTCACTCGGCTCCAGGCACTCTGCAAAGGGGAAAAGAAGTCCTGCAGTGGGAAGTGCAAGAAAGGAAAGTGCAAATCTTCAGGGAAGCAGAGCAAGGAAAGCTCGGACCATGAACCTAGGATGTCAGAACATGACAATACTGAGGTACAGCCAAAATCCTTGAGGCCTTATTTTATTTGGAGCACTGTTTGACTTCTCCCCTTCCTTCTGCAGTCCAGAGGGCTGCTGTGGGAGCCTGATGTTTATTCTAGAGCAGGGGGAGAAGAGAGCTGAGATCTCATGGCAATAACAAATAGAATGAACCATCTGAAAGAAGGACCAAAGATTTAGTGATGGACCCAGGCTCAATGGCATTTGTGTGACGAGGGAGTCTTGCTCCTGGCTGGGGACAGATGCTCCAGAGACCCAGGCTGGGCTCTCAGCATAGCCTTTGCCTTGTCTCAAGGCCAAAGGGACAGTTCAGTTCCATGTGAACCATTAACCTGCTTCCACTTCAACCTGATGAAGCTCAGCTGCTCTGCCTGCATCCAGGGGTTTTTCAGAGGCAGTTGGGGTGTGTTACCTGAGCAAGCCCTGGATGTCCTTTGTGTGTGTCTGCCTGTAATAATTTCTCTCTTCTGGAGTGTTGATTGATTGCAGATTTTGACTAAGAAATCCACTCTATTGCTCTCCAGTGCAAGACCCAAGCTGCTATGGCACATTAATCCTCTCAAGCCTTTTACTGTGGGTTGGAAATTATTGCTGGGTTAAATTTTATAGCAAAGTAAGTGGTTCTTCTGTCTGCTTTTGGGAGTACTGGATGCTGCAGGGCAGCAGGACTAAGTCTTGCTGTCAGCAAGGCACTTGGGTTTAAAGGGGTTCAGGGTTCCATATCCATCCTACAGGTTTTTGGTAGGCTATTGCTTGTTTTCAGTACTCTTTACTGATGAGGTGAGCTCATTTCACTGGTTAGCTTAGTCTTGCATTTAACAGTGAGATTCGTTATTTTTTTTCTCTGCTCTCTTCTACAGGCAGAGGAATTGTTTGAAACCAGTAGTGAGGAGGAAGCTGGAGGCACAGATTCTGTCATCGACGTTGAAGATCTTGGCAATGTCATGGGCCACATGAAGAAAGCAAAGGTACTGCTGTTACAGGGAGTATGGAATGGTCAGGTCTTGGTCACTGAGCAGCTGGATTGATTAAAATGTGTCTGGCTGGACTTGAATCTGTAGGGTTTGGTTAGAGGGAGAGTAAAATATGATCCACAGAAGAACCTATCCCCAAAAAGAACATCTTTGGAGGTGTGTTGGGTGTAGTCACAGACTGATTCTGCCTTCCTCACCAAGCAAATGCTGCAGTGGTAATCTGTGACTTGCAGTCTGAGGGAAGATTTATTTGTGGAGCTAACACTAGATCTGGCTGCAAATCTCTGTACTGAGATTCCCAGTCCAGTGACCGAACACAGGTCCTGCTCCTGTACTGCCTGTGGGTTGTCACTGAAATGTAGGTGCGTGAGGACAAAGGCAGAGCTGTAGGTGCAGCAGGAATTGCCAGAGCACCTTGCCTTGCTCACTGCTGCCCTAGGGTGAGGTCTGTGCTTCAGGCACTGGGCCTGTTACACTGCCCCAGTTCCTGCTCCATCCCAGGCTCTTGCTGGCTCTGTTCAGGGTGTCCCTTTCCTGTGCTCAGTCTGAGCTGGGATGTGTCATGCCTCACTCACACAAAGGGCTAGGGACAGGGAGCAGCTGCAGAGCCTTGCTGTGCTCCCCACTCTCTGCTGGCTGAGCAGTTGTTGCTCAGGATGGGTGGGGGTGACCTGTGATGTGCTCTGAGCCAATCTGCTGACCCCCTTTACTCTCAGTGACCTTTGCATGGTGCTCTCATTGCTTGTGCACCCATGAGCTGCTGTCCATGCCGTTCCCACCAAACTGACCTCTCTGTAATTGCACCTTCCTTACCTTGGAAGGTACTGTAGGGCTTCTCACAGCTCTTCCCCAAAATGGAGCCCTGGCACAGGGTGCCCAGAGCAGCTGTGGCTGCCCCTGGATCCCTGGCAGTGTCCAAGACCAGGCTGGATGGGGCTTGGAGCAGCCCGGGACAGTGGAAGGTGTCCCTGCCTGTGGAAGGGATGTGGAATGAGATGATCTCTCATGTTCCTGCCAATCCAAACTGCTCTGTGAGTATGAAAATACAACAATGTCCGTGGCTGGTCTGAGCTGAGGTGGCACTGCTGGGCCACCTGAAGCCAGGCTGTGGCTCGCAGGAGAATGTGTGCTTGGAGGGCAGGAGCTTACAAGGGTAGCAGGGGGATCTCTGTTTCTTCCCCTTAGGGAGGGGAAGGAGGTAAATCAAATGCTGCCGTTTGTAACCAGTTCTGTGAGGAGAGGCGCCCCAGTGATGGCGCAAGGCCGGCTGCTGTGGGAGGGCTGTGTCCCGGAGCCGGGATCGGCCTGTGCACTGCAGCTCCTGAGGGAAGGCTTGTGGCTTGCCTTTGGAAGGAGAAAGGACCGCAGTTCCTCATGGAGTACATTGTTGCTGTCTCCTCTCTCCTACGCTCACCACTAGAGGTCAGCGGCCAAAAGGGAACGGCGGGTGCTGCAGCAGCTCCTGGGCGGTGCTTCAGCCCTGCCGGGGCAGTGGTGACAGCCAGAGGTTATGTGAGGAATTGGGCATTGAGCTTTCCCTGACTGAAGGAATATAGCAATATCCTCATCGGCAGCAGTGTAATCCAGCAAAACCACATATCATGGCCAGTTTACAAATAAAAAGCGAGCACAGCAATAAAGTACTTCCTGCTGTTCACTGGAAGAAGTCATTGCTGAAGTCAGTGTGGTATGGGTTTGTACACAGGCAGGGAAAGTTCACTGCTGTCTGTGCCTTGGCAGATCCTGAGGCAGGATCCCAACTGCTTTCTCCTCAGCCTTCCTGGTGCTCTGCTGGAGTAGGGAGAGGCCTGGGTTGGATGTGCTTGTGTTCTGCAGTAACTGTGACTCTGTGCAGATCAGATTGCTGTGGCCGTGACCCAAGTGCCATCCTTATCAGAGGGGCAGCTGCTGTCTGAGCACAGACATTCACCTGGAGCTGGAACCTGCAGGTGTTGATCCTTTGAACCTTTTCCCTGGAGGAGCTGACAGAGCTGTTCTGCTGTGAGAGTTGAGCACTGCCCTCCTGCAGAGGATTAAATCCTGAGGGGGGCAAGTGTTGGTGTGGGCCTGAGAGCTCACTCTGAGTATGCATAAGGGCACCTCTGTTGAAGTCCCATCCCCTTTCTAGGCTCTGAGTCTGCACTGAGAGGTTTCCTGTACCAGGTGAGTTGTTCTGCCTTTGGCCACTTTAGCCATTTTCCCTCTCATGGAATGCTGAACTGTGTAAAATGAATGTGAGACTTGTTTTACCCTGAGCTAACCTCTTGTCCTGTGGGACTCATTGCCCACACAGCCAAGTACTCTGGGCTTTGGGATCTGAACTAGTCACACGCAGGTGAGCAAGTTGGAGAGAAACTTGGGTGTCTTTGGGGTTGTATCACAGACAGTTCTTCCTGCTCAGAGTTCCTTGGCTCTGGAATGTCCCTGACCCTCTCTAGCAGGAGCTCTAGGGGTATCAGTGTTGGGTATTCACCCCTCTGCCTATGGGATGTGGAACAGCAGGTTCTGCCTTGTGCATTGTAGTTGATTTGAAATGCTTTGGGTCCAGCTTTCATCTCTTCTACATGGATTGGCTCTTGTGAGACTCACTAACAGGTAAGGCTGCTGCAGGCACAGATAGAATTCCTTATTGTTGTGCCTTTCCTGGGATGGCACAGTGAGGCTGTGGAGATAATGGGCTCTAATAAATGCTTGCTCACATCTCTACAGGTCATCTTAATTTAATTTCCTATTTGTCTTCTGTTGTTTGCCTTGATGGAAATCAAGGCTGAGATTCATCTTACAGCTTTCCCCCCCCATATTCTGCAGGTTTGTAAGATATTTTCAAAAGGCTTGAAGCAGGTACTGGTATCCTGCAGCCACTTGAACCAGATGGATTCAGGAGTTCCAGGGGAATGCCAGAACTTCTCTGCCAGGTTGAATTATAGCTACTACAGATCGAGTTAGAGAAGGGATGGATTTTTAAAGAGCTGCTGAGTATGAAGTTACACAGTTCATGGTGATGGTGCCTTCTACACCCTGAGTCTGAGCCCAAACTGACAGAAGGTTGGGTACATATTGGTAATATATTCATGTGTATTATCTTAGCTGATCCAACAGCAAATTCCACATGAGTTGACCAAATCTCATAATATGTGGTGATGGTTTTTAATGCATTTAAGAATGAGGTGGACTTTGAAGTTTTTCAGTTGCAGTGCACTTTGCCTGTCCTCCAGAGTTCCCCCCCGATGTGGATTTGTAAGGGAAGGTGTTTGTGGCCTGCAAGGTGCCATTGATCACTGGGACACCCATTCTTAATATGAATTATCTCCCCCAGCTGGGACATCAGATGAAAGGACAGATCTGTCTACACTCATTCCCAAGGAATGGAATGACTTTATTAACCTTCACATTTTTAAACTTCAGGCATGAGTAATAGCAATAATAATAATATCTTGATTCCTTGTTTGATGGGTTTGGAAGCAATCAAATGAGCATATTTTGTTGATGCAATTTTGAGATTAATGCTCATGTTTTCTACAACAAGCAGTGTAATGATGCTGACAAGCTCATTTGCAATGTAAAGAGAGGGGAAACACACTGGGAGTTTCCAGGAACCAAGCCCTGCCCCAGAGAGTTCAGTTTGTATCCCTCTGTATCCCTGGCCCCTTTGGCACTGTTCCCTGAATAGTCACCCTTGTTTAGCCGTTGTAAATCCTACCCCTTCCAGTGTTTCCTGGGAGCCCTTGTAGCCTGGGACTGCTGTGGAAGCTCAAACCTTGCAGGGCCCTGGGTGAAGGAGCTCTTAAGGAAGCTGGGTTTGGTTGGAGTGGGGCAGTGGGCAATGAGGTATTTAAGGCCTAAGGTTTACAGACCAAGGGTATTGTGCCACTTTGTGCTACAGCTAGGAACTTTCTAAAGGGGGAAAAGAATAGTCAGTGATATGTTAACCAAATGGAACACAATTTGGGTATGAAGCTCCAGAAGCTTCAGCTTTTAATGGGTGAAGGATCCCTTCATGAAAAATATGCCCTTATCTGCAGCAGCTGCTCTGGGCCAGATTCTGACCTCTGCTACTCTGGCTCAGAATTTAATATGAGCCTACATTTTAAAATGAGCTTTAAGAAATTTAATTTAACTTCTTGGGGACTACTTCTGTCATTAACTGCAGGATTTGCCATAGGGACACTTCACCCTTTTACTTTCCTGAGTTCAAAACTTTTTTCTCTTACCCCTGGCTAATGGAAAGGATCACAATTACTAAACAAAATTACAAGAGATCTTGAGGCTTTTTCTGAGTAACGCTTGTGAGTGATAAAAGGGGAGAAAAAAAACCAAAATAACTTTAACGTAACCTGTGTCTGGTTGTGTAGTCTCTAACATGTAGTGTGGCAGTGGCTTCCTTGGTAAAGGCATTTGAGAGCTCTGGGTGTTTATTTGCAGCCTTTTCCTGGCCATGTCCTTTGGTGGAGATAGTCAGGACTGACCCTGCAGTAGCCCTGCCCTCCTGCTCACCATTTCTCACCAACTCTGTGCTCCATTTCTCCAGTGTTTTTCTTTTTGCTGTGCATTTTAGAAGTTTCCTGCCTGTCTAATGACAGATTTGAGAAGACTTCCCCAAATTCTACAAATCAATGCAGCAGAGCCCCTCTGCTCTGGAGCCAGGCTGGGAGAGCTGGGGGTGCTCACCTGGAAAGGAGAAGGTTCCAGGGAGAGCTCAGAGCCCCCTACAAGGGCATAAAGGGGCTCTAGGAGAGCTGGAGAGGGACTGGGGGCAAGAGATGGAAGAATAGGACACAGGGAGTGGCTTCCCACTGCCAGAGGGCAGGGATGGATGGGATATTGGGAAGGAATTCCTGGCTGTTGAGGGTGGGCAGGCCCCAGCACAGGGTGCCCAGAGAAGCTGTGGCTGCCCCTGGATCCCTGGAAGTGTCCCAGACCAGGCTGGACAGGGCTTGGAGTAGCCTGGGACAGTGGAAGGTGTCCCTGCCCATGGCAGGGGGTGGGACTGGATGGGCTTTAAGGTCCCTTCTAACCCAAACTATTCCAGTATTCTGTGGTTTTTTTGACCACCTGAAAAATTGCCATTGAAATGAAGTGTTCCTGTAGTCCTGAACTGCATGGAAAAGAAAGAAATGGAGTGGAGAATTCTTTACAGAGCCATGTAAAAATGAATCTGCAAAAGATGACAGGAGTGTGGAAGGATGTGTGCTGCCCCCTCTGTGTGTGAGAGAGCAGAAGAGACTGAATGGAAAATTGTAGTGGTTTGAGTTTGGGCATTTGGGACACTTGTTAAACTGTGTTAACTGGGATTTTTGTGGCACAGAAGAAAGAAATAAAATGTGGAAATATGCCTCAGTTTTCAAGGATAAGCAGTCCCTTTTGGGTGGACACAGACACATTGTTAGTTTTGACTGCTTTGGTGCCTTTGAAAATCAGTCTTCTTCCTGGCTTGTCAAGGAGGTCTCCCAGATCAAACAAACTCTGGCAGGGCCTCTCAGCAGTGTGTGAGTTGGAGCTGTGCTTCAGCAGCACCTTGTAAAAGCTGCCACACAGCAGAGCAGTGCTGCTGGAGCTCAGTGCAGCGCTCTGAACCCCTCTGCAGATATGTTGAAAGTTGTGACCTAGGAGATTTCTTGTCCTTGAAGACTTGGGCTGATGTTGAACCTACAAGAAAATGACGTTGGTGGGATAATTTTTGCCTCTGCATTTCATGGAAGGTGCTCAGTGCCCTTTCAGGCTGATACACTTGGATGGCAGCATAAGCTCTTGTCACTGATTGTCTGCAGGAATTTGGGATTTAGAATACTGCTGTAAATGTCCAGAAATATCAGAACTGACTTTTCAAACAAAAGGAAATGGAAAATTCCCTCAGTGAGGAGAGAATTGCAGGTCTGTTTTCCTTTGTTGAGCTGGGAGCTGCTGCCTCAGGATAACACCAGGGATATTCTGTTATCCAACAGCATAGGGAGGGAGATGGGGATACCACCTCCATTTTTAAAATTCACAGGGGTTTCTACTTAAGGAAAGCAAAGTCCTGTTTCTGAATTTGGATTTTTTTGGTATCAGTCAAAACTTCTCAGGGCCTTTCCCCATTTGGAAGGCAGCCTACAAGGAGGATGGAGTGCCAGGACACAGGGAATGGCTTCCCACTGCCAGAGGGCAGGGTTGATGGGATATTGGGAAGGAATTGTTCCCTGGGAGGGTGGGCAGGCCCTGGCACAGGGTGCCCAGAGCAGCTCTGGCTCTCCCTGGATCCCTGGCAGTGCCCAAGGCCAGGCTGGACAGGGCTTGGAGCAGCCTGGGACAGTGGAAGGTGTCCCTGCACGTGGCAGGGGGTAGAACAAGGTGAGCTTTAGAGTCCTTCCCAATCCATTCCACAATTCTGTGACTTTAGGGCTGCTTTTTGAGAGCACTTGCCCCAGTTTTCCCTTCTGCCCCAGGCTGATGTTTCAGTCATGGCCAGGTGCTGCATTGCCCTGTTCCCATCTCAGCTCCTTGTGCTGCTCTCAGCTCTTTGTGCTTCACTGGGCAATGCTGGGGTGGGTGTGTAGCCTGTGATTATGTAGACTCTGGCAGCTGTTTTTAATAAGATTTTCTGTCTGTTGGGCTGTTTGCTGATTCACAGCTCACTCACTCTAAGTTCTCAGTTCTCTCTGCTGCTGGAGCTCCAGGCTGTCTCTGCTGGGGACTGACAGCAGTGAGGGACAGGGTGCTGTGGGATTGACAGGCCATTCATCCCTGGGCTCAGAAAACTGCAGCTCTGTCTCTGCCTTCACAGCTGAATTGTGACAGCCACAGCTGTGTTCCTGCAGGAACACAGTGCACAGTTCCACAGTGCACCCTCTGCTCCTGTGCTTGTGTTTGGGGGTGTCTTTGTGGAGTGGGCTCCCTGTCTCCTTTCCCCCCTGTGTTTCAGCCTTCCAGGAAGGTTGTTTTGTAAGGAAAGGAGAGCCATTCCTGTGAGCAGCCTGGTGTCCCATCAGCTCCCCAAATCTCCACGTGGTTCCTGTCAGTGGTGCCCCTGCCAGATGCTGAGCAAGGGGAGGACCTGCCAGCATTGCTGGCTGTCCTGCTGCCCCTGGGGCATTGCTTCCAGAGCTCTGCTCTGAGAACTTTAAATCTCATTCATATAATTCATGAACTTCAGTAGTTCATTCCCCTGCTCCTGGGGAAGTGCTGCTAATCTTTCGTGCTGCCAGGCAGCTTTTCCTGACAGCCTGGCCAGCGTTCCCTCAGTGCTGTTCTGTTAGTGCTGGCTCCAGCCCTGGTATGTTCCTGTTTGCTTAATGCTTTTGCTTTTCATTTGGGAAAAGATCCTGGAGCTTGTAGATGGACGAGGCTGTAGATAATGGCAAGGCCAGGGGTTCCCTTTGTCTGACCAGTTAAGCAGGAAAGTTGAGTCATAACTGGGTGTAAATTTTTTTCTGAGACTAAAAGCTTTTGGGAGAGCTTTTTTTCCCCTGCCTAGCACATCAGTAAATAGAACCACAAGGCTAAAAGCACTGAATTAAGTTAATTTAGGGAATCCTAGAATGGCTTGGGTTTGAAGGGACCTTAAAGCTCATCTTGTTTCATGGACAGGGATATCTTCTGCTATGCCAGGCTGCTCCAAGCCCTGTCCAACCTGGCCTTGGACACTTCCAGGGATCCAGGGGCAGCCACAGCTTCTCTGGGCACCCTGTGCTGGGGCCTGCCCACCCTCACAGGATAGAATTCCTCCTTAATATCTAACTCTAATTTCCCCTCTGTCAGATGGAGATTGTTATTGCTTGTTGTGGTACTCCAGTTCCTGATGCAAGGTGCCTCTCTGGCTTCCCTGTGTCACCTCCAGACCTTGGTAGATGCTGGGAGGTCTCCACACAGTCTCCTCTTCCCCAGGCCGCACAGCCTTTGTGTGCAGTTTTGGTGCCTTTTTTATTTTTCTCCCCCTTGCACAATCAGTTTGAAGAATGTTTGAAGGATAAAGTGGGAAACACATGGAGTTGTCAGGCAGCTGGACATCCTGGAGAGAGCACTTCAGAGAGGAGGACAAGTGGTGGTAGCACATCCTGGTGGGCACCTTTGGGGGTGGCTGGGGCTGAGTTTGAAAGGCAGATTTGGAGGAAGCCCTTTGAAACACTGGCACTGGGATTTATCCTGGGCAGGGAATGCTGAGGCTCTCACTTGTGTCAGGGGCTCTTGGTCCATGGAAGTTGTGTTTTCCTTGCCTTGGGAATGTGCTGCTTCTGCCTGTTGTGCTGCCTCTGTGAGAGGGAAAGGGAAGGCATTCTCTTCTGCAGAGCAGGGGACCATACCTGAGGTTCATCTGTCTTTGTTTAGAACCAAACTCCTCCAGCCTGCAGCAGAGCTGTGCTGAGCCTTCCAAGGAATTGGGGTGTATCCAGAGGTTTTCCTCATCTCTGGGCTCACTTCTTTGTGAGCTGCACCACCAGTTTTTGTCAGTGAAGTATTTCAAGGGCCTGAAAAGCTGGCTCTTGTCACTGCTTGCTTGATTTGTTATGGAAAGACAGTGATTTGCCTTGGATTTACTGCAGGGCTTTCTACTAAATCACCACAACTGGAGAAGTTTGGTCTGTGCAAAATTAACTTTCTTCTCTCCTCTCCAGCCCTGAATAACAGATCTGGAAAGTTTATTAAGCAAATAAGTAGAAATCCCTGTGCAGTGAATTCCATTTCCCACCAGGAGTATGTGCAGCCAGTCCCCTGCCAAAGTGAACAGGTCAGGTATTACAGGGCAGGGAAAAACAAAGCATGGTTTTATTTACAGGTTCTCACATCAGGATATGGGCAGGGAGAATTGTGATCCCCTCTGTGGAGGGAAAATGGTCATTGAACTGTATTTCTGCCCTGCCAGGAAGGAATTAGATGTTGTTCTATTGAATTGCTTTCCTCAGGTGCTGCCATGATGGGGAGGTAGAAATGCAAATGTTTTCCATACAGAAGGACTTCGTCTGTGTTTGGAGGCTCTCTTGGATGGGGTCTCTCATTTGTAATTAAATCAATGGCTGCATTTTTAATTTTAGGATGTGTTCTGTAGTGGAGATTTAGTTCTTCTGGGAGGATTGACCTGGCCTGAGATGGTAGAGCTAAGGCCAGGAGGTGTCGATGTTTAAATCCTGGACTTCAAGAGGCTCCCAGATCACAGGATCAGGGAGTGATTTGGGTGGGAAGGGACCCACCAGGGACTAAAACTCCTCTGGTTCCACTCCCCTGCCATGGGCAGGGCCGCCTTCCTTTAGCCTAAGCCTCAGTCTGTGCTAAGGTAGGGCCTTGCCTGGGGCCTGGGATAAGTGATGGTTTGTGGCAGGACAAGGTCTTTATTTAACACTTGGAAGACAAAATTTCTGTCTATTGTCTCCTTTCTTCCTTATGCATGAAGCTTTCCCAGCAATATTAATATTTTACTGTTGAAGAGTCTTGCTGATAAATTAAGATCAAGGCTTAAGAAATGAGCTTTAAAACCCACTAAATGACAATTAATTATTAGATGTCGGCTTCTGGGGGAGTTTTGGTGTTTTACAGAAACCAGTGAAGTCCTGCCTAAAGGCTCAGGAAGCTGAGTGGAAAGAAGCAGAAGGTGGATACAATTTTCTCCTTCAGGAAGGACCATGTTGTGGTACTGGTTGTTGAAAAATACATTTCTGAGCAACATCCATGAAACTGTGAGCACAGTTTTATCCAAAACAAGTAGGGAAGGTAATAGTCTCTGTCCCTAAATGCTTTACTCTCCTGTTTCCTTCTAAGTGTTAATTAGGAGCTCTGTTTTATCCTTGAACCTCTCTGTGTGTGGGTTTTAATATTTTATTTTTTTTTTGGAGGCACCTTTTATTTTCTGAGCTGTTGCTCGGGTACAGAACCAGTCTGTTTATGTGCAGGAGCAGTTAGACTCCTCTCCCTGTTTGTGAGGAGCAGTTTGGTGAGTCAGGAGCACTGGTTTCCTTAGTGATGCTGGCAGTTGGTGGAGAGACTCAAACTGGAAGCATTTCCATTAACTTTTCCATGGCTTTGGCACAAAAGAGGCTTGGATGTGAAATAGCCTTAGTGTTGTCAAGACAAAATGTCCTCTGCTGGTTTTTGTTTTTTGTTTATCCATAACTCCTTCAATAAAAGCCCTAAAGGACTGACAGATTACAAGTTGCATGAAATATCTAAGCAATTATTTCCACTTCGATGCTTCTTTGTGCAGACACGAAACAATAAATACACATAAAGTCTCAGCTGTGACACACAGCAGGGGAGTCACCACTTGTTATGTGCGAGGGTTTGCTTCTCCTGCCTGTGACTTTATCCCAATATCTGAAACTCCTGCCCAGGGCTCACCTGTGTGTGGAAGCAGCTGGAAGCCAGACTTCTATGGGCTGCTGCTGGAGGGAGCTGTGGGGCAGGAGGAGCAGCCTATTCCTGCAGGCCTTTGCTGTGGCTGAATTTTGGTGGTGCAGGTGGCTGCTGCTTCAGGGCTCCTCTGGTCTCTGAACTCCTGGTGGTTCTGCCTGAAGTGGCTCTCCAGGCACACACTGGTTTGGTTATTGCGCACTTATGAAACATTTTGGTCTTAAAACCTGGAGTCACTCTTGGATGAGATTTCGCACTCTGGTTGTTAAAATGTCCTTGGGCATTTTACTGTGTGTCAGTGGGACAAATCTGGTGTGCTGGGTGGTGTTCCTTTTCCAGTTTACTGTCCTAAATTACTGATGGGAGGAGGGCTGAGATGCATTACAGGGAGGCAGGAATTGCTGTGTGGCACTTGGTTCAGTTTGGTCCAGCAGGTGTGTGGCTGTGCCCCAGTGTTGGCGGTGATGCCTGCCTCTAACTGGCTGTAATTAATTCCCTGTCTTCCAACAGAGAGAGCAGGAGCTGCAGGAGAGAGCTGCTGGAGCTGGGAGGAAGGAGGAGGCTGAGAGGAGAGAGATGATCACCCCAGCCCTGAGGGAGGCACTCACAAAACAAGGTGAGACTCTGCCCAGAGCAGCTGGGGCACAGCTCAGAGTCTTGGTGCTGGCTTTGAACAGAGCAGTGGTAAAGGGGCTGTGCTGGGCCCTCAAGGCAGGACATACAGAATGGCTAGGGCTGGAGGGGCCTCTGGAGATCACCCAGTCCAACAGCACCGAGGCAGGGTCCCCAGAGCAGGTGGCACAGGAATGTGTCCAAGGGGGTTTGGGATGTGGCCTTAGAGGGAGACTGGGCCTGCCCTAGGCAGCTGTTCCAGAGCTCTGCCACTCTGAGGGAAGAAGTTCTTCCTCATGTGGAAGTGGAATTTGTTGTGGTTTAGTTCATGGCCGTTCCTTCTCATCCTGTAACTGAACAGAGCCTGGCACCATCCTCTGATACCACCTGTGGATATTTTATGGATTGATGGGATCTCACTCAGCCTTCTCTTCTCAGAGTGACCAGGCCCAGCTCCCACAGCCTGACCAGGGAGATGCTTCAGACCCCAAATCATCCTTGTGGCCTCCACTGGACCCTCTCCAGTAGGTTCTGGTCTTTCTTGAGCTGTCGAGCCCAGAAGTGGGCACAGCACTGCAGAGGTGCCTCATCTGGGCTGAGCAGAGGGGCAGGATCACTCCCTGACTTGCTGGGAATGCTCTTCCCAATGCCCCCAGGATCCCAGTGGCCCTTCTGGCCCCCAGTACACTGCTGGCTCCTCATGCTGTGCCTGGAGCTCCCAGGGTTTGATATACCTGCTGGGGCAGCTTGAGAGAGGTGCCAAGGTCCCACTCTCTGCAGCTCCCACACTGTAGGTTTGTCAGAGAATGTTTAAAGATCAGCTTTGCATGTGTTTTACATCTTAGTCCTTTGCTTTTATCTCAAACTCTGATTTGTTGCTGAAACACTGTTTCCAGAAAAGGAAGTAGTTCAAACTAATTTTAACCATCCACTAGATGTTTAGATCAGCAGCTCTCCAATGAGAGCAGCTGGAGTATTTTTTTTAAAAACAGAGGACCAGCGTGAGGAGAGGCAGACTGAGCCCTGCAGTTCAGGAGCCTCAGCTGGGAGTGGCAGAGCCAGGAGGAGGCCGATGGGAGCTTCCTTTTGCTGCTCACATGGAGACTAAATGGCATTTAGTCTGATTTCTTTCCTCTCTTGGAGTGGAGTGTGCTTGGTTTGCTGCTAAATCAGTGTTAGAATGGCATTGTTAAGGTTGGGAAAGGTCTTTAAAATCATCAGGTTCAACCACCAGCACAACACCATCCCCATGTTCAGTAGTTAAAACCATGACCTCAAGTGCCACATCCTCACGTTTATTCAGCACTTCCAGGGATGGGGATTCCCCCACTGCCCTGGGCTGCTCTGCTGAAGCTCCTGAGAATGTCCCTGTGTCACTGAGAGCTGAGCTCTGGAGTCTGGCACATCCTGGGTGAGTCCAGCTGTGCACCCTAGTTCTGCTGCTCCCAGGCCTTGTCTGCTCTTTGGCCTGAGCTTTGCAGTGCCTGGAGTGGCTGCCAGCTTTGGTCATTGGGTTTGCATCAGCCTTGGCACAGCTGGGAAGCAAAGAGCCATTCTTTTAAGTGTGCGGTCAGAGGACTGACCCAAAGGCTCAGCAAGGAGTGGCAGAGACTTTGCCTTCTCCTCATGGCCCTCAGGGAGCTGCTGCTGGCTGGGACCAGTGCAGGCCTTGGACCAGTCCAACTTTTCACCCTCAGTCCTGAAGGCTGTGGTGTAGTGGCAGCTACTTTGGATTTGTTTGTCATGTATTTGACTGCATTTTATTTATATTTTACTTTGTTTTGTGTTTAAGGTGGCAGCCTTTTGTTTTTATTTATTCTTTTTATTAGTTACTACTGTAGAAAGCAGGAGATGGGGGCAGTGCTTTGTGCTGGCCCTGTGCTTTGTGTGGTTGTTGGAGCATTTCCCCTAGGCTCAGTCTCACCACTCCCTGCTGGTTTGGGTGTGAATAGAACTGTGCTTTTGTACAAAGTGGCCATTTGGAAAATGAAGCAGGGCTGGAGGGCAGGTCACCTTCCTACCATAATTCTTTTGACTCAAAGAAGGCTTCCCAGAGAACTTCGATGTCCTTGTGACACTCCAGGGACAGGAATTCATTATCTGGGTAAGTGGGTCCACATTTTTCCTTTCCTGCAGCTCTCATGGTAGTGTCAATATTGGAGCCACTGGTAGGATCTGCGTACATAAATCTGCACTTTCAAAGACTCTAACTCTTGAGTCCTTACAGCCCCGCTGCCTTTCCCAGCTCTCCCTCCTCTGTTGCTCACCAGATTCTTCAGTGGTCACTCAGCTGTGAAAAAGAGAACCTCTGTTGGTTTTTTTTAATGTCATATAACATTTTCCTGTAAATAACGCACCAGGAAGGCTTTTGTGGCTACAAAACTAAAACAATTCCCTTCTTCCCTCAGCATCATTCCCCCTAAAATAACAAGTGCAGTGTAGTCAAAAGATTGTCTCATTTATTTTGCGCTAACCGGTTACTTTGGGTGTAGGCTCAGTGTCTTTTCAAGAGTATCCCTGAGGGCATAATTAGCCCAAGAGAAGGAAAATGAGTATTAGTGGTTCAGGGAGAGCTGTTCTTTGATTCTGCAGTTGCATAACAGAGGTTCTCCTTGGTGCAGCATCTCCTCAGACTATGGTAATGCTTGCTGTGGATTCACCTTCAAAGCAATTTACCTTCCCGGAGGTAAAGGGAGCAAGTGCTTAAGCCAAGGTTTTTATTTTGGCCCTTGCAGCTGCCTGCTTGCACATACCTTGATAACAGGTACTCAGCGAGAGCTGCTTTCGAAAGTCTCAGCCAGAGACAACACAGTTCCAATTCCATTTCAATCAGTACCCAGCCCTGCCTGAAACACCAGCTGAGGCTTTGGTGAGTGCCCAGTGCAGGGAGGGAGAGGCTGGCAGTGGTTGTTTGTTAGGTTTGCAGTGCTCCTGGTAGTGCTTCAGTCATCCTGTGTGTTCAGGTGGCCTGAAGGAAATGTTCACATCTCCTGTGGTGTTTAGCGAATACAGCTCAATTTTGCATTTGCTTTTTGGGGTTGCTTGTAAATTTTTGATCCCTTCTGGGCTGAAAGTTGCTTTGGCATGGCCTGGGTGCCAGGAGCATTTGGTATAGCATGAAGGACTTGTGAGCCTTTCCAGTGTTCCTGATTTCTCAGGAAGTGCATTCAAATCCTTGGTGAGCTTTAGAGGGAGTCTCAAGCTGCTCTTTCAATAGGAAGGATGAAAGGAGAAAAACACAGTGGACTTTTCTTTTTCTGTAAAACAAACAAAAAAACCAAAACACCCTTCTGTGTGTCAGGGGAGGCTTAGGGTGGATATCAGGGAAAGGTTCTTCCCCCAGAGGGTGCTGGGCACTGCCCAGGCTCCCCAGGGATTTGGCACAGCCCTGAGGCTGCCAGAGCTCCAGGAGCTCTCGGGGATGCACAGGGAAGGATTGTTGGGGTGTCTGTGCAGGGGCTGAGGTGGATGACCCTTGTGGTCCCTTCCAGTCAGGCTGTTCGTGACGCAGGGACTGACCGTGACTTTGTGCTCTCCTGGGGTTGGTGCCATCATTAGTCACAGCTGCTTCTGGATTTGCCAAATGTTTTATTGATGCTGCTGGTCTAACTGAACGTGGTCTAACGTGGTCTAACCACGTCCTGCTGGATGCTGGCAGCTGGGAGAGGGATTGTGTACTGCCTGCGTGAGCTATTTGGAGCTCAGACGTGATGTGTCTGTGCCAGCCACCTCCATCAGCTCTGTCATGTCACAGGGGTTGTTGAACCGCCCCAGGTCTGCTCTGACGTACTTCCCTCAACGGGGCAGGCAGGAATGGAGCAGGAACAGAGAGCCCACAGCCCTGAGATCTGAGTGTTTGCTGAGGAGGCTCCAGTTGGGAATGGCTTCCTACTGCCAGAGGGCAGAGTGAGATAGGATATTGGGAAGAAATTGTTCCTTGTGAGGGTGGGGAGGCCTCTGGATCTCTGGAAATGTCCAAGGCCTGGCTGAATGGGGTTTGGGGCACCCTGGGATAGTAGAAAGTGTCCCTGCCCATGGCAAGGATGGGACTGGATGGGCTTTAGGTCCTTCAGGTCAGACCATTCCATGATTCCAGGATTTCTGAAGCTGCTCACAGTGTTTCTGCCATGCTCTTTGCCTTGCTCTCTCTTGCTGTAACAGGACCAAACAAATCCCTGCTCTCCCTGCCTGGCTGCACAGTGGGAATGGGTTAATGATGCCAAAGGCTGAACCTGCTGACATTGGCTAAATTATTCTGTCCAATAAGGACAGTTTTGCTGCAGTCCAGTTGGTTCTGTCCTTACTTTTAAGGAAGGCTACAATTTAGCCCCAGGGTGCCCAGGACACCTCTATTTTACTTGTCTCCAAAGACAAGTGGTGCATTAAGAGACTGCTCTTATCTGAAATAGTTTCTTCAGCTATTTAAATTATTGTGCTCTGACTTTGTGCTGCAGCTAAAGCTGTGGCTTTTAGCAGGGGAGGGCAGGCAAGAGGCTGACTTCAGGAAAATACCAAAGACTGGGCTTTTTGAGTGCTCACCCACCTGGAGTTGAGGTTTTTAAAAACTTCGGTGGCTTTTGCTGTCCCTTTTTGGGCTGAGGTTCCCAATGCCTGCAGCTCTTACGCCCAGCTCAGGCTGGCTCTCTGTGCTGAGCCTTTGGAGCATCCAGCATATAGAAATGGGATCCCAAGCCATGGCACAGACCTGGTGCAGCTGGCTGAGTGCTTTGCGGGCTCTGTGCTCCAGGCTTTGGGATCTGGCAAGCTTTGGGACAGGCTGTTTAACTCCAGGTGGCACTAGCAGCTCACAGCTGGCTCCGGGATTGGTGACATGGGTGCAGTCCCTAGAATGTGCCACAGAAATCAAATACTGGCTGTGGGCAGATTAAAAATTACTTTGCTAACTGACAAACTACTCGTGGTGAGCAGAATAATTGCAGTGACCAAACCCAGGCACAGAGAAGACTTGAGCAATTCCTTAGGAAAACTCTGTAAGTAAAAGGCAAACACACAGGTAACAGGAAGGAGTCCAGGCAGCAGAAGAGGCTTAAACCCCACTGTGTGAGAGCTGCCAGGAGCTGGTGGAGAGCTGACTGCAATTCTGATGTGCTGGCACAGCTGTGCCACCTGAACAGGAGCAGAGGAGATGGGAAAATCATGTTTGGGGGGGCTGATTCTTCTCTCGTGTGTTACTAGAGCTGGTAGAATAAACCCATGTATAACAGAGGAAAATAAAAATAAACACATATTTATTTCAAGTGCGGTTTTTTTTGGTTTGTTTTAGGTTTTGGCAGGACTTTGGAGAGTACTGGGCTTTGAAATTAAGTCTAGGCTGGAACAAAGTACAGGATATGTTCAGGCAAGGATAAAATTTGCTGTCCTTTATTCATAATGTGAGACTCACCCTACACAAGGGGACAGTTCAGACACATGGAAATGTGGAGAAGGGAATGTGCCCTGAATGACTGAAAAGTGTCTCAGGAAAACAGAACAGAAAAGAGATGCAGCTCATAGCAGCAGTTCTATCTGTTACCTTTTGAGTTTGTTCTGGGTGCTTCGGGAGGAGACTTGTGCAGGTGGAACCTCCCATTCTAGACTTCAGCCAAAGCTGACCCTGAGGTACAGCTCTTAAAAATGCCAAGTGTTTGCAGATTTCTTGAGTTTTTCTGTGAATAAAGGATTGCAGAATCCAGACTGGTTTTGGTTGGAAAGGACCTTAAAGCTCATCTCATCCCACTCCTGCCATGGGCAGGGACACCTTCCACTATCCCAGAGTGCTCCAAGCCCCAAAGTCCAACCTGGCCTTGGGCACTGCCAGGGATCCAGGGGCAGCCACAGCTGCTCTGGGCACCCTGTGCCAGGGCCTGCCCACCCTCACAGGGAACAATTCCTTCCCAATATCCCATCCATCCCTGCCCTCTGGCAGTAGGGAACCATTCCCCATGGGAATGGCTGGATCACCAGTGGGGTTGGTTGATCTTTGAGGTCCCTTCCAACCCAAATCAGTCCATGATCCCTTTTTGGGATGCTCAGGCTTGGTGATGCTTTTGGGCAAAGGGGCCAGCATTTTCTCTGGTGTTTATACAGGTGAGAGTATCACTGGTCTCCAAGGCTGTTCCTGGCAAAGGCATCATTTGACAGGAAGTTATGCTTTTGGCTGTGGCAGGTTTTGTATTGCTATGCTCCAGAAAGAAAGGTGCTCTTGGATGAAAAGAGACATCTGGGTCGAAGGGAAAAGCCAGGCTTTGAGAATCCTTGGAGTCTCTTATGATCAGCTGTGGAGGCTGATATTTGTGGTAGCTCCTGGCATTCCCACCCATGAACTTTGCCAGTCTCATTTTCCTGGCTCTAGGTTGGCTCCAGGTTGCCTGTGGAGCAGCTGAGTCCTTTTCACTGCCCCCAGGAGGCTTTTACTGTGTCTTAAAAGTGTTCAAGATGTGTTGTCTACAATGAGAGGGATCTGAGGCAGCTGAGAGGCCAAACTTCCCATCCCTTTGGGAGGGACAGGGTTTGTGCTCACAAGGGACAGTCCTGCAGTCCCTGCTTCTGTCCCACCTCTGCTTTCAGTTCATGGGAGAAATCCTTCCCAAATCACAAGCCTTTTGTACTTTTTACGAGCCTTTTTTCAAACAAAGACACAATCTAAAATAAGTCTTGGTGGACCTGGTAAGAATTTCTTTAAGGTTGAGCAGTTCTAGGAATAAACCTGGAGGTGTCTCTTGTCATGCTTGGGCAATCTGAAAAATTCCACTTCCTAGAGTCCTCTTCTTTCTAGATTTGTATAAAATACTGATATAATCTGAATAGGTGCCTCACCAGAGGCATTTCTTCTTGTTGTTGTCATTATTACTATTATTACTCATTTTCAAATATTCTTTGTCTTTTGGGTGGTGACTCAGGCACAGCAGTTATGTTTCAATGAGGAAAATGGTCCTTCCAGGTGGTGGGGATGGATCCTGCTGTGTCACTGACCTTCAGCCCTGGCCCTGTTAAAGTCCACTCCAGAACTGCAGGAAATTGGGAATTTTTCCCCTGTAATCCTTCTGCAAGTGTGGGACTGCCCTGAGCTGCAGCTCTAACAGAAAATCCCTGCCTCAAAGCAGTGATTTTATTGCAGGAGAGCGCTGGATAGACCAGGCAGAGGTGTCAACTGTGTTTTGCTCCTCTCAAGGCAGCTCTCTGACAGCCAGCAGAGGTTGGGAGGCACAAGGAGGCCTCGGAGTAGCTTTCCCCAGCTCCCAGTGCCTGCACTCCTGGAGAAGGATGGTTCAGTCTTTTCCTTGTGGTTTTTGGAGCTTTTTGTACCACAGATCTTCTTTCTTTTGGTATTGAATCTTTTGCTTTGGGATTTTGGGTCAAAGCAAACTTTTGGTGGTGCAGAGATGTGAACTGGGAAGTGTCAACCAGACAGGGATTGTCCTCTGTTCTGGC
The DNA here is from genome assembly GCF_963662255.1 of Cinclus cinclus. Taxonomy (NCBI): domain Eukaryota; kingdom Metazoa; phylum Chordata; class Aves; order Passeriformes; family Cinclidae; genus Cinclus; species Cinclus cinclus. The sequence goes on along the minus strand of NC_085067.1, from coordinate 10,240,742 downwards.
ACTGCTGGGGCACTTTCAGTCCTGGGGTCAGTCGTGGGCTCCTCAGGACAAGACAGACCCTGAGGGGCTGGAGTGTGTCCAGGGAAGTGAACAGGGCTGGGAAGGGGCTGGAGCCCCAGGAGCAGCTGAGGGAGCTGGGGAAGGGGCTCAGCCTGGAGAAAAGGAGGCTCAGGGGGGACCTTGTGGCTCTGCACAACTCCCTGACAGGAGGGGACAGCCGGGGGGGATTTGGGATCTGCTCCAGGAACAGGGACAGGAGGAGAGGGAACGGCCTCAGGCTGGGCAGGGGAGGCTCAGAGTGGACACCAGGAGGAATTTCCCCATGGAAAGGGTGGTCAGGCCTTGGCAGGGGTTGCCCAGGGATGTTTGGACTGCCCATCCCTGGAAGTGATCCCTGGAAGGGCTGAATTTGGCACTCAGTGCTCTGGGCTGAGCACAAGGTGAGGATCAGGCACAGCTTGGGCTCAATGACCTTGGAGGTTTTTCCTAACCTCAGGGATTCAGTGTCTGTGCATTTTTTTCTGGATATTTTGCCACCTGGGGATAGTCTGCAATCCCTGAAGGCCACTCAGCGTGGCTGCTAGGGTTGTACAGAGAGTGCAGGTGGTGTGACATGGGTCCTGATAGGGACATTTGTGCTTATAGAAATTCATCTCATCTGATCTGCTCTGCTCTCAAAAAATAACCAAATTGCTCAGTTATGGACATAATTAATCCATTTCCAGGATATTGGAAAGACTGGATGTGTGTCTGGCAAACCACACCCAGAGCACCTGGATACTGGAATGTGCTTTGGGAATACAGACAGCCGTGTCCTGGCTCAGTGCTGAGAGCTCACCTGAGTCCCTCCATGAGTTCTTTGAGTTTCAGAGAAAGGACTGTTAAACTCTTATTTCCAGGATGGAGTGGAAATGCTGCAATGTGGTTCCAATGAGCTGAGCACAGTCCTGCCCCAGCCTCTGGAGCAATCAGGAGCTGTGACTTTGGCCATCTCTCCAGCTCCATGTCCCTCTGTGCTCTATTAAACTGCAGTTGGCCTGTCAGGGTGAGCAATCACCACATGTTCCTCAGCCTGGTGTTACTGCCTGATAACACTCATTTCACCCCAAAGATTGTTTAAAAGCTTAATTCATGTCTGTAAAAGTGACACTTAATTTCAGTGAAGTTTGGCAAGCCTCTAGGTCATCTAAAATTTATCATCTAGAGCAGGATCAACTCCTACCCAGCCTTCAGCTGAGATGTTCTTGTCCTTTAGTTGGGAGCTGAGCTGATTACTGTGAGCCTGCTTATAATTGAAGGAATCCTTTGCATATTAGACTGTGGAAATAATAAATAGATCGGTTTGTTCATCTTTAGTGTCTGAAGGTACACAGGCATGGAGAGCAGCAGGTCCATCAACCACTGGATTGTTTGGAAAGTGCTGTATCCAAATATCCACTTAGAGTTATTGGTCACGAGTCACAGCCCTCCAGAGCAAGGGGGGAATGTGTTCACAGGGAGTCCTGGTACCCACAGCTCCAGACTTGGGGCCATCAGGAGGATTGGATTCAAGCACTGTTGGCCTTGGCAGAGCCACAGGGATGTTGTGGCGAAGCTGATGGAAGAGTGAAGCTGGCTTGAGCTTCCAGAAGGGAGGCTCAGCAGGAGCTGCAATGTGGGAACAGGGCTGGAGATCTTCAGGCTGGCTTTGATCACAGTTTTTCACATGTTTAATTTGAAACTTTGTGGTAAGGGTGTGCCTGTCCCCTTGTGCTGGCACTGCTGAGGTCACACCCCAATCCTGGGGTCAGATTTGGGCCCTCACTACAGAGAGGACATTGAGGGGCTGGAGCATGTCCAGGGAAGGGAACAGAGCTGGGAAGGGGCTGGAGCCCCAGGAGCAGCTGAGGGAGTGAGGAAGGGGCTCAGCCTGGAGAAAAGGAGGCTCAGGGGGGACCTTGTGGCTCTGCACAACTCCCTGACAGGAGGGGACAGCCGGGGGGGGTCGGGCTGTGCTCCAGGAACAGGGACAGGAGGAGAGGGAACGGCCTCAGGCTGGGCCGGGGAGGCTCAGGGTGGTCACTGGGGAAATCTCTCACTGAAAGTGTCCAGCCCTGGCACAGCTGCCCAGGGCAGGGGTGGAGTCCCCACCCCTGGAGGTGGTTAACAGCTCTGTGCATGTGGCACTTGGGGACAAGGCTCAGTGCTGGGGAATGGTTGGGCTCTATGATCTCAGAGGGGTTTCTCGGCCAGAACAGTTCTGTGATTCTGGGACACTCCCAGTTTCTTGCTTAACCTTTTGTCCTTTCTCTCAGACTGCTCTGCTGCCTACTTCTCAGTAGTGCGGCCAGTGCTGAAGAGAGACTTTGCAGTATTGTAGACTCTCTGCTCATCTGCAGCAGGGGTGGAGCAAGTGTCCAGCCTTGGTCTCTGGTATTTTCTCTCATTCCCAAGTGTCAGAAGCTTGCATTGGCCAGCACCCAGTGCTGGGTGTGTCTGCACCTTCTCCCAGTTGCCCACACGGTGCAGGAGTTTTGCGCATCTCTGCTACTTCCTGCTGTCAGCACAGCTGGGACTCCCAGCAGTGACAGAGATGAATAATCCCCCTCTCATCCCCAAAGCTGGCTGGCATTTGTAAGGCAGTTTTGATGTTGAACATGTACAGTTTTCTTGGCCTTTAAAGGAAGCTCTGGGTGCTCCACACAGTGGAAGTTGATTTAAGGAACTTAAGAGGGAATGCTGGAGCTCTGGAGCTTGGCACCTTGCTCAGTTCAGCTGCTTCCTCTCTTCCCTCAAACAACTCAGTAGCAGGTCTGAGTGGGCATGTAATTTTTCTGCAAAACCCATTTGAAAGCAACCATGTTGCTGTTACTGACAAGTGATCTGTGAGAGAATAATCTTATATGACTGCTGGTGCTGGATTTGGAGAAATGGGAAAAATAAAGCTTGGGCTGTGCTGGGTGGCAGCAGCAAGAGTGTGTCTTGGACAGCTGTATTAGAGGGAGGAGGAATGCAGCACCTTTTTAGCTCTCATCCACAAATCCTGTAAAGACACGCAGTTTAGCAGGGCAGGAAAGTCTCAGCTGAGATTAGACCTTGCTGGACAAGCTGTTTGCAGAGAAAAGCTGCAGAAAGAGGCAGAGCAGAGCCAGGGTAGGGAGGTGTTGGGTTCCAGCCACATGCAGCTGTGTGTGTGTGGCTGTGCCCCTGGAACCTGCACCAGCATCTTCTGGGTCTCAGCCAGTCTGAGGTAAAGGTGTCCCCAAGACTGCAGATGGCTTTGGGGACTGTCTTAGAAGGGCTGTCACAGAAACCCAGAATGGTTTGGGCTGGAAGGGACACCTTCCACTATCCCAGAGTGCTCCAAGCCCCAAAGTCCAACCTGGCCTTGGGCACTGCCAGGGATCCAGGGGCAGCCACAGCTGCTCTGGGCACCCTGTGCCAGGGCCTGCCCACCCTCCCAGGAACAATTCCTTCCCAATATCCCATCTAACCCTGCCATGTGGCAGTGAGAAGCCATTGCCTGTGTCCTGTCCTTCCATGCCTTGTCCCAAGTCCTTCTCCAGCCTTCTTACAGCAGCAGTCACTCTGCCTGTATATTCAGCCTGTATATTCTCCTCAGTATGAGGAGGTGGATCAAACACCATCAGATGGATTGGACAGAGGAGCCCGGGCAGGTCCCTGCTGGGCTTGAATGGCAGGAGCAGAGTATTGTTTGATTCCCTGTTAGCCCTGTCTGTTTGCAGACAGTTTAATTTCTACCTGCTGCAGCTGGTGTGGCATCTGCTGCTCCTGTGATTCCTGGCTGGCTCGGTGTCCTTGCAGGTGTGAGGGACTTTGGGATGCACTTGCTCTTGCTGGGGCTTTGTTGTGCCGGGGCTGCTCAGGGACAGACAAGCAGGGCAGGGCATTTGTGCTGCTGGTCTGTGGAGGAACTGAAGGCCAGTTTGCTGAGTTGAAAGCTTTTTCCCAGTTAAGTTTGTGCTGGTTGTCAGGAAGAAGACTTGATAGCTAAAATCTGTTCTTTCCCCTTCTCTTGAAAGTATTAATAAGAGCAGCAGGAAGGTGCAGTAGGCAGCTGAGAGGTGCTGAGTTTGGGGACAGCCAGGCCCATGATGTATGAACCACTGTGAGGGACACAGTGAGGCATCTCAAATCCCTCTTATTTTTATGCTGATTTGGAAGGGGCTTTTAATCCTTCAGACGTATTGGTGTCTAAGCACTTTTCTCAAAGAGGAATATAACCCCACTCAAGTAGTTTGGGTAATAATAGCACTTAGTGCTTAATGAACATTGTGCAATTAATCCTCCTGGACCCATTGAAATGGAATTATGTTGATCTTGGCTGGGGAATGAGGAGCTCATCTAAGCTCAGCTTTCCTTTGGGTGTGGAGGAGCAGCTCCCTCACCGTGGCTGCTCCAGAACCAGGGGGATGGAACTGGTGAAGCTCAGGTGGGGCTCAGGCTGGACCCTGGTTGTGTTCCCTTCCTGTGTCCTCCCAGCTGCGCTGGGAATTGGCTCCTGTCCTGCAGGCTGGGATGGGGATCCTGGGTTCTGGGTAGGAGGCTGTTGTGGAGTCATGGCCTGGGGCCCGGGAGGTGCTCCTGGTTCCTTGTCCTGCTCCTTGGCTCTGTGAGCTGTTCCACAGCCTGGGTTAGACAGGCTCTGCCATTCTGTTCATGCAGGAGTTCCCTGGGCATCGTGATTCGAAACAGACTCAGCAATATCAGTACATGTCCTACTAAAAGAAGCCATTTACAGTTGGCTGAGGTCCCTGGGGTGTCACTGCCATTGCTGCTGGTGCCCCCCTGGGGCCAGTGGGGAAGAGCAGCACTGAGTCCATGGTGTCAGTCACTCTGGGTACCACTTGGTATATTTTGTGTGTCAATTCGTGCAGGCTAAAGTCAATTGTTTGATGAATTGTGCTTTGTTTTCAGGTTATAAACTCATTGGGAGCCATTCTGGGGTGAAGCTCTGCCGGTGGACAAAGGTATGCTCTGTTTCCTTTTCTCATTTCATAAATGAAAACAAAGCTAGAGACTTGCTCAGGTATTCCAATTTCCTGGTGAAATATAATTTTAAAATGTACTATTATTACTACAAACCCAAATTCTATCTTTCAAGCTATAACCTTGCATTTACCACTATTAAAATCCCTCTGCAAAGTGTGAGAGTACAGTTGAGCACAGAGCTGGGAAAATCCCTTTGTTTTCCTGTTGTTCTGCTGTCTGCTAAAAATCTTCTGCCTACTGAAATCCATGTGAGGGAAAAGTGGGAAGGTTGTATCCCTGGTGTGAGGTTGTGGACCAGGGATAACTCAGCCATTGCCACACCTGAGCAGGCACATGAGGCTGTTTGAACCCCCTGTCCTGGGGATGGGTTGTGACAGTAAGGGCTTCCCTGGTTCTCACCATTTATCAGATCAGATTTCCACAGGGAGGTGTCGTTAATGATTTCATTGTTGTTAATAATTTCCCTGTTCTGTGGGGTGTGTGTGGATGTGGCTCTGTACAATACCTGTGGGTATGAGCACTCCTGTGTGACACAGCCTCCTCCCAGCCCTGCACTTGGCTCTTGGAGGAGCTGACACTCCATAGCTTTTCAAGCAGTTTCCAGAATGAAAAACATACCCAGCAGAGGCACAGAGCTGTGGAGAACAAACTGCAGCCCCTTCAGGTTTCAGCTGTCCTTGGCAGGTCCCTCTGGAGCTCACAAGTCTCTAATGTTGTACATTTGGGGAGCAACATTGATCAGAGAATTATTAAGGATGGAAAAGCCCTCTGAGATCATCAAGTCCAACCCTTTTCCCAGCACTACCAAGGCCACCACTGCCCCGTGTCCCCAAGTGCCACATCCATAGGGCTGTTAAGCCCCTCCAGGGATGGGGACTCCACCCCTGCCCTTGGTGTGCCAGGAACTGACCATCCCTTCAGTGAAGGACTTTTCCTCAATGTCCACCCTGAGCCTCCCCTGGCCCAGCCTGAGGCCGTTCCCTCTCCTCCTGTCCCTGTTCCCTGGAGCAGATCCCAAATCCCCCCCAGCTGTCCCCTCCTGTCAGGGAGCTGTGCAGAGCCACAAGGTCCCCCCTGAGCCTCCTTTTCTCCAGGCTGAGCCCCTTTCCCAGCTCCCTCAGCTGCTTCTTCATCCACTGTGCTGCAACATCCTGCACCCCTGAGCATCCCTGGATGGGAATGTCTAGAATCAGCACCTTGTTAAGATGCCAACACATCTGTGATTCCTGTCTTGTGGCAGTGATCAGTATTTGCTGTCTGAGCTCTCCTTTGCAGCATGCTTAATTTAGTTTATTTTTTAAAGAGCCCTTAGAATGCCATCCCAGGGTGGGCTGCAGAAAGTTCCTATTGCAGTGTCTGGTGTCAGTGAGCTGTCTCCTCAAGAACCTTGCTCTCCTGAGCAGGACAGAGAGCCCACCCTGGGCTCTCAGTTGTGCTGTGGGATGCACTGATCCCACTGCTGCTCTGCTGGTCACTCTTACACCCATTCTTTCATTTTTAGTGGCAGACATGATCACAAAATGTTTAAAGAAGAACTTGCCAAACTTCAGTGTTGTGACTGAGAAAGCCAGAGAACTTATTTTTATGAAAGACCCAAACTTTAATGCAGCACTGTAAAGCCATTTCACAAAGTAAATAGCGGCTCTGTATGCTTAGATGGGCCCATACTATTTTTAGCTTAAGCAGGAATTGAATGTAAGGTCTTCTAATAAATTGAGCTGAAATTGGTTCCAGGCAGTGGCTTTGCCTCAGATTCACACCAGTGTGTGAGAGTCTTCAGGAGCTGTTGTGGAAAGAGGAAGGCAGGAACAGGGCTGGCAGGACCAGTGTTAAGTATAGTTTCATAGTGGTATCTCAGATGGAAAAGATTTGGTTCTGTCAAATTCCAGGGGAAAAAAAGAAAGCCTGTATGTTTTAGGAAGAATATGTTTGTTTGCCTTAGGAAAAGCCAAATATAACTTGCTCTCTTGAATTTGTGAATCTCCTGAAGTCTCTGTCATTTGAAGAATGGGTAGAATCAACAACATTTTCCATGTCATTTAATATTCCACCTGTACAGCCAGTTAGGGATTAGCTGTAGATTTTTCCCTGCTGCTCCTTTCTGCTGGATCGCCAGGACTCTCCAGGAAGAGGAAGGCAGATTAAAAGGTGCTGTGTTATATTTCACATTTTCTCTTGAGAGTATTAGTTTCTTTCTCATTTACTATTATTTAACTAAACTAATGGAAGACAGCCTTTTCTGCAAGCAGCCTGCATGATAAATAGGAGTTGAATCCTGTCAGGAAAGCTTCTGTGGCTGTGCTGGGAAGTGCAGCATCCTGCTGGAGCCACTGCCAGCTGTGAATGAGGTTTTATAAGGTCAGGGCATTTATTTAATTTAGTGCTGCAAGAAATACCCTGTGAGATAAATGAAAATAATGGAGTATTCAGTAGGACAGCCTTGAAATGGATCCTTATAGCTCCTGAGTGAGCTTTTCCAGGAACACTTCCTGCAGCTCAAGAGGCTTCACCTGCTCTTCATGGGCTGAGTCTGAAAGACTCAGGAGAGCAAATTGTTGTGCTGGGGTCTGCCAGAGAAGGGACTGAGTAGCTTAAAGTTCTTACTCTAACACAGGGATGAGTTTGACCTCCTAAATGCAGTATGGCTGCAAGGGTGCATGTAAAGAGTCACATTTTATAGGGAGCTAGAAATTTCTCAGAGCAGGGGGCATTGGTCAGGGCATTGCTGGATGTGGAACTGAAGTCACAAGTGGATGAAGGGAGCAGCTCCATGGCTGTGCACTCAGTTTGGCTCCAGATGAGGAGTTTTAACTCTCCTGGTGTGTGTGTGTGTGTGTGTGTGTGTGTGTGTTCCCCTGCCCTCAGTAGGGCCCCAGATGGGTTTTTAACTCTGCTGTTTCCCTGCCCTCAGTCAATGCTGCGGGGCCGCGGGGGCTGCTACAAGCACACCTTCTATGGCATTGAGAGCCACCGCTGCATGGAGGCCACCCCCAGCCTGGCCTGTGCCAACAAGTGTGTCTTCTGCTGGAGGTAAGGCACCCGTGGGCTTTGCCAGGGTGGAGGCTCTGTGGGACACAGCCAGCTGTCTGGGGAGTGTGGGCTGGATGTGTTGTGTGAACCCTCTGAGGTGCTGAGCCATGGCAGTGTCTTTGGAAATTGGACCATTTTCCATATTTAAAGTACCTTCACCCACCCCTAGCAATTCTAGTGCTCTAAACAAGTGAAAAGTGATCACTCAGTAACTGTTGCCTTCCTAAAACAGCAGCTGATAAATCCCAGAATCACTGAGGCAGGAAGAGCCATCTAGGATCATCCAATCCAAGCTGTGCCTGATGTCCAGCTTGTCACTAGCCCAGAGCACTGAGTGCCACATCCAGCCCTTACCTGAGCACCTCCAGGGATGGGCACTCCAAGCCTCCCTGGGCAGCCCCTTCCAATCCTTGACAATGCTTCCCATGGGGAAATTCCTCCTGATGTCCACCCTGAGCTTCCCCTGGCCCAGCCTGAGGCCGTTCCCTCTCCTCCTGTCCCTGTTCCTGGAGCAGATCCCAAATCCCCCCCGGCTGTCCCCTCCTGTCAGGGAGTTGTGCAGAACCACAAGGTCCCCCCAGGCCTCCTTTTCTCCAGGCTGGACAACCAGTCCTCAACTCAACGACTTCCCATTGGTCAGGGAAGTATCCCCTTTCTGCAAAGGATTGATTTTGTGGTGAATTCCTGAAGGAAAGGAGCTGTGCTGGATCTGAGCTGCTCTAGCACTACTCACTCCCTCCTGCCTGGGCTTACAAGGGAGGTCTGTGCCAGGCTGGGGGAGTGCAGGGTGGGACTGGGAAGAGAGGCTGAGGCTCAGCAGAAATGCCAGCAGTGATGTGAGAACACCTGGAGTGGGAGGACAGGGAGGTTGCACTTTGAGCTCTTTTGTTTTCTGCCCTGCTAAATCATCCCATGGGAGCTGTACCTCCTCTGTGACTTACACCTTACTCCAGGCTTCCAATAACACCCATTCCATCCCCCAGCCTGCAGGATGGTGGTCCAGCATCCCAGTGAGTATTCCCTGAGCAGCCTGAGCCAGTGGAAGGTGTCCCTGCCATGGCAGGAGGTGGAATGACATGGGCTTGAAGGTCCCTTCCCACCCAAACCATTCTGGGAGTGTGTGATATTTCCATGCTAAACCAGACAAATTCTTCTGAATGCCCATTTCTGTCTTTCATAGTCCTTGGGTTTTAATAATGCAGATGTTTCATGGGAGCATTTAAAGGACTGCCCTAATTTATTAAATATGCCCACTGGACACTGGGCATCCTGTGCAGTTTGCATTTGGGAGTCTATTCCAAAATGTTCTTTGGTGCTCTGGATGGGCTTTCTTCATTCCCTGGCTGGGAAGAAAGCCGCAAATGGCACCTTTAATGTGCAGCTTTTGCTTTACTTCAGAGCAGGGCAGTGGCTGGGAAGGAAAACCTTCTATTCATGTATGTTTTCCACAGATGTGGAGAACATGGAGTGCATGGAGTCCTGCAGTGACACTGTGCTGGGAGGGACATTGCCCTGCCTGTGCTTCATACTCTGTTCCCACACACGAGGTACATCCTAAAGAACAGACAAGAACGTGGTCAGGATGAGGGGCTTTGTTCCCAGCATTGCTCCACAGAGCGTTTCCCAGTTTCTCTTCTAAATGCCCTCATTCAGGATTTTTTGGCAGCAGCCTGGATATGGAATAGGCTGAATCAGGGAAGTCCAGCAAGTGTGAACTGGAGAGTGCAGAAACTGATAAATGAGATAGTACAGATTTATTAATAATTGATAAATCACTCCATTAATGTAGAGACCCAGAGAAGGTGGCACTGTTCTCTGTGTCTCTAAGTCATCACGCTGTCACTTCAGAGGGATCTGGCAGCAGCAGCCTGATAACAACGAGTGCTGCAGTGCTGATTTTCCTGATGGCTACAACCTGAATGCAAGGAAACAGCTTCCCAGGGCACTAAGTTCAGAGGTTTTAGCATTGATTCATTTATTTCCCTGCTCTGGGTGAGATGGGTGGCAGGTGTTGGACTCTCCCATATGGAATGCAGCTGGCTGTCTTCAGGCCTCCCCTGGAAACGGGAAAGTTTAAGTTGGAAGATGTAAGGCTCAGTTTGAGGCTCATCCCAAGACCACAAGCTTGACTTAAACCAGAACTGCTGCTGAAAAAAGGGGGTTTTTTATGACTTTTCCAGCTCCTGTGCCTGGGCTGCTGCAGCCTTCATGTGGCTGTGAGAGGGTTCTTTCCTCCCTCCTTGCCACACCCAATCCCTGCTGATCCTGTGCCAGCCCAGCTCCCAAACCCTGCAGTCAGACCTATCTGTACTTCTTGTTTTATCCCCCACATCTTGCAGGTTGTTCAGCGTGTGAGGCTGAAGTGGAACTGCCCTGGAGGCATGGCCCTGGTGGCTGGGCAGGATAAACAAGGCAGCTCCTGAGCAGCAGGTGCCATCTGTGCTGCAGCAGACATGTGAAATCCTAGTTTTCATCTGCTGCTGGCAGAATGTTTTTCATGCAGGTTTTGTGCTGTGCTCCTCATGCAGCTCTGCACACTGCCTTGCAGATAAGGCTACTGGGATTCTTTCTTCTTGATCTCTTCTTTCAGGATTTGGACATTTGTAGGTTCTGCCAGTGTTTCCAACTGCACAACCACTGAGCTCTCCCCAGGTGGCTGAAGGAAAGGCCAAGGAGCCTGTTTATTTTGTCTTCCTCACTTTGGCAAGAATGCTGCAGTTCAGCTGCTTTCCCTGGGAACCAGATGTCACTGGAGTTGGCTGGTCCTGACTGACACATTTTGGCCCGAAACCAGTAATCATGGAATCACAGACTGGTTTGGGTTGGAGCCTTGAAGGGCATAATGTCCAACTGCTGTGGGCAGGGCACCTCCACTAGAGCTCATGGGTGGAGCCAGTATCCAAATACCCTCAGAAAATGATGAGATTTTGTCAGAGATATGGCTTCACTCTGCACTGGATGCTCTCCTTGTGCCCCTTGTCCCTGGGAGCTGTCACAGCTGCCAGGGCCCCCTCACTGGCTCATGCTTCCCTGCCTGTCCCCTTCAGAGAGGTTGAGTGTGCTGGATTATGTGGCAGTTTTTTTTTGTGGGGACAGGAAAAGCAGACTGGAAGATGGGAACAGCTGGAGCTGTGCCAGAGCAGGTTTAGTTTGGATTTTAAGGAAAGGTTCTTCCCCCAGAGGGTGCTGGGCACTGCCCAGGCTCCCCAAGGAATGGGCACGGCCCCGAGGCTGCCAGAGCTCCAGGAGCTGCCAGGGATGCCCAGGGTGGGATTGTTGGGGTGTCTGTGCAGGGCCAGGAGCTGGACTGGATGATCCCCGTGGGTCCTTCCAGCTCCAGATATTCCATGATTCTCCAAGATGGATTGTGCAGTGTCCCCCCTCAGTGGCAGCACTGAGGCTGTTCCATCAAGAGCATTGAGGGAGACACCCCACACCTGGATTACTGCAACATCCCCTGTCATAATCCTGTCCTCCAAGGAAATCTGCCACTCTCCATCTCTGCTCCCAGCTGTTCTCACTGAGGCTGTGTCTCTTTAGCTTAATTGCCTAAATGGAAATGTGCAAGTGACCAAATCTTTTAATCAATTAGAGCAAGTGTGGGTTCGGAGCTCTGTGACACCTCCCTGTGGCACAGGCACCAGGCAGAACCTGATTTGATGAGGGTTTTTGGCTCAGTGTCCAAAGCCCAATCAATTATTGTGAAGAGATGCAGCAGCTAAATAAGATTTAAATTAATAGGGTTTATTACTTTTGCATCTGAGGAGGAGGCAAACCAGACAGAGTGAAATATCCTGTGAAGAAATTGGCTCTTATTTTTTCTGCTTTAACCTAAATGTTTATACCTGTGCTTGGAGGTTTCAGGTTTTGCTTGTAGATAGCAACTGAAGTTGTGTTCAGACACAAAATCAGTGGGTGGCCAAAAGCTAGGCATCACAGTAAACCCTGCAAAATACAGAGATTAAAAATTAAAAAATAGGAGACATATTTAAGTTCTTTAAAAAATTAAGAAGAAACCAAAAACAAATGAAAACAAAAGCTTCTCCTCAGTAACTAAATTGATTACAGAGGGTAAATTCCTCAGGGAAGTGGGGAGTATTGATATCAAGGAGTAGACACTGCAGGTTTGGAATACCTGGAAGCTGAACCTGAAAGCTCAGTCTGTGTGCATGCCCAGCCACCAGTCTTTGTTCTGCTCAGCTGCTGCTCTTTTATCCCAGGGTTTCAGTTTTGTTATGGTTTTGTTTCTAGCAGGGATCTGTTGTGACCAAGGTTCATCCCTCACATTGGATTATTCACTGGTTTGTTGAGTTTTGGGCCTGCCTGGGTCTGCCAGGAGCTCTCAAAATAACCAAATAAATGGGGGAGGGACAGCATATCTGACAATGTGCCCAGTTCATGCCCCTGGTAAAAAAAGTGGTAAAAATAGTCTTGCTGCCTTCATGTGCTTCTCTGACAGCTCTATCATCTGAGGATGTCATTTCTAAGAGAAAATGTTCATGTGTGGGTTGAAATCTCTGATTTTCATTTTATAGCACTTGGTGTTCTTCTGGACTTGGACTTCTTGAATGTCCTGGGACTTGTTACAATCAACTCCCAAATTTATGGCCTCAGTAGTGAATATAAACAGGTTATGGGCTGTGAAATGTCCACACTGGACCTTGGGTGTCCCTGCAGGGGATGGTACCAGGTCCAGCAGTCACTGATGCGGGGCAGCGACTGGGGGCTTTGAAAGTGAATTTGTACTTTCGACATCCAAGTGAGTTTTGGAATAGTCTGGGAAGCTGTGCTGAGGAGGGTTCAGGGATGGGATGGGGTGGGATGGGTGGACACAGGCACAGGACACTGAGCATCACCTGCCTTTCAGGAGATTCTGCTCTTTTAAAAGGGAGCATCTCAGAGTTGGGATGAGCTTTTCAGCATGGGGCATCTTCCATCTTTAAGGCTTCAGTTGGAAGAGAATCACAGAACTATTTTGGTTGGAAAAGCCCTCTAAGAGCCTTGAGTCCAGATGTTCCCTCAGCACTGCCAAGGCCACCAGACCCTATCCTCAGGTGCCACATCCACAGGGCTTTTAAACCTTTCCACCACTGCCCTCTGACAACCATTTCCATTAAGAAATTTCCCTTAATATCCAGTCTAAGCCAGCCCTGGCACCCTCTGATCCTGTTAGCCAGTTTATCCAGCCTGGTCCAGGGTGGCTTTACCCATCCTAGGGAAAACATTTCATTTGATTCTGTATCTTGGTCCTGGTCTCTGCCCAGCCCAGTCTGGGCTCCTCCTGCTGCTCTCAGGAGGTGCAGAAAAGGTACAGACAGGTTTCATTTTGTACCAGCAGGAACATTAAACATGGTTGGCTTGTGCATTGGCCAAGCTTTTCTTGTAGTCTCGCTCTTTCTCCGCCCATCATTCTAGGGAGAATCCTTGGGATCTCTTTTTGTGTCCTTTCCTGATCATGGCTGATGTTTTGCCTTCCCCTTTCTGCTGATGCCCCTGTGTTTTTGTGCTCCTCCTTTTGTTTGCAGCTGGAGGCTCAGGAGGCTGCAGAAGAGCAGATTGATTTTCTTGTTCTGTCTTTGCTTTTTATTGCTGCAGTTTGCACTTCTGCCTTAATAGGGCTTCCAAAACTGCCAGGTCTCCTGAAGTTCTTTCCCTTTAAGCTCTTCTCCTTTGGGACTTCCCTGCTGGCTCTCAGCGTTCACTTAGACTGTTTCTTGAACTCTTGTTATTTTTATTCTGCTCCTGCCCTCCCTAGGAATGGTGTGCTCTGTCCTCTCATGTGGCTGGCACTAGCACTTCCTCACCTTCCTGCTCCCCACCAGGTATCATCCTGGGTCAGTCGATGCCTGCAGTAAATTACATTTTATCCCTGAGCTGCATCTGCCCTCAAAGCTCTTAATACTCATTTACAGAATGTATAAAGCAAAAGCTAATTTATTAAAATAGCCCCCAAAGGGATTGAGGAGGCAGATCACAGCCCCAGGGAAGCTGCACCTTGACAGGGCTCCCAGGACCTGCCAGGGACACTGGGAATGCTGTCCCATGCTCGTGGGGGATCAGAGGTGTGCTGAGACTGCAGGGGAAGCTGGATGAGAGCAGGCTGGGTGGCTGGGGAGATTCCAGGGGAGCCAGCAGGAGCTTCCCATCATGTTCCCTGCACTCTGTGGTGTTGTGGCACTGAGGTATCTGAAAGAGCAAACCAAACCTGTTTCACACTTGGAATCTGTGCTAAAATCAAGGTTTTCTGCTGTGTGTGGGTTTGGGTGAGATTCCATTTTACTTGTGTTATTTTGAGAAGAAGGAGGGAATCTCTGACACAATGCCTGCTCAGTACTGGTGCAGCCAGTGAGGTGGATGATGGGAGGTTACAGAGCCTGGGGGCAATGGGAAGGTGACTGAAATTCTGTCTGTGCTGGGGACTGGGAAACAATCTCCTGAGCCCAAGGCATTACTACTTTATCCTCCTCCTGGCAGAGAACATCCTTTTTGCCAAATAAGCAGCTCTGTAGACTTGACTTGGTGTGTTTATTAAACAGTGGGATATGTTTAAAATGCAGGGCCTGTTGGACACTAATAGCTGTCCAGGGTGCACCCAGAGCCTATTGACTTCCTGCCAGCTGGCCCTATTAAATATACAAGGTACAAGTTTTGCAGTTAAACATGGAAAGGTTTTATAAATGCCTTTTATAGCTGACATTCAGAAAACTTCCCATTTTGCCAGATGGGGAAATAAAGGGGAAATTCAAAAAGCTGTTTTGGCTTAAAGGATCCTTGAGGTGGCGAGTCTGAGAGCAGTGTTTGAATTTTGCTCTTGAAGTGGATGAAGACATGTTTGGGCCAAAAGGTTGATTTTATTGAGCCTGGATTTGGAGTTTGTTTTTTAGCACTGTCAGAGGATGCAGTTGCAGGTATTTCTCACTTGGAGAATCCCAGAATACCAGATGGTTTGGGCTGGAAGGAACCTTAAAGCCCATTCAGTGTCACCCCATCCATGGCAGGGACACCTTCCACTGTCCCAGGCTGCTCCAAGCCCCAATGTCCAACCTGCCCTAGGGCACTGCCAGGGATCCAGGGGCAGCCACAGCTGCTCTGGGCACCCTGTGCCAGGGCCTGCCCACCCTCACAGGGAGGAGTTTTTTCCTGCTATCCAGGCCTACTTTCTTATGGTTTGAATCCCTTCCCCCTTGTCCAGAGGTCATTGGGAGCAATTGGTGATGACTGGACCAGCTTCCTCATCCTGGCATCCCTGTCCCATCTCCCTCAGTGAAATGCTGGGAGTCTTGTCCTAATCCCCTGGAGCTGGAAGGCTGAATGCAGCTGTAATCTCTCAGGTGTCCCCAGGGATGGTGGAGAAGGGTACAGGAAGCTGAGGTCACCTGGGAGTGTCAGGAGTGTATTTTGCTTGGCCTTGATTTCCTGTCCAGAGGTGAGTTAATCCAGGAACTTTTGTGAAAGACCCTGGACAATGTGCTGCTCTTAATCAACTCTGTGGGCTGCAGGGGAAATGACAGGGAAAAACTGAAGGGACTTGGATAACATGTTTTGGGAAAAAGCAGGAAAAGATGGAGAGAGAGACCAAAGAGGTGAAAACACAGAATTTCATTGACTTCCTTAAAGTGGTCTTTAAGGGCTGGATGATTCTTTCATGCTGATAAAGTAAGAAATGGGAAGGAACTCCATGGGTCTTCCACGTGCTTTGGTGGATTTGCCTGGGTTGGCTTTTGCTGTTTTCCAAGAAAACAAAATATGGTGACAGTGATTCTTTCCAGGCAAGGTTGGCTTTCCACTCCAGTGTGACCCAGCTGTTCCTCAGATGGAAGATCTGAGATTTTGCCCCTGCAATATGCTTGGCTCAGGGAGATTAAAATCTGGGTGATGACCCAGATTCCCCAGGAATGTATCTCTGGTACAGTGCAGGCTTCCTTTTTCAGGAAGGTTGGAGGAGCCTACCCTTATCTGTCCTGGTACCAGAGCACCACACAAGCATTGGGGTATAAACAAATCCTGTGCTCAGTGGGGTCCTTGATACCTTTGAAATGGAACTAAAAATGGCTTGGGACCTCCCTTCTCCAGAGCTTTGTGCAGCTGTGGGCAGAAGAAGAGGCAGAACCAGTTTCCCTTTCTTTACAGAGGTTTTTGCAGACATTATTTTAGCTTGGAAACCTTTCACCTGTGCTTGAAAATAAGTGTATAAAATTTATATTATCCACAAGGCCATTCTTCCTTCTGGGAGACCAGAACCTGGAAGGAGAGGGGTGTGAGAGTGGTATTCAGAGGTGATACCCAAAGGTTGGGGCAGCAGCAGGAGGTTGCTGAGGATCTTTTGTTGCTTTGAATGTTGTTGATGCCAAAGTCCTCAGGTGGCAGATGAGTTCTCCAGGTGGGTTCCAGGTGACAGTGACTGCCTGTCCCCTCTTCCCTCAGACACCACACGAACCCTGTGGGCACCGAGTGGCGCTGGAAGATGGACCAGCCAGAGGTGATCCTGCAGGAGGCCATTGAGAAGCACCAGAACATGATCAGGCAGTTCAAAGGTAACTTCTCCTCTGTCCCCACCCCTGATGATCTTGGAGGATAACCAGCAGTGACATATTCAGAAAAGGTGAGAATGTTCTGGTCCATTGGGAAGGATACCTGATGTTCAGGATATCAGGAAGATGGGGGAAAAGAAACTGCTGTGGCACATTCAGTGTTTTCTGAAATGAGTCTCAGCCACTGAGTATATGCTGCTGCTTGGAGGGTGTAGAGTGGAGTTGCCTCTGGTGCATCCTGGTAGCTGTCAAATCCTTTCCCTTGGTGTGCACAGAGCCTTCCACAGTGGTTAAAGCCAGCCTGGATGATGAGGGATCCTGGCTCCTCTGGAAGAGTGAGGGCAGATAGGAAGCAAAAGCAATCAGCATCTTACCTGATGGGAAATACACTGCCAGCCTTAATACCCAGCTTTGTGTTAGGCCTGGAATTTCTGGGTTGGTTTTGTCTCATGAATAATGAAATAGCAGCAAGCAGGGGATTTGGATTTTCAGGAATTATGCAGTACCTGTGGTTCTGACTGAAGCTGCAGTACCACAGCACCTCTGGAAAGCACTACACCTTGCTTCCCATGGAAATTCCCTGGGAGTTTGATAATCTGTGTCTATAACTGTAGAGAAGGCTGGGGGTTTTATTTCCCAAATGTGATGATCTGGTTACTCTGCCAAGGTCAGCTGTGTGTGCTGGCAGGGCTGGCCAGCTTGGCAGGACAGCTCCAGGGTTCTGTTCTTCCCAACTGCCTGTGAACAGCACAAATGGAGTGGAACAGCTGTAAAACGTGCAAGATGAGCCCTGGCCTTGGCTATCATTTTGGGAATCCGATTGTTTAGGTTGGCTGCACTCAAAGAGGATCCAATGGATCCAGTATGTGACAGGCACAAAACCCTTCAGAGCAGAGCTGCTCTGTCTCAATCTCTGCAGTTGGATAATGGGTGGAAAAATAGCTCAGGTTAGGGGATCCATGGGGTTCATTCTCCTCATGTGGCTGGTTTGGAGCAGCAGCTCCAGGGAAGCCTCACTCCTGAGCCTGGGGTTTCTTTGGCACTGTGTCAAACATCCCCTGCCTCAGGGATGGAGGTACTGAAACACCAGCTTGGCAGAGGAATTTGGGGAGAGTGAGAGGTGCACTCAGGGCAGGGACACAGGGACACCTGGAGAAACACCATGGTTGAGCCAATGGATGTGTAGAAGGGGCTGGAGCCCCAGGAGGGACTGAAGGAGCTGGGAAAGGGGCTCAGCCTGGAGAAAAGGAGGCTCAGGATGGACATTGGGAAAATGTCTTCACTGAAAGGGAGTCAGGCCCTGGCACAGGCTGTGCAGGGCAGGGGTGGAGCCCCCATCCCTGGAAATGTTCAAAATTCATGTGGATGTGGCACTTGGGGACGTGGTTTATTGGTGGGCTTGGAAATACTGGGGGCATGTTTCGACTCAATGATCCTGGAGGTTTTTCCCCAGCCTCGGTTACTCTGTGGTTCTGAGTACTGGGAGGTTCTGTAGGAGATCCACAACCTCAGATGTGTTGTCCCTGTTCCCAGAACAAGGGACAACAGACTTGGTTTCTGTTTGGGAAGGTCAAGTTACACATTAAAATCAGCTTGTTCAGCCAGGGTAGAGAGATGGGGACCCTTCAGCCCTGGAGGCTTTCAAGTCTGGAGAAAAACCATTATCATCCTGGATTAAGGAATAACCTTCTCCTTCCCTGACTCTGCTTTCTTCCCAAAATGTGTTGAGGAGAGGGAATTATTATGGATAGACTTTTCAGCATCTAAAATATGCTGAAATGTCAGGGGGCCTGTCAGGTCATCCCAATTCTCTCTTTTTGGAGCCTATTTTTTGTTAAACAAATTCATAAATATTACTCACAATATGCCTGTGCATCTGAGGACAGTTACCCTTGCCCTGGAACTGTGAAAGGCGAAAAAAGAAAAGCTCTGGACCAGAACTGTGCTGTAAAGTGGGAAAAGAAAAGCTGGTTTATTTTTCTAGTGATAGATGGCAACATTCCTGTCCTGGCTGCTGTGAGTCAAAGGTTTATTAAGGAGAAGAAAAATTGGTAAGAAAAGCCCAGGAGCTCCTCTTCCGTTTAGTGAATTTTACATTGTCCTTCCCTCAGGTGTGTGGGGAAATGTTGTTAGGGTGGAAGCAGTGAAATCCAAATTGAGTGGGAGCAGTGTGAGTGAACTGAGCCAGGGACAGGCAGAGATTGAGCTCTGGCAGGACCAGAGTCCCTGGTGTGCAGTGCCAGGGCTGGAGCTGCCTCAGTCAGGAGCAGGAGTGGCTCCTCCAGCCCAGCAGAGAGCAGGGGCATTTATTTTGATTGA
Organism: Cinclus cinclus; assembly: GCF_963662255.1. NCBI lineage: Eukaryota > Metazoa > Chordata > Aves > Passeriformes > Cinclidae > Cinclus > Cinclus cinclus. Next base: position 10,221,870 of record NC_085067.1, on the reverse strand, counting down.
TTTTGGAGAAAAAAAAAAGCCAGCAAAACCACAGGAACCACCTGCTGGAGCAGTGAGGTGGCCCAGGTTACTGTGAGGAATAGAGGATGGGTTGTGGCCGGGCTCTTTCCCCTGTGCTGGCACTGCTGAGACACCTCCAGTCCTGGGCACCTCCAGGAAAGACCCTGAGGGGCTGCAGCGTGTCCAGGGAAGGGAACAGAGCTGGGAAGGGGCTGGAGCCCCAGGAGCAGCTGAGGGAGCTGGGGAAGGGGCTCAGCCTGGAGAAGAGGAGGCTCAGGGGGGACCCTGTGGCTCTGCACAACTCCCTGACAGGAAGGGACAGCCGGGGGGATTTGGGATCTGCTCCAGGGAACAGGGACAGGAGGAGAGGGAACGGCCTCAGGCTGGGCCAGGGGAGGCTCAGGGTGGGGACTGGGGAAAATTCCTTCCAGGAAAGGGCTGTCCAGCCCTGGCACAGCTGCCCAGGGCAGTGGTGGAGTCCCCATCCCTGAAGGGGATTACAAACTGTGTGGAACATGGCACCTGGGGCCATGGGTTAATGGCGACCTTACAGTGCTGGGGGAATGGTTGGATTCCATCTCCATTTCCCAACATTCACGTGTCTGATCCTGCATTACTGGCTGGGCACCCACAGGGACTCCAGAGGTGTCCCAGCAGGGCTGAGGTGTTGGACACTGGCCTTTGCCATAGAACAACCTGTTTGGATTTCTAGGGAATCAAAATATGGGAAGTGTCTTAGCTAGGGAGTCCTCAGGGCTGTAGTGTCTGGGGGTGCTGCTTAGGTACCTCCCTGAGCCATTTGAATAAATTGGTGCTGCTCTTTCTAGTCCCAGTCCCACAGCTTTGCAGGCAGATACGTCCACATCCCTATTCCTTGGGCCAGAGAAACTGGTGAGCTCATCTGGTGCTTTATTCATTCAACCCACTGCAGTAAAAATGAGTTTTCCTCTGAAGGAACAGAATGCTTGTGTCCCTTTATCCTTTAGGGTAGCCTACATGATAGCCCTCTGCTGGGGGTTGGTTCTTTCCCTTTTCCCTCTGTGGAATTTTCCCCATTGTCATGCTAAGATACCTGTTGACTGGGCCCTGGTGGCAAGGGGGAGGGGAGAGAAGAGGGAAACCCCACAAGATTCAAACATCCAGAAGAGGAAGAGGAAGGCTCTGGCTCGGCCCATTTCCCCCCTGAGTTCAGACGAGAAGGACGATCCCTGCCTCTGTCCCATCCCTGCCATCCCAGCGCCGGGAGCCACCTCACTGCTGTCAGACCCTGCCCTGCTGCCTTCTCACTGTAACCTGCCACCATCCAGCACTCTGCTGAGCACCAGGACCCACACCGTGAGCGGAGAGCTCTCTCTCCATCTCTCTCTCCCCCTGGGACAGCGCTGCCATCACCCCCAGCCCTCCTGCGGCTCTGCAGGACCCGCCCGCCCCCAGCACCGGGAACTGCAGCTCAGGGAAAAGGTGCCTGCAGCCAAAAAACACTGGGACTGAGTTACTGTTCTGTTTGTGGCTAATTTCATAGCTGTTGTTGTTCTTGTTTGTCTTGTTAGTTATACTAGTAAAGAACTGTTATTCCTATCCCCGTATCTTTGCCTGAGAGCTCTCTTAATTTCAAAATCATAATAATTTGTAGGAAGGAAGGATCACATTTTTCAGTTCAAAGGGAGGCTTCTGCTTTCCTTAGCAAACACCTGTCTTTCAAACTAGGACACCCTCTATACTCCGGGGGCCTGTGGGTGATGATAAATCATCTTCTGCTTTAGTGTTGCCACAGTTTGTACTGGATTTGGAGAGCGCAGCCATTAAAGCCCCATAATTCCCTCTTGGAGTAAATTATGAGAGACACCTAACTGATACGGAGTGAGGCTGGGAAGTTTATTTGATGGATACATTTTTCTGGGGAGTGACTTGTAAATCTCTCTGCCCTTGCAAAGGGCACACACAGGATGGAAACATAACTCAGGAATGGGAGAGTGGGAATCTGATAATATCGGGGAAGTAACGAGGAGAAATGCATAACCTATCCTAGGAAATCCTCAGAGTACCCATAGATCAGCATGGATAGAGCAGGTCCCACATCCTGCTCCCCAGGCTCTTGTGATGCTGCCCAGGTCTTTACAAGGGGTACCAGAGTCAGCCCCAGTCTCCCCTGGGTACTGTGCCAGGTGGTGCTATCGTTTCCCAAGTTAGTGGGGCAGCTGGAATCAGCTTTTCCAGGGAGATGTGCTCTGCTGGGAGCTGATGGCAAAAACAGACCCATAGGGATTCAGGAGAGTCCCTGCCCTCCTGGAATCCACCAATCCTGGGCAGTTTATCCCTGCCTGGCTGGTGATTGGTGTGCTTGAATGGTTGTGTGCATACTCACTCCTTCTCTGGGTGGATGTGCCAGGTTTGGTGTAAACTGTTTTGGGAAAGTTCCACTCAAACTTTAGGGGATGTTGAAATTTTGTTCTTCTGCTTATAAAACTGCCAGGGTAATTATGAGAGTCCAGATGCAAAATGTGAAGAGAGAGAAATTAATTAATTCCAAAACTGACATGCAGTAGTTTTAGGAATATGAAACTTAGTCCTTTAATCTCAGTGTGTGCTGGAGATGCTGCTTTCTTCTCCAATAAAGCTCTCATTTAGTGCTGTCAGCTTTCTATGGAATAACCATTAGTCCTGTCACTTCCTCAGGACTGAGCCTGGCTGCTTGAAAATGCTTTGAGCCCTGCTCTGATTTCAAACCAGCTTTGCTACGTGAGGCTGGAGCAATATCCACAAACACTTCTTTTATCTGGGCTTTGCAGCACAGCTGTAATTTTCTGTACTGCAGCGTCAAGGCAGTGAGAGGGGAGCTGAGGACCTGGATTCACACTCCAGGCTTTGTTTTTTATCTTTGAAACAGACCAGCCCCCAGTCTAAAGCTTCAGATAGGATTTGAGTACATCAAGGCACATCAGGGAAATGTGAAGTGACATATTTGGAACAAAAGCTTGTTTGGAGTCAGCTGATTTCATCTGGGGTCGTGAGCACCTCGTCAGGTGTGGGTGGGCTGGGGGAGCATCCAGTTCCCTCTCCCATGGGCATCAGGAGTGGGACTCAGGTGGTGTTTTCACATGGACACTACATTTGAGCTCCTTGTGTTTTCCTCTTCCTTCTGAAAGGTCTCTGGCTGTTCAGGACCATGCCATGTGCTGGGTTTTCTTTTGATCACATCCTCTGTGTTTCTAGTCTGGGTTCAGTCCCTTGCTGTGTTTGGGGAGCTGTGCTCAGCTCCTCTGGAAGCTGCTCTTCCTGGAGGCCCATGGGGACCAGGAGCAGCACAGCATGACCTGGGCTGCTTTCTTAAAACACCTGCTGGAAGTGGCATTGAATTGCTCTGTGTTTGTGTCTCAGCATTCGGCAGCATCCCCGAGGTCTCAGCAGTAGAGAGCTTGGCTCAAATGTTTAATCCTGACTCGGGTGTTACCAGCAAATTGCTCTCAGCGGTGCCCAGGGCACACCCAGCCCCAGGCTCTGGGTGCTGCTGCTCTCTGGGTGCTGCAGAGCTGATCCCTCGGCCCTGCCTGTGGCCTGGTGTCCAGTCTGCTTTGGGAGGGCTCCTGCTGCTCTTTTCAGCCCTTCTGGTGCCAGGGTGTGTTTTGGATACAGATGTTTGAGAGGGGGATTTGCTACAGATCCACAAAAGGGTTTGGGTTGGAAGGGACCGTAAAAATCAACTTCCAATTCCTGCCACAGATAGGGTCACTTCCCCCAGACCAGGTTTCTCAGGGCCCCATCCCTTGTTGATTTAAGGCTGTTGTCCCCATTCCAGGTGTGTCAGGAGTAAAGGCAGCTCGCCTGGAGGAGGCCCTGGCAGTGAAGCACTGTGCCCTGTCCCTGGTGGGGGAGCCCATCATGTACCCACACATCAACAGTTTCATCAGGCTCCTGCACCAGCACGGCATCTCCACCTTCCTGGTCACCAATGCTCAGTTCCCCGAGGAGATCAGGTAAGAGCTGCAGGAAATTCCTCCTAAACTTCCTCCTGAAACATTGGTGTGCTGACCTGTGTCCTAATCCCATTCAGTGGCCCCTCAGAGTTAGCTCCACATGAGCACTCACAATGAAAAATCCCCCTCAGCATGTGATTTTAACCTCAATCTCCCCATGCTCCTTCTTGTCCTTTTCCCCTCCACAGTCTGATTTTCTTTTCTGTACCTCCTTAACAAACTGGTAGCCTGTGGAAGTGGAGAGGATGGGATGTGGCAAGAGGGGAGCAGTGAATGAACTGTGGTTTGTACCTAGGGCAGGGATAACTTCAGTCCTTCTGCCAGCCAGAGCAGGGCACTGAGCTTAGAGATTGCCTTCTGGGGCTGATCTTTGTTCTGACCCCAGAGGAGCAGCTGTAAAGGTTCAACCCAAAGCTCTGTCCAGCCCAGCATCTCCAGCAGGATAAGGAACGGTGGCAAGCACATGTTCATCAGCAAAGAGGGATCCACTTAACCTCCCTCAGGGGGACTTGAGAGAAATCTGCCAAACATTTTAATGAACTCTTTCAGAGTCTTTGCTGTCTTTTTCTGATGCTTTGGAGCATCCACACTACTGTTACCAAAGTGTAGAAAGGAAGTGCAGCACGTGAGGAGATGCAGGTCCAGGGAGGCTGGGGGTTCCTCAGAATCCCAGCAGTTCAGAACAGCAGCAAATCCAGCCCTGGAGCTCTGGGAGCTGTGGGCAGGGTGGCCTTGGTGTGTCACCCAGCTCATTCCAGTTCCTTCTCTGTGTCAGTGCTCCTGGGAGAGCTTCACTTGCACTCCTCGTGGTCTGAATCTGGTGCTGAGGGGGGCGACAGGCAGTTTGGGAGTGAGTAATTATACACTACAAGGGCATTCCAAATGATTGAATAATTGTGTAATCAAGTTACTTTAAGTCATGTATTATGTGCCTGGTAGATAGAAATTGCTCCTTCCTAAATATAGCAGTTTGAAAAGAGAGCACACATTCTATTTGGAAGCTGCACTTTTTGGATCTGCTGAATCTTTTTAAAAAGAAACAAAAAAGGAGATAAAATGCTAGTCTTGCTGTCTTAAAAATTGCAACTGATCATGGCTCATCAAAGCAGATGATTTGCTTAATAAGGGAACTGAAGTATGCACCCAACTCACTTCTGTGCTGTCAGCAGAGGAGCTGTAGTCAGAAAGTTCATCCTGCAGTAGGCAGGGTGACCTCTGGTGCAAGAGAGCTGAGAGGGACTTGGAACAACAGATGGAGGGACAGAACACAGGAAATGGTTTCCAGCTGCCTGAGGGCAGGGATAGGTGGGGAAAGAATTGTTCCTGTGAGGGTGGGCAGGCTCTGGCACAGGGTGCCCAGAGCAGCTGTGGCTGCCCCTGGATCCCCAGCAGTGCCCAAGGGCAGGTTGGACTTTGGGGCTTGGAGCACTCTGGGATAGTGAAAGGGCAGGATGAGCTTTAAGGTCTCTCCCAACCCCTTCTGGGAGAGGGCAGCATGGCCTGGGATGTTGCTGGATTCAGGACAGGGGCTCCAGCAGGTGCCCCCTTACCTTCTTTTCCTCCTCTTTTAGGGCTACAGCTTCACCTGCCCCAGGCTCACAAAAACCAGGGAGGTTTTACATCAGGTGAACTCCTGTTGAACCCATACCTGGCTTCTGTCTCTGATCCATGGCTGTGAACAACCCTCGTGTGTGGGTTTACCTTTACGATCAATACCAGTAATGAGTGGGTGATTATTAATGCTCACCGGCAAATGCTCATTTTTGATGTTGCTGTTCCTAGTCCTTGTGGGCTCTGTCCTGCATGCCTGGTGAAACCACCTCAGGGCTGGAGGCCTGAAGTCAATTTATTTGAGTGACACAGCTCAGCTTAAGATTTCAGCTCAGGATTTCTGCCCACATCCAAGTGTAAATGCCATGGATTTGATCTCCTGGATTTCACCTCAGGTGTTTGAGCTAGCTTGGAAATTCACACCCAAAATCCATCCTGGTACCACACAGCTGGATTTGCTCTAATTCTGCACTGGAGCTGTGTCCCAGGAACACTAGTCTGTGTCCTTGTTCTCACTACACCCGTGGCTGCCCTCTCTCCTTATTTCCCCTTGGCAGAATGTGCCCAGCTCATCTGGGCTTGATTCCCAGCCATGCAGAGCCCTGTGGACCATTCCTGTTTGGGGCTGAAATCCCTCTCTGGGATCAGTTCTAATTCCTTCATTTCCCCCATGCTGACAGTAAGTCTGGCTCTTGCCTGTCCCCAGGTTTGAGAAGATTTTTCTCAGCCCCTCTTTTGAAAAGCACTTTCACTAGGGCCCCTTTTAATTAAGCAAAGACAGCACTGACTAAAGAAAGGGTTTGGCTCAGTATTCCTGGAAACCGAGCACTTCACTTAGGCCCAGAACATTTGGTCATTTTGGAGTCTGTGGCTTTGGGTTGCCAGTCCAGACAAACCTGTTTACAAAACTGAGATTTTTAACCTGAAATTATAAGTTTGTTCTGGGTTATTTCATTTTGCTGTCCAAATACAAACACAGAGAATGTGTGCTGATGGTTGGTTGAGTGTCCACATTAAGTGGATTTTTCTGGACACAAAGAGCTCTGGTCAGTCTCACTCTGGCCAGTTCTTGTCCTTCTGTCACCTTTGGGTGACAGTGTATTTTTAGGTGACACTGTTTGGCAGCTGAACAATAGCTTCTGATTTCTTCTCATCTTCTCTAGAGAACCAAATGAAGCTGGGACTGGTGCCTGCTCATTAGAGACTTCACACAAAACACTCCCAGAATGCTACCCCCAAATGTTGAGAGCTCTGTGGTACACTGGGACATGGCTGTTGATGCTGCAGCCTCCCGGGGTGAGAGCTGTCACGAGGGGTGGGTGTGTTACACTCACTGCCTTTGTCACTTCCATCAGTGGAAAGGGTTTGTCTCCATCCTGGAGGTGTGTCCCCACCCCTGGAGTTGTCCAAGAAAGGCCTGGACATGGCACTCAGTGCCCTGGGCTGGTGACAAGGGGGGATCAGGCACAGTTTGGGCTTGGGGACATTGAAGGGCTTTTCCAGCATCAGTGATCCTGGGATTCTGAGGGAGCTCCTTTCTAGGTTGTTCTTAATCCCTTTGATCCTTTTGGTGATGGACTGTAGTGTTGCTGCTTCTTCTTTATTCCCTTGGCATTTATAGAAGGGATCAGGCTCTCTCCACAGCAGAGGAGGTTTAGTCCCTTCAGGAGTTCCCAGTGTTGGGCTCCCAGGTGCTGGGACCAGCACTTGTGACCAGAAAGGCTCTACTCCAGGATTTCTGTGGAATAAGAGCCTTGGCAGTGGGAGGAGAACACGGTGGTGGTTTGTGTGTGGGTTTATTTTCTAAACAGCTTTGAGATCCCTTCAAAAATGTCATTGACGATCCTGCTGCAGGTCAAGGCAGTTCAGGATGTCTAGCAGTAGGAACTGGCTGAATTAGGGCTGAATTTAGAGTCACAGAAGCCCTGAGGTTGGAAAAGCCCTCCAGGATCATCGAGTCCCAGCCCAATCCCCACCTTGTCCCCAGCCCAGAGCACTGAGTCCAGGCCTTCCTCACACCTCCAAGGATGGGGACTCCAAACCTCCCTGGGCAGCCCCTGCCAAGGCCTGACCACCCTTTCCATGGGGAAATTCCTCCTGTTGTCCATTTCTGTTGAATGGCATTGTTTTCCCATGGGCCAGATAAATCGTGGAGAAAGGGCAGAGCTTTGTGGATTACAGAACCTCTCTGTGCCTCACCTGAACCCCTTCTTTTGGGAAGCCTTTCCTACTGTGTTACAGCTCCACTGGAGTGAAATCCATCGTGGTGCAGGGAAGAAATGACAATCAAATTGCTGGCCAAGGGCTCTGTGTGAGTTCTCAGCCTTGGGAGTGTTTGCTGAGGTTATAACACCTTGCTGCTGCTGACAGTCACTTTGCACGGATGAACTGTCCCTGGAAATGCTGTCCAGTTCCCATTCCTGCTTTTGTAGAACACAAACCCCAGCAGCAGATTTGTGAAAGCAGCAATTCCCTTTTCCCTTCACAGGAGGCTGGAGCCTGTGACCCAACTCTATGTCAGTGTGGATGCCAGCACCAAGGAGAGCCTGAGGAGGATTGACAGACCCCTCTTCAAGGACTTCTGGCAGAGGTTTTTAGACAGCTTAAAGGCCTTGGCTGAAAAGGTACCCACTTAAGAATGGGCTTTTCAATGGCTTTTTCCTTCCTTCTACACTTTGCTGACTCACCACGCCTTTTTTCTCCTTTCTCACCTTACCTGCTTCTACTTTCTGCAGAAGACTTTAAGAGGTTTTAAGATGGACCATATGGTGGGTTTTGGGTGTATTGGGAGTATATTTCCATGGTTGGGACGTTCAGGTGTGTGAAGTGCAGCAGGTTTTTGAGTAGTTTTCCAGAGCAGAATGTGTGTGTCTAATGGGGCAGTAAATGCTGTGAATAAAAGGTGCTGTGAAGGGTGAAGAGATTATCAAATAATAGATTTCCTGACAAGGGGGTTACACTGAGAACAGGCTGCTGAAGGAAAGCTGGAAATTCTGGGAAGAGTTGTAAATCCCATGTTCCTTTGCTCCAGTTCTCAGAGGCTCTCTTGAAATGGCAGCACATAAAAGACATTAAAATGTGTGTGCTGGAGTTTGGTAGCACTGACACCTTCCTTTTCCAGAGAAATTTGCTGTTCTCTAGAAGATTCACCCAACCCAGGGGATCTGAGCATGGCAGCAGGGGGGCCTTTGCCCTGTGTGGGTTGGACTCAGCTGAGCAGTGGCCTGGGGCCCTGGGATGGTGTCAGCTCAGGCTCTGTGTGATAGGTGAGTTTTGGAGTAATCAGTGAAGCACTCCAGGGCCAGCAGCATGTGAATGGATACGAATAGTTCCTCACAAGCATATCTGCCTCTCTTCTTCCTGCTCCTGAGTGCTGATGGAAGCCAGGGCTGTGTTTACTGACCTGGCAGATTTTGACATGTTACCTGCTGTGATGAACAGCCAAGAGAGACTGTTGCCTTTGAATAATGAGATTTTGGTGGAATAATGAGTTTTCCTGCCTTATCAGATGACAGTGTCGGACCATTCTCTGCCAAATGAACTTAGCTTAGAGGATCTGTGAGACTCAGAGGAATTGAGTGGCACTTTCTGCTGCAAAGGCATGTGGGCAGTGTGGTCAGGTGTGGAGGTACAGCTCTTGTGCAGAACCTCAGGCCAGAATCTGAGGGTATTGAAATCAAGTGCAAAGTGAATTCTCTGTGAGCAGGGAAATCTGTGGGAGGAAGGGGAGCTTAAATACTGAAGGCCCAAAATACTGAAAAAGCCTTTTGGGAAGTTGCTTTTGCCCATTATTTCTTTCCTGCTGCTTCTCTTGACCCTGAGTGTTCATTACTGGGAGTTGTCAGAAGTTTCCTTGCAAACAATTGAAGGTGAAAGTATTGGCAAGTCTGTCCATACAGCTAAAAATACCCTGGTCGAGGTGAAGAGGAGAGGAGAAAGCAGCTCCACTGGCAGGTGCATTTTCTCCTCCAAGCAACTGCACTTTGAAGGGTCCTTGAAACACTGATAACACTAGAGCCAATTAATGGTAGTTCCAGTTGGTGAAGCCCTGCTCTGTCAGCTCTGCTCAGCTGCATGAGGCAGCATCACACATGGGGACAGCAGGGACTCTTGGGGAAGCTGCTGGTTGTTGGTTTCCTCTTAATCCCAGAATCGCTGAGCTTGGAAGCTCCCAGACCATCGAGTCCAAGCTGTGCCTGATCCCCACCCTGTCCCCAGCCCAGAGCACTGAGTGCCATGTCCAGGCTTTCCTTGGGCACCGCCAGGGATGGGCACTCCAGACATCCCTGGGCAACCCCTGACAAGGCCTGACCACCCTTTCCATGAAGAAATTTTCCCTAATATCCAGCCTAAATCTCCCCGGTACAGCTTGAGGCCATTTCTCTTTGTCCCCTGTTCCCTGGAGCAGAGCCTGACCCCCACCCCCGGCTGTCCCCTCCTGTCAGGGAGTTGTGCAGAGCCACAGGGTCCCCCCTGAGCCTCCTTTTCTCCAGACTGAGCCCCTTCCCCAGCTCCCTCAGCTGCTCCTGGGGCTCCAGCCCCTTCCCAGCTCTGTTCCCTTCCCTAGACAGGCTCCAGCCTCTCAGGGTCTGTCTTGTCCTGAGGGGCACAAAACTGACTCTAGATCGGAGGTGTCTCATCAGTGTCAGCAAAGGGGACAGTCCCTGCACTGATCAAACACAAGATTTTGGTACCCAAACCCTCCATGTGCTCCTGGGCAGCAGCACCTCTCTGTTCCCCTCTGCTCCCCTCCCAGCTGCCCTGCCCGGAGCTCGAAGGACTTCTTCTGTGGGACTGTGAAATGTGAGAGGTGCTGGCAGCTAAAGCACCTGTGAATTCCTAGGAAATACAGGCCCTTTTCCAGGCTGGGTGTGGAATGCTGCTACATTGTGTTGGGAAGGTAATGTTAATTTATTTGGAAGCAAATACAAGTCACTGTTTTCCAATGCCTGACAAACCTTCCCGGCTGATTCAGTCCTGGGGCTGAGAGGAGCTGGCACTGCAGATCATCTGAGTCACTGCTGAGCAGTCATGGGCAGCTTTGAGATGGACACACTGAAAAATAAGCGTGGGCAAAGGAAAACTTACAGGAACATGAGTTGTACCTGCCGTGCTCACCCTCCTGGGATTTGGGACTGCTCTCTCCCTGCTCCCTGCCTGGGGCTGCAGGGGTGGATGGTGGTTAGCAAAGTAATCCTCTGGTTTGGTAATCCAGACTGAGAAGTGAGAGAAAAGAAGAGGGAAGGACATGGTTTTAAGTGAGAAAGGAGTTTGTCTTGGCTGTTCTTTTTCCTCCAGCCAAAGCCCAGGTCTTGTTAAATATGGGAGGGCCTAGGCAAAGATGGGCTTCAAACCTCTTGCCCCAGGGAGGTGGTTATAGAACCTCAGAATCCTGGAATGGTTTGGGTTGGAAGGGACCTTAAACTCACCTCATTCCAACCCACAGGGACCCCTTCCAACAGCCCAGGCTGTTCCAGGCTTCATCCAGCCTGGTCTTGGCCCAGCTGTGCTGATAATGGATTTGATGCTTTTAACTGACCTTTTGCACAAAGTCCTTGAGCCTCAGTAAAAGAGTGAATTTAATAACAAATTTTTCCCAGTATGATCTGACAGCCTTGTCCAACATGTCTGGGATTAGTTGCTACTTCCATTTTCAAAGGAGGCTCAGGAATAAAAGATAAAAAACAACATAAAAATATAAAAAGCAAACAACATGAACCCCCCACCCTTTGTCCACTGCACTTGGAGCAAGTTTGATCCTTTCTAGAGCTGCTCTCATTGAAATGATCTTCATGTTAAATTTTCTGTGCTGAGAAGCACTTTTTGAAAGAGGAGTTTAAACAGCATGTGGACTCCCAAGGGCTCCTTTGTTTCTTGTCCTGAGTCCTCTACCCCGGAAATTAAGTGGAGAGGGAAAGACATGAGTATGTGCAATTTAGACTGTGCCCTTCCCAAACACCAGGTTTGAGTTTTGGAGCCTCACCCTCTGACAGCCTTGAGTTTGTGAGAGTGATTGTGAGAGTGACTGAGAGGTGACTTGGCTTGATAGACAAGTGCCTGGAGGCACTGAGGATATGAATCCTTATCATCAGGATGAGAAATCTCTGCTGAAAAATGTTTCTTCCAGCCATTGCTGCTTCCTAATCCATATCCAATGAGGAATGGGTTGCAAACCAGTGATGAGGGTCCAGCTCAGGAGGGAAGGGGGAGATTTTCCATCTCTGGAGGTTTTAGTATCAAGCTGATGCTTTTTTCCAAAATATCTTTAGCCAGATGTGCTGAGCAAGAAAAGATGATCTGTGACCTCTCCTCCCCCAGTCAGATTCAGGATCCTCTGGTGTTTGGTTTGGGTTCTGTTTCCCTCATGGTGACTGGACCAAATTCTTCAGGCTGAGGAACTTCAGGAATTTGTCCTGGTTGTTGTCCATAAATCACTGAGTGTTTTTACGAGCAATAGGGGTTTTGGCTGGGACCAATTTGAATCCCCTGCTGAGAAATGGAATGGGGATGCAGTGACCCAGTGTGACAAAATGCTTATGGATTTCTACCCAAACACTGGGAAAAGAGCTGCATGGAAGGTGGTGATGGACAGAGTAGCATGTGTCCTATTCATGGTACATCCCTTGTCAGCAGCTCTGAGGGGGCTTTTTGCCTTCACAGAACCCCAGGCAGGGTCAGTTTGGAAAGGGACCACAGAGGGTCCCTGGTGCCACCTCCCTGCTCAGGCAGGGCCATCCCAGAGCACAGGGCACAGGGTTGTGCCCATGTGGCTCTGGAATATCCCCGCTGAGGGACACTCCAGCCCCTCCTTGGGCAGCCTCTTCAGGGCTGGGCACTGCCCAGGGCAGAATTTGTGCCTCCTGTGCAGGGGCAGTTGCTGGGCTCAGTCCCTGCCCGTTCCTCTGGTGTCACTGCTGGGCCCTGGAGCAGAGCCTGGGCCCTGCTCTGACCCTCCCTGCACACAGGGACACCCAGGGCTGAGGGTCCCTCTCAGCTGGGGCTCCTCTCGAGGCTCAACAGCCCCAGCTCCCTCAGCCTTTCCTGGGCGCGGAGATGCTCCAGGCCCTCCTCATCCTCACAGCCTGTGCTGGCCCTGCTCCAGGAGCTCGCTGTCGCTGCTGTGCTGAGGATCCAGAGCTGGACACAGCACTCCAGAGGTGCTTCACCAGGGCTGGGATCCCTCCCTGACCTGCTGGGAATACTCCTCCTGACCTGGGGTGAGCAAAACAGCTCTTGAACAAGTTGCTGCTGGTCCACAGGTATCCATGGGCTTGTTGAGCTCTGGGCTGAAGGTCCCTGCTGTCACTTATGCTTTGACAAACATCTTCCAGCCCTGGCATGATGTCACATCCTCTGTCTGTACCTCCTTGAGTTCCTCATGATGCATCCTGTCCTGTGCATGGGTTGGCCTGGCAGGACTTGCTGTGCTGCCAGAGCTAGGCAGGCAGAGCTGAGCTGCTGGGACCTGCAAGGGCCAGGTGCCAATGTTCTCTCAAACAGACTGGAGCCATGTACAGAGCAGGAATGAGCCCTGGAGGTTAATGGGATGGTCTGGCACTGTGGGAACTGATGATGGAGCGGAACCTTGTCCTTCCAGGAGGGTCACAAAGCAAAGGAAGCATCTCATTGACACTGCCAGGAGCTCAGACTGTGCCTTTGGACATCACACATGACACTGCTGCAGTTCTAAGGATCTAACCTTGCCCTCACTCTTTTTCTGCTTCAAGGGGATTAGGATTTCCTGGAGAACCAGGGTCAGGGTTCGCTGGGAGAGGTAGAACAGTCACCTGGGATTTTTTCTTTATTAAAAAAAAATCAAGAAGGGAAATGGTTCCCTCTGCCTGTGCTAGGATATCACACATTGGCAGTGTCTGGGTTTGGTGACTGTATATTCCTTGCTGGCAGGAGGTAGGAATGGTCTGTCCAGGGGAAGGCGCAAGATATAAAAACATCTCCCATTACTGCCTCCAGGTCTGTATTTTTACACTGCTCAGAGGCAGCTCCTGGTGATGAAGAGACCAGTTTGATATTTAAACATTCCCAGCCTTGCATCTGCTGCTATTTACTTGCCTCTTTTTGTTTTTTCCAACATTATCCTGTCTTCCAAGTTACCCTTGTCTTTGTGTGATTACAAACAGCACAAATACATTGAGTTACATCCTCAGCAGGTTTCAGTGCTGATTATTATGTACTAAATGACAGGAACAATTGTTTTTATGAAAAGACACATTTGATTTGCAGGGAGATGATTTATGTGGCTCCTGGGGGAGGGGAGCCATGTCTGATACTTCTGAGCTGAGGGACTTTTTAAGGAGAATATAAATGTAAAATCTGCAACAGATGTTAGAATCAGTAATCAATTTTGCCACTATAAATTTAGAAGAATTTGACTCTTCTGCACAGTAAATGCTCTCACCAGCTGTGTTCTTGTTTTAATGGGATTGCTAATGAGACTTGTGGTGAAAGCCTTTGGCAATGCAGCCTGAGGAGTGTGACACAGGTATGATGTTAATACAGAATTATTGCTGCTGAAATCCATCCTGTCCTTTCAGTGTCCTCATAGCAATCTACACCAGGCTTCAGCAAGGTGCTTGGCTGCTGAGGGAGTGAAATCTCATTTCTCTGGCTGTGTGAGTCCCTTCTGGTTTGCTTGCAGGCGAGGAAGGGGGGAAATGTTCATGACACAGCTCCAGTCAAAGGGATGTGTTATTCCAGCTGCTGCTGTCCTGTGCTGGGGAGGCAGAGGGTGAGGCTGGGGGAAGGGAGGGTTTTGTGGCCCCCCAGGAGCTGGAGGCACAGGTCGGGGGTGGAATCTGTGTTCTCTCAGTCCATGATCCCAGGTGAAGCCCCTCCTCTCATTCCTGCCTGGGCCTGGCACTGTTTGCTCCTGGCCATGGCTGCAGAGTGTGCCCAGTGCTGCCTCGGGGTTGGGACAGGGCACCCCTGCCCCTTCCCGTGGTCTTGGGCAGTGGGAGTAACAGGGCCCTCCTCCTCCCCTCCCAGCTGCACTCATCCCTTCCCTCCTCAGGCAGCAGACATTCTCCAGCTTGCCCAGCATTTCTGCTGCTGAACACGTAGGGAGCACTTGCAGTTCTTATCCTCTGTTAAAGAGCATCTCTCCTTTGCCTTGAGCTCTTCTAGAAGCTGCCTGAGACATGCCAGCTTTGGCTTTTAGGGAGCTTGGTTCAAATCAGTCTCTGTTCCCCTTCCAGGTTATTTATTACCCAACCACCAGCCAAGGGCTGTTTCCTTCCCTGGGCTTGGCTCTGGGAGCTCCCAGCTTCCCCAGCAGCCTCTGTGGCCTTGGGGACATTTTTGTTCTCTGGCTGTGAACAAGAGCAGTTTTCATGGACAGGGTCCCTGAGGAGGCTGAGCCTGTGTGTGATTTTATAGGAACTATCAAGAAGGAAAGAGCAACCCTAAAAATCTATTTGTGGCAACAAGGGAAATTTGGGGCTGCACTTTGCTTTCAACCAAGGTTTTATTTCAGCTCATAAAGCTGAGCTAAAAGGGCTGAATGGCACAGACTGAGCCTGTGCAGGGCAGGGCACCATACTCCAATTGCTAAATGCATTAACTCTGGATTTCTCTCCTCACTGACTGATCACCAGCAGCTCTCACACAAGGAGTCAGCTGAGAAGCATTTATTAGGTTCATTGAATCCATTCCTTTGGATCCTTGCACTTGACATTTCAGGAAAGATAAGTTGACAAAGAATCTGTAGGAGTGATGTGTGTGCTCATCTGGGATGGGAAGTGCATAACTGAGACAGAAGCACTGCAAGCAAGGAAAGGGATTTTCTGGGAATGTGCTGATGGTGGGAACGCACTCCTAGATTTGGGAGAGGCAAAATCAGGAAGACATTGTTTTGGAGGGGGAGAAATAATTTCCTGAAGGGTGGTTGTGATGGGCTGTGTGCAGGAGTGCTTGGATGGTAGGGCTGGAATGCTGGATCGAGGCTTGCACTGACACGTGGACACTTGGACACATGGACACACGGACAGGGTGCCCAGGGCTGTTCAGTGCCATGTGTCTGGTTGGTGGGCTTGGGGAGGTTCTCCTGCCCCAGGGTGAGACACATGTGCTTGGCTCCAAGGGGACTGGACCTGATTTTGTTTGGACCTTCAGGGCAGGATCCTGCAGCAGGAATGTGGCAGCAGAGCTCAGGGAATGGCTGTGCCTTCAGTGCTTGCTCGCTGATCTTCTCCCTCAGCTCCCAGTTCAGCTCCTTTGGGACACAGAGACCCCAAACTTCCTTTATCTGGGTGACTTTGGGCAATAAACAGGCTCATGCCAAGAAATTATGCTTCCCTTGTTCCATGGGGGTATGGGTGCTTTGGCCCTGTTCCTGTCCACCTCCACCAGGCCGTGGGGAGCTGGGTGCTGGTGGCTGTATCTGAGTGATACAATATATGAGTGATGGCTGTGACCTCCCAGACCAAGTGGCCCATCTGTGGTTTCCACGACTGTTCCAGTGACTCCTCTGGAGGCTGTTGACTTGCAGGTTGTGTACTTGGGAGCCAGGTCCTGTGTGTTCTGCTTGGATGAAGCTGCAGTTGGATTTGGCAGTGGGAAAAATTTAGGAACTGCAGCACAGGAATTCAGAGTCCCCTCTGAAGCTGCAAAGCTGCTGGGGCATCTTTCACTTAATTCCCAGAAATTCATATAATTCTGATTATAATGTGGTAATTCATAGGATTCACCAGGGAAGGTGTGAACCGGTTGGAGCAGGTCCAGGGGAGGCCATAGAGGTTCTCTAAGGGCTGGAGCCAGGCTGGGAGAGCTCGGGGTGTTCACCTGGAGAAGGGAAGCCTCTGGGAAGACCTTAGAGCCCATTCCAGAGCTCAAAGAGGGCTTTTAAAAGGGCAGAGAGGGACTTTCACACAGGCAGAGAGTGACAGGACAAGGGGGACAAAATCTGTTTGGTGCAAGAACCAAATGAGATGGAGTGCAAACGATCTCTGTAAGTGCTTGGTGCTAAACCCAGCATAGTTCTAAACCCAGCAGGTCTGGAGTGTTTGGGGGTGATGAGCCCTGGAACTGGAGAGTTGATGATCCGTAATAATTACAAATAATAGAAAACAACTCTTTACAGAGCTGTACAAGCATGTGTGTGTTTGCATCATTGCTTTTATGTCCTTCTAGCTCAGGGTTGGAATTTGCTTAACAATCCTGGGGACTCTGATCTCCCTCTGGGCTTTCTGAGTCCAGCTTGCTGTGGAAGCAGCAGGATCTGAAGGCATTTCATGGGCACTGGGTCTCTAAAGCAATGCTGTAATTTTGAGGTGTTGGAATTTCAGGTATCCCCTGGGCAGACTCCTCAGGTGGAGCATGCCTTGCACTTGAATCCACGGACACTCAGGACTTGATTAAATCCTTCGTTGGGATTTTTGTCATTCCCCTGCTCTGCTCCAGCATCTGCAGGAGTTCTTTCAGCCCCAGCTCAAGCTCACCTATTTACCAGAATGGGCATTTAAAATGTTTAAAGCCCATAATTGTTGTTCTTTTAGAGCCCAGTTCTTGAATTAAGGCTTTACAAGAGCACTGGGTTTTCAAGGATTGCTTAATCAATAAAAGAAATTTATGTCACACTCTTTGTTTACACTGTTCCTTGTGAACTAGGCAGGATTTTCAGCAATCCTGGTGGGGCTTTCAGATCTATTTTTAGATGATTTGGACAAAACCCAGAAGAAAAATATAAATCATTTGCTTCACAGCCTGCAAGAGTGTTTTTTAACGAGGTAATTATGTTTTTATGGCAGCTTAATCTCTGCTTTCATTGCTGGAAGTTGCACTGCTGGTTTGTTATTTCCCAGGATAACCAGTGTCACTATTCCCATAAATACAGTCACCCCTTCCCAGGCTGTGGTTGAGCTCCTGTCTGTGCCACCCTCACAGGAGCAATTCCTTCTCAATATCCCATCTCACCCTGCCCTCTGGCAGTGGGAAGCCATTGCCCCTGTCCTGGCTTTCCAAGCCCTTGTCCAAAGACCCTCACCATCCTTCCCGTGGAATCCTTCAGGTAATGGGAGGCCGCAAATGGGTCACCCCAAAACTTTCACTCCTCCAGCCTGATCCTGCAGTTACTCCTTCAATCCTTCTGTATTAACAGGTTATTTAAAGTACAGTTTATTCTCCTTTCCTGTATCCCCTATTGCTAAGCAAAACACAGCAATCTTGAGGAATATTCTTTCAGGCCCCTGGGAAATCTCAGTGGGAAGTTGTTTTCCTGGCTGAGATTCCCAACTACAGAGATCTGTGAGGATGCATCCAAGTCTTTGGCTGGGTGTATAAATAATTGGGATGGTTAAAACTCCTGAGCAGCTGGCAGTGTTGTGGGGCAGGCTGGGCTCCTGCCCTGCACCTGGAGTAACTCTGGGAATGTTCAGTTCCTGCCTCAGCCACAGCCTTTGCCTGAAGTGGGGCTGGCTTTGAGCTGCTCTTGTTAGAGGCCAACTTCTTCTTGCTACACAATCACTGAGGCTGGAAAAGCATCCCGGGTACTGAGTCCAACCACTCCTCCAGCACCACTGCCCAGGCCACCACTGACCCAGTCCCCACATTCACTCATGTTTTGAACCCCCCCAGGGATGGGGTCTCCAACACTGCCCTGGGCAGCTGTGCCAGGGTTGGACAACCTTTTCCAGAAAGGAATTTTCCCAGTGTCCACCCTGACCCTCCCTGGCCTAGCCTGAGGCCGTTCCCTCTCCTCCTGTCCCTGTTCCTGGAGCAGATCCCAAATTCCCCCCGGCTGTCCCCTCCTGTCAGGGAGTTGTGCAGAGCCACAAGGGCCCCCCTGAGCCTCCTTTTCTCCAGGCTGAGCCCCTTCCCCAGCTCTGTTCCCATCCCTAGATGTGCTCCAGATGCTTCTTTGGAACTCCCCTGTAGTTTATTCTTTAATATTTTCCTTCTCCTGCCTTCCCTGTGCTGCTAAGGTCTGACTGTGCCCTGAGGTGACAGGTTTTTCACTAGGAGGTGACAGCTTTGTCATGGTGCCTCTCCAAGACCGCCAAAGCCTCCCTCATTCTGGTCAAGGAGCCAAGGCTGAAATACCAGGTCATGGAGTATCAGGATGTGACTGTGGAGCTGTGTCTGGGACATAGTGGGGAATGGGAAAGGAGAGGAGGCTGGGGGAAGTCCCAGATTTTGCCTTCAGCTCTTCCCCATCTGAAGCCTCTTCTTTCCCACACGTGAGCAGACACAAGCACGTGTTGAAGAGCCCTGAGGATGTGGCACCTGGGGACATGGTCAGCGGTGGCCTTGGCAGTGCTGAGGGAAGGGCTGAACTCGATCTTGGAGGGTTTTTTCCCCCTTGACCCCGGTCTTTGTCCCCCATTTCAAGCCCTTGCAGCAGGGTCTGTCCCAGGGCAATAGAGGAGGAACCATCCTGGTGGTCAGAGGGAAGGAGCTGGGGCTTCTCTGGAGCCATCAGCTCTGAGGGAAGGGAGGGATGGGGTGGAGGCAGATCAGGGCTGGCTGAGCTCCTGTCATGAGGCAGAGCAGCAGCTGGGACAGGGCAAGGCCCTGTCCCCTGGGATGTGCCTGGCAGGCACCTGCTGCTGCAGCAGCTGCTGCTCCAGTCCAGAGACAGAAAAGGTCCTGATCCCACCTGTCCTGGAGCCTTCACAAGCAGCATTCCTGTCAGGCTGCAGCTTTGAGTCTTGTGAAAGGCACAGGGACTGGGGCAAGAACTCACTGCAGCTTTTCTGCTGCTGGAAGGTTTTTTTTGTTGCCTCTCCCCGCCCAGGCTGGAGCCTGGCGGTGCTGTCCTTGTGGTACAGAGAGGGGGGCAGCACCCCCAGGCTCCTGCTGATGCTTTTCCTGCCTCTTTGGAGTTAAAGATCCACCCTTTCCTGAGAAAAGAACCATCTCAGCCTGTTTAACAGCAAGCTTGAAGTGGGTTTTGTTGCTGATTTGATAGGATCTGTTTTTGTGCTGTTCTATTTTAAGTCCCTTTGCATTGGGCTTCTTTTTCCGTGGATATAAATTTTACACGATTCCTTGAAACTGCACTGGAAATGTGGAAAAGAAAGACAGAATCACTGGAATGTTGTTGGTGCTGATTTCCAAGGCTAAGTGTGTTAAAACCAAGTCCAGGGAAAATGGATAAAGAACAGTCATGGTTTGGATTTACTTAAGAACAACATTTTCAGCTCTCAAAACAAAGCTGTTATTGTATTTTGTTTTATATGTAGAGATTTTTCAATATTCTGATTAATTTCTGCTGAAGTGTGAAGCAATGAAGTGGATTACAAGGAAGTACAGGAAGAATGAGTGTGGAGGGGAGGGAGATTTGGTGGTTTTTTCCTCCTTGGTTTCCAGTCCTGATCCCTCATTCTTGTGCTTCACACATCAGCAGGGCTGTGCAGAGGCTCAGGGGCTTTTCTGGTGTAAAATTCCACCTTGGGAATTTGTGCTGATGAGTTCTTCTCACTGCAGGACTTGCTTGTTCTTTCCAGGCAGGATCTCAGAGCTAGGGGTGACACCAGGGCAGTGGTGTTGGGTGATAAAAAACCTGATGGAGACCAAAAGCCCAACTTTGCTGTTTTCCTAATTATTATTCAGGACAGTTTGCATCTTATCTTCAAGGCCTTGGAAGAACAAGGAATTTCATATGGAGATCAGGCTTGGCTCCTCACAATAATTATACTTCAGAGAGACAATTTTGGTTCTCATACATTTATATTAATGAAAGAATTAAAAACTGCTTTAAAGGAACTGCCATGGGCTCCAGGTTCAAGACAAGATGCAGGACCAGTCCTCATCATATGGACATCACCTTGTAATTGTATTTTTCCTGATTCCCTAATTAGTTTTTTTGCCTGATTCCCTCACAAGGAGCAGGAATGGCTTTTGCATTGAAAAGTAGTGCCAGGTTTGTGTTTTGGTTTGGAGTTTATGTTTGTTTTTTAATAAGTTGGGGGTTATTTTTTAGAAACATCATGGTTTCTTTGTCATTAGCACTCACATCATAGAATCATGGAATGGATTGGGTTGGATGGATTTTAAAGCCCATCCCTTTCCCCCTCCCAGCCATGGGCAGAGGTGTCACCCAGTCCATCTGCTTTGAGGGAAGTTTTTAAATCTCAGCTGAGAAAAATTGAGCACATAAAGAGATATTTTTGTGCTTAGACATACCTGAAAACACAAATCTTGGGTAATTTCTGAGCCCTACTTTAAATACCCATATTTGACATTTTTGTTATATCCATGTAGCAAATTATTTTCTGATGGTTTTATGCATTAATAGACTTGGTTTATCCAAATCCAAAGAAAATCTCACTTTTGGAAGTGTAGTGTGACTGAAAACTCAAGTCTGACTCGCAGAATTGGAAATGTCTCAATTCCAGTTAAGCTCAGAGTTTAGAGTAACTTTTGGGTCACTGCAGGCAGGAAAACACAGGACCCAGTGATCCATCTCCAGGTTTTGAACCTTCAGAAACCCCAGAATCATGGAAAATCCACATCCACGAGGACTTGAGTATCAGTACTTTAGCTTTGCTTTTCTGCACATCCAGACAGGAGGAAAAGAAGCTCCTCAATATGAGCTGAAATGTCAGGCAAGGTCCAACAAGAGGGTGATGATGGCGAGAGTGGCTTTGTCCCCATCCTGGAGATGACATGGGGACAACTGGAAGGTCCTGGGTGAAGCCCAGGGCACTGGAGCTGAGCTTGGTTTGAGCACTGACTTCTCAAGCACTGAAACCCCTGCTCTGAGCTTTGTTGGGGTTTCACAGCAGAGTTAATGTGTTAATTAGCCCATGCTAATGAGCACCTTTTTAGCACTGGAGACAAAGGCTGCACTTGCTCTCACCTGGGTATTAATAGCAGCTGCTGGAACAATGCTCAGTGTTTTTGTGGGTTCCTACGCAGCAGAGCCTGCTCAGGATGTGATTTAATCATCATTTGCCTGAAGAAAGGAAGCTGAAAACTTCTGTGCTAAGTTCAGCTGGGAGGGGAAAAATCGCTCCTGTGCTGTGCAGTGTCCTCAGCCGAGTCCTCCCCGACCCTGCAGGGACTGTCACACGGGTGGCACGTCCGGTGATGGGTGTGCCTAGGGCAGAGAGGAGCCCTGGGGGAGAGAGGCTCCTGGTTGCCGGGAGAATGGATTAATCTGTATCCTTCCAAGGACACTGAGCCTTCCCTGATAGTGCTCGAGTGTGATGGGTCCTACAGAGTCCAGAGGAGACCACAGAGCTGCTTCCAGGTCTGGGACACCTCTGGAGCCAGGCTGGCAGAGCTGGGGGTGCTCACCTGGAGAGGAGAAGGCTCCAGGGAGAGCTCAGAGCCCCCTTCTAGGGCTTAAAGGAGCACCAGGAGAATTGGGGAGGAGCTGGGGACAAGGGATGGAGGGACAGGACACAGGGAATGGCTTCCCACTGCCACAGGGCAGGGTTAGATGGGATATTGGGAAGAAATTGTTCCCTGTGAGGGTGGGCAGGCCCTGGCACAGGGTGTCCAGAGCAGCTGTGGCTGCCCCTGGATCCCTGGCAGTGCCCAAGGCCAGGTTGGATGGGGCTTGGAGCAGCCTGGGACAGTGAAGAGTGTCCATGCCCAGGGCACGGGGTGGAATGAGATGCACTTTCACATCCCCCCAGCCCAAATCATTCTAGGATTTTGTGATCTGCAGAGCTCCTGGGAGCTCAGCAGAGCTGGATTTTGGAGAGGCAGGAGTCCTCCAGTCCATTTGAGGGGCTCTGTCTCTGGGCTGAACTGTAAGGCTTTGGAAAGCTGTAGAATCTGGGAGGTGTTGGGATCTGAGATTTCCTCGGGCTGTGTTTTGGATCTTTCCTCCCTGGTGAGGTTTCTGCATAAAGCACCTTCTTATTGACTGTGTGGAAGAGATTCTGGCTGCAGGGGCTTTTTTCCGATCCACATCCCTGTGACAAGTCCTTTCCAAGTGTGGAGATTACTTTGATATCTTTATTCAGCACTGGCTCGCTCAGGAGCTGTTGCATAGCCTGGCCAAGGGGACAGGCTCAGCCTGGGGAGCTGCTAAGGGGCAGCTCCGGGCTCAGGCTGCACTCGTCACCCGTTCTTGGATTGGTTCGTGCCACCATCAGAGTGGCTCTGCCAGCTCAGAAGCTCTGAGAATGTGTCATGAAGGGAATTTGCAAGTGGAGCCTTTCCTTGAAGAGAGGAAGAAAATCCTGATGAAAGGAACTGCCTTTGAAGTGGTTCCTGTTCCTCATCCAGTGCTGGCAAAAGGGTGTGAAATAGTGGGAAACAAAGGGCAGGTTCTGCTTTAGAGTTTGCACCATCATTTCCTCCCCCCAGGAGTGCTTTTTCCATCCAGCTGTGCTTTATTTCTGTTGAGAATGTTGAGATTCATTAGCTTCAAAAATAGGGATTTTTGTGGAGGAGTCTGTGGATGAAAAGGCAATAAAATAATTTTATCTGTACTTAAGAAATGCATATAAGTGTTCAGGATACCTGAGCCTAAGCCAGCAGCTGAAACAAAAATCTGGATGTATTTCTATTTACTACCAAATAGGGGGACATTGTTACTCTGCCTGAACAAAATGGTGAGTTCAAGTGACAAGATCCAAGGTGAGGACCTTGGAGATGCTTCCCTGCTCTCCTTGGAGAAGGGCCAGAGAAGGGAGATGCTTCTCCTGCCCCTCTTGGAGAAATGAGCTGCTCCCCTGCCCCAGTTAAGCCTGTGTCCCTCTAGCATCCTGCTCTTTGCAGGTGATGTGTTCCCCTTTCCTTCTTCCTTCTGGGATTAGACCTGGGCTGTTTCATGAGCAGTAATTACTTTTGATCTAGGAAAAGATGAATGTTGAGGAGGAGGGAATTAAAAAGAAATGATAAAAAAGTAGCAGCTCCAATCTCTCCTGGTTATTGGAGTGGGAAGGGAGCATTTTGTCAAAGTGAGTCCTCTGTTGCGGTGTCCTGGGCTTAGGCTGGAGCTGAGGCTGGGCCAGCAGCAAAGCCTGCACAGGCAGCAGGGATCCATTGGTACACGTGACAGGCCTAGGAGGATGTGAGGATGGCTTCCAGGGATAATGTCCCTGCCTTGGGAACAGGCTTTGGAGTCAGTGCTGCCCTGTGCTCCGGGCTGGGCACCAAGCAGTGTCCCATGGGAGCTGTCCCGTGGGAGCTGTCCCATTGCTCTCCAGAGTGGACCAGGGAGCTTCCCAGTGCCTGGTGTGTTCCAGCAGGAACTGCTGCAGGGGGACAGGGGTGCAGCAGCCTGGGGACTCCTCTGGGGGTTCAGCTGAGCCTTTACAGGGAAGGAGCCATGTCAGGGTGATCCCAGTCTTGGCTTTGAGCTTTGGCCATGGGCCACTGAGACACCCTGAGACAGAAGGTTTGGTCTTTTTCATGGAATCACAGGATGTCCTGAGCTGGAAGGACCCACAGGGATCATCCAGTGCAGCCCCTGGCCCTGCACAGACACCCCAACAATCCTTCCCTGGGCATCCCTGGCAGCTCCTGGAGCTCTGGCAGCCTCAGGGCCATGCCCATTCCCTGGTGTGCTGACATCAGGATCTCAGGTCCACCCAATGGAAGGATTCTTTATCCTCAGGATCTTTCCCTAACCTTGGTCAGTCTGTGTTTCCCTGGTGTCCTGTCCTGACACTGAAGAGCTGCAGTCCTTCCTGGGGTAGCCTGGAAGGATTTTAGCAGGAATTGGCCAATGGGAAAAGACTGGGGTTCTGCTGGCTTGTTCTGCTCTCCTCTGCCCTCAGAAGTTTCAGTAACAGGAGGCTGAGCTGGACCCACCCCCCCTCACCTGCATTTTTGGGACCCCTGGATCTGCCCCTAGCTGCCAGGCTGGTCTGTGCGCAGAGATAAACCCACACCTTTCACTGCCACCCATCTGAAGGGCTGTTCTTACACTTACTCCTCTTTTTTTGTGTTCTTCTCATGACTGGAGTGGAGTACCAGCTGCTTTTCCTGGAAACACAGAGTGTGGAGCATCCCAGGCTGCTTTTATATCCTGATGCTTTAGATCATTAAATTCTTGTGGCTTAAGCTCTTTATTTCTTGTTTTGCTGTGTTTATGTGAGGATCTCCTGGGGCCCTATTGTACAACAAATACAAATAATCCATGAATAAAGCAGGCTGGCTTTTTGTACTGCTGGCAGTCTGCAAGGATTGCTCCCAGATAATGTTTTGGGATATTACTCATTTTGATCTGTGCCTTCTACCAGTGTTTCTCTGCTCAACAACATTGCAGAGATGTTGCCCTCTGGAAAGAGGCTTCTCCAGATTAATTCCTGATTTTTCTACCTGTTTGCTGTCTTTCTATGGCAGAGTTTCAGTCTCCTTCCCTGCTTTCCCTGCCCAGCCGTGGTGAGTTCCTGCAAGTTTTGGGATAGTTCAGGTGTTGGAGTGGTGCACACACAGAGGCTGTAGTTATTCCTTGTCGTTGTTGGCCCAGGGGGAGAAGCCCTTTAAATTCACTCATGGCATGTTTAGTTTTATGAAGTCCTTGACCTTAACCTCTAAATGAGCTGAGATGTGAATTGGAGAGTAGTAAAATGAGATTGAAATGGGAGAAAGCCCCACTTCTGTGTCTGGGAGGATGTGCTGCCCTTGTTGGGGCTGCTGTGAAACAGGACCAGTTATATTAAATATAAACTAGTATTTACTGGTCCCTTGAAGCTGCTGCACTTGTTCCCCACTGGGAGCTTCCCTTTGGGGAGCCAGTTCTCATTAATTGGTATCTGATCATTCCACAGGACTGACAGGGTGCGTGCACTGCAGATTTTCCTCCTTAGATCTTTTCCCTCTGCTTTCTTCTTCTCCTGTTATGTGCAAACACCATGTTTATTTTTCTGTATTAGCTCCTCTACTGTTCTGCTCTCTTCAGTAATTAACAGTTGATTTTCTACTTATCTCTTGACCTTTCTTTTGCCAATCCATTGAAATCACAAGAATTTCTTGTTCTTTAAATAGCTGCTGAAATGCCATGGGTAGAGGTCAGCTGGTTTAGTTCTTGACATATTTGGAAGAAGATGCTCATGGTGTTCATTTGTTTCTCCTCTAGTTATTTCTCCTTCCTTTCTGGAAGGTTTCCATAGCAAATTGGTGTAGAAATTACTTTTCCCCTGTGAAAAACACAGGAATGAGTGGTAGGTGAGTGATACCTTGATTTTTATATGGAGGACAGAATTCACTGACTTGGCAGTCCGAGCTCTGAAGGGACTAAAATGTTGCTTCTCTGGGCACCCTTTGCCAGGGCTTCCCCACCCTCACAGGGAACAATTCCTTCCTCCTGATCCTGTCACTCCAGGCCCTTGTCCAAAGTCTCTCTTCATCTTTCCTGGAGCTCCTTCAGGTCCTGCAAGGTCACCCTGAGGTCACCCCAAAGCTTCTCCTCTCCAGCTGAACAATCCCAGCTCTCCCAGCCTTTCCTCCAGCAGAGCTGCTCCATCCTCTGATCATCCTGGTGCCTCCTCTGGACTCTCTGCAGCAGCTCCAGGTCCTGCCTGTGCTGGGCCCAGGGCTGGGAGAGCTCTACATGTGGGGTCTCACCTGAGTGGGGCAGAATCCCAATCCCTCCCCTGCTGCCCACACTGGGGATCAGCATTTACATTTTCCGGTTCACAGTGTGCAGGGACAGCAAAGGAGTTAATCCAAACTGCAGATCTGCTAGAAAATTGCTCTATAAATAAAAATAAATTCCAAAAATAAGTGAAATAAAACATCAGTAGAAGATGAAGGGGAGGGGAAGGATGGAAACAAGCGGATGTGAGGAGTGGATTTGTTCCATGGCCAAGTGCTTGTGTTGAGAGGACTTTTGTCACTGGTGACTCCTTTGGAGAGTAGCCCTTTGAGGGCAAATCAGAATAACTCCAAGCAGAGAAGTTCTGGGAGTGCTGTCTGCCACCTTCCCAGGAGGAAGTTGGGTCTGAGAATCTTCTCACAACTCCCTGACAGAGGGGACAGCCAGGTGAGGGTCAGGCTCTGCTCCAGGGAACAGGGACAGGGGGAGAGGGAACGGCCTCAGGCTGGGCCAGGGAGGCTCAGGGTGGACACTGGGGACCATTTTTCGTTGGAAGGTTGTCAAACACAAAAACAGGCTGTGCAGGGAGGTGATGGTGGAGGGGTTTAACAGCCCTGTGCATGTGGCACTTGGGGACTTGGCTCAGTGGTGGCCTTGGCAGTGCTGGGTCAAGGTTGGACTTGATGCCTTGAGGGCTTTTCAAACATAAATCATTCCATGTTTCTGTGAAAGTCCCCAGTGCCAGATGATCCAGCTGGAGGCACTAAAACACCTGTGACTGATGGGGAGGCTTTGTGCCTGGGGAAGCAAATCCAAGAGAGAGATATGTCCTGCTTATTTTGCCATGAAGTTAAACTCCTGTACAAACAAAGTGCCTGGGATATGAAGTCTGGCACGGGGAGGATTTGTGTGGCCCAGGGTGGCTCAGCCCAGGGGCTGTGGAGCAGATTTCCTGAAGGAACAGGTTTGGGTCTGGTTTCATTCAATCTCTTGAGTTCTTGGAATAAAATAATGATTTAATTTATTTCTCCTGTTTGAATCTGTGTGCAAGGCTAGAACATCTTCCCTGGGTCAGAATGGGATGTCAGTGGGATTTTTCCTTTGTTCCTGGGTCAGAATGGCATGTCAATGGGATTTTTCCTTTATTCCAGCAACAGCGCACTGTTTATAGGCTGACCCTGGTGAAAGCTTGGAATGTGGATGAACTCAAAGCTTATGCTGACCTGATATCCATTGGGAA